>NC_141391.1:155736004-156361004 GCF_034619465.1 Leptosomus discolor
TGGATCTAGGTCAACTCGTGTGATCCCTGGACTGTCTGAAGTTCCCTATGTTCTAGGAAAAACTTCAGTCCTCCCGTTATTGCCAAGAAAGTTTTTATATTAATAGAAGAAATGACATGCCTGATATTAATGGCTATGCTGTCTTACAATTGTAAACAGTACTTATTCCTGACTCTCCAATACTCCGATAGCAAAAAGGCTTGACCATATATTAAGAAACACTGGTGAAATGAAGCCCTAGTGAGAAAACTGGGGTTTGCTCATTCAGTGAGGATGGAAAGGAAATTAAAAAAGCTTAAGTCGCCTGTGTACCCCAACAAGCAGCGCTCTTTGCTCTTCAAAAAAAAAAAAAAAAAAAATTTTTTTTAACTTCAGAGATTCTCAGGGTCTTGGTTATTAGATTTGCAACTTGAAATCTGCTTTCTGCCAAGTTAGGTCCCATTACATTAACCTTAACCTGGCCAGTTCCAGTCTGGACATTAAAGCTGAGTTTGGAAATCATATCCTGAAGTGTGGCATGCAACTTGTAATGCTCTGTGCTCCTTGGCAGAAGAGGCAGAAAACATTTACAGTCCCTCTCAGGAGCTGTACTGATGTGAGAGATGATACTGAGTGTGCTATATGCACCTGTGGTTTGGTTGGTGCATTCAGCAGCTGAAGAGAACAGATTCAACAGATCTTCACAGGTTTCTGCGAAAAATCTTGTCCAGAAAATAAGACACCTGAATCCCTAACTCTTTCCTCGTCTTACAGGTGAGCCTTGAGGACACTTGGGAGACTGTAGGTCTTGAACGCATGACTTTGCCCTGGGACTAGAAGAAAGCCATGGGGAAAGATAAGAAAGAAGAAGAGGCTGTCTTTCTAAGGAAGAAGATAACTTTGCTGCGGGCTTTCTCACTGCTCATTGGCAGCATGGTTGGCAGTGGCATTTTTATCTCCCCAAAAGGAGTACTGAAAAACTCCGGTAGCGTGGGTTTCTCCCTGGTCGTCTGGTTTGCCTGTGGGCTTCTCTCACTGTGTGGTGAGTGGGGAGCTTTGTCAGCCTTTGCTTAAGCACCTGGGAGGTGAGGGGAGCCAGTACATTTTTATGTGTAAAAAGTCAGGAGAAGAATAACCCAAAATTTCCCTGTTCCTACTGCAACAGAAACAAAGGTTTAATGAGTCTAGGGGGGTTACCAGGGGTCTTTAGTTCAAATGGATCCCTTGGGATGATTGAGAAAATCCCAGCACTTATGGTCTGCAAATATGAAGTCATACGCAAGTCCAGGGCAGAGCAGTTACAACGACTGCAGATAGAGTTAACAGAGTCTCTGCAAGAAAAGCTGGGAGAAGATGAGGGGACTCGTTCTATAAGGTGGAAGGGAGATGTAGGCATCTAAAAGGCACTTGTGAGCCCGAGGGCTGTGCGGTGCTTTTCATAGACACTGTGAAAAGGGCAAGAAGTGACAGTCTTAATATGCCACAAGGGATCCCCTTTCTGTTGGTGGGGATAGAGAAACAGCAGAGCAGATTGCCTGGGGAGCTGCAGTGTATCCACCAGCCAGGGGTGGGTGTCTGGGGATCAGAAATGGTTTGGATATGTCTGATGCTGCCATGGGACATGAGATGGAGCACAGCAGTTCAGCCCTGCTTTCTGTGCATTACCCTTGTCCTTATCTCGCAGATATTCTTATCAGAATTTTTTCACAAAGGGTTGACTTTTTGCTGGCAGTTTCATTCTAGTTCTTCTGAAATAACATAGCTGTTTAAGTGATGATGGATAAAACTTTAGGCTTTTAGCTTCTTTCATTAACTGTATAAAAGCACAGTCTCAGAAATGTTTTAAAGGTGCTGTTGGGAGAACCGCAAGATCTCTCCGCTCTGGGGAGAAATCTGACATTTATTTCAGTGGGTGACTTTAAAGTTGTTGTTCTGTCATAACTTTGGAAAAAAAAACAAGAAAGGAGAATTACTCCATGTGGAAAAACCCATTTCGGTACTGTGACGTGTACATGCAAGTTGAGAAATCAAGGCATTCAATGTTAATATGGCAACATATGTGGTTCTTGCTTTTAACATAAACGTACCGGTATTTCATGTTGCAGCCTATGTGTGGTTGGTTGGTGAGTTATACACTTTTGCTTAGAGAAAATCTTAAAATATAACGTGAGCACGGTATTTCTTTTAACTGAGCTGATCAGTGTGTGTGCTGATCACATAGCCCAAGCTCTGCACTTGGAAAGGTTTCTTTCTCTGTTGCATTCTTTGATAGACCCTGCTGGAAGTCCCTGGGAGCCTCTTCATTAAGTTATTGTATTTTGAAGCCAAATTTGTTGGTTTGTTCTTCCCTTTTATCAGCTTGATGACCTTCCGTGATCATTCCTCTGACACTTTTTTGCAGTTCATAAAGAAGGACTGCTCTCTTTTATGCTTTTTTTTCTTTCATGCTTTTTTTTCTTTCAAGTACGGCATTTATATGAGTCCCATAGCACGAGTTTAGCAAAGCACTTAAATGCACGCTTGAAGCGTGTAAGAAGACCCACTGGAATGAATGAGATGAGGTGTCTACTTATATCCGACACTTTGAATAGCAATTTTGCAGAAATTTGCCAACAGAGAGGTGGAAAAAAATGGAGGTCCTCACCATCAGAACGACCTGAATATGGCACGATCGCCACGGGACTTGGAGGCATGGCCATATCACCACTGAGTTCCTCTGTGGTCGCTCTCCACAGCCGCCTGAGTTGGGCAAAGAAATAGATAGCACAGCTAGAGATGTTCCTACCCCACATGGTCACATTCCAACAGTGCTCAGCCCTGCTGCAAGGAGAGTTGTGCTCAAAGTAGTGAAGTGTTTTGTGATTTCTTTTGGTGAGCAGTGGATGTTTAAAATAGCAAGTCAATTCAGTGTAGGCAGGACTTAAGATTCGTACTTAGACATGTTCAAATGGCATGATGAATTGCTCTATAGGGAAAACACCGATGGGATTTTTTTTTGGCACAGGCAGAAGCGTAAACGTTTCTGTCTATTTGCCTGAGAGTTTTAAGCTGTCTTCTCTGTTGCTCCTCTCCCAGGGTTTCTTGTTCCACCCTGGTACAGGGGCAGGGAGGCACAGAGATGCTTGTCAAAGCAGGAGCAGACAGTCCCCAGGTCTATCTGTGCACTCGTACAGGAACGTGTGAGAAGAGAACGGCTGAGGCTCTCAGGCAGATGCTTCCCTTGCTCTGCACCAGTGGGGGTGTGTGTTTTCCTCCGGTGGCAGGTTTTCCCTCTCAGAGGAGATGCCCTTCCAGGAGCTCTGTCCAGTGTCTTCAAATGAAGGAAGGATTTGTATGAAGATGTGAGATAAGGACAATGCAAGATGGTCTGTGATCAAAAACTTGATTGAAATGACCAGTTCAGCCACAGCCTTTCAGCTGAGCTGCTGTAACTGCCTTGTAAGCACCATTTCACCAGCCTAACTGTGAGGAGAAGTGAGAATCCAGTCCTCCAGGACATTTTGCAAAGGAAACCTCCTGCAGCATTTCCAACACACATCTTTCTAGACAACTTCCATGAAAAAAATTGTATCATTATCCAGAAAATGGAGAATTTCTTTCCTTCTGACAGAAAAGTCAATTACTTCAAAACTTACTTCAAAACACTGTAGCACACAAAAATAGGGAAAAGTGGTCCTGCTAAACCCATTTTTCTTCCTCAAATTCACTACTTATTTTAAACAGATTTATTCAATCCCTGAAAATTCACACAGAAAAGAGAAAATCCATGGGACGATTTACTCTGTGCATTTCTACCTGAACTTTTCCAGGTGCCTTATGTTATGCAGAGCTTGGAACAAGAATCACCAAGTCTGGAGGACATTATATCTACATTTTGGAGACGCTAGGGCCTCTGCCAAGTTTCTTATTCCTGTGGGCAGAGTTTTTTGCTATCAGGTAAGAGATTTTGTTTGTTTGCCTTTTGCTGGATACTATGACGATTCAAAAACCCCAAAGTTATGGTGCCAGGTAGCAGTCTAGGCAGTTTGTAAAGGAGAGAGTAGAAACAATCTGAACACCTTTTAGTTTTCAGTGATAGAAGGAAGAAGGTATAATGAGTAAATTGTTATACATGTTCAATGTGATCTGTAGTTTAAGAATATCTCTATTCTCTCCTGGCAGCTGGTATCCTCCAAGAGCCATGGTATTTTTCAGAGACTGCAAATAGATACCAGATTTATTTCAGATCTTCTGTTTTCATTGTGAAACTTTTTTGGATTCTCTTGTGGAGACCACTTTTTGGCTTAGCCCTGAGTTAAATAATATTTTAGAAAATTGTAAATGACTTCTTTTTAACTTTAAAAAGAAAGTCCTTGCCTCTCAATAACATGTGTCCTTCATGTAAGCTGAATTGAAGCAGGACATAGCAACCACACTGTATCGCTCAGTATGATTAATCTCAACTTTTGCTTTCAAGTTGGGAATTAATCTTTCTGCAGCATGCGATTATTTTATTTATTTATTTTTAATCCATTTACTGAGAAAAACCTATGAAAAAGACTCTACAGGAATTCACCACGGGAAAGAAGGATTAAGTGGGTGGGGAAACTTCTCCCCCCTCCCGAGTTTTGTGCAGTTTTACATCATGCCATTCTCTGGCTGTCTGCAGACCAGTTTGTGCTCGGTTGCCCCCCCAGGCCTGCCAACAGCGCTGTGGTTTCTTTGGCATTTGGACGCTACATGCTGGAGCCGTTTTTTGCCCCCTGTGCAGCCCCTGTCCCTGCTGTGAAGCTCGTGTCTCTCCTGGGGTACTGTAAGTACTAACTTTTGTGGGACTGCTTGTCTTGGGCCCTCTCTGCCTCAGACCAGGGGCACTTACGGGGTGTTATCTTCTGGGATAACTGTGGGATCGGGGCCCCGTCTTAACTCCTTGGCCACCTGAAACTTCCAGATCTAAGGCGCTGGTTTGGGGCCACTGTATTCTCCAAGAAGGGAAATTGGACCTCTCTGTTGACCAGCTGGATCCCTAGGTTCGAGGGTAAATTGTGTCAAGTACAGGAGTAGAAACTCTTCATGTATAATTGTGCAAATGCTACCTGGTTTGAGGGTGTAAGGCTCGAAGTTTTGGACTCCTTGCCTGGTGTACCCAGCCTGTGAAGCTATCCTGCCTGCTCTGAGCTGGTGTGTGGTGGCACAGGGACTGCTGTGAAGGGGACTGCTGAGACATGCCTGCAAACTCACGCTTTTCCCCCGCGGCAGGCATGGATCACTGGACAGGAACCGGGCTCCTGGCCCCTCTTAGAAGCATAACTCAGCTCCCCCTTCAAACGCTGTGCACTGGGCCACACCTGTAATGTTTTCTGACACCTCTTGCCCCGAGCATCCTCTCTGTAAAGATGCAGCCTTCTCCCCGGCATCCCTGGAGCAGGGAGTGCTGCTGTATTTTTTTTCCTGTGTCCACCAAGCATGAGCTACAGCTGTAGCAATGTGGTCTCCTCTCCAGACACGGTCCTCACCCTCAATTCCTGGAGTGTCACCTGGAGTGCCCGGCTGCAGACGGCGCTCTCCATCATCAAACTCCTGGCTCTTGCACTCATCATCGTGCCAGGGATGATGCTGCTGGCGCAGGGTAGGTGTGCTGCTGTGTGGCAGAGGGAGGGAGGTTGCTTGACATGCCCGCCTGTCACAGCTTTTATTGGTCCCTAGTGACAAGTGTGGTACTCCTTTATCTGGCAGGAGCTTTCCTGTGTGCTGGATGTGAATTTACTGGGAGCTGAAACCAGGGTAGTTGGCACTAAGCTGTATCATTGCACTGGGCTGATGCAGCTGGCTCAGCTGTGCTTTCTCCAAAACAGCGAGCCTCAGTGCCTGAGGCTGTGTGAGCCTACCCAGGGTCATACATGCACCTTCCTCTGCAGATGGTCTTTGGTGTCAGAATTGCCTGTTTCCAGCCTGACTTGAAATCCTTCCAAAGCAGCACAAATTTGATGGACACAGGGATGTGTGACAGCATCCCGTGGTGACCTGAGCCAATCACAGCTGGGTAATGAGTTACTGGCCCTCAGCTGAGCCCTGGTAACTGCATCTCTAACATTTCTGTGGCACAAGATAAAGGTTTTTACCTCCTAATTGAGATGGGCAGTAACTTAGTAAACTTACAATGCCTCGTGCAGGATTGCACAGTCACATCCAGAATGGGGGGAAAAAAAAGACCCTACCAGTAGTATCTTCTGGGAATGATATAAGAGTATTGGCTTTAATCCAAGCCTCAGTTTATAGAAAAGCCCAAGGCATTCCCACTCAAGGGATGAAGCCTGCTCCCTCTTCATGCTATTACCTTCCTCTGCAGAGAAAACAACACAGGCAGTAGGCTCCACATTCAGGTTTCTTTCTGATGTCTGGCTCCTTTGAACACGCAAAGATCAACTCTGGCTGGCAGAAGTTCTGAACTGAAGGACTGCCCTGCAGCTAGAAATCCCGAGCCATTATTTTTAGGAATGCCTTCAAATGACAATCTGGAGCCCTGGCACCCATTCTCCAGCAAGGAGGATAAGTGCTGGTGACATCTGGAGGGAGAACTCACCAAGAGACCCCAATATGACAGGCTGTATTTAACGCGACTCATGAGGGACTGTAAATCGCTCATTAATGCATTGCAGACAATAAATCCTTCCTGTGCACCATCACTTACCAGCAATCATTTTAGAACATAAAAAGGCTACCCCAATAGGCCCACTTCTATATTTTGGTTTAGTTTTTGTCAAATCTATTTTCTTTCTGACTTGTTTTTTTGTGCTTAAAAATCAGTTTGCCTGATTCCCCTGCCTTGTTCTGATTTTTTTGGTTACACTCTTGTCTTTTCCTTTGCCATTACCTTCTCCTTGGCTCAGGTTTGTTTTAGAGACTGGCTGGGACAGTGTTTCAAATTCAAATGCCCAAATCTCGCCACAGAGCTCCTTGCAGAGGCACCTCCATAGAAGTGGCTTGACTTTCTTCGTGTGCTCTGTGCCATTTCATCCCTTCCCTGGTGAAGCCCACCTAGGCGAGCTCAGCACCTTTTACTTTTAAAGAGGCTTTGATATGGAAAACTGAATATAGATGTGGAACCTAGGGTCCTAGGCCACATAGATTTGAAAATGTTGGAAATGCAGCTCCTTTTGACTGCATTTTTTATCAGTCTTCCTTTGAGTGAGAGGTCATCCCTAGGTTTATTTGGAGTGTGATAAAATAGAGTTCCTATCCAAATTCCTGACTTTGATTTTTTTTTTTTTTTTGTTTGTTTGCTTTTGTTGTTGTGTTCAAGCAGAGAACTTTTAGGAAAATTGGGGGGGCGGGGGGGGGGGGCTGGTAAATCAGGATCTCTATCTGAGCCACCTCTACTTTTTAGATTTTGCTTGCTTTGCCCTCTGTGTCCTCCGTTCCTCCTCCTGTGGATGAGCCATGGCAGCTGGGAGGGATGGTGGGCAAAGATCGTACCTGGGAGAGGGGGGCAGGCTGGCAGTCTCTGCTCCTGCTCCCTCCTCCGCGCTGGTTCCCATGCTCCGGCCAGTGTGGGGCTGGGGTCAGTGCTCCGGCAGCGGGGTAGGAGGGAGCACAGTGAGAGCCGAATTAGCTGCCTCGCTGGCTGCACCACATCAAAGAGGAGTGTGTATCCAGCTGCTTAGGGGGCTGGGAGGGAGAAGAAGGGGGGTCAACCTAGTGAATTAATTTTGGGCCTAAAGAAAGGACAGGACAACTTGGGTCCTCTTGTCTCCATGATCTCCTGTTCCCACAGCAGGCTCTGTCTGAAACAGAACTAGCAGCCACTGTTGCCCTTTCTGAAATGTCTCCCGTAGCTGGATGGAGGATGGATTTGTTCTGTCGCTGTTTGTGAAGTAAATGTGTCAGCACAGCACTGCAAATTAAAGCAATGAAACAAATCTGAATACCTGGCTCCAACGAAGTCACAAACACTCTTCCCAGCTCTGGGCAAGAGGTACAAGGGGTGCTATCCCGTGGGACAGAAGCCCATCTTTGACATTTCCCTGTTCCATGTCTGTTGTTTATCTCTTCTGCAGGCCACACTGAAAACTTCCAGGGTGCTTTTGACAGACAGTCGCTGGTTTTGGATAAGCTGCCCCTGGCTTTTTACGCAGGCATGTTCGCATATTCAGGCTGGTAGGTGCGACAGGAGGGCACTTCATGGGCAGCAGGCTGCTGTCCAAGACATGGCTCAAGCTCTCTCCCTGTCTCTTCTCACCGTGCAGGTTTCAGACTGGCTTTGTGCGTGAAGAGTTGGTCAGACCTGAACGGTAAGGCTGGGATGAAGTCATCTTGGGTTACCAGCCTCTGGGATATTGCGGCTTTCCCAAACATAGTATGGGAGGAAATAAGTTTGTGGATTCACCCAACCAATGATAGCTGCAATCTGCAGTAATACTGTGCATAACAAGGGATAACGGCTTCTTCTTTGTGCGTGTCTCTTCCCCTTTCTTGTAGAAATATCCCCCTGGCTGTCATTGTGTCTGTGATCACGGTAATTGTGGGGTACATGCTCACCAACGTCTCTTATTACACAGTCCTGGGAACCCAAGACGTTCTGGCTTCTCCTGCTGTGGCTGTGGTGAGTTGTCACCCCTACCGTTATCTTTCTTATTGTGATCAGCTTATGCTGAAGGGGTGGTTGTGGCAAGTGTTTTGGAGATGGTTTTCCTATAAGATGCTTTATTGCTTTGTCATTTCTCTGGATTATTGGGCAACAGTAACCTCTTCTAGTCTTGCCTAAAACATAATGAAAAATAACCCGTAGATCATATAGAAAAGGCAAGGTTTATGAGTTATATTTCACTCTGATGGAGGAAAGTTTCTTTCTGTTGAATCTGATGTCCAGAGATCACCATGTGTTCCTAAAGTCATGCTTGCCCTTCCTCCAGAGCTTTGTGCAGCGAGCCTTCAAAAGCCTGATCTCCGTGGTCCCTGTCCTTGTCGCGCTGTCCTGCTTTGGAACCATGAATGGAGGAATCTTCACGTTTTCAAGGTTGCATCCCTAAGAATGTATTACTCTTTTGGCTTACTGAATTGGAGGGAAGCACCAATGACCTGTGCAACTGCCCACCCACACAATGGCATTTTAGCCACTCTTGTGGGAATAATAAGGCCTTTGACTCCCAGGATGTCAACTGCAGGATGATCCCTGTTGGCTAAGAGTCTACCCTTTCTATTTCTGGCCAGGTCTGGACTTTGGTGTCTAGGGCTGGTCACAAAGAAAGATTTTTTATCTTTTCCTCCCACCCTTCAGTTTAAATCCCCAATTTAAAGTGAAACGTCAATGTTTCTGGTGAACTAGAGGCTTTGTTGACATTGGCAGCTGCTCAGTGAGACTGAGTCTTCTTTTGCTGGGTTCACTCAGCTGCTCTGCTACAGGGCACAGAGTCCCTCTGTTGTGAGGATTTCTGGCCAAAGGCAAACTCTCCCTTAAGGACTTTGCTTTAAGGTCAGTGAAATGTTATCAGGGATGGGCTATTCCTAAAGCAAAAGTCAAGGCTCAGCAAGTTTTGTTATAGCAATGAGCAAAGCTTTGTGCCATGGAAAAATCATTTTGCCAGCTTCACTGGCTACTACACTGCATGTCCTTATGGGAGCCTTGAAATTGGAGAGGAGGGCAGAGCTCATGGAGAAGCACGTCATGCTGGTCCTGGGGAGCTGAGCAAACTCTCTGGGGCCGGCTGTTTCACAGCTTTGATTGCAAAAGGAATAATCAGTTGATATGAAAGGGATGTTTCATGGAGTGAAAGCTAATAACTGATCCACTACCCTTCAGTCCTGTATTAAATGCGGGTGCAGAGAATCCTCCCCGTTAGCTCCTCTAGATAGTGGTTTTCTTTGAGGATGAGAAGTCCCTGGACAGCACAAAGGTTCTGCGTGTCCTTATCGCCTTTCTCTCCCCCATCCTGGCACCATAACATAATCACTGCAGAAAAGCCATATAAACAGCAATGGGGCCTCCCTGGCTACTGGCCAGCCACACCCCTGCAAAACCACAGAGACAGCAATAAAACCAGTTTTACACTCATGCCCCAGCTGCTTCGGGCCCTGCTCCAGCCCAGCTGATGCTCCAGCATGGTTGGCTTGTGGATATTGAATTTATAGAACTGGATGCAATGCCTTCGCCTTAATTGCCCTTTCATGGGTCAAAGGAGGGATGGAGGCAACGAGCTCACTGCTGTCATTTTGTAGCTGATCTTGTGTGTAGCTGGCCTCTCGGCAGTTTTCCAAACTATATTTTCCAACAGCTGGCCAGAGGACTGAAAATCCTCTATTATTTGAGGAAATTGCATTTTATATATATATATATGTATTTATAGTTATATATATACAGTTATATATTTTTATATATATAAAAAAATACAGGCATCAAGACTGACAATCCCCTTTTATAAACTCACCAGTCTCTTGTATAAAGAATTGAAGTTTGTGACCTTTTCACTTCCTACTCGAAAGATTAACCCCTTCTCTGATGGCAAGAAACTTTCTTGCTTCTGTTTCTAGCCTGAACTCTGCTAATGGGCCACCCAAGGGGATGCTGCTGGTCCTGCTGGTGGGCACTGCGCTGTGTTGAACTGGTCCTGGGAGAGCTATGGGAATTCCACACTGTATTTTTCTCCCAAATGCCCCAAAATTGTGGCTAAAGGCAGAACTGTGGCCTTGAATAGCAGACCTGTGCTGGGCAGAGGGGGCACGCCTAGTGGCCTCAGGTCAGTCCGGTGACTGATCTTCTCATTTCTAGTCTGAATGTGGGATGCTAATGCATAGGGCTCCCTGTCTTTTCCTAGGACTCTCTTTGTGGCTTCCAGGGAAGGACAGTGGCCTCCTCTCTTCTCCATGATCCACATTCGAAGACATACACCTCTTCCTGCTGTCATGTTAATGGTAAGGAGACCTGTCTGTGTGACATGCTCTGTTTTTGCAGTCTTGGCTTTCTTGCAAAGCCTGGAGAAACTGATAAGCTTTAAAGGGTGTCTAGACACTAAGTCAGCCTCTGAAAAATAAAGAAGGTGGAATACTGGAGATGGCTGCAGGGTATTAAGTCCCTTTGTGCCAGCAGAGGTATCCAAACCCCATACCGTGAAGTCCCTGCCTTATAGCCTTGGACACCATTTTAAACTACTGTTCCCTACCATCTGCCACAGTAGCTGCTTGATTGTCCTATGACAACACCAGGTTTTGGCTATTTGGAAAACTGAAATTCTCAGGCATGGTGGAAAGGCAGGGAATGAACATCTGCAGAGATGCTCTCAGGCTCTCAGGTTGTTTTTTTTTGTTTGTTTGTTTTTTTTCCCAGAAACAGTCCAGCTCCATCCTAACTGTGCTGCAGTTAAGTCCTAACAAGCTTGCAGCTCGGCTGACCTGCTAAAAACTTAGCAGATATCTTTGTATCTGCTTTGTACTGTACCGGCAGTATGGGCTTTTAGATCATGCATGTTTTAATTGCCCTAGGATATAAAGCATCAAAGATGCTGTTGATCTTGAAAAGATTGCTCCTTTCTGTGGCACATTATAATGGTGTGTTTAGGCCTTTTGCCTTCAGTCTGTGATACTGTTTTGTAAAGCTCTCTGACCTCTGAAATGTTGGGGCTGTGAAGTAGCTGCCTGTGATTGCAGGGGGGCTGGAGGAGGTGATCCATATTGTCCTTTCTAGTCTGAGGATCATAGTAAGGCTTTAATGACTGTATTTCATCTTCACAATGCTCAGTTCCCTTTGGTTACTGCCATGGTGTGTATCGGAGATATCTACCATCTAATGAACTTCTTCAGCTTTTCCCGATGGCTCTTCATAGGATTAGCCACCCTCGGGCTCATTGTCCATCGCCACCGTCACCCAGAGCTGCGCAGCCCGTTCAAGGTAATGCATGGCACGTATCTAACAGCCAGGAGTGCGCAGGCTTGTCATTTCTTTCTCTTGTTTGCTAGTAATTAGGGCATTACATGGCCATGGTTGACTTTAGGCTCTAAGGGGTCTCAATCCTTATTGTAAGGCATGTGGGGAGCTCCTGAAATTGCTTGATGTGCCCACAGATGTGGTAAATCCTATAAAGCCTGTTCTACATGGCGTAACCAGTCGTATCTGTAAGACGGCAGCCTGCTCCATGGGACAAAGTTTCAGGCTGGGAACTGGGAGATGTGCAGAAGGCAGTTCCCACACTCATCTCTCACAGGCTGCAAGGAAGAGACCCTTGTCCGGGTGTTATTTCAGTGGTAGGTAAGTCTCATCTCTAGCTGAGAAGCAGGAGGGTGTCAGGCTTGGGGGAAAAGAGCATGGCCGGAGGGATCCTGGGAAGAGCAAACCTGACTTAAGGGGAATTATCTGCTGTCACAAAAATATTGTATAGCGTAAAGCAGCTTGTGTGCACCTATTGCTGCTGCAGGTCCTGAGGATGTGCACAGTGTGTGCGTCCGTACCACAAAGCGTAGGAAGCCTTGTCCTCTTGTGCCTTTCCCTAGACTCCAGCTGGGCCCTTCTGGTGGCCCTTCTCGTGCTGCTGGGTGCTGGGATCCACCTCATGTCAGCTGGGGAAGTTGGAGTTGGTGCTGGAGCTGCTTTTCTTGTGCTGGGGGGCACCTTTCCCACTGCTGGATAACGTGCAGAAGGCGTTTGGCTGGGGCGGTGCTTGAGACGTGCACAGTTTGTTCCTGTCTCCGGTTGTGCCTGCACGGTGCCTCCAGCCAGCTCCTGGGGAGGAGAGGAGACCTCCGAGGCCACAGACACTGGGGAGCTGATCAGTGAGAAGCTCAGGGGACAGAAACACTTCCCACAGCTCCCAGGGCTCCTTCCTGAACTGATGCAAAGTTTGGGGTAATTTTTCTTCTCAATCTTTCCTGGAAACAGTGTGTTCAGCAGTGACCTTGAAGCTTCCTAGTTTGTTGGCTGGCCATGGTCGTGTACTCACCCAGAACCAGATTTTAAATAAGTTTTCTCGTTTTCTTTTAAACCAAGCTTCTCACAGAAAATTTATTAGCCGATAGCACTGGTGATGTTTTCAGTTGCTGAGATTTTGCTTTATTTTGTTTTAGACCGAGATTTTAGGCTTTTAACGGTTCCTAGAGGCAAATTAAGTGAGGGAGGGAAACCCTGGGCTTTTGGTCAGTTTGACTGATTTTTTTTTTTTCCCCCCGCCCCCTCTCCGTAGTTTTTGTGACCACTGGAAACCCGAAGCCCAGTTATCTGCAAGAGGGAAGGGCTGCGAGCAGGTGGTGTGGGCATGTGCTGCGCTCTAGTGGCCAGATACAGGTCGTCTTCTTACGGGGAACAGCTCACAAAATACACGTGATTGTGCTGGTACCTCTCCCCTATAGCATTTTTGAGTAAAGAATGGTGAGAAAACCCCGGTAAGAGGAGGAAGCAGTCCTCTCACACACCTCTCAAGCCAATGTTCAGCGTGAGTGCGTGCACGTAGGAGAGGCTGGCAAAGGGATGCTCTGGCTGGAAAGACAGCAAGAGCACATAAGTTTGGTGGCTGGATGGCTGCCATCACTAGAGCAACTGATCTCTTCCAGCTCTGTATGGTCAGCATCCAAAATAGGATGTCTGTTACCGGAAAAGAGATTGTCACCATAGATGAAACCAGCAGGTCCTTCATTTATCAGCCATGGTGAGGAGTAACTTGGCTGAGGTTGGATCCAAAGACTGAGGGAACGTTTCACAGTTTTATTATTTATTGCAGCCTTCCAATTTACTCTCCAAATAACCCAGATGAATTGGCTTACCCAACAGGATAAGGCTGAAGTGCTGACTGCTGCTTTGGTCTTTCATCAGGGTGTTGACGCTCATGTTCTTGATTCAGGTGCTATGGAAATAGGGAGTCTGGATTATTCTCTTTTGGGCACTATAAGTCTCAGGCAAGCTGGAGACAGGTCAGAATGAGTCTTGAGTGTTATAACCAAAGAATCATTTGATTCAAAGTGCTGCTTCTGCTCTTGGCTTCAGATTTTCCACCAGCAGTTGCTACAGGTGACAAGTAGATACATGTGCCTTCACAGGAGCAGTACATTCAGAGAGTAGTGGGGTATAGGGGACTTCTCCCCCTGCTTGGCTTCCAGTTGCAAGTGAGGTTTATATTTTGGTGCACATGAATATAGGAGGCATGCACCTCACATGGCACGCTGGGCTCTGAAGGTGGCACGACTCAATTTTTGTTCTATGCATCCTACTTGTTTGCAACTGATTGTATGGAAACAGTGTGCAGGACAGCTATATGATTTTTCTCATCTTCTTTAAGACAAAAAAGTTAATACAGCGTGTGCTGGCATGTACAGAGGCTGTTTTGCTGCAGTCATCAGTTTTGCCTGAGAGTCTTCTGTGCTCTTTTCCCCAGGTTCCCCTGTTCATTCCAGTCTCTTTTACCATCATCTGCCTCTTCACAGTGGCAATGTCTTTCTACTCAGACCCTGTGAACATTAGCATTGGATGCACCGTGGTTTTAAGTGGTTTTCCAGTCTATTACCTCATAATCCATAGGCAAATGTCAAGTCGTTGCC
This sequence comes from Leptosomus discolor, assembly GCF_034619465.1. NCBI lineage: Eukaryota > Metazoa > Chordata > Aves > Leptosomiformes > Leptosomidae > Leptosomus > Leptosomus discolor. The sequence goes on from NC_141391.1 coordinate 155,750,477, forward strand.
GCAGCCCCTTTTGTAAGTATGCATTTGAGTTTCAGTTATTGTGGACCTATACACACTCAGGGGTGGGGATATTGGTTTGTTCCCAGGGGTCATCTCTAACACAAATTGCTCCATGACCAACAGACCTCGTAAAACCTAAATCATGACCCCCTGCCACCCCTTCAATGGCTTTCCCAAGACACAGCCTCTGCAGCTGAAGAGACGAAGGGTAGGCTGTGCTGGAGGTGGTTAGCAGCCAGGCACGGGCTGTGCTTGCCTGGCTTGTGAATATACTGATAAGCCAGCTTGATGCTTTGTTTTAAAAAAGACAGGGCTCAGGTCTACCAACACGGGGAACAGAGAGGGTCGCTTTTGCATCCCAGCCGTGGTTTCTACTAAATTTTGTCGTGTCTTTGGTATCGCCACCCCTCGGTCAAATTCAGCTGACACTGAGCAACGAGATCAAAAGTTGGGCTAGAGACTGACAGGCAGACTCTCTAACCCCAAGGACAAAAATATTGCTGAAAGGCTGGGGAGAGGGCAGGTAGGAGCAGACGGTGCTGCCTGAGGGCTATCTCTTTAGTGAGGAGGCCAGGATGATTGTGGGTACAGATCTGAGTGTGTAAATGAAATACATCTCCACTCCATGCAATGTCTAGCACAGATTTCCTTTGGGCGTAGCCCTGGTGGCACAATGATTTACTTAAAAACAAGAGTCCAGTTTTGAGTTGTTTTCTTTCGATTTGCTGTTGGGCTGAAGTGTATCACTAACCACTGCATAGAAGAAAACAAACAGCAGGAAAGGAAACAGAAATCTGCTGACATAAAGTGCTCCAGCCATCAGTGCCGATGCTTTGATTTTCAGCCATATCTCAAGATTTCCTCTGGACTAAACCTTCTTCCTTTTTTTCCCCCTTTCAGATTATCTTACACACAAACTACAGTTACTGCTGGAAGTAGTCCAACAAGAAATCAAGACTTACTGAGAAAACCATTGGAACTCACGGGAGCAGATAAAATCTACTTACTTCATTTCTGATACCTTCGATCCTACCAAAAGCAGGCCATGCTCTTAGTCTTTTAATCACTGCAAATGAGGACAAGCCTGAGCCAAAAACTTGCTGCAAGTGTTCATAATCTTGCCAGTTGGGATGAGCGTGTTATATCTGTTTCTGCCCCTTTCTTTTTCAGCAGAACAATCTACAGTTCTCTGAGATGAGCTTGCTTTGCTTGCAGAGTGTCTTTTGAAACCGAGATCCTAATTTTGCAGCCTAGCTGAGTCCTCAGTAAAATAGTGTGCATGTGTATGTGTAATATATATACACACACTATTTTTTAATTTCCTAACCTGGCAAATAGGGGAAGGGGCCATGCTGCAGAACTTAGAGTTCAATAAGGGAAGCCAAAAACAGGTTTCAAACTGAAGCGTTGTAGTAGCCATGATGTGGACAAGCATTATGAAGGGAAATGGGTGGGGAGAGCAGATTAGAAATAAGGTAGATGAATCGGAAAGGAGGAGGCAGGGAGATAAAAACTCATTCACCAGGAAGTGCAGATTCAGGTTAATGAGAAGATATTTGAAAACCCTTTGAAATCCAAATATTTACAAAGTAAGGTCAGAATGTTTTGCTTTGATTATTGTATAAGCAGAATAAGTTTATTTTGCTTTGAAATAATATCTATTTTTTTTTTCTGAAATGATATTTCAAAATGTACAAAAACATTTGAAAAATGAGCTAAATATCAACAAGAATATGACAAAATAGATCCCGATCCCTCCCCCAAATCCCCAGCCCCGCTCCTCACCAGTGACATTGAAAGTTCAGACTTTAATCCAACTCCAGTGAAATACAATTTCTCCTTTATCTAGACAAGACCACTGATGAGACCTGGGCAGATTCCTGAATAAGTGCATCTTTTGATGCTGTAAGAAGACATGAAAGACTTCATGTCAGAGCTTTAACTTTAAATCTGCGGTCAAACGACTTGCTAAATCAATACGTAAGTGCTCATTTGAACTATTGACATGAGAAAGGTTTCTGTTATTGGATTACTTTAGTTTACATTATTAATGTGGCAATGTTATGTCCAGACAAAACAGCAATTAGCTATTTCCAATCACTTAGTTGTTAATCTTTTTCTAGAAGATGGGAAGTAGTATGCTGAGACTCCTCTAATGACCGCTGGAAAGAGGAATAGCAGAATGTGGAATGTTTCTAACCTTTTGTATCGTGCATTTATGTACATAGAGTAAAGCCAAAGTACCATTTACAAATCCAGTGTAATCTACCAAAACTTGTAAAATTCACCATCAAGATTTGGAAATAAGTTTGTTGTTTTTTTTTTTTTTTCCCCGAAGCAATTGAGAATTATTGTTCTTGTTATGACTAAATTAAGCTGGGACAGCAGCAGCGTGGTTGCAGAGCTCGTTTCCCCCATCCCCTCCCACAGTTTAATTTACAAGCTGCTGGACATTGTCCAACAGGAAATCCAGTCTTACTGAGAAAACCATCACAACCCACAGGAGAAGGTATTGGCTTTAGATGATAGTGTGGCTTCAAGTGAGATCTGGAAATGTTTCCAGGCTCCCAGACATGGGTTAGTCCCGCCTCGTGCTGGGCTTTTCTGAAGCTGAATCCCCTGGCACACCTTCCCGCAGCACCCTGAGGCCAGGCCCTGGTGTGGCTGGCTGGGGAACCAACCTGCAGAAGACCTTGCAGAACTAGGTGAGCCTCATCACCCCAACATAGCCTGAGTCCATCCCCTGATGTACAAGTTTGGGGCATTTTCCATGTCTTGAGGTAGAAGCACGAGGCACTGCCAACCTGGTCCTGTGCTGCAGGACCCCTGTGAGCACAGTGTGCCTATGCTGTAGCATCAGTACTCGTGCATCAAACCTTGGAGTGGTCTAGAGTTGCAACAGAGACACTGTGTGTCTGCAGACAGACACAGAAAGGGTGAAACCACCTTTTTTTTGTCCATTTCCTCTGAAAAATAAAAGGGAATAAGAATTGAAATTCCTGGGGGGAAATAACCATGGTCCAGCAGCTAGGATTACGTTCTTTATACATGATAAATTGTTTGACATATGCAGGGAAACCACACAGAGGCATCTGCTGACTGTGCAGGAATGTGATCTTGCAGGTCTATATATAGGATGTCTGCTCCAAGACCTGTCAGATACTGGAAATGCAGACAGATATAGTACCACGGTTACATTGACAGTTAGAAATCAGAGATTCAACAGCTCCATAGCTGACATTGCAATTAAAAGTGATAAAAATAAAAAATATGATTCTCTACCGGTATCAATTTACAGTGAGCTCGTTTGCAGTTCCTGGCGAGTTGTTTGTTTTTAGAGATGATGGTACGCTGCTCCCAGCAAAACTATGTAAACATTTTCTACCAAGCCAGAATGTTTTTCCTAGAGCTGATATCTCATGCCTACTGAAGCTCTTGGCTTCAGTTCAGAAGTGTGTTTTATTAGAGAATTCACATACGCAAAAATGAACCTGTGTGACCTGATCCTATAAATCCCATCAAAGGAAAGCATAAAAGTTGTGCAACTGTGGAGATGAGAGCCAGATACTATATGGAAGGTCAAAAGCCAGTCAAGAAAGGCCAGATGGGAAAGAAACAAAGTCCAACTTTATAATCACATTTGTGGTGTTTTGTTTTATTTTTTTTAATACTACGTCTATAAAAGGTACTCAGAGTGCAGCCTTTCCAGAAACGAAGAAAGATTTGTGTGTTTCAGCCACTACTGATCTGATCTGACTAGATCATCAGGAAATAAAAATGTTCTGGGCAGTTCAACTGAGCATAATTTGTGTAACTAAAACAAAACAAAACAAAAGTTTGCATCTGAGCAAGTTTATGTAGTGAGTACTACTTGACCTCTCATTAAGCTTTCAGAGCTCTGCTGGGAAACACCGTCAGCCTTTTAGACTGAAAGGCTGGAGGTCAGACTGGAAAGCTCCTAACCCTTCTCTGATTTCCATGGGGAAGAACAGAGCGGAGGCTCAGACTTCAAGGTAAAGGAATACAAACACTCGGGACAGTGCAGACCTCTGCGTGGGCTGACTGAGCCTGCCCCGCAGTGCTCTGTGCTTGGTTTGCACCGGTTTGGGTCGCTCCGTGCAGCGCTGCACACTGCAACCCCCCCCTCCCCGATCAGCACGATAACCGACACGGAGAGTGTGTTGAGAGATGCACCGGCTTTCTGCATCGGGATTTGGGGTTCGCTTTGCAAGGCGACGCCAGCTTTTGGCTTTCAAAGAATGATGTTCAGCAATAGCTGCTCCCAGCAGACGTCTTGAAAGAAGAAGGTCCTGAATATCCCCAGCCGCTGGAAGGCTGGGAGGAATCGGTTCAAGGTAAGTGCTGGTGCATGATGACAGGAACCAAGCAGTAGGGATAAACTATGCTGGTTTGTAGGGATGTTGATTTCACTGATGCATCTGCCAAAAACATTAGCTGTGCCTGGCCGGTCTGCTCATGCCTGGCTGACACGTGTGCGTATGGCGCAATAACCAAAAGGAAACTTTAGTCAGCCTCCATTTCCTAAGGGTCGGTGGCTAGTGGAGAGGCGTTTGTGACATCCCGTGGAGAGAGACAGCGAGGTACAGGCGTGCAGGTGGGAGATCACAAGTCGCTCTCACAGGCCAGTCGTATTTTATTTCTGAAAGTCTCGTTGCACCCGGGGGACCTTCCGCATGTGGAGCAAAGGTTCAGAGGGCTCATCCGACCGGCAGGCACGTGTCTGGTGCCCTCAGCTCCCGGGAGTGGTGGCTGGAGAGCCTGACGGCAGGACTGTGAGTAGGGGAGCCGGGGAGGTCGTGCGTGCTGGGCTCTGACAACTTTCCTGGGGTGCTGCTGAGCTGGGAGGGAGGAAGTTGGGGATTTCATGGTTTGTGGGCTTGGCTTTAAGGTCTGCTGGAAGGATAACTACTTGCAGTTAGTCATACTGTAAGCTGTGTTTGTATCTTCATTAATTCATCACTTCTTCCACGTGAGCGAGAAATGTGTAAGAGAAAAGGTGGCATGGGGTTGCTTTTCACGTATAAAATTTCCTCTGTATAAAGCTATTTGTGTGGAGCTATAAAAAGCAAATTTGCAGGATATCTCTCAGTTTCACAAGACCAGATAGTAAAATCTTCAACAAAAGGTGAAGGACATTATCTGTCTTGCCAGTGAAATATTTGTCTGCTTTAAGTGCTTCACCTCTTTTTCTTTCTAGTTGGGGTTAGTGGATGAGTGGAAAATCCCTGCAAGGAGCAGAAACGCTGGCAAGTGAAAGTGAAAGTAGGATACAACTGAACATTTCAGAAAGCTGGTGGGGTTTGGGCAGACTGGGAGCCCTGAGTCTCCGCAGGGGAGCCAGAAGATTAGCATCCACTTATGGAGTGGGAAGAAAGGGAACAGGGATGGGGGGGAGCAATGGAGAAAATCTGCCTGGAAACATCATCCTACCCCACTCCTCTGCTTTCCTCTCCATTTCCCCTCCGCCCCCTCAAATCCCGAACTCGGTATCTACAGACTTCGAATTCTTCTGCCACACCAGTAGCAGCAGCACACTGCTGTGCAGAGGGGAGAGAAGGGACAGCCGCATCCAAAAAAAGCTCCCGGGAGTGCTGGATCTCATGAATCTCCTGCAATGGGATTTGAGAGAAAACGAATTGGAAGAATTTTTCTAGGAACAGGCCTGGCTGGTGTTACTGCGTACAAAGAGCAACCGTGGTCTGAAGACAGCAGAGGAAGAAGCTCAGGCTGCAAGGGAGACTCCGGTCCTTCCTCGCTCTTTGTTCTGGCAGTCCAGGGGCTGCCAAGCCTTTGTTCATGGACCTTTGTACTGTAACCAGCTCTATAAGGGAGCTCCTCCTACAATGATTTCCTCTGATTAGCTGCTCTGAATACCCTTGATCCCTGCCAAAGCATGAAGGGCGTCAGAGCTGGATAAATGATCAATTCCAGTCTCTGTTTGAATACTGCGTTCAGATTCTTCAAGCAGCTCTGAGTAGCTCAGCCACAGACCCTTGCAAACTCCATGCAGGCAGGAGGACAGATCTCAGCTGTGTGTATGTGCCCCACAATAGGGTAATGTTGTAGGAGCAGCAAATTGATGAGATGCATAGAAAAATGTTGTCTGGGTCCAAAATTGGGACAGTCAAAACAGGCTGAAGCACAGCAGCAAGCAAAGTAAAATCCTCTGAATTTTAATTATTGGTGGCTACCTATTTCAGCTTCTTCTCTTTGTAGGTGCTGTGTCTCCAGGGTAAGAGCGCAGAGCAGAGACTTTGCTGGTAAGTGATTCCCAACTGCCACCACCCCCTGACAAGGAAGCTGACCTTACCTGGCTGCCAGATGCCCACCCAGCTGTTCTCTCACTCCCCTCCTTAACAGGACAGGGGAAGAAAATAAGACGAAAAAGTTCATGAGTTGAGCTAAAGACAGGCAGATTGCTGGGCAAAACAGACTTGACTTGGGGAAAGTTAATTTATTGCCAATTAAAACAGATTTGGATGGTGAGAAACAAAACCAAAAATCAGAACACCACCTTCCCCCCCCTCCACCTTCTTCCCAGGCTTAACTTCACTCTTTCATTCCTGACTCCTCTATCTCCCCCCTGCCACCCTCCCCAATAAGCAACACAGGGGGGGAAGGGGAATGGGCACTGACCTCAGTCCGTAAGATTTGCTCTCTGCCACTCCATCATCCTCAAAAATTTCCCACGCTCCAGAATGGTGCCTTTCCCATGGGCTGCAGTCCTTCAGGATAAACCTGCTCTGGCATGGGCTCCTCTCTTTGGACTGCAAATTCCTTCAGGGCATGTCCACAGACTGCAGCATGGGGTCCTCCATGGGCTGTAGTGTAGATATCTGCTCCACCATGGTCCTCTACAGGTTGCAGGGGGTCAATCTCCTTCACCATGGTCTTCTCTACACGTTGCAGGGGAATCTCTGCTCCAGTGCCTGGAGCACCTCCTCCTCCTTTTATTCACTGACCTGGGTGTCTGCAGGGATGCTTCTATCACATTTTTTCCTCACTTCTCACTGCTGAGCAGCTTTCTCAGATGTGGCACCAGCTTGGCTGATGGGCTCAGCTATGTCCTGCAGTGGGTCTGTTGAGTGGCTGTGTCTGGCATGGGGCACCCCCGAGTCTCTTCTCACAGAGGTGCCCACTGCCAGCACTTGGGCACCTACACCCAGCACAGTACCTGTGAGTGGCAGCTTTGCTTTGCTGAACACTAAAGGAGGGATGATGCTATCGGTGCCTTCTGAAGGCACTCTTGACTTCTGCAGCTGATCACACACTGCCTAGAAACCAATCTTACTCCTGTTAGCCAGGTGGCACCACTGGCCTTCACATAACAAGCTGAGTTTATTTTGTCAAGTTGTATTTTCTTACAATGTGTATTTTTAGACAGACGTAAGAGAAAAATAGTGACCCATGTTGTTACAGAACAAAACTACCAACCACCAGAGATACAACCACCACTAACTACCATTAATCGCAAGAAACAAACATCCATACAGTTCACACACAAGTTCAGGTGCCACTGGAGTTGGCTCACACTTATGTAAAGAACAACAGTAAAACTTATTATGTGTGGTACTATTACAAGGATCACCTAAAAGCTTTTAGGGTTCAAGGGGAAAGGGGAAGATCTGTAACACACATTCACTCACCTATTGAAGTGAGGGCACTCAGCCTCGAGAAGTATCCATGGTAGGCAACCCTTGCCGTGGGGAGGACCTCATGTCACAGATCTGCTACTCCAAGGAGGACTCACAATGGCCTCCAGCAGGACGCCATTTATACCCAAGTTGGATGGGGGCTTGTGGACCTATACAGGTAACATGAGCAAAGTGCCTCATTAGCTGAGCGCCTTGTCTATCAACTGAGGTACGTACATGACAGCAGTCACTAGAGAGAGTTGTGGTTCACCAATGGAGAAGTTTCTAGTGGTGTTGGGGCAGGCATACCTGCCACAGAAGTCCAATCCAGAGAGGTCAGAGTCATTCCTGTGACACTTATCATGCCCCATAAATGTACAAACATCGGTTCCTCGGTTCTGGGACAAACCTGCACTTCCCAGCTGGAGTGATCTCCTTTTCTGAGAAGTGATTAGACTTCTGACCACACCAGGGATATCACACAGTTTGACAGCTTTGGAAAAGACCCATACCATAATCTGGATTTCTCTTCTGATGTTAGGGCTGAGCAAGCAGCCAGGCGTTGGTCAGCTCTTCTGCAACTGTAGTGTCTTCTGACTTATCCATCTGTTCCCGAAATGGAGTACACCTGGTACTGGCTTGATGATTCTGGGCAGTGGATTGAGTATGGGGAAGAGGTGAGATCCATCTACAGTTGATGCCAAAAGCTCTTGTTAAGCCATCTTTGGAGACTTATTTATGGCATGCTGTTCTGCAGCTGGTGCGTTTCACATGCACTGCTGGGTGCCCTTGTAGTGCTGCTCTGATGTGCTGGTGGATCTGTCTTATTAATTGTCCCTCAAAGCAGTACTGCTACTCTATGAAAGCTTTCAAAGGACTGGCTTTGAAAGCGGGTGCATCTTCCAGAGGTGACGGACGTCTTTTGGCTAAAGCTGACCACACAGGCCGAAGGCTGCTTTTTTGCTTCTGTTACAAGCAGCTGTTCTCTGTGGGCTACCCCTCTGTTGCTGAAGAACAAAATGCTTGAAGCCTTAGAGACTTAGTTCAAAATGGCGTCCCATGATAGGGGCCTGGGGAAACACTGGCATTTCCCCACAGTGTCACCTTAACCAAAGACTGGTTTCTAACAGTTATAATTTCCTTGTTCTTTCTATAGCATCCACATCACTGCTCTGCCACGGTAACATCTGCAGATCTGGAGAAGGAATTTCTAGCTGACCAGAAAGGCACTGTGTTATTCAGGGCTGGTTCTCAGCAGTATGAGTTAAACTTTGAAGGTGAAGTATCTCCTTGTTTCAAGTTCATTATACAGTGTAGCTGGCTGTAAGGTAGCCTCCTTCATGCAGAGTATTGACCCTATGCCTGGGTTTCTTTGAATAGGTCTTTCTCCTCCTGTAAGTTTTATCCAAGCAGAACTTGAGCAGCGTGTACATTTCTCCACAGTTTTAAGATGCACCGCTCGAGCTTCTGGATTTGTGCATCTATAGTCAAAAAAGCATCTCTGACAATACTGTATATTCAGAAGAAGAGCTGAGAGTAAACATTTCATGGCATCTGGCTTATGCATTTGGGTTTATAAAGCTAAAGAGGAGAAATGAGAAAGGGGGGAAAAAAAAAGAAAGCACTGAAAAGTCAAAGGGTGAAGAAGTGAGCCCATGGTAGACATCTTGCAAGCTAGTTGTATGGAGAGAAAGCACACAGTGCAGCAAAGGAAAATTTAGGGCTGGTTGCACAGAGAGAGAAATGGGAAAATAAGAAATGTTTTTCTGTTTCTAATTTATTTACCCGTCTTAAAATTCCTATTAGCTTTCCAAACTTTAAATCTGTTTCCTGGCATGAATAAAAAGAATGGTGTTTAAAGGAGGGAACAATGGATAATTAGCCATGTCACACAGCATGCGCTCTGTGATATTGTTACAGGACCAAGAACAGAGGGCAGACTTTTCTCTTAGCACCACGTAATAATCCTGCACTGCTGGGAAATCTAGATTTATGGCCTCCATCGTATTGAAATCTCTTCCCTGCTGTAGGCCTGACATCAGATGTGGTTTCCCCTGGCTGACAGCCTGGATGTGAATGCAGGTGCAGTTGGTGGTTGGTTGCCTGTGAGCTTCACAACCTATGTTAGAAGGTGGTTGACCTTGCTGATCTCCAAGCAGGAAGACCACAAGTGGGAATGGTTTCGAAGTGTGGAGTGGGGTGGGTGTGGTAGACAGAGCACCATGATGTGGTATTCAGGGCTACATTTTATTTTTTCTAAACACATAAAAGTGTGTCCCTGGACAATAAATTATCTGATTATTGAGTGATTGTGTTTTTTCTTTCAAGACATGGTCCAAACAAATTTGTTCTATGAAACTCAAAGACAAGTTGCACGCTTGCCAAAATCTCTGTCCTCTCAAGGTGGACAAGACAGAAGGTAATATACATTCATTATTTAATAATGTCTCTAGATCACAGCACCTTTCTGCTAAGTTCCTCCTACCTGACTAGAAATCATTTTTAGATTCCTTAAATTCATTTTTTAGATACTTTTTGTTGACTGGCAAATTTAATGGCAAATTTTGTGGTCACAGTATTTGTAAATTATGCAACACTTCCGTGAAGTGTGCTGGAGGGATGTTTGGTGGAAGTCTCTGGCAGCTGTGAAAGACCTCTAGAGTAGATTTGTTCTCTCTGTGAGACCAAGGCCACATAGGGCTGACACAACTGTGCCAGGAATTTTTATTCCTTGATTTATGACCCAACAATACCAAATAAACTGTGCACAGAGTAGGAGCAAGCGACTGCTAGTCGCAAGAACTGTGGGGCAGATAGATGCCATTCCCTGAAAAGCCGAGCATAAAATAAAACACCGAAGCAAATCCCTCTAAATGAAGCGAACTGGATGCACTTATTTGGGATACGCTATCTTATGGCTTTCTTTTTTAAAGGAAGTTCAGCTTTACAGAATTTGAGTGTGTCTGCTGCAGAAGTTTGTTGTGCTACTGCTTTATTTTAAAAAGAGCTGCCTTTACTTCAGAAACTCACCAGCAGACAGTGCATTTAAAGCCAAGGGTTCAATTTAAATGTTGGTTCAACCAAGGGTGGGTTGATTCAAAAAGAAAACACTGTAGCTTCTGAATAGATGCTGATGTTCCTGTTGCCTGGGTTAAAAAATGAGTGCCAGGAAGGTATTAGTGCTCAGTCAGTTGTTGAGAACTGATGAGTGCAGTAGTGCCTGCAGGGCACAACCGTCTACCCACAGCCTCCTGACAGGCCTGGTTCTGGGGATGGGTAGGGGCAGGCCACCAGTCTGGCCAGCAGTTTAGAGATGAGTAGCCACATGGAGGGAGAGGGCTTACACTCCAGTTTCCTAGAAGTTCAAACAGCACACACGGAGGGCTAGCTGGAGCAGTTGCATAAACCACCCGGCTAGGAGCATGTTACTTCTCGTTTGAAGCTCTCCTACCAGTGTCAAGGTAGGAGACCTGCCAAGAGATACATTAGTGCCACTAGGATGTGTGTGGAAATTTAAATGGGAGAAAGGGATAATGGTTATGTGGAAAGTAAAACAGAAGTAAAAATCCAGGGATACCTGAAGGCTGCTGTAGAGCCAGCAGCTGGATCCTCCAGAAGGAGGATTTGTTTAGGAGTATCATGGACTGATTTGCTCCTTTTTCTTTTCTGCAGACAAAACATGACTCTATCATGTCCTGTCTGTCCTCCACACTGGGACCAATCTGCACTGCCTGATATTGGGTTCAAGGTAGGTCTTTCCAGCTCTCCAGTGGGTAGGGCAAACTACCCTGATTTTTCTGAGAACATGATCCAAGGCAGTTGAGGTGTTCCCAGCTTTTAAACATGTCTTACAAAATAAGCAACTATGAGGTGAAACAAGACTGACAGTTTTTCATATTCAGAATAGACCTGTGTCTCCTGGGAGGCTCTCAGAGACCGCCTACATGTACCATGCATGTACATTTATATATGCAGGTATATATAGAAAGGCCTGTTCGGCCACTTATGGTCTGACCTGTCCTTTCCACTCTCCCAAAGCACCTGATCCTCTGATAAACTGGATGAATTGCATCTTAAGGGGGTGTTATAGTATTTCCTCCATTGATTTGAGGCAAAATGTTATTTGATGTGGCAAGGCTAGAGCTTAGTCTTGTAGGGAAGGAGCTAGTGTGTCAAATTAAGGTGAAACTGATATTCATTCTTCTCCAGCTTGAATACTGCTGTGCATTTCATCTTTGGGTTACTCCAAAGTAAAAATAATCTAGATGTGGAGGTGTGTCCACCAGAGGAAGCTCATATGAGATTGCTTTCATTTTCCTCAGTCAGAGTCTGTGCTTCCACATGGGGAGTGAGGGTGAAGTTGGCGAGAGGATGATTCACTGGAAAGACAGGAGAAGCAGGACTTTTCCCCTGATGTGTGGAGGTTGATGAGTCCTTTGGAAGGATGGGGAGTTGTTTCTGTCAGTAATACCTTATTTTTGGTATTTTTAAAATTTTCAGTTGGTACAGCTCAGCTACGCTTCCTATGAATATGGAAAAATTAAGAGGCTGTTTGAAAAGACGATGAAAGGTTACTGCATCCACCAGATGCAGAGGATCCAGAACCCTACACTTTGGCAAGTTTTTCAGTGGTTTGTATCTATTTTATTTCATTATCCGTATGGTAGCAGAAGGCTGCTATTTCCTGATCTATTGTCCTCCACAGTCTGCGTTAGGAGTTGCCAAATCTAGAAGCCCAGCAGAGGTGAGACTGCCACGTATCTGTGTGCTTGGGTCTGTCTGGCAGTGAGGTTCAGCACATGTTCCCAGTAGGCACACACGCACACAAACACTCACATACACACAAAGCATGTGAATATGTACACAGCTGGCCACAAAACCCAACACCGACAGCACAGCACTCATGCAATCATGAACAGCACCAATGGCCTCATCCTGTTCCCTTCCTCTGTCTGATTGGGATGACAGCCTGTTACTGGAACATACGTACATGTGTGGGTCCGTCTAGGACCTGGTCTTAGACACTCAACTTACCTGTGCTGGACTCTGCGTCCTCTTGTCTCCACTTATGTTCTGCAGAGACACACCCATGCAAATAGGTCTTCATAGATTTCATGGAGTCTTCAGTGGTTGGCGTGGACCTCTTGGTCCCTCTGGTAAGCAAGCTCAGACCTTCTGGTCTCTCTAGCACCTGGCCCAGACTCATGGCTGCACTGAAACCTGGCTCCCAGGCCAGCTACCCTCCTCACGGGCTGTCTAGCCTTATATTGGCTAGTGGTCGCACACTGACACACACACCCTTGCTTGCTGCAGTTGCTGGTGCTGTGGATATGCAACTCCTGTGATCCAAGGTCCTAATCCAGTCGCTGCACCCAGACCCCCAATACACACAGACTGGAGAGTCCATCACCCAGGTAAGAGTTAGAAATGGATCTTAAAAAGGAGATAGAGCAGACTGTGCTGATCAGGCACAGGGCATGGCCAGACAAGCCTACTGACCAGACAGTTGCCTGTTTATACACAACCAGCCCTTTTTCCCCACTTATCCATCTGTTTTCCCATGTTTGCTCCTCAGACCATCTTGACCCCCCCCTTCTCTCACCTACAGTTCTTCTGTTAAATACCTCATTGCAAGTCCTGTGCAATCCCCAAATGCTCTTCACCTCTGTCCCATAACAAGTCCCATACTCTTGTAGGCAGTACCCTCCTTACATCTGTGAGCTGCTCTGGACCCTTTCCATTGCTCACAGTGCTGGGTGTCCCCCTGGTCCCTGGGGCTGAGGATTGCCTGGGGGAGCCCAGGGTGGGGCCAGGGCTGGGGCTTCTCTCTCTGTACTCGGATAACTGGGGTTGTCTCTGTGCTCTTTTGTGTCTGTGGAAATCAGCCTTTTATCACATAGCCTTGTGGAGGGTTCTTCCTAGTGTTAGTCAAAGGACAGTTCTTTTCCTGCACCATGACTGAACTCTGGTATCTACAATTTATTCTTTTTGTTTTGGTCTCTTCTATATAAGAGGGTTTTCTTTCTTTTTTTAAAAAAAGGGACTTTTTGTGCAATAAAGATAGGGGTAGAGATTATACAATCTACACTGTAGCTTCATACAGCTGAGTTTTATAATCTTGTTTGTGTATTCAGGATTTATATAACCTGGGAACTGACCAATTCCCAGTCAAGACATGTTTGTCTCTTTACTTTCTCATGTGGTATGAAGTTGTGGGTGACACAGTCCATAGCGATGCCGAGAACTTTTTGTTTTGCTGGAAGGAGCCAGCTGTGCAGCAGGGTACCAACAGAAGTGCAAAGCAGGCAGTAACCCCACTGAGAGTGGTTTGTGTCACTGTTCCTTCATGACCCAAAAGTAGGAGTTGAGTTGAGAAACTGTCCTTGCTTGAACCAGGGTAACACGTAATTAATTTTTTTTAATTTTTTTTTTTTTTTTTTTTTTTTCTGTCCCTAGGCAAAAGGAGCAAATGAAGAAGCTCCGTAAATCGAAATGGGTGGATGAGCGGCTTCTGTTCCACGGGACAAGTTCATCCCACATGCCTGCCATCTGTGAGCAGAACTTTGATTGGAGGATCTGTGGGACTCATGGGACAATATACGGAAAAGGTACAAGTGCGGAAGTGTGGGTTCAGAGGTTGTAGCAGCACAGGCTTCAGAACACAGCCAGGCTGGTGGGTGGGTGCAAGGTGACTCACTGTCCCTGACTCCCACAATCCTGCCAGTAGGGCACTCTCATTTGCCTGCATCTGCATTGCTGCAGCCACAGCAATCCCGTTTTGGGAGGGGCTAAAACCAACCCTCTTTGCCTCAGGTACCTGCTGTTCAGCATAGCTCTTGGACAGGTGGGACTGGGAGGTTGGTGGCAAAATGTGGCTAGAGTCTGTTGATGTTTTAAAATAAGCTGATGTGGAAACACCTGGCAAGGATGCCTGTAAAGCTACCTGGTGTTGTTGAATAACTAGCTGCCAAAGCGACAGTAGCAGATGTTTGTTCCTCAGTTGATGTAATAATGTCTTAGCTGTGGATTTTTTTGGTCCCTAGGAAGCTACTTTGCCAGAGACGCCAGCTACTCTCATGAGTACTGTTCCTCTCGTAGTGGTCGCCACAGCATGTTTGTAGCTCACGTTCTTGTTGGAGATTTTGTTCAGGGAAACCCCGAATACCTTCGCCCTCCGCCCAGAGATGGCAACTCAAACAGACTTTATGACAGCTGCGTGGATGACCCAACAGACCCTTCCATCTTCGTCATCTTTGAGAAGCACCAGATCTACCCTGCCTATATCTTGGAGTACAGCAGTGGGGCCCGATGTATGATCCTGTAACGAATGGTGAAATCTCCTTTGAATTTACGCTGAATAAACTACACGTTAGTACATCTTTTTTCTAACGTTTGTTCAACTTTAGTAGTAGCTTTCGAACATTTTGTCACGCAGCAAACAAATCTCAATCTCCTGAAGGATTTTGGGACATCATTTTTTGGTAAGGGCTATTCTTTTGCCAGCAGAAAGTGCTAAATTTTAACCTCCAACTTACCTGTAGCCTGAGATGGGGATGTACCTGCATTGCGTACCCTGATGCAGTAATACCTACCACTGCTGAAAGCTGCATTGCTGAGTACGTGATTAACTTGATCTACTGATATAGTCACTTAGGGATGATTCCTGTCTGTGATGGTGCTGATGTGTCAAAAGGAGACCAGGTGGGGAATATGGAAGGATAAAAAGTGAAAGTACCTACATCATAGTGCACAAGAAAGGAACCATGGCCTGTCTCTCCAGTAAATGGCAGGAAGCTCCTGCATCCTGAAGGCTTTGTAATTAATGCTGGCAATGGTCTTTGCTTTGTTTCCTAGGCTTATTGCTGACAGCTCTTCTCACCTTGATTTTCTATCTCAAGTCTGCCCATCTCTGTGATACCCTGTCCTTGCTCTGTCCCCACTGGGTTTAGGTCAAGAGAA
This sequence comes from Leptosomus discolor, assembly GCF_034619465.1. Lineage (NCBI taxonomy): Eukaryota > Metazoa > Chordata > Aves > Leptosomiformes > Leptosomidae > Leptosomus > Leptosomus discolor. The sequence continues at coordinate 155,766,091 of NC_141391.1, forward strand.
GCAGGGATATTGCAGCTGCTGAAGTTAGATCCCCAGCTCACCGTGACATTAACAGTGAGGAAATCCACAGTGAGCTGAATATTGGTGCACAGCAGGACTGCAGAGCCAGCACTTGCAGCAGTAAGCAATGAGGCAAAGGGGCTTTGTGAGGGGTGGCAATGCCAGCGGCCATCCCCCTTCCCACCCTTACAGACTGAAGTTGGTGGTGGCTGTTTTGAACTGCCCTGCTGCTGCCCGGCACTTCTCCAGGTGACTGAAAAGTGCTTCAGCGGTGTGTGCTCCGACTGAGATGGATGGGGGAAGGCTTGGATGATGGACATTGTACTTGAAAGTTGGTGGATGGTGACATAACATTTGGGATGACTGATAGCATGGAAACAAAAAGTAATAGTTTATTTTAAAACAGTCTTGCTGCATGAGCTGTTGTAATTCAGCAAAGTCACAAGTGGTTCAGTTGCGCATGCCATGAGTGGGAGGAACCAAGAGTAGGGATGCGTGTAGGATCTCATCAGTTTTCCTAAAGCCTGCTATCTTCAGGCACAACCAGTGCCCTTAGAAAATGTCAGAAAGGCAGATGACTGCAATGAGTTCTTCAGCTGCCATATTTAGTGCACTTCTATGTCCCACCTCTTTTGCAAGAGCCTAAAGGTTGTTCTTTTGCACATTAGTGACTTAATCTTGTCAGCCACAGATAAACAGAGAGCTTTCCCTGCAGTCAGGAAGTAAAAGTGAAAGTAACTTAAATTGACTTTTTCCTGAATATATAGTATTTTTTTTTTTTTTTTTAAAAAAAAAGAGAAAAGAAAAGCAAATGGCAGCAAATTATCTGCTACACACCTTTCTCAAGAAGGAAAGTGGTGTATGACAGTTAATTGGTTTCCTGTACTATCAATACATTGCATTGGAAAACTGCAGTGATTTTGGAGAGCTTTTTGCCTAGGATTTGTCAGTTGTCATAGATCTGCATCCTGTGCTTTGCATCAACATGAATCCTCCCCTTGCTGTCTCCAAGCTGCAGGCAGGCAAGAATGGGAAGTGACTGCATAACAACCATTTCCAGCTGTCACCCTGCCTTGGTCTTTGCAACATTGCGTAAATTTGCTCCATGGCTTTGTCAGCTTATGGGAGGTTGCATGTTCAGCCTTTGGGCAGGTCAAAGGCTGGGAGATGGAGGGTTTGGGAAAAGTTTTGCTCTTAGAGAAAATGCTCTGTGGAATGATTCCCTTGTACAAACCACCTCTGCCATGACAAAAGAAACCACCCATCGTATGGGAGAAAGCTGTTTCCAGCAAGGTAGGCTTTGGAGTGAGATTACCAACATCCTTGGGGGCAGGAGAAGGTAAGGGAGAGCCTCTTGAGGGGCAGGCCAGTCACTGAAAAAGATGTGTGTGTGTGTGTTTAATCTGAAAAAGAGGAAGCCAGCCAGAGAGGAGGGGACAGGTGCAAACATGCAGAGTTTGGAAGAAAAGGAGATTTTCCAGTAAGCCAAAACTATTTCTGGGAGAGTTCTTGCAGCCTCCAGCAATTAGGTGCCAGGTATTTTATTGACATCATGCCAGGGCTCTGGTGTGTGCAGCTGTAACAGTGCGCCGCGGTGTGGGACTGCTGAGGTGTAGCTGCTGTTGGCTTTGTAGGTGTTGCAGTATCAGACCTGAAGCAGAAGCGCTTCTTGAGCCTGCAGTATTTCAGGGTCACTCTCTGCACCTCTCGGTTTGTGTCACTGTCAAAAGGAGCATCTCACCTCCAGGTGCGTGCTGCTGCAGTTTTCCCTATGCCAGTACCAGTGACCATACTGGGGTGGGGAGGATCAGATGCAGAGCATTCACCTACTTGAAAAGTGACTTAGCCAAAACCCCCACCAAACAGAAACCCAAAATATGGTGTTCAGCGAGAACTGTTCCCAGTTCTGCTTGTGCCAACATTGATATAAAGAAGGAGGGGGGCTGCAGGATAGATTTTGACTGACATAAGTTGATACTGAGACTCTAGCCCAAGCAGGGCTTTGAACGGTAAAAGATTTGGGAATATTTCAGTGAGGCACTGAAAGCAGGAAAGTGAAAAGCAACTTAATTTGTGAATACCTCTTTGTGGGAGTTTTGTTCAGTATTATAAATGTGCTAAAACTTCTTCCAGACCTGAACTTCCTGCTTCCTCTGGAGTACCTGGGTGCCTCCAAAGTACTGGGCAGAAAGCATTCCGCAGCACCCTTTTAAAGGAGGAATGCTTGCGAATGGACAGCAACACGTGCAGTTGTTGGCAGGCACTAAGTGTGGATCTGATCTGTGGGCTCTTCATTTATTTTTTTTTTTCCCTGAAAAACAGTGTTTGAAGAGCTCCCTACCGTGTTGAGAAGGGGTCAAATGACTTCTGATTCAGACACACGGGACTAACATTTCAGAGTCACTGAGATGGTGGTGGATAAGGTCTAACCTGAGGAATCCTGTGAGTAGCCAAACTGATTTCTGTGACATTTGCTGCCTTCCCTGTCAGCTGGGCTGGTGCCAGCCGGGCAGGTGTCGGGGTGGGCTTGTCCTGGGCCTCCACGGTTCACCGAGCTCCTTCTGCCCAAGGGTAGGGAGTAAGGCTGCCCTCAACATGAGATTAAATGATCGGTTGGTATCTTGGCTAATTACTTCTCCACTTTCAAATATGGTCCCTGTTAGGAGGGTGCTGTGGGAACACTTAATCTGTGCTGCATGGGGAGGTTTTTTGGGAACGTGGCAGCTGCAGGAGACCAGAGGGAGAGGGCTCTGCCGAGAGGCCAGCTGCCTCTGCAAGAGCCGTCAAATGCAAAGGTGTTAACTCAAGTGATCTTTTCAATGAAATGCATTTCTAATCGATTTTTTTGTGGTCTTCTTAGGACTTCACAGTGTCCCTGGTTTTAATGCTGTTGGTTACATGTCCACGTACCTGTTCTAGGCTTCATATCAAAAAACACCTCAGCAAGTTTTCAGGCTTTCTTTTAATTTACTGGTGCGAAATTTGACTTTTCAGCATTTTTAAGAATCCTTTTTAACAATTTTGACAGGATAATTGAACTGCAGAAACTTAATGCTCGATTGAACATGCTGAATGGCATGTTTATTTTGCAAAACATTCAAACTCCTAAAAATCAACCTGAGCACCATAACCTGTCACGACCACTGTATGGGTGCCAGGTGAAGAAAACACATATATTGTTCTTGGCATGACAGGCTCAAGAGTTACATTATTTAACAAGGCTATTTCTGGATTGAGGGAATAACAATCCCAAATCATCACGTAGCTGTGGTGCTGATGAGTGGCTGAGGATTTGGGGGAAGGGCAGGGATCCTCAGTTAGGGGCTGCAGGAAACAAATCTATAGGAATCAGACTTGCATGGCTCGAGGAACAACTTTTTCTATTTGTCCTGTTCTTTTGCAGTCCCATTTCTTCTGACGAAACCTATTGTCTGGCGTGTTGAGTCCTAGGCACTATTTCCAAGATTACTTTTACATCTTAACTTACAAATAGGAGCAATAGGAAATGCTGACTTGGTTCTTATCCATCTGTTCTTAATAAGCTGAGATTTTCCTTCCAGATGCTTTACTGCAATGTCAGAGGACTCATTAATCAGTGTGCCAGTGCTCAACCTGTAAATACTTGGGAATTGTCTACACATGATATCCCCACCACAGAAGGAAGCTGGGTCTTTACACATTCCCAGAGAGAAGCTTTATTTCACTGTGTGCTCTTGGAATAATTTTTCTTGGGCTGTATATTCAGCTTCGGTCTCCTTAATTTTTACCTTTTTTTTCAAAACGGTTTTCCCTTTAGTAACTCCAAAGGAGATGTTAGAACTCGCATCAGTCTCTGCTTTCTTTAACTCTTCACTCTTGCTTCTTGCAGACTCTTTTTGACTGCATTTTGCAGATAAGCCTCTTGCATCTTCCTGTTTGTTTTCCTTTTGAAAGTTGCTGTAGGTTTATGATTTTTTTACCTATACTCCGCAGCATTCATCTGAAACTGTGATCTATTCTTCTGTCCTGAAGGCCAGCTGACCTTCATTTTGCCTCTCAGCTCAAGCAAGTTCTTCTAAGTCTTCCCCACATCCTTTTTCTTCTTGGATCCTCATACAATCTGACCTCATATTAATGATTAAGCAACCTGTCCCTTCATAGAACTTATTTGACTGAAAATCCTCACATCCATTATAATGTCTTAAAAAATGCCTCCCTTTTTTGGATTTTTTTTTTTTTTTTGACTGAGGAACTCAAATTCCTTGCTAACAGAATGGCCTCTTTACATTTCTTTAGTGTAATCTGAGATGTGATTAGTTTCACTGCATGAAACTGTAGGCTACTAACCAAACCTAAACTTTGTGACAGCGCTATAAAAAATACATTTTTCCCATCAGACCCTCCTCCAGCTGTTGCTAATTCTGGGTAGTCTGAGTAACTCCATGATGTGTCCCACTCACCAGCTTTTCTTCTCCTTCCCAGATCAAGCTTTGGATTTTTTTTTCTCACTGCCCCCCCTTGCAGTTCTAGTTGCTCCTATTAACATGTGGTGTCTAGGCAGTTTCCTGAATCTGAAACATAAGTACAGGACTTGTAAGTAAAGCAAAATCTTCATTACGTAGCAGCTGGGAAGGCCATTTGCAGGACTCCTCCCTATCTAAGGTGCCATCAGCTGAGATAAAAATGAATAGAATCCTCTAAGGACTCTGTGAATTCATGAGGATTGTGAAAGCTGTTGCTCATCACAGGAAACAGCTCATTGCCGTGGGCAGCATGGGGGACATGGACTTCTTAGCCAGGTGATCTGTTCTCACATCTACTGAGGTTTTCTTGAGGAACCCAGGGAAACTCAGAAGTATTGACTTCTACAGGTGAAACATAAATAACAGCTAAATAATACTATTGCTAACTAACCAGGGCCAGGCATCTGCTCAGTGCATATACCATAGGCTGGCACACTCAGAGGGCAGAAAATGGCATGCCTGGGTTCAAGCACAGACAAAAAAGAAAACCAAAGACCTTTTATGACATGTTCTCTTCCCTGAGGATTTGGAAATCAGATAATTTTCTGGGCTGTGAAATAGAATCTCAGAATCGTTAGGTTGGAATAGACCTCTAAGATCATCAAGTCCAACTGTTGACCTAATAAATGGTGACAACAGCCCAGGATTTCCTGCTGAGTTTTGAGTTTCCCTCTCAAGACTACTGTTAAGTAACCTGCCAGAAAGTGATATTTTTTTCTCCTCTTCTCTCTCTTCTTCTCTCTTTCATGTTTTTTGAGACAGTTCTGCACTTTTGATCATTCCTGATGCTCACTCATTTGGTGGCACAGAAACCCACTGGTACTGGCTGGACAATTCCCTGTGGTGGATCGAGTATGGGAAGCAGGTAAAATTCACTGCACCTCTGAAACCCAGCTCCGAGTCCCAGCCACTAGTGGAGAAGTCCTGCTTTGACTGTTTGGGGTGTTGTGAGGACTGCCTGTCAGGTTGCACAGGGGCTTTCTCCATAGTCCTGTAGTGCTGGCCAGTCCTTGGAGTGCCACTGATACTCTCAGGGGAGCTTCTGATGCCACTTCTACTGTCATGACCTTTATTTTTGTAGCATTCAACCTACTCTGAAGCCTCAGTGACATCTGCCCAGGAGGAGAAGGCAGGCACTCTGAAATTCACAGAAATAGGAGATAAACTTTAAAGGTAGCCTACTACTTTATAATTTAATACATGTGATGCACTGCTGACTCTGTAGTGCACCTTCTCTCCTGGGTGTGCCTCATGTAGCTCCATGCCCAGCTCTCTCTGTGGCTGTCTTCACCAGATGCAATATACATCTTCAAAAGCATTCGCTAGAAAATTAATTGTGTAAATCAGGGAAGTAAGAGAGATGCTGTTTGTGTTTGACAGAGCATAAAATGTGGGAAATATATAAAATTTCTGGTTCTTTTGTTTAACTATGTGAATTAATTGCTGGAGCTATTGGAGACCCATACAGTTGAAAGATTAGAAAAAAATGAAGTCATGGTATTCAACACAGATACAAAAATGGAAAGTATTAGGAAGATAGTTTGAGACCAACAGGTAGGTTATGGTGCATGTGGCACCACAAGCAAGGGAGGAGTTGTGAAAGAGGAAGCACTAAGAAGGTCTGGATTTGCTGACGCCATGTAGGAGGAGAGCTGCATGACAGACAGCCTGTGGTTCTCCATTGCTCTAGGGTGGCTGCTCAATGGTGGGGCTGTTTGCTGAGAAAGATGTTTAGGTGACTGATACTTGTGAGCCAAAAGGATGGGGTGATATTCAAAGAAAAAAAAGAGAAGTCATAAATCATGCATGGGTACTATTTTAAGTGCCTACGTCAATTCTTGACAAGGGGGATTGTGATAGCTCAGAACTGGCTGTGTGATGGGATCAAGAGAGGAGCCTTCCAGGTGGACAAGAGGACATATGTCTCCACTGCTCATGCTCCCAGTTCAACCAGGAGCAGCACTAGACAAAATGACCTCACGCTGTGGGAATAACACAGGCAAGAAGGCCTCAGGTAAGGCATTGCATGGCTGTATTAGCAATTTTTCATATGCCCTCCTATATACGAGTGGCTGAACAGGGACACACCAAAGCGTGCTAGCCTGGCTCCTGTCTCCAGCAGCAGCAGGCGCTGGATCCCTGGGAGAAGAGGAGGAGGGGCAGCAGGTAGTGATGCATCCCTTGCTGCCAGGGACGTGCAGCTCAGGGACTTCCTAAGCCCGAGATAACGTATTTGTATTTAATAGCCCTCAACGGATTTCTCTTCTCCTGTGGGTTTGTTCAGTCTTGGACTGCTGCAGACTTCTAGTGCCTGCACCGTGTTGCAGCAGTGGGATCTGTGATAGGGCTATGCATTCCTTCAATAGCTGCTCTACTTCGGCCTGCCTTTCTATTTTCTTTCAAGACATGGTCCAGAGAAACCTGAGCGTGCAGATGACAAGAAAAATCTGCCAGTGGCCAAACAATGGGTCTAGCAGAGGCAGGAGCCAGCTGGAGGGGAGGTGTGGGGTGCTCAGTTCGCACATGCCATGTCCCTAGCTGATGGTACCAATCCAGCTTTAGAGGTCCGCTGGGGAGAGGGCTGTGGTCACTGGAGAATTGAGGCCCCAGGTCCATCCTTGCACCATTGGGATGGGTCTGGCCTGGCTTTCAGCCACCTGGGAGAGCTTGTTGGCCACTGTGGGCCCTGGGCACAGCACTGGGATTGCCCCTGGAGTGCTGTGCACTGGCAGCAGGCAGAGAGTTGTGGGGTGCTGGGCTGTGTGTTGCACCATATCTTGGCCACTCCACCTACCACAAGGTGATGTGACTTAGATGTCCAGCCATACATGTTGTGCTGTTTGCTGTCTCTCCCCTCCTTTATTATCAGTGCTGTGAAGAACAACTCTGTTTTCTGGGCTTCTTGAGATGAGGGGTGGCAGAACTGGAGGTGTCCTCTCACACACAACCTGCCTGGACTGGTGATGGGAAAGCGCTGCAACAGCTGCATGGGGAGGAGGAGGTGGATGCAGAGGATGGAAGGGGTGAAAATGGAGGTTATTGATTTCCATAGCTACCAAGCACTGATTTACTTCTTCCTTCCACCTCCACATCTTTCTTCTCAGTGTGTCACATGCTGGCGTCTGCATGTGGTCGGTATGGAACACTACTGGTACCGGCTGGATGACTGTAACCAGCAGCAGGGATACAGAGAAGCAGTAAGCACCTCTCCCCTCCCTGCCCATGTGCTGGACGCCCTCGGGGGCTGCCATTTCTTTTGCCCTTCACAATCAGTGCCTTTCACACACATGTCTCAGGTCTTGCGTCAGTGCCTCCCCATGGTGCATGTGCGTTTTGATGTATTCAGCAGCCTCTCGTTATTTTACGTATATCGCTCAGGACCCTGTGAGGTCAAGATCTGAACTCTGTTTATGTTCTTGATCAAACCAGAGCCTTCCAAAATTGCTTTAATCTGAACAACTATTAAGCTGTGGGTGCATGTATGAGGAGAGTGCTCTTTCCTTTTGGAAATCCTAACAACTCTCTGCAGAAGAAGGTGCCTGAAAGCTATTCCACCTGCTGACAAGGAATAATAGCAAAGCATGACTGTTTTGAGAGCTGTAGTGATGATCTCCAATCCTACATGGAAGAGTTGAGGAAAAAGTGGTGAGCATCACAGACCACAGAGATGGATGGGACTCTGAAGATACACCGCTGCACCAGACCTCATCCGTGCATGCTGTGATGAGGAGGGAGCAGTGTCCAGCAAACAGCTTCTGGTGAGGGGTGGGGTAGGGCTGGGGTGCACTGGGAATATCCAAGTGGTAGGCAATTAACCCCGGTTAGCAAATAAAATGCTGCTCTGCAGGCTTTTTAAGCCAGAACTTTTTCCTAATGGATAATTCCCCACCTTTTTCTAGTCTCCAAACCACTCTGCTGCCCCTGTAACCTCTACACAGGTGGAGAAGGCATTTCAGGCTAACCAGAAAGGCACTCTTCCATTTCAGGCAGCTTCTCAGCAGCATGAGATCAGCTTCAAAGGGGAAATATCTATTTGCTTGATGTCTAATGCAGGTGGGGTACGACTGGCACTGCAATGCAGTGTGTCCTAGGGGAAGGCTTGCAGGCAGGGGCACAAGAGGGGTGAGAAACACTCTGTGGATTGTAAGCAGTCAGTGCTACAGTAGCACGAAGAGGAGGATGGGAAGAAGGCGATCCTCCACCAAGCAGGCACAAGGACATGTGCAGATGGTGCAAGGAAGGATGGAGCCCGAGCCTAAGCAGAGGGAGTGGAAAGGGATGGGAGCTGAGGGCAGATTTGGGAACCCCCTGGGCATGACTGCACCGTGTGATGGGGGGCAGGACCCACACTACACCAGGTCTTGATCTTTTAGTCAGGATAACTCCAACAAAAAAAAGCACTGCTTGAAATGGGGCAAAACCAGGCGACAAATCTGGTCTTCAGCTGTCAGCTAGGTTGTCAGATGTGTTCAGAGCCATTGCGATTGACACTGAAAATGGGAACAGCACAGAATTAAAGGGAAAAACAAATTAAGAGTACCCCAAAAAGAAGGTTACCCAAACTCTCATGCTTTGCCGCCTGCGCCAGGCGGAGGAGGTGTTCAAGGCACGCCGCAAGACCGCTCCTTTCCTCACAGCCGACCTAGCCCCTTGCCAAAACCAAGGCGTCTCCTTCTGCTTGCCGTCGTGCTTGCTCCCCAGCCGCGCCGGCGACGAGGCGGAGCTGCCGGTGGCCCCTGCGGCGGGGGGCGGCAGCTTTCTACCGCCGGGTCCCTAGGTGGCGGTGCCGGCCGGGGAGAGCCGGCCCAGCTCCGGGGAGGGCTGCGGGCTGCTGTAGGGGAGGTGGGTGCGGGGTTGCGGAACGGTGCGGGGAGAGCTGAGGGCGGGCGTGATGAGAGGTGCGGGGCTGGGCAGAGCTGGGAGGTATCGCACGAGTCCTCCTGAGCATCTGCACCACAAGCAGGTCAGTTCTCCTTCCCCCCCCCCAAAAAAAAAAAAAAAAAAGTCACGGTTTAATCGCAGCTGCCGAGCGCTAAGTGCAGGTTTTGGCCCGCAGCAAGAAGAGCTGGAGGAGGATGTTAAGAGACAGGGAGTGCCGCAGAGCACGCTGAAGGGCTGCAGGCTTATGGCAAATGCTTTTGGGACTGCCAGAAATTGATGTACCTTTTTTTTTTATTGCCCATGGTCATCTTTCTGCACTATGTGTCGATCGCTGACACTCCATGGGCAGGATGCAAAGCTGCTGGTATTGGCTGGAGAGGCACAACCATTGGGTTGAATATGGGAAGCAGGTGAGCATCTCCCTCTTGTGCCCAGCACCCTATGCCAGTCACTCCCTCCCTGCCATCTCCTTCCCCCGAAGTGTAGGAAAGTCTGTAGCATACCAGGACAAGAAGTACATCTAGCTTCAGAACCCATCCCCTTTGCTGGCTGACAGGGGTGCCCAAAAGAAATTGTAAGCTCAAGGCAGGCATGTAGCCATACTTTCCCAAAATGCTATCCCTGCCTCCAGCAATTTTTGCCTCAGGGGTGTCCTGCATCAGAGTTGGTATCTATATATCTAATAACCCTGGATGCATTCTTCTTTCAGTAATTATTCTATCACTTTTTAAATCTGTATAAACTTTCAAATATTGTCCCAGCTGAACAGAACATTGCTTGAAGGAAGCTCTCCTTCTCCTTGCTTTGAACTTAGCACCTGCTAGCTTTACTTAATAAAAGTGATGCAGGTATTCTCCAAGGGCTTTCTTGATCACCTCACACATTTCTGTCGTTTTTGCTGGTTTTCCCCAATGCTCCAAGGAAATCCAACTCTGAAAACAGTCTGACTTTACAGGTGACTAGGGAGTTTGTTGAAAATCCCTTTTAATTTGAAAGTTCTGTGTATGTGAGAAGAGTTCACTTTCTGCATACTTCTGCTGAGAAACAAATCCCTGAAAACCACCTGCTTTTCCCATCAGAGCCCCTGGGAGCCATCCCTATTTATAAGCTCACGTGGAAGTAACTCTGGAGCCTGGGATCGCAGCTCCTCCTTCCAGGGAGCCTCTATTCCTTCCTTCCAGGGGAGACTAAGGAGGGTGAAGCACTGCGGGGAGCCAGGTGGCTGGCACTGTGCTGAAGGGAGGTGACATGCACAGGTAATCAGACTGCACTGTAGCCACCAGTGGTCCTCCATGGGAGACAGAGAGGAGAGATGGACAGGAGAAATCCCCTCCAGTCTGCTGGTGCAGGGACTCGCAAAGGCAGCAGAGAGACCCTGCTGTAGCTCAAAGACGAGCCTGTGACCTGACTGGTTTAAATCACTGGCTTTTCCCTATGACTTGTATAGATGCTAGATCCAGGTTTTAAGTGGGCAACAGCACTGAGGCCCAAAGCTCATTGCTAATAAATATCCCTCTCTTTTGTAGCATCCAGAACAAGGTGCTGCCCCTATAACTTCTGCAGGTGTGGACCTGTGGTTTCAAACACATCAGTGCACTTTTGAATTTCGAGTTGGTTCACAGAAATACAAGAATCATTTAAAAGGTAAAATATCTGTATGGTTACCTCTTGACATACTTACAGGGGAACTAACTGTCATGCAGCTTCTTTTCCAAAGTGTCATTGAAAATCCTTTCCTGCTTGGATGTGAGAGCGATGAGGGAACATTTCATGGAGTACATGCAGCCTATCTTAGCACAGTAAGAAGGGGAAGGGGAAGGAAGTGAAACAGAGAGAAAATGGAAGGAGTTTTTGCAGACTAATCAAAATTGAGGGTGGCTCTGGTCTGAACAGAGAGACATTTTAGAGTAGTGTCTTTGTCTCCTTGAAGTTACACCATGCTGAGCTAAGGTTGTAAATGTGGGAACCTTTCTTGTGTATTTACAATTGGGAAATCAAGGGCTGAAATATGAATGCAAGTATGTTGAAGAGAACGATAGTCACCAATTCATGATGGATTTGTTGTCACTTCTGTGCATACGCAGCGTAGGTAGTTGTTGCGTGCATTGTAATTTAACTTTCTATATGAATCCAGTTTACCATGGCACACAGTGAGCATCACATGCTGGTGACTCTGCTTTTCCTGGGGTGTGAATGTGCCATACAGCTACGGCTTTTCTAAGCAGTAAAAAAACCTTCACAAACTGCTGTGGCCAGTGCCTTGGGGGAGAGGAACAGGGAAGAAGAAAGGTCAGGGGCAGCAGCTTAAAGCTGATTGTGAGCTGTATTTGAGTTTCTGTGGTATATAAACATTCTGTGCAGAGCTTAAAAAGAAATTATGGGCAGTGATGGTTGCTCATGATATATCATATTTGAAGGAGGCTGTAAGCTGTGGAAGGTGGCCTTGGTTAAAACACTAAAAAGTGTGTTATGTCTTATGCCTGGAGGAGTTGGTGTGCATCGCCATCTCTTCCAAACCAGTCTGAGGGAGCAAGAGGCAGGTGGGGTGTTCCCTTCTCCTGTCTGGGACTGGAAAAAGAGCATGGCTTCTCTGGTGGCCTTCTCCAACAACTGGAAAAAGAGAGAAGTTTGTCCAAGGTCTCTGCAGAGTGAGTGAGCTGTAAGCAGGCCAGTGAATTATCACTCAGATAGTGGCTGAGCACCATCTCAGTAGCTCCTTTTGGCTTTCATCTTCTCATAGCTGCGCACCATTACTGTGCTCTTGTCAGTGAATGTACAGAGCTTTTATCCTTACATCTTCCCTAGCGATAAAGCCGAGTCTGAGTCATCTGACACAATCCAGGCACGTCACTGCGTGGGGTGCTGGTTAATCTGGCATTCACTGGAGAGGCTGCCAGACTCTCGGGATGTCTGCATGCAGCAGGCTCTGGGCTTCCCCAGCCTCTGAGGCATCGTCCTTTGCTGAGTTACTGTCTGGTGTGGGCAGCACCAGCTGCCAGGTTGTGGGAAGCGGCAGGAATTACCTCGAGCATCTCTAGCAAACAGCAAAACAGTGAGAGTGCCTGGGATGGGGAGCTCAGTACAAGGCACTATGTCACACGGGTGGAAACCAGAAAAGATTTAGCATGAGTAAGGCAGAGCCTAGGTCCCCAGAGAAGGACTTGTTTTGTGATAGAGATCACACTACTATAAATAGAACTAAAAGTTTGCTGGGTATCACCACACTTTGACCACTTGGAGTGAGGCACAGTCACAAAGATGTCCACAAACCTCTCCAAAACTTTCATAGGCAGCACTTGAAGTGTCTGTGTTTGCCCTGTGCTGTCACCACGAGGTCGGAGAGGAGGGGGACTCTTCTTTCAATGCTACAAGAGGAGCTAGTGCTGGTTGGAAGCCAGTCAGCAATCTGCTAAGTCTTGGTGGCTTTGGAGACAGAATCTATGTGAAAGGAAGAAAATGTGAAATCGGGTGACGGTGATAATCAGCTTCTCAGTCAGCTGAAATGAAATGTCTGCACCCTCCTTACTGACAGACAGCAAAACGCCTGAAGCAGAAAAGGCAGGCAGCAGAGGAGGGGTGGGTGCAGGGGCAGCACAAGTGAGGCTAATCCTACTGTGTTGCACAATGACATCTGCTCTCCTGGGCAGCATTCCCAGATGGCAAAACCCTCCTTTCTCATTCGTGGTACATTTGTCTTCTCTTACAAGAAACAGTCAAGAGAAATCAGAATCCTCAGACTGTGATAAAAATCTGCAGAAGTCCTAGAACTGCAAGAGTGGCAGTAGGGAACAGGACAAGGAAAGGTATGGGTTGCTGTGCTTATTATTTTCCCGCCCCTGGAAAACGTCTGTTTATTGAGTCCTCTCCTGCTTCAGGATGACTCATTTATCTGCTGATGTAGACTTCGTGCAGGTAGGCTGGGCGGTGGGTTTGATAGTGTTGGCAGGCTGTCACTGTGGCAAGCATGCTGCAAGGGGAGTGCACTGAGGAGAAATCTCAGCGGCCTGGAGACTGCCAGGACAGTTTCTCACTTTCTGCTGATAAGTTACGTGGTTGGGGGTGTTCAAATAAGTCTGATGGAGATAGACAAACTCTACTGTAATGGAGTTTCTAGGGTGGTATTTTATATTTTTCTATCAAGGCTGATACTGATGACAATGTGAAACAGCAGTCCCGACTCAGGCATGTGTAGCCATATAGACTGGGGAAAACATACTTTTGGTTTGCTGCACAGCCTGGTAGTGAGCTGGGAAGCTCAGGGAATAAGGCTGACATCCTGATTTGTGGATGCTGTAGTCTGGTGTAGGAGGAAGAGTGGGACTGGAAGAGCGGAGACATCAATTAGGGGAAATTTGTGCAGTGTTATTGGAACAGGGTAGAGTCTTGTAGCAGTCAGGTGAAATAAGAGAAAAGGGAAGAAAGTGAGTTGTTCTGATTGGAGCAAAAGGCAGAAGTTGATAGTCTGACATAGTTTTGGTGACCTTTTCCTTCTCTGATTCCTCTACCAATGGGTTGAATTGCATGTTCCTGACATGCAATTCAGTAAAAGGGTGATTTTAATCTTTTCTTTGGTTTTTCAACAGGCATTGTGTGAACTGTTTGTGCAGCTGCATTTTTTTTTGGTAGCTTACTGCCAGAAGAGGCAAATATGGCCTGGTGGCGGTAAGGCGAGGTACTGCAGGGATCATGCCTGAAGAGCTGTTTCTACTTGCTTTAGACAGGACTAGGTCATGTTTATAAGGCATGTTTATAAGCATGTAGCCAAACAAGGAAGGAAAAGGTAACATTTTGCTGAAAGCGTTGTGTGATGCATCTTGCTGCAGAGCATTATTATAACACATGGACATTCTCTACCTGTAGCTTGCATTAGTAAGAGAGAAGAGTTTATATAGAGTACAAAGACATAAGTTTTTCTGAGGCAATCCCTGAAACATAACCAGGAGTCTGTGCCATGAAAATTCCTTGAGTTTGTTAGTCTTGGTCAAGCTTGTTTTAAACAGGCAATGGGGTGATATTCACATGCTGGGACCATTCAGCTCTGCCTGAAATAGGATATGAGGTATCTATCTGTTCACATCTGCACGCACTGCTTTGGGAAAAGTTATAGTCTGCAATGGCTTGCATCAAGCAAGTCTAAAATACATGCCTGAGTCCCGGAACTGGTTTTGTTAGTTTTTAGCTTGCAAACGTGTCACTGCAAAATACACAGCTACAAGAGGGACAAAGATGGCTATGCAGAAGAGCTTTGCAGGGAACACAGGACTATCCATTCACACCATGGCATTGTACATCTGAACGGCCCATGCACAGAAGCATTGTTTTATCCATTGTGATCTTGGTTTGACCTAGATGACAGCTGATGATCTGGAGGTTGAGCCTCAGTGCTCCCTATTCACAGGGTGGTTTTTCCTTTAAAACTCAGTCATGCTCTAGAATTTCAAATCAAAGCATGTGCTTTAGGGGGATCATCAGCTCATTTAGTATTGCTATAATGAGACTTGGGTCTTGTGTGGTTTTGAAACATCAGGCAGCATGATTATAAATAAAGCTGCTTTGATGACTCACTACAGTAACATCAGGGCTTGTCTATAAAGATGAGTTAGTGCACAAGAAAGATAAGTGTGCACTTGATACAGAACAAAGATTTCACCTTCTCTTTTCCAGCTGGACACCTATTCTGAACCATCAGTGTCTTTGCACAACTTCACTTTAGCTTGCTTAGGACTGCAGATGTTCTCTGGGCAGAAGAAATGTGCTTCACAGAGAGCAATAGCTCCTTTGTATTATGGGCAAGTGCTCAGAGTAGGAGTTTAGAGCACACTGGGACAGGAGTAAGAATGAGGAAAAGACCATGAATAAGTGAGAGAGGGTCCTGAAAAACTCGAGGCCATGATCACACCCACAGTGGGTGGTGGCTAGGACCTTTGGGAGGTACTGGGGAGGTGTAACTGAAAGTGCTGTAACACGTTGGTCTGTGTTGTGTTAACTTTTTTTCCCCAGCTAGTAGAAGTCAGCTGCAATGACAGTAAATACAGGGAAATTGAGAACCTATTTCAGCAGACAATGAAGGATTACAGCATCCGCAGGCTCCGGAGGACTTGGAGCCCAACACTTTGGCAGGATTTCCAGTTGTTTGTATCCGTTTTACTTCATTCCCCCGGTGGCAGTGGAGCCGTTCAGATAATGGCTGGGCCCCCATCCCATCCTCCCAGTGTGTGGGTGGTTCCCCCTTGGCAAAAGGCAAACCACCCCCCTTCTCCACAGAGCCCCGTATCCCAGCTCTCATGGGCTCAGGCACATTCCTCAGAAGCAGACTGCTCCGATTCTCTGATTTATAGTGGAAAAATAAGCAAATTAAAAAATGGGAGTGGGGGGGACAAAAAGGTTGGGGCCCTCTGGAACTAGACCTGGGGTTTATAGAAAATTCATGTTTTGATTAGGAAAACACATCAACTTAAAAGATTTTTATTATAAAGATGGCTTTTATAAACCTGGGGTTTAGATTTGGGGTGCATACAAATCTTGTTGTGTAAGCCTGGCTTTACATAAGATTCTATGACCTTTTTTAGGAAAAAAAACCCCAACAAATACAGGCATTATAAATTCAAGTTGTACATACCCTCCCTGTTGGTAGAACATGACTTGGGGAAATGTTTTCTTTACTGTTTGGCTTCTCAAAACTGCAATGTTCTCATTCAAAATGGAGAAAGCCAGAGTTTTATTTATTCATGAAGTCTGAGAGGTTGATTAGCCACAGCCAGAGGAGTGGGTTGACTGTTTCCCAAAGATAAAGGAGACCTACATTTAATCCTATACTTGAACTGAACCTGTTTTGGCACCTGCCCCTACCATTTCACAAATGGAACACAGGATAGAGTCACTTGGGCTCAAGTGTAGTAACCATAGATTACTACAGTAATCTAGGTCTGAAGTTTTCCAAGGACAAAACAGCACCAAAACTGAATGTTCCTGCAAAGAAAAAAGTGGTTCCGATCAGCATGAGCATTTTCCACAAATTCAGCAAAACCATTTAGTCAGAACTCTGGTGAATGGGGCTCTTTGTTTTGTAGGTGTAATATATAGTTTTACACAATTCTGTCAAACTTGGCCGTGACTGAACAGAGAATGAGAAACAGTAGATAGGTTTGATTTAAAGGCCAGTGAGGGGATGGATATAACTAACTGTTTACATGAATTTTACCCCTCTGATAGAGGGGTTTCAATGTTTCAATGCATCTAAACAAATGATTACACCAGTTCTTCTCAGAACAGATACACTGAATTTGTAGAAAATGTGGTCTGCTTACTGGCCAGTGTTTTATCAGAAAAATTCAGGTCTGAGACTAAATTTAATTCTATTGAAAATTAGAGTTCAGGGCTGCAGAGGGACCATGACAGAACACTGTTTGGCCTGTGATCTATTGTCTTTATCCCTGTATAAATTGTGAGTAGCAGCTATTTGTTATATATCAGAAACTCAGTTTTCCTGTTTTGGTTCTCTTCTCCCTCATCAAGACAATCTTCTATTTCTGAAATAGCTCCTGTTATACTAGCAAAGTTTCTTTTAAAAATATCTGAAGCTCAGTGGAATTTTTTGCATTTGTTATGACAGAGGAATTCCTCTTATCTCCAGCTCAAAGTTCCCTTGTTTCTTCTGCTGGTTTTCCAAGGAAGAAGGTCTAAGACACTTTCCTTAGGATGGAGGCCAGGAAAGCAAAAAGCATGACTGGGGAAGACCACCTGACACCCATTATTTATCTTGGCCTTCCTGGTACTGATATGAACAGGAAAAAAGCAAACTCTTTTTGAAGGCCAGCTAAGGATCAAGCCACCCCTCAGCCATGCCGTCAATTCCAGACATCTAGCTCAGTATTTCAGTGTCAGGCCATAGTCTGCTGAGATCAGATCTAACACCACAAAAGGAAGAGGTTGTTTTTCTTTTTCCCCAGCCACATACCTTCTTTCTCTGTTAACAGAGTTTTATAAAGGCAATGCTGAAAAAAAAGAGCTGTGGGCCTTGGCCTACCTGTCTTCTCATGGCATGCAGGAAACCACCACCAACCAGTTGATTTCAGGTGGAAGGCTTTGTCCTTACAAGTGAGAGAGAGGAAGGCTTGAGTCAAGGAAAATCATAGAATCATAGAACAGTTTTGGTTGGAAGAGACCTTCAAGATCATTGAGTCCAACCTTTGTCCTAGCTCTATCAACATCACTAAACCATGTCCCTAAGTACAAACATCTGCCCATCTCTTAAACACCTCCAGGGATGGTGACTCCACCACCACCCTGGGCAGGCTGTTCCAATGCCTGACAACCTTTCAGTAAAGAAATTCTTCCTGATATCCAGCCTGAACCTCCCCTGGTGCAGTTCAGCTCCTTTGCCTCTTCTGATTTCAAACACCACTGCCTCCAGTTCAGTCAGGCACACAGATTTACTGGGGAGACCAAGGCAACACTCCAATGTGTGCAGTGTGTGAGTGTTTCATCACATGCTGGGATACAGGTTGTATGGCTACACCATTTTTTTCTTTGTTGTTTTTTTTTTTTTTTAATTTCATCTTCCATATTATTTCAGGTCTGGTTGGGGCTTGGGTGGAGAAGGCAGCTGATCCACAGAGAAAAGTGCTTGTGCATGGGTGTATATAAATATGCTAAATCTCTGACATGTTTTTCTGTAGGCAGAAAGAGCACATGGAAAAGAGAAGCCCAGGGCAGGAGGTGGATGAGTGGCTCGTGTTCCACAGGATGAGTCCATCTCATGTACGTGCTGTCTGTGAGCAGAATTTTGACTGGAGGATCTGTGGGACTCATGGGACAACGTATAGAAAAAGTATAAATGCATGAGCTGGACCTGCATTAGAATGCTTGGGCTGTTTCCAGAGTGCGGGGAAGAGCACAGCACAAGCTGTACTTCCTGCTGTGTGGGCCCGATCCTACCTCCTTAGACCTTTGGTAACTGGTAAAGCAACAAAAAACAGCGGTGAAAGCCGCCAGGTCAGCCCCTCTGTTGATGCCTTAAAATAAACCCATGTGGAAACACCTAGTAAGGATGTGTTTGGAGTGACCTGGGGTAGGAAAGAGAAGAAGGTGCTTGTTGAGGAGTTGGCTGCCAAAGTGCTCACAGCAGATGTTTGTTACTTCGGCTCATGCATTTTCTTACCCATGGATTTTTTTGGTCCCTAGGAAGCTAGTTTGCCAGAGATGCCAGTTATTCTCATCAATACTGTCCATCCAGCACAGACCACCACAGCATGTTTGTAGATCAGGTTCTTGTTGGAGACTTTGTTCAGGGAAACCAAGTCTACCTTCGCCCTCCAACCAGACCTGGGGTTTCAAACAGGCTTTTGGATAGCTGTGTAGACAATCGAAAAAAATCCTTCCATCTTTGTCATCTTTGAGAAGCACCAGATTTAGCCTGCCTATGTCTTGCAGTATACATGTTAACCCCAATAAAGATGACGTCAGAGGTAACAATATCTTGTCTGAAAATAACACTTTAAGGTTCAGCTTTTTTGAATGCTATGTTGGCATGTAAGAACCTCATATCTGATGTTCAGCTATACTGCAGCTCTGTTTCAGTTACAGGAGTGAAACTACGAGTATGGTAACTTATGGAATGACTGGGTCCTCTGTGACAGTTGTTTTCCTCCTAAACAGACTGGTGTCAGTTAAATTGTCATAAATAATACAGCCATGACAATGTGATGATGATTTGGATGCAAGTGCAATGTAGATTTAAATGTGCATTCTGATTAATTTATAAAACTAATTGCTTCCATGTAAAATATGGTACATAAGTAGATGTTGTTTAGGACATACTTAGGGAAATGAATACAGAAAATGGGGAAAACGGAGTATAAAAAGCATGTTTGAGGGGTGGCTCTTTGGAGTTGTTTTTCCATGGAGTGAAGTTCATCAGCATCTTGTCAGTGTAAGAAAAGTAGACAATGGACTCTGAGCTGTTTTTGTCCTGTGGTTTGGCTGCTTTGAGTTTTGTGGCAAGAAAAGACTTTTAGATCATATCCTAAAGGACTGTTACATCATGTTCCCTAATTTCTCTGCTGGTCCCATTTGGTTATCTTGCAATAAGAGTCAGAAGGGCTCCAATTCAGATGGAAAAAAAAATATTCCTGGATAACAAAGAAGCAAATGACTCTCTAGTCTTCCTCAGTCTTCCTTGACCATTGATCGTGTGCTGAAGCCAGAGTAGACAACACAGTGGGCAGCTAGTGAAGGGACCTGTCTTCGTATAACCCTTCTGAGAGAATGGGTAGATGCCACAGGCTATTCTGCAGTCCAGTCATACCACAAATCAAAACAACAGTAATTTCCTGCTCTTCTAGAAACAGCTAAATTGTTATTTTGAGCTGTCTGTGCCCTCCTGGACTGCAGGCTGGGCTGGAATCTCACTTTAAGGGGATACACAACCTCCCTCCCAAAACTTGAAGGACCAGTGTGAAACGTTCCTTGGATTCACACCAGGATATTGTAATAGGTGTGCAGCAGCCTGCTGTGTGCCTGACCCTCCCATGCTGAGGGCAGCTCCAGCACATTCGGATGTTAAACTGGAGCTGGGAGGGAGCAGGGAGCAGAGTGGTGGTGCCATTGCAGGCAGCTGTTGCTCAGTTTTTACTCTTGGCGAGGGAAAAGCAAGCTCTCCTGTACTTGCCTGAGGACTGATCTTGTCCATGGACCAGCTGGAAGCAGCCCCCTTGAGCTCTGCCCAGGGCTGGCCCTTATGCTCAGCCATCCCCTGTGAGCAGCCCTGGCCCCTGTGGGTCTAGGAGCACTTCAGCAAGCCCACAAAGAGACTGAGTATGCACAGCACCATGGCTGCTTTGAGTCATATTCTCTTTGCTGAGGATGTTGTCTGCTACCCTTGCCCAGAGCTGAGTTTGGAGTTGTAACGTTGGAAACACTTGAACGTTGGTGGCCCCATCCCGACTGGCCACTGGGAAACACCATGAGGGGGAGTCCTGCAGCCTCTGTCAGTGGGAAACCCTGGGCGTGTAGGAAAGTGATGCTATAAAACATCCTGGGAGCCCCATAACTGACACTGGGGATGCAGTTTTCTTTGTTCTCTGATTTCACCACTGTCAGCACCTCTCACCCTATTCTTCTATGTCAAGTCTGCCCGTTGCCCTTCCTTGCCTAATCCCAACTGGGTGACTCCCCGTCACACAACAGAGCTTCCCTGGGTTTAGGTCAAGAGAAGCAGGGATATTGCAGCTGCTGAAGTTAGATCCCCAGCTCACCGTGACATTAACAGTGAGGAAATACACGGTGAGCTGAGCAACAGTGCATAGCAGCATCCCACCAGAGCTTCAGAGCTAGTGCTTGCAGCAGTGAGCAATGAGGCAAAGGGGCTTTGTGAGGGGTGGCAATGCCAGCAGCCATCCCCCTTCCCACCCTTGCAGACTGAAGCTGGTGGTGGCTGTTTTGAACTGCCCTGCTGCTGCCCGGCACTTCTCCAGGTGATTGAAAAGTGCTTCAGTGGTGTGTGCTCTGACTGAGATGGATGAGGGATTGTTCTACCATCTCAACTTTGAGTTCATGTCTGTAGGAAATCCCCTAAGTAACTTAGCTCCTGGACTGAACTGTAGCATTTGGTTTATTTCCATTTCCACTTTCTTATCCTTCTGTGGGGATTTGGTCAGAAACTGAAGGTTTTTCTTAAGTAAACTAGTGAGCTCATCAGGAGCTTTGTGGACCTAGTGGATGTGGATCTCGTTAACCATGGCTAAGCACAGGGCTTTCGATGAAAGCAGGAGGTAACGGCTGCATTGGAAGAGGTGGTATTTACTAGACAACAATTAGTGATAAGACTGTTAACTCTCTCTCTTCAATAATCAGCATACCAAATCTAGCTCCCTGAAACCACCTGTGCTGCTAGGTGGTGGTGGGGTTTGCCGGGATGTAGGTGCTTTTCATTGCAGGTTTATCACATCTCATATTCCTACCCCTGAAGTATTTGGATACACATACAGGCATATTTCACCTCTGCATGACAATCTGAGGACCCTATTTTACTGAATCAGTAGTTTCTGATTCAGGGCTGGAGGTGCGTGTCTGTGGGTGTCTGAAATGGACTCTTGCCATTACTGGGTACAAATATTTCCTCCACAGTGCAGAATACCCCTAAAGGTTTCAAATGAACTATTTCCTGTGACTGACCGCACACATACACGGGAGTCTGCCACTGTGCGTTTTATGGGAGCCGCGTTTCAGATTCCCAGTTTAACAAAAACATCCTACATCAACAGGCTTGTAACAGAGCAAACACTGTTAGTTAAATCACATACAGGCAAACAGCTTGTTTCCTTCCTGCTCTGTTGTTAAACCTAGTAACTCAAAATCTAGCCATCTCATTTCATGGTTTTTTTGAAGGTGAGGAGGGAGATGACTATATTTTAACTTCACCAAATGCTATTGCTGAAAGCATTTCGTATTTTTGAATGCTCGAAGACTTCTTTGCTAACAAAGTGCTGGAGAATTGAATATGGTATCTTACTGTTCACTGTGCATCTTGCACTCTCCGGCAAGTTTTCACATGACGGGTACCACACCATTAAAGCACATTGTCCCTTCACGTGGTCAAGTCCCAACAGGAAAGCACCCCAGAGCACTAATTACAAATTTACTCTTATATTTTGATTCAATTATTGAGTGGTAAAGGGAAACAGAGGCTTCGGTCCATGGAGATGCAGGAGGAAATTAAGGACGTGGAATTTGATCGATACTGGGGAATACCTGCTGGCCATAGAAGGTACAGCTGGTTGCAGTGTATTTACTGGAAAAGGATTTGGTGTCTGCCAAGTAGATAAGCTATGGTCTAGCCACCCGGAAAGCCCCATACGGCTTAAACTGATTACTTATGTACCCACCCCACAAATAAATTCACTGTGTCTCTATACATAGGGAGATGAGTGTAATAAACACAGCTGTTTTCACTGCATGGGATTCATAACTCTCATGGGAAATAATGGCTTTTTGTTCCTGCAGGTCTAGATAAGGTTCATAGTAAATGCTCCAGTTTAGTCTTGGTAACGGTAGGGAGTTCTGGCAGTAGGAAGCAATGGCTAATTAGTACTGAGTGAGAAGGTGGTTGCAGAAGGGCTGCTGACAGTCATGTTGTTCTCTTGTACGTCAGTGTCTGCTCTCTGCTTGGACCAAGCTTTCCTATTTTTGTATTAACTCTTGGGATGAGGCTGTCCAAGGCGTTTTTTTCTTGCACAAAACTTTGCCCAGTGAGGCTTCTAAGAATCACAGAACAAAGAGTAGCTGTAATATATTCTTTTTAGAAATCAGCTTATTCCATTGGGATAGGAGAATTTTTCTCTGAAAGTGAAGTGTTTGAAGGAAATGCTGTTGAGAGGCATGTTAAGAGCTGGCTACTACATCAATGTGGAGAACAGGATGGTAGCTTTTCCCTGGAAAAGGATCAGATCTTTGTGGGGGTAACTCACAGATGTCATATGGAAAGGTTGGACAGGAGTATTTAAGGAAGAATGAAACCAAGAGTTCATTTGTGTTTCCAGCTAGAAACCTCAGGAGGATCTGAGCCTGAGGGCAAGGCTAGGGCTGCAGCTCTGGTCAGGTACTCAGCCAGAAAGCCAAACTGTATTAAGGCAGGTAATATCCCTTGGGGTTCCAGAGTGCTTACAGCAGGAAACGCAGAGGAGTTTTTTCCCCTAATCAGTGACTCATGTTATGAATTTCTTGACTGTGCTTTCCTCAGCCTTACAGGGTTGCGTTACTTTCTGCAGAGCGGTGCAGCTCTCCCGTAGGTGGGATGCCAGTCTGCCCATCTGCAGGCATTTGATGGCTTGAAAATGAAGGAAAGATTGCTTCGCAGCTGAGTATTGAGCACTGGTTCTGGTTTTAAAACCGTTTCTGGGAGAGCAGAAAGCTTGATTATAGTTGCATCCCTTTGTTCATTGCCATTTATGTCCTGTGTTTGGCCTGAAACCAGCAGAAGTCAGTGCCCGCCCAGAGCTGTGGGCACCCACTGCCTTCCCGTCTGGTCACACACCCAGCAGCTCAGATTACCCCTGTCTCCTCAAATACCACTGGCAATGGCTTAAGCTACAAATGCCAATGCTTTCAGCCTACTTCTGGCCATGGGAAGAATCCTCACGGGTCCACAGACCATCACAGGCCCCTGTAAGCTGAAAAAGCTCTAACTGGTACACAAAGCATTAACCTCTAATGTAGACAACTGCCAGATCATTTAGGACCTCCAAGTCCAATATCCGCTCAGAACACCACAGCTAGAAATTCTATTGAAGTTTTTCCTCATGTTCAGATGGAACTTCCTGTGCTCCAGTTTGTGCCCCTCACTGGGCACCACTGAAAAGAGCCTGACTCCATCTTCTTGACACCCACCCTTCAGATATTTATAAGCAGTGATAAGATCTCCTCGCAGTCTTCTCTTCTCCAGACTAAAGAGCCCCAGGTCTCTCAGACTTGCCTCACAAGAGAGATGCTTCAGTCCCCTAATCATCTTAGTAGCCCTCCACTGGACTCTCTCCAGTAGTCTCTCTTGGACTGGGGAGCCCAGAACTGGACACAGTACTCCAGATGTGGCCTCACCAGGGCAGAGTAGAGGGGGAGAAGAACCTCCCTTGACCTGCTGGCCACACTCTTCTTAATGCACCCCAAGATGACATTTGCCTTCTTGCCCACAAGGGCACATTGCTGGCTCATGGTTAACTTTCTGTCCACCAGGACTCCCTTCTCCACAGAGCTGCTCACCAGCCAAGCAACCCCCAGCCTGTACTGGTGCTTCCTCCCCAGGTGCAGAACCCTACTCTTGCCCTTATTGAACCTTGTTATGTTCCTCTCTGCCCAGCTCTCCAGCCTGTCCAGGTCTCTCTGAATGGCAGCACAGCCTTCTGGTGTATCAGCCATTCCTCCCAGTTTCCTATAATCAGCAAACTTGCTGAGAGTGCACTCTGTCCCTTCATCCAGCTCGTTGATGAATTGTTGAACAAGACTAGCTATAGGCCTCCAGCTGGGCTCTGCACTGCTGATCACAACTCTCTGAGCTGTCTATTCAGCTGGTTCTCAATCCACCTCACTCTCCACTGATCTAACCCATACTGTTCGGTTTGTCACAGAAAGATGACTCAGGTGAAATTGCTAAAGGTAGGTCAAAGCCTTTTTCAGGATGCCACCTGCATGAACAGTACCAATTAGATGTGTTATCTTGTGTGCATTACTCAACTTCTCATTTGCCGGTATTACAACGTAGGTGTTGAGATGGCCGTCACAGATAACCACCAGTGTGGAAGGTTCTTTGAAGATAAAGGCTGGATCTGCAAAATTCAAATTTACAGCAGCAAATTGTAGGTTTTCAACAACACTCCCTAGTTTTCAGGAAACCAGAAATCAAGATTTTTAAAGCCTAAATTGAATAGAAAAAACAGTTTTCTTGAATCAGCCAGAAGCATTTATTTGCATTGTGCCTTGATGCTTGGTATTTACACCTGGTCCCCTTCAAAAGTTTTCGGATACAGCAGCTACCTGAATGTAAGCAGGACTCTGAGGGCTGAGGTACATCAAGCACATTCATTAATACGTCATTGTGGCTGTTTTATACAAATTTGCTTTGCCATCAGATGACTCTTTCTCAAGTGGATGTACTGTAACGTGAGGTCAAAACACCAGCTATTTCTCAGGAGGTTCAGGGACTATAAACGAGGGCACCTGAGATAAGCAAGACAATCTAAATGTCAATATTTAGACCCTGGAAAATGAATCTACTTTAAATACACCAGATGCCTTCAAAACATCAAATACACCAAAGTAATAGCGTTCTTTGAAGTGCACCCCTCAGTCTCTATTGCTGTTCAGATTGGTTCATTCTTCAGAAATCCTTAAATATTTCCTGGAGCAGAAGCTGAGATTCAATTGACCATTGCACAGGAAGGATTGCAGGGTCTATATGAATTTCGGATCCCTTTAATATACCTGGGATCTAATCATACTTAGTTTTCTTTAGTACATACACTTAATTTTGTTTCTTCTCTCATTAGTTCCAGTAAGCCTCTCTGTCCTTAGTGTGGATTTCCTCTGTACCTTGTTTCTTTCCTGTATAGGTTACAAATGCGTTTTCTTTACACAACTTTTCCTACGTCATGGTGGTTATCAGAAGGAAAGGGAAGGATATTTAAACACACACTAATTTTTTTTTTCAAATGGCATTTGAAAGTATTGCAAAAATACTGCGGTTTATTAAATTAACTAGGATTTAATTCTAAACAAATTGTATTTGAATAAATTCTGAAACTACTTTAGTTTCGTAGTGGCATACATAAGCATGTGAAGTTCATTAACCCTGGCAGGACAAAATACCTTTTAGCTGAAGAAACTGATCTTTTTTTTTTTTTTTTTTTTTTTTTCCGCCCGTTCTTGTAACCAAGTGTTCAACAGCATGCAGACCTTAATAAATGACATACATAAAAACCTGTCCTTAAATAGCAGCCATTCCATCTGTCAGTAAAATAAAATTGTTTCTGTTCCCCCACATTGGGCCTTGAGTTCACAATGCACAGGCTGGGCAAGCAGATGATGGCACACAGAAAGACTCCCATTTATTGAGATTGGCACTTACTATTTGGTTTTCTGCTCCTGCCACAAACTGAGCCTTAATAATAGCAGAGAGGGTGTGCGTGCCTAAAATGCAGAAACAACACAATGTCCTTTCTCCAGCTGAGCAGGTCTTTTAATTTTTATTTTTTTTAAATAGTATTTTAAAATACTCTGTTCCTTTCAGAATGATGCATGTTCTTTGCCTGAGTAATTGCTCTTATTTTCCGAAGTTGAGTGAGAACAAATCCTATGGCTCAGGTCACACTTAGCTGGATCTTATTTACTAACAGTCCTGGCAAACAAATTAGTGAGTGCCCCCTTACTGAATGAATGAACTGATTCTCCGTTCACTGTACATTTATTGAGCTAACGGCTATATTTGCTTTGTGTTTCTTAATGTGGGCAAGGCTCCCAAAAGTGATACTGCTGATCTGAATTCTTCTGTGTGCTACTGAAATGATGCTCTTGGCCAGTTCACTTACCGTTTGTTTCAGCTGCTTAGTGACAGTGATAATGGTCCATTGGATAGTCCATATCTCCCAAGGGTATTGAAAACTCAGTAGTTCATGCTTGATCGCCATGCCAGGCACACATCAGTACCTGCTGGTGTTTCTAGTCACAATGTCCTTTTAAAAACAAACAAGAGGTTATCTTTGTGTTTCAAAAACTCTAACCTGTAGTGCATTTAGTGTATCTTCCAGGGGCGTGTTTTGGATTTTAGCATCTCAGCACAGCACAGTTCCTTTTCTTTCAGCTCCTCTCTGATCCCTAAAAATCAGACACTTTCTTACCTCCCTCCCTCCCAATCACCATGGTTTGAATTTCTCTATTTCCTGACCATTAAAAATATTAATTTTACCAGATTGATTCTAAAATTACGTATCCAATGGTAGACACTCTTCTTCCTGAACAGCTTTAAACAAACTTTTATATACATATGCACACATATGGTGTGAATGTGAGTACATATTAATGCAAACTTTTCTTTTATCCAGATGAAACCTGAGCGTTTTCAATTTGCGGTTTCATTAGCGAAAAATGCATTTACTGATAAACTGTTAGGATTTTACATTTCTGTGTGAATGAATCTGAAAGTACACAAGAACTTAGGATAAATCTTGAGATAAGGGGATAAGACAAAACTTTTTTTCCTTTAAAACCTAGAAGGCATGAATGAATATCTTAACATGAGTAAGGGGCCTGTGATATTTACTTAGCCTTGTTTTGGGAATTTTCTGCTTACAGCTTGAGATCGTCAAAAGCGTATTTTCCACCTAAGGTCCTCCATTTGCTCCTTCATCTTTCCCAGAGACCAGTGGGAGAATAAATTGCATTTGTAACTGTGGAACAGCTCTCACAACGCAGCCACATCAGCTAATCTTCTTGGTCACAGGCTGAGCCCGATCCATCACTGTTTCACAGTCGAGCAGGAGCTCTGTTTGCTGCCATCCCTATCCATAGCAGTCTGGTGGTAGCAACAGGTTTCTGAAGAAAACTCAGTGGTGCAAATAAGGCTGCCCAGGTGAAACCAAGGCTGCCCACCTGTGAGGGTGTGAAGAAGCGTGGCAGATGGATCTCAACTCTCCTGCCTGCCAGGGACAGAGAATGCAACGGTCGCATTAAGGGAGGTCTCTGGGCCAGAATTTATTCTGGAAAATAAACAAAAAAGGCTGAGCCGCTATCAAACAACCCTCTGCCTTGCTTTAGGAGCATTTAAAAAGAAATCCCCTAGCTGCAAGCCTCAGCTGTACATTAGCCCCTACCCAGATCCCACTACTAGGAAACATGTCCAAAGTGCTTTCTGCTGGACTATAGTGCTGTTCTCACTGTTAGCAGTGAAGCAACCCCTTGGGCTGGGGAGTTATTTTAATGACATAGCTGAGGAGGGCTGGTTGTTTCCATACATTGTTTTATGGTCAGTACCCTTGGTATCCATATCAGCAAATAGAAAACACCTCCCACAGTCCTTCCTTCTGTGCAAGTCCCTCGCTGCCTCCCCAGGCTCTCTGCAGCTGTGGGTTTGCATCCTGGAAGCAGGAGAAGAGAGTACACTGAGAGGTTGTCCTACTGCTGTGTGTCTTACAGAAAAAGAAGAATAAGACAAACCAGACAACAATAATTGCAAAATAGCCCCGCTCTGACATCAGGCAAACTGCCAGAGAGCTCTTATGCAAAAAAAAAAAAAAAAAAAAAAAAAAGAGGCTGGAGATTCATTTCTCCCAAATAAACAGCTTCCTTTCAAAGTCAGAGTCCGGTCCATACAGGCACACATGCATATACATGCTGCTGTTTCTCAGCAGGCTTTAGAAATCCAATGCGTGCCACCCATTCAGTGTTAGCATCATCATTGTCACAGTCTCTGGCAGCACCACCAAACAGTGCAAGCTTGAAATTTGGCACCGTGGGAGATCTGTTTCGTTTGGGTCATTAATTCATCTTCCCAGGTTCCGTCCTCCCACGCAGGAGGAAAGGAAATGTTATCAGAAGGTGGTGCCTGCTGGAGTACAGGGTGCCCTCTGGCCAGCAGGACCTCGGCTCCACCAAACATCCCCACACCCTCAGAATCGAAAACTCAATGTTCTGTATTCTTATGGCTTGGAACAAGCAAATATTTCATCACAAGCTGTACATTTCTAAATTGATCTGTCTTGCACAACATCACTATGCATTCAGGCAGTTCACTCTAATTACAACATTTTGCATCTGCTTCTGTTAAGGCACTGAAGTTGCTAGCATGTTTTCTTGAGTTGTTTTATTTTTAAACAAATTGTTTCGTTGTCTGGCTGTCAACAGCTGCACACTTCATTTTACACATTTTATATACACTCATTTTCTGCAGTGTGCCCTGATACTGGAGCTCAGCTTCAAACCTGAACCCGCAGAAATCCTCCAACAGGCTGTCAATTAGGCTTACAAGTCATCCACAATTTCAGGTGTTTCTCCAGACTCGTGGAATTTGTTCTTCAATAACAAATAATACAATTTAAGCCCTCACAAAAGCATGGTGACTGTTAGGGTGACTGATCTTCTACAAGGTTTTCTCGGTGTGCCCAAGAGCTCTCCAGCTTCAGCCAGAAGCAGGCTGGTACACGTGGGTGAGATATTTGACTCCCCAGAGTTACTGTTTTCACCCACTCCATCATTCACAATGGCAGCAGCAGAGCCTGCCAGCTCCGGATGGTGCTCCAGATAACCTTGTTAACATCTAACCTCAGCCAGTGTTAGGCATGGTATTATCAGTAGCTCAAAGTAGGTAACATAAACAATGAGGTGGACTGGGGTTAAAAATCACCAGACAGTGATTGAAGTGCAGGGTTCGGTATGTGATTCCTTCGGTTCTTGACACAGTGTAACAACCTAAACAAGTTTATTGTAAATTCCATCCCATTTGGACTAAAATAATGAAAAAACAAAGAAAACACAGAATGAAAGTACGGTACTTTACAAAATTGTATTCTTGTAAGTTTATTTTTATAATTCCAAATTAGATGCATTTTCTATGAAATGTTTCAATCATTTTAAAAAAGAACAGTGTCAGTATCCAATGGACAAACTGTTGTCTAATATATCTCTGGGCAATATCTGTTGAAGACAGTCTAATGCAAAGTTTCTGATGTTAATGTTCATAGAGAGCGTCCTGGTATCTTTCTTTCTGTGGTTCATCAGCACGTTTTCTTAAGTGTGAATTTGTTATTTCTGATGTTTTTTTTTCTCTCTAAGTTGTACCAATAGTAATTTAAGATGGCACTACACCATGTTGTACATTGCCACAAACCCAGGCTGGCTGGCATCCATTAACAGTGACATGTAGTGACTCAGGTATTAAATGGATGAGGACACTTGTATGTTCCGTCATTCTTCTGTTAGTGTTTAAGAACATTCAAGACAGCAACTAAGTAATTAGACATATGTCAATATTTGCTTGGTCTAATCTTCCTGAAAAAATATCTGGGCAGTATCAGTTTGGACAAAACTCAGAGACTGAAATATCCCAGGTAGAAAACTGAAACACTGAAGTTCTCTCACATTGCTCTGTGTGACAGTGTTACTGCTGACAATAACAGCAGTCGTTTGTCAGCAGCCAGCACTCTAAGCAGTAAGGCATAAGGAAACCACCAGTAATGTATACTGTATTTAATAATGTTCAGTCCCAAGCAGGACACCGGCACCTCAATTTTGAGCTTTAGATTTGGTAAAGTATGATTTTGAGATGGAAAACAACACAGGCATATGTTGTCATACATATGTATGACTCCATGTTTTTTGTGACTACGTGGGACTATGACAAAGTGTGCCCAGTCCCCGATGGGTGTTGTGTCAGGCAGGCTGTGATGGTGCATGTCTCTGGGGCAGTGAGAGTTAAGCCATGTAGACTGCCACTCTGAACAAAGGCTCGATTCATGTGTTTTCTTCCTTGAAGGGAGTGTGAGAAAGAAACATAAGTAAAATATAGCAAAAGCTGTTGTGAAACAAGCCCGTTGCTGTTCTCTGAAAAACAAGTATGTGAGGATTCATTTTTAGAGGCGTGCTGAAGCAGCAGGGGAGACAGAGGGTGGCCACAGCCGCTCTTCCTCCAGGGGCTGTCACTGCCCCGCCAACGTCAAGGACTAAAATTGTCCGGCTTCTTAGAAGAGAATGTGATGCTGACCCTGTGCCACAAAAAATGTCTGCCGTACAAAACCACAGGCTATTTCCCACTCCAAAGCAAAATCTTTAATAGTAGCTGTTCTTGCAGTAATTGGAAAAGTTATTCTGATTCCTTTTTTTTTTTCCTGGAAAAAATATCCCCAGTTACAACTCTGCAGTTTGAAAGTCAGTCCAGTTGATCTAGAAAAACTCAAAATCCAGTGGAATAAAACTTCTTCACTGATTGCTCAGTTGGAGACAGATCAACACGGTCTATTACTGAGTGCTGATTAGTGAAAAATCGAATTAATTCAATTGTTCTTATTTATTGCACTCAGAGATGTTATTGGTGGCTTCTATTCCAAAGGTCTCTCCCTCACCAATGATAACAAGTGAAACACTCAGTCATGTAAGGCTGACATGGGGAACATTACAAGGTGGTGTGACTAGGCAAGAAGCGCGGCGAGCTACTGCATCTGTAGTCACTGTGTGAATTAAACCATGGGTAACTCTTAGAAAACTTTGCCAGCGTGCAGCAACAGATCCACTGTCATCTGAAGTCTTAGATAGTCATCCACAGAGATGGAAAAATAGGAAAAATATTATATAGCTCCAACAAATTATCAGTATTATCAGTAAGCTGCGGTAGCACTTCCACAACCCCCTGGGAAGGTGAGGTCTCTGCTGTGCTCAGTCCAAGAGGCATCTGCCGGAGCACCCCTGTACAAATCTACCACAGAATCATGTCACTGCTGCAATGCATCATGTTGAATGGTATTTGGCCAAATCATCCAGTCTCTCTGCATTCCCACTTTTGTGCGTGGTACAAATGTGAAGTTGGGCTTTGGCATGTCCTTTGCCAGTGTGCGTGAGCTGGGGACCATGCTGGGTGGCGGGAAGGATGGGGAGCATTGGCCTGATGGCAGCGCTCACTAGGAGAATCCTAAGCCTCAAAGTCTAGGGAGGTGAGTCTCCACAGGCTGCAAAAGTGTCAGGAACGAGACAGAAGGTGTAACATGGCAGCCTTAGTGTTTTCCATCAGTATCTTCTGTGAACCTGACAGCGGACACAGCTGAGGCTTGGTTTGCACTAATGCTTACTCCAGATGTGCACTCACATTCGAGAAGTTGGGTATGTGGACACAAAGAAAAGCGACAGGAGCTACACTGACTTGGTGGATGACTGCTGTGCAAACAGGACTCCTGTCTGTCAGCATATCTAGGCTTGCGGGGTCTGCGGGGTGTCTGCAACCTCAGACAGGTAACTGTCCCTGAAAATGAACGTTCATTTCACGGCCAACTGAAAGGCCTATTTTCAGCTGACAATTAAAAAATAAAAAGACAAATGCATCTATAGAAAACAACTGTTAATATATTTCTATGGTTCATAGCAGTGCTGACAAATTTTACCACAGACAATGAGCTTATTGATTTTGGCAGCACTCCTTGACCGTCAAGAAAGTAGTTATTACAGAAAATTTTGGCATTGATTTATTAAGGGGTGGTTATTTAACATTTTGACATTCAGTAGTTAAAATAATGAGAAAAGCATGGAACTGCACTTCTTGCAACCGGAGGAATGGTGTGGGATTCAGTGTATTGCTCATACCTGCCTACACGGTTGTTAATGCATGCGTCTTAGCATACAGCTCCAGCAGTTTCTTGCAACTGCACCAGCATGTGCTTCTAAATGAAAGTCAAGAAGCAATAATTACAAATTTCAAATAGTCCTAGGTAAGATCACAAAAAATAATTTGGAACATACAGAGCTATGGACTTTATGTTTTCTCATATATACACATGCATATATATATATTTGTATGCATATTGGAAAGCCTCTAAATGAAATCACACTTCATTAGGCTAAATTCTGTAAGATCACAGAGGAATATTTGTCTTCATATTTTGCAAAAATGTATTTGTGAAACTGCTACATCGCAACTTTTAAAATTACTTTTATTCTGAAAGTGCTAAAACCCATTAACGTTGAGACTTTTCAAAACAAGATTCAACTTTTTCAGTCCAATTGCAACATGTTTTATTTGAATACACACACTGAAACATAAAATGATGTCAATAATTATTCCTGGAAGGTATTAAGAAGTTGATCTGTATGCATAAATTGAATTACGGCTCTGGCAAAGTTGCATTACAAGCAAATAGATGCAGTGTAAACACTTTATACTCCTTTAGCCTCAACTAAAGTCTTCCAGTAATTTTAAATCAGTTCAGACTGTTGCTGTGAGATAGCCTGCCTGTACTTGATTACATATACACAAAAATCAGAAGATTAAAGAAATTTTGGAGTGTACAAAAGTGATTTCTTGAAAAAGTTAGCAAGAGAAGGCCAGAAGTGAAGGTAGTGAAGACTGCACAAGCTTCAGTCCCAAGGACTGGCTGTTCAAATGCCTGAGCAACACAGAGAAATGATAGGGGAACTCAGCTGCCAAGAAGTCTAAAGGCATTTCGACAGCACATTTGTGAAGTGTAATTTTGCAAAGACTTATAAACTGACCAAATTGGGCAGGTTTTCCTGGGATTAGCAAAAGGCACAGCCTTGCCATGAAAACTGCTGCTCTGCCAGACTTGATGTTCTGCTACAAAGGGTAGTTTTCCTCATGGAATAAATGTTACAATGTTCCTTGGATATTAATGTTGTTAAATAACAACAAAAACCACACGGAAGCAGTTCTCCAACATGGAAAATTTCAATATTTACACAGAGCAAAGCTAGCTGCAGTGAAAATCAAGGTGTTAGAATAGGAGGCATGAGGCAACCCAGCAATAGTCAGTGTTATGCCCTCCACCCACCATGTGGACATACAAGTGTGTATGTTTTGTTGCTATGCCAGCTACAAGCCAGCACTGAAAACTCACTGCCCATCTACAGCTATGTGCTTCAAGCAAATAATGACAATTATTAAAATTAAATTAAAAAAAAAACCAACAACAATCCCCCCCAAAATTCCTAAACAAATGGAAAGGTGTATCCAAGCAGGAGTTTCTTGGTTAATACTTCACTGAAAAAGCAGTCAGAGATTGTCACCAAAAAAAAGAAGTCTTTCTTTTTTCTTACCCTCCTCCTCATCTCCTCTGTAACAAGCAATAAGCATTGCTGCTCTGATCCCACACCGATCTTGGGCTGCTGAACGTGTGTGAGCAGGACCTCAGCACGATATGGAGCTCATGTGAATGTTTAACTGTGGTCATGACAGTGGGAGCTGGGGAAGCCGGGCAGAAATGTGGAGACCTATGTGTTTCCCAAGGTTGCTCCAGTCTTTATTCTCTCAGGGGTTCAGTTCCCAGCCCATAAAGTGGGGTCACTGCTTTAACCCAGATAAATGCTGTGAGGGTGAATACATTCAAGACTGGGAGATATATCCATCTTGCAGTAATGAGGAATCACCAAACCGAGTGAGAATTGCCTGGACTGTCAAAGCCTCCTCGCCTCTGTAAAAGTGACTCTGGAATGTAAATGAATGCCAGCCTCGTTGCAAGACTAAAGGACTTGATCAGAAAAGAGGGACAGCCCCCACACATTGAATTTAAATAACATGATGATCAGCTTGTGAAGAACAAGTTAAATGAGCTAATACAACTTTTTACCTTTGGTCTGTATGAGGTTTACCTAGGGCGCATGCAGCTGCTGGCAGCAAATGTGAGATGAATTGTGAAGGTCCTAGGCTGTGGAAAAGGCTCTACCTACACTTTGCCAAATGTCTTTGTAGTCTTTCTTTCTAGGACACCCTCCACAAACCACATCCAGAGTGCCAACCACATGAAGAAGCAGCAGGACGCTTGGAAACCTTATGCAGATGGACTGAACCAGCAAGGAAAAAGGGGAGAGAAAGGATGGACAGCGTAGGTAGGTGACGGAGCATGTGCTCTACAAATCCAGACTGCCTTAAGCTAGAGCAAACAAAGCAAGCTGGGCAAAGTTACAATGCTTTAGATTTTCTAAATACAACATTTTTTTGTTCTATTTTGAAACAATTTTCCCTTAAGGAATGTCCTTTCATTTTAATTTGCAGAAGGCTGACAACTCATCCTGTTAATTTTTTTTCCTTTTGCTGGAAAGAATTTTTTTTTGCTAACCCAAACCCATATTTTTCCTGCTCATCAGCTGCCTTTCAGTATAACTCCCTTACCATTTCAAGGCATGATCCAGCCCAGTACCTGACAGGTATTTAGAATAAAATTTCTTCAATGGACAGATTTTCTCATACTTGTTCTCTTATTATTTTTGCTAGATGACCTGATCTGATCTGACGTGGCAGTTTGTGTGCTTTCTCAAGTGCTTAGATGACATAAAATGGAAACAGTGTCTAACTTGAGCCACTCAGTGCCGAAACACAGTGCTGGAAGGAGAAGGGCAAGTCATTGAGACACATCCACCTTCTCTAGCAACCTGTAGATGTTTAGTTCAGAAGTCTTGGTAGAACATGTACTCCAAGCAGCTCAAAAAGCTTCCCAAGGCCCTCGAGACAACCTGGAGGTCTGTAGTAAAAGACCCAGCCCTGCAACTGTTGTGTGCTATTTGATGGGAACAGGAGAGATGAGAGCACACCCACTGGGAGGGCTGAGTCCCTGTTGGGCAGAGCAAGAGGCAGAGACTGCGGAAGGCAGCAAGGGAAGATTTGGTTTAGACCTAGATAAAACACTTTGTACCAATAAGGACAATTCAGCCCTGCTACGGATTGCTGGGGAAAGTGAGGATCCCATTCAGGAAAGTTTAAGAATATCTGTCAAAAAGATATGGTTTCTTCATCCTGGGGCTGGATGGCCTTCTGTGGTCCTGTCCAGATTCTTTTCCATGGTTTTTTTCTATAGATCACAAAACATTTATTAGCTGTTTCTTCCTCTCCTACCATGATTTGTCTACAGAAATCACTTCTGAAATTATTTTCAACCATTTCCTCTGAAACACCATTCCCTGACTGTTGTACAAAGCACTCTCAGCCTCTAACTGGAAGGAAAAAATGGCAGGCAGAACATCACCTAAGATCTCACCCACAGACACAGGAAATGCGCCGAAATTACAGGGACCTTGAGCATCTCCTGAAACTATGGCTTTCAAAGAGTTTAGCTGGATCATGACTTCACATCTCATCTTTCTAACCACTCCAAACTAATCTGGTGGCCACCTTACCGACTTCTGAGAGCACATCTGTCCTACCCCTGCTCAAACCTATCCCACTATCCATGTGCAGATTCTCCAAAAGCTTGTGCTGATTAGTAATTCTCGTAAAGGCGGAGACTCTCTGCCATGTCTGATCCAGGAGTCCCTGTTTGCTAACAGGCATAAGGTCAGTGCACAGGGACCCATGAGTGTCAATGACGGGGAAGTAGCTCCAGGAGCATGCAGACATCCACACAGCGGTGGAGGTCGGTGCAGGCTGGCCACTGACGTTGACTGCAGCCCTGAGAGCTTTGCAGGAGTGTTAGTGTTTAGCTCTTCTGACACTGGTAAGATGAATAACTCTGGTAAAGTCAGAGATCCATTTGAGTGTATAGCTGGGAACAGGAAGAGGAGCTAGTAAATAAGACTGGATTTGTTATGGCTAGCTGTCTTTTGTTCCATTTGATCACTTGAACAGACAGATGACTGCTTACTTTAGGCTATTAAGCATGTTTGCTATACATAAGGATTAATGGACTTGCAGTTATGCTTTTTTTTTAACTTGCTAGAATTATACTGAGTATTAATCAAAATGCTCTGCTTGATGGAGAGTGAAGATAGTACTAAGTATCAAGGCGCCGCATAAATGCACTGCTCTCTAGACTGTGCTAATACAATGCTTCCTTATATTAAAAACCAACACAAACCCAACACAAAGAAATGTGGATAAATAAAGTGATAAACAGAATGGTAAATTTAAGTATAAGCACATACATAAAGAAATAGCATTTTATAACTTTATTACACATGCATTAGCAAAGCTGAAATATTTCCAGAGGAGCAGTTTTCTGTTGGAGAAAAATCCCTCTTCTGTGGAGCTGTAACAACATAACAACAACACCTTGTTTGGAAGAGGAAAGTTTTATTAAAATACTGGAGGCCAAGTAATTTTATTCCATGAATTACTAGAAGTGCAGAACACAACTAACTGTGGGCGAGTCCTGAGAACTGGCTCGTCTCAGAGCTTGTTCAGAGGAATGATCTGAACCCATTTATTCACAGAAGGTTCACACTGGATATCATACTCAGCAAGTAGCAAAATACAATTTTTAACGATGATCACTTAAGGTACAGAAAAAGAAAAAAAAATCAATAAACGGAAAGAAAAAAAAAGAGGTCACTTTGCACATAAATATCTTGCATAGCTCTTTGTCAAGAGCTTTCAACAAGGGGCTGCTTGGAGGGGGAAGTGATCCCAGCAGGAACACACTATTCGGGAAATTAGACCAAAATATAGTGTTCCCCAGACGGGTGGAAAGTCCCATCTTAATGCACCATAGTAGTTACAAATAGGCAAGGGCAATTGCTTGTGGGATCCTGTGAGTGTTCTTTGGGTTTCCTGCTATAAACAGTAGGCAGTTAAACACAAGCAAACTTTAACCCTCCTGATGAACTGAAGCCCTGAACTTGGTTGCTCAGAAGGCTGCAAAAGTTCTCTGACAGATGTTGTTGTGATTTGTCTAAACTCACCACATAACCTGAAAGAGATCTGGAAACAAAGGTTCAGCAGATCTCCTGAAACCTTGTGCTAGGACACTTCCCTCAAAAATGTCAAGGGAAGCAAATATTTTAGGGTCAAAAAGGGATGAAACCCAAGGTCTTCTGTGGCCTTGCTTAATGCTCTGCTTATTGACTGGAGAACTGAGTTGGTTAAAGTGTGATGGAAATTCCTTTTGTTCTTCTCATTGAGTTTCTGAAAGGCCAAATACTTATCCTCTGGATTTTCAGAAGGAAAACCTTAATGTTTTTCTTCAGGAGAGAGGTAAACTGGAAATGAGAGCCTTCCTACAACCAAACATTAGTGTTTAATTCACTCTGGAAGTAGACTGAGGCTTACATCTCCTCTATGAACTTTCTTCTGACACCCATGCCCCTTGCAGGCTCTCTGAGGTCCTGCTGCCCACCAGAGCTGCAGATGCAACCCTAGAGTCATACACGTTGTGCTGCAGTGGTTGACGCTGCACTGTCTAAGGCCTTCACTCTGCAAATCAAGCCAGATTATAACAGTTCTCTTTCCGCCTACTGCTCTCCCATGTTCGGTAGGATGACTCCTGGAATCATAACTAAACGGCCCAGTGCAGAGCATGGGTTCAAGCCCCCTGGACCCACACGTAGGAGGAATCTGGAGTGTTAAAAGTTATTTATCTCTTTTTTCCTTTTCTTACCTGCCTGCTTTAATATTCAAGATCTAAGGAAATTACAAAGACATCCCAGCTCCAGAAGAAGAGGATGTGTGTGAGGTGTGCCTATACTGTGCTACCCTTATGGGCATGGATTTGCCTGCTGTCTCCTGCTGCAGCAGGGGCACATCCAGTCCCCCAACCAGGCAGTGGAGCTGGCACAGCCCACGAGCACGAGCTGCCCCCATACGCAGGCGGTGGCAGAGCTGCGCACAGGTTGCTTTCCCGCAAAGCTGCCTGGTGAGACTGTCCGTGACCAAAGCACGCTCACTGTGGCTGCCATAGGCTTTGGCTTCCTCAACTCGGGAAATATAGGAAAGTCAAGGGGAAAGGGAGTTGTTTCATAGTGATTCCTGCAAAGAGCGTGATTCATTTATTTGTTCTTCTGTGAACACCCTATCCCGATGACTAAGGCAGTTCTGCAGACTGATGACCCAGAAACAGTAGAGATAAATTTCATAAGTAGGGGAAAACAAAAAATAAGTTAATAGCCGTACACAGACTGTTATTTTCCCAAGTTCAGAGATTTATCTCACAGCCTGAGCCGTAGCCAACAACAAAAATATAGCATAAAGACTTGCTTATGGGCTTTTTTCTACCTCTTCCCCCTCTCAGGGTGGGGTGACTGAGATTAGCTGCACCTGTGACTTCTTATGTTAGCAGCACATAAGCTCACCACAGTTTCTGGATCTCTCAGATGTGAGGGTCAGGGTTGCTTATTTCCTTTCCTGGTTCCAGTTCAAGCAGCAGTAGCTGAGGTGGAGGCTGCTGTTTTTATGGCACCTTTTTCTTCCCTCAGGTAAGGCGTTTGTACTGGTAGCGGGGTGGAAAGAAAAGGAAGAAAGTGCCGGGTGAAGTAAGTCCACTCTGGTAGCTTGGGCTGCTGAGCTCCTACTGGGGAGGCAGGAACCTCCTTCCTCCCTGATCAGAGGATGGGTCTGCAAGGTGGGATGCTACAGTGATTTCTGAGGAACTGAAAAAACACTGAGTGTAGGGGGAAAAAAAGTGCTTCTTGGTTTTGCTTCAGGCCTGTGTATGAGAAACCTTTATGCGAACAGAAACTCTCAAACTACAAAGCAAAGTGGGTATGAAACCATTTACTGTAAGCTAACTGTTTAAGCTGTGGTTAATATCAAGCTGGTGCTAAACTAACGCAAAATATTTTATTTGTTAGACCCTAGTGATATTCCCTGGGAGGCTTTATCTGTGGTACAAGTGTTGGATTTAGGCCATTATGCTGCTCTCAGCCTGTGATTCCTTGGTGCCAGTGAAGCGCTGTAGGTATGGCCGTAGCAGATGAGGTACTCTGGGTGCCTATAGAAGCTGATGTGCCTCACCCCAGCAACACCCCATGGAAATGTGTGACAGGACTCTGCAGAGGGCAGGGTTCCCAGTCCCTGTGTATGCATGTCCATGACACCCTGCAATCATGAATGCACTCAGCCTCCTCTCTGAAAAGCTCCAAATATCTCTGTTTTCTGGCCTTCCTCTTGGAGCACTGGAGTTACTCTTTAAAGAAAGGCGCTTTTATTGAATGTGACTTGAAAGTATTAAGCCCTGAGCAGCGTGTGACCCTGGCACGAGACAAATCCCTTTTGAGTCCTCGGTCATGTAGTCCTGTGTGCAGCACGCAGGGCGAAGTGGGAAACTTCTCCTCTTCCCATCATGTTCCTGTGCAGTTATCTAGGTAGTATCTGACACACAGGTATGACGCACTGGCCATTATAAAAGCCATTAGGTTCAAATCCCAACACCCTTGTTTGTCCCTTTAATGGCTGTAGCTATGAACTCCAGAGAGTGGTCCTGCAGAGTTAAAAACTTGTATCTTGGCCAGTCTTGTGCTATTTGGTTTCTTTGGGTATTTCCTCATTCCTGTACTGTGATATAGGCTGTAAATGTAGAGGTTAGTGCATCTCCCATATTATATGGTTTGCAATAGAAGGATATTGCTTCTTTCTGTACCACTCTAAACAGGGCAGTCTCTGTAACTCATCAGCTGGCTTCCTTGGCTTTCCCACCACCAGTCTTGACTTACCCTTTTCCAGTCTTGACTCTGCTGGAGGCTGTGGGGCATGTCAGGCCTTTATTCCACACAAAGTTCATAATCCTTCACAGAGTCAAAAGTTACTGAAAGGCATACAATGTCGTTTCCTTGTGCTTTCTATCTTCTAACTAGTTTTGGTTTGCAATTCTTATGGTCTAGCGCAGCACATCCAAGTTTCTGTCATAAATGCCACAGGAAAGACATAATTTGCACCCAATGCTTTCTGTAAATGCTGAGATTTACCAGAGCTGGGAAATAGTTTAGGTGAGTGACCTTTCCGTGGAGGTGGGCCGTGTCAAGGCCTCTTCCCTCAGTGGACAGGAGGAAACTTGAAGAACAGGGACAAGTGTCCAAGTGATCTTTGTTGGGAGTGGCAGCATGTGAGGGGAACCCTCATTCAGCAGTCAGGTTGGATTGAATTAGTTGTTCGAGTATGTGGCAAAATGGGAGAGAGCAGAGAACCTGGATGAATGTGTTTAGCTGCAAAGAGGGTCAAAGGAATAAGGTTTGGAGGAGGCAAAGATAATCACACAATGTCAGTCACTGATGTCTGTGGGGTGCTGGAGAAATTGGGTGAGAGGGAGGTGCAAATCAATGTCTTCAGTTGGATCTGTAGTACCTCTGTGCAGTCTGCTGGGGTGTTTTGTCAAGGGATGTTGTAGGGTTTGCTTTCACTGTGGTTGGTAATAAACACTAGAAATGCAGTGAAATTCATATTTCCACATATTGTGATGGAAGGGTTATTTACATCATCCTTTCCAATCCAGAGAATACTCTCTGATAATATAACTGGTGTTGTGTCCAAAAGAAACATCAGAGAGAGCAACTTGCATAGCATAGGAGTGAGCCACAGTACAAGGGGCGGAAAGATTTAATCCTTGCTCTGTGGAAGTGTTTTCCAGTCAGCAGTGACTTGAGGGCTGGACTTCCAGTCAGCAGTGACTTGAGGGCTGGACTGCAAGTGCCCTCCTTCCCAAGAAAGTGCATTATGTTTCTCAGCTACCAAGTCCTTCCCCCTTTCACCCTGATCAATTTCTCATACAAAGTTGAAAAGTTCAGTGGGGTGGATGGAGCCAGGTCCCTTCCAGAAGGCTGTGCAGCTTGATAACTGGATAAGGTGAGACGTGTGGATTTAAACCTCCATAAAGATTTGAACCTGACTTGATACATCACTTCTCAGTGCTCTAACTACTGAGGGAAGGGAGCTATAATGCCCCCCTCCCTCCAACTGTTCTCTCTGAGAGCACTTTCATAGACTTAAACTCTTGCACTCCCAACAGACCAATTCTGTGAACACAGGGGCATGAGCCAAATAACTTGGCGGTCTCAGGCCTGGAGAGGTATAGATTGCCAAGGGAATTTGTGACTGCTCTAAATTGGTGTGCTCTAAATGCCATGCCTAGAAAGAAATTAGTAGAAATCCTAAATCATGTAGGTATTTCTAATACATTACACCTTACTTTCCTGCTTTCTTGTTTCTTTTACTTTATATTGGGAGGACTGTACCTCACAGGGCACCGGAGAGGTAGCACTAGCTTGTTGCGTGAGGGTGTGAATTTGTGATCCATGACTTAGAAGAACCTTTCCGCAATTGGAGAACATTCTTTGAAGTTCCTCAAGTACAGATCAATGTAGTCAATGCA
Source organism: Leptosomus discolor (assembly GCF_034619465.1). Classification (NCBI taxonomy): domain Eukaryota; kingdom Metazoa; phylum Chordata; class Aves; order Leptosomiformes; family Leptosomidae; genus Leptosomus; species Leptosomus discolor. The sequence goes on from NC_141391.1 coordinate 155,807,738, forward strand.
ATGTAAAGGCAATCTCCTCCTCCTCACCCTATAGAAAAGAAATGCAGGACTGCAGTCCTACCACTGTGGAAAAGCAGGGAGGAACTGTGCTGCCAAACAGGTGGTTCAGGCTATTCTGGACTGCCTGGGGACATCCATACTGAACACATGGGCTGGTGGGGTCACCTTGCTGGGTAACCTCCCTGTTTCACACATGAGAAGCTCTGGATGTTGCCCTGTAGGTGGAAGCTGAGACATGGCGGCATAAGGAGCAAAGCAGTTTTCCTAAGAGATCACAAAGACAGAATACTCTGTGCAAGCTTTCCCCAGGGTCTGCCCTGACCCGGGGGAACAACGTGAGTCAGGCTAATTGAGGGGAACACAAAATTTAGGATGAGTTTTGTAGCACTGAGGGCATGAGGCCTCTGTTTTATGCATCTATACTGGTGTAAACCCTGAGTCAGCAGGGCCACTCACAATTTGTATGTGCCAAAATATTAGGATCCTATTCAGTGTCCTCAGCACCCTGTGTTTCATGGCCTTTTCCTTGTCATGCATGAGGTTGCTCTGAGATATGTTCTAGGTCATTGTGAGCTCTCATTCAACTTGTAATTGAGTGCACATTTGTCCCAGTGCAGGATTTTGCCTTTGCTATGTTCAATGGACTGATCTGAAGCCTCCAACCAGGCAGCTTTGCAGTCTACAGAGCAAGAACCGAGCAGGTTCATTGAGTGGTGCCCCTTTGTGTGCATGTGTATGTGTTTACACACACATGCGTTGTCTTTCTTTCCGTCTCCTTCTCTCCCTCCTCTTTTTCCATTTGTTTCTGCTTTGCATTTTATTTACAATGTGTTGTCCTGTTGTGAGTATTGCTCATGCATGTTGAGTTAAGGATCCCTGAGGAGTCTGTCTGGCATTGAAAAATCAAAATTAACTTTTTTGGTTTTTGCACTCTCAAAGCCCTTTATTATAAGCTAGGGTTTTTGCTCCAGGGTAGTAGGATGTTGGGAAGAGCTGAAATATGGCACAGCTGAGAATCAATTAGTATAAAAACTATGCTAGTACCCAACAGCATGCTGATTACCCCAAACCCAAAGGCAAATGTGTTTACAGTTTAGGTCAAGTGAAATAAGCATATTGAACCTCATTCTAACATGTCATTCTTACGGACTTTCTTCTCCACCTCAGTGCTTTCCTCTAGGTGTGTGAATTGCATCCTGTTGAGAGCTGGGCAAAATATGTCTGGCAACAGCAGCTCACTCCCTTCCTCTCCCCAAGAAATTAAGGGAATTGTCTTGCAACTACTAAACTGATTTATTTCAAAGTGTTTCAATTTGGCAGATGGCAACAAGGGGACTTTGGTGCTACTCACAATGAGGAAAGTGGTATCTCATTTTAAATCTGCAAATTGGACTTACTGTACATGAGGGATCTGAGTTTGTCCTCTCTGCTTGGTGCAGAGATCTGAGAGGTGTCTTGCACATCCCAGGCATGTGACTTCTTTTCCTCTAAGTGTCCCTATAACACTGGCTTTGCTTCCACAATTAAATGATTCGCATACTAAATTGAACAATCAACTCTGATTCTGGTTATGAAGTGATATTAATTAGTTAAGGAAAACAGCAGCCTTTCTGCTGTTGAAATCCTTTGCATGTCCCAAGGATATGGTAACGGTTAAATATCCTTCCAGTCTGGAGGTGAGCAGCTTTCGGTGTTTGTTGGAGTCAAGAAAGGAACCAAGTGAGGAAACCTTATCAGGTGAGGACCCTGCTGTATGTAACCAAAGGCTTTGTCTTTTGTGGCCTCCGATCCTCTCCTACTGTTTACAAAACTCACTTTTTGTCCTCTGTTATCATTACATTTTGGCCAAGAGAAGAGAGATCTAGTTTTTACTGCAGAGCACCCAGCTCTGGCACCTAGGCCTTGATGACAGACAAGGGATGAAAACTATGGGAGGTACTGCCTTCCCTTCCCCTGTGTCTAGTTCTATCTTCCCAAAACCATGTCGTAATTCTGTTTGAGGGCTTGGTATGGCCACTTGCCCTTTGCTTCACAGGACACGTTATGCACCCATGTGAAACCTCTTGATAGCTTTGTGGTACAAAAGTGTGCAATATAAATCCAAAGGGCATTCTTTAATGTAAGGCTGCAAAACGTATACAGCACCTGTCCCACCTTGCCTCTTACTATGTTCCCTATTCCTCTTGCAGGCACCTGAGCAGCATCAGGGAAAACTGGATGCATGTCCCTTCTGAAACACAGTTCTATTCCAGATATATAGGCTTGGGGAAGATGAAGCTCTGCCTCCCCATGGGGAAACAAATTCAGCTAACCATGTAGTGCATGGTGGGATATTGTCAGCACATTGCATGGTAACTGCCTGACAGGGTTTCCTTGTTGCCTCACCTATTAAATGTGAGCATGCATTGTGCTCTGCCCTGAGTTTATGTAACAACAGGCAATGCCTCTTCCTCTGACAGCCAGGTAAGCCCGTGCTCTAATGAACAGATGTGGCAACTGCTTTGCTGCTGTTGATGTGAGCATATCACCTGCTTTTCTCCTACCAGACCAGAGCAGCTCTTGGGCTGCAAAAAGCATCTGAAACACTGCATCACTTGTTCTTTTTGCTGTAAAGTCACTTGCACGTAGTTGACGCAAACTTATTTGGTCTGGATTTCATTTCACTTTGCAGCTACAGGAAGAGTCACAAACTACTTGGGTTACTTACAGTAAAAGTGAGTGTGTTTTCCAGGTACACATTCAGGTCTATTCTTGTCGTGTGTGATTGCTATCAGAGCAGGAGGTGCTGGAGCCCCCTCTGTCCATGCCTGACCCTCCCAGTTGGAGCAGGGCTGTATGTGGTGCTTCCAAGCGACTTGTCTTGCACCAGGCAGCAAGTTCAATAAGCCTCTGAAATTCACTAGATGCGAGCAGATCCTGCGTGGGGCTGGGGTTTGGGTTTTTTCTGTCTCTTTGTGCAGCTGCTGGTGGAATGTGTTTCCCAAATCCCCATCTGCAGGCCTGTTTATTTTCCCTCCTCTAAACCTTTCATTTGTAAGGCAAGATGGAGAACAATGGGAAGCAATGGTCTGAAACTGAACAAAGTGGGGGGTGGGGAAACTAGGCTAGATGTGAGTAGCAGTTTCATAGCTGAAGGAAATAAGTATGGAAGCATTTGCCCCGGGAAGAGGCGGAATCTTTTTTTCATCAGATTCTAATGAGGCAATGCAAAGGAGGAGGAGGATTCTCCAAAAATTAGAGGTTGGTGTGGGGGAAAGGGATTTGCTGGCGTGACTTGGGCTGGAGGAACTCTCACAATCTGTACTGTCTGTTAACTCACTACAGATTGAAGACTTGATTATAGGGTATTTCCTCTTAGAGTGGCTTCAGCGTGTCATCTTCCTTACTCACACATACAATGTCACCTTTTATTAGAACCTCAGGTGCTGCCTAACCTCTGAGGTGGATGCCTGGAAAGAGCAGATAGCTCTGAAGGGGCTGGTGTGAGCATTTAAGCTGAGCATTAGTTGACATTTACAGTGTAGAAAACAAGAGCTTTGCCAAACTCAGCCTGAATGTGGGCTGTGGCCAGAGACTTGCACCTGGTCAAGTTACAGTGCAAAAATTTGTACAGTGCTACTGTTAAGCAGTTGAGCCCTGATAGCTCTATTTAAGGCTTGTACTTAGGAAGTAACTGGAATAACATGTTGGGTATGGTGGTAACTGTGCTCTGGCACTTGAATTTAGACTTGGATTTTGTTCAGGTTTTTGGCCAGGACCTCAGCTGTTCACAAAGGGGCAAAGCAGGACTCTGATAGTGATTCTGACCACTCCTGGGAGCAGAGCTCCACCTGACCTTGGGATTGTCCTTAGAGCTACACCAGCAGATTTCTAATGTGTCATTTTCCTCCTCAGCTATACCTCCCTCACATTTTTATTTCTACCTCTGGTCTAAGTGGGTGATAGAATAAAATGGGAATTGCCCTTGGGTAACCTCCAGCAAGCAGAATGCTTCTCTGTTGACAGAGCTTTATGAAGGGGCTTATGAATGGGCTTATAAATGCTATGTGAAGGCCACCACCCTACAAAGGGGCCTGACTTCTCCAATGGTGCCCACTGAGCTCATCCAGGGATGTGTTTGCACTAGACCCATCTGGGAGCCTTGCCTGCTCCTCATGTGAAATGGTCAACTCTGTACCTCTTTGCCTCAGCTCTGAGGAGAACACCCTGATCCAACAGAAGTGTCCCATGAACCACATGTTCTCATTTTCCTGTTCCAGTCACTCCAGAGATCTCAAATCGTGATGGTAATAAGTAAAAGCAGATGCTATAGACTGGAGATTACGTATGAACCATTTTCCAATGGCAGTATGCATGTTTTAGTACATGAAGTACTCTCACTGCGTGGTTTAGTTTCTTTTCTGGTACCTCTCTAGTGTACCGCCTCTGTGGAAGGAAACTGTAGTGCTTGGGCACAGGAGGGAGCAAAAGCAGTTTTCTGCAGATGTGGGTATAGGCTGACACACCTATATGCTGCAAAACTTGTTGAGCAAACAATTGGTCTGGAAAAGAAATGCATGCTGAAGGAATTGGTATTCCTTACTCTGATGTCCATGCTTTTGCCCTCATGTTTCAGAGAGCTGAGGACAGATTGGCTGAAACGTCCAGGTTTCAGCTCAGTTGCTTCTGCCTGATTCCTACCCTTTCTTGGACCTACCAGCATTCTGCAGTCTCAAAGAAGTAGAAAGTGGTATTTAAAAAAATACAGCTTTCTCCTCCTTTAAAACTTAGCTTCCTAATTCAGTATTAGGTCAGGATTTTATAGAAAAGACTGTAAGAATTTTGAAGTAAAGAGAAATTTTCATGGGTGAATATCAGTTTGTGGAGCAGGAAGGAAGTTCAAGGGATTTTTAGTCTCATGAGATGAGACTCTCGCTAGTGCTAGCTCCAGGAAGGCTCCAGGTTGCGTATACAATGCTATGCAATACCATCCTTGTATAGCAGCTCAAATATAGATGCAAGAGTCACACACTCCTGTGTTTTGCTGAGGTCCTCAGCTGAGGTGGAGGGGGGATATGAACATGCTTATAATGCTTTAGGGCTTGAACTATTTGCATGTGGAGCCAGCTGAGGTGTACCTACAGAACGTGGCTCATGTATGCAGCTGAAGAACACTCTGGTCAGAGTGAAACGGGCTTCACTGCATGAAGTAGTGAATATATCTATGTATCAATATAAATATATGCATGCATATATATATATCTCAAATCCAATTAGTTGCCCACTCCTAACTTTCACTTGAGCTGTGAGACAAAATGATGCTGCTTTACATCTACTGAAGCAGAACTTCTTGTTTCAAATGCAGTGAAGAGTGTGTCATTGAGTAAAAATGGTTTGGCTTGAACTAGCGAGCCTGTTTTCAAGAGATATCTTCAGTTTTATTAGCTGTCAGTTTTGAAGCTTCAATGCTCAGAGTTAAAGCCTCCTAAGCCAAAACCAGAGATTCAATAGGTTAAATAGATTTGCTCTTCAGTAGCAATAAGAGACTGACAAGACAAGAGAAAGTAAATGTCATGTTTTAATGCTGATTTGAACAGTCTCCCAGGGAGTTGAAGCACCAAATGTTGGGTCTCTTTCAGCGAAGCCTAATGGCACAAAGTTGGGCACCTGCCTGGACACCCCTTGTTTTCAGTATTCATCGCTGAAGGGGTACTCTGGATGGTCACGCCACCTGTGGATAGGTCAGATTGAACAAGTGAGCTTCTTGGGTGAAGCAGGATATCACATTACTGATGCAGTTGTCCTCTGCCTAGCAAAACTCTTCCTTGCAATATATAGGTGGCCTTCATGAAAGGCTCTTCTGCTTAATCAGAAACTGTCTGCTTTGAATAATCTTCCCTGTGGAGTTGGAAGAAAACATGTGCATTTAAGGAGAGGACAGTGAAGGGCCATTTTTCAGGCCTACAGACTGCATACCTTAAGGAGAGATGGGAAAAACCCACAACAGTTTGGATGTCAGTTATTCTCACTATTTAACTCAGGTTAGTAGAAGTGTTTGTTGTAGGGAAGGGGAATGGCTTCACTGTGTCCATTGTGGAAGAGGAAGACTTCTTTGTTCAGATGTCTAGAAAGACCCTCAGAAATAAGGGCTATATTTGAAGAAAAGGTGGAGACACCAGACTGTAGTACTTTGGCCTATGCACTTTCAGCTGGCATTGAACACGTCTGGGTCTGGTACAGTGCTTTCTCTAAGTGGCTGCCATATCTAGACTAGGTATGGCTGTCCTTTAGCTCAGCCTAGGTGTAGATGCTCTGCCAGGTTGATAGCACCAGTGGCAGAGAATTTACAAAGAAGCTTTGGGGTGACCCAGTTCAGGGGAGAAAGGGATGTTCATGACTACATACTACCAAAGGTAAAGGTGCTTCAGGCTTCATTTTAAAAACTGCATGCTCAGAGAAGATGCATGATTCAGGATCACTATAAAAGGCAAGAAGAAATTTCCCAGGGTCAACTGCAGATGAAAAAAATAAGTGTTTGACCATTTTTTGGCAGACCTGAGAGGTAGTTGTTTCTTGTTGTGGGTTTTCTTGTTTGTTTGTATGAGAACATGATGCTAAACCAGAAGCTCTGGCTTGACAAACACTTTCATCAGCAAAATCAAAAATTTGTGAAGAGCGTTCAGGTGCACCATGGCAGCTGGTTGCCTTGTCTTACAGCAGGACTCAACAAATAGTGTCATCTATCCCAGCTGTGAATCATTCCCATTTGGGAAGGATACATTTCACAATATTGAAGTTAACTGGAAGGCATCAAACATTTTGAGTTGGTTGTGTCAAAACGTTTCATTCCAATATTCAGCCAAGCTGAAGTGTTTACACATTAAAAGATTGAATTGGTTCAAAGAAACAAGCCACAACACTTTGGCTTGTTTGGTTTCAGTATGATTTGACAATGTCTGAGTTGCCAGTGCCATAATATCTGCTTTCCATCTGTGGAGCACACTTGCTAATCGGTTCTCACATGTTCAAATGTCTGAGTCCTTTGAGTGAAAATGATTCACTCAGAGGAGTCAATGCAGCCTGGAATAATTGTAAGGAAGAATATCTGTAGCAGAGACTGGCAGCACAAGATAAATCAAGCAGAAGGATTAATGCAAAACTTGCCCAGCACAGTATTTCTAGATTTCTCCAAGGGGAGAAGAAACCATTTCAGGTGGAGATTTCCTGAAGTACTCATATTTTTACAAAACCTCCATTTTCTGCTCAGATGCTTAACTTGCTAACTCATTCCACTGGTTGCAATATCCTGTTTGTATGGGCTTACATCATCAGAACAACAGATTTGCACACAGTACCCATGGTAGCTGATAACTGGAAGAGCCAGAGGAAATGGATTTTTCCATTCCTGCTGGCATTTGCATTACAGCAGTTGAAGGTTTTGCACAAAGTTGACTAACCAGAAGTCTTTTTGTATGATGGTTTGACTTTTTCAGATACATATTGCTGAATGAAATAAGAAATATCTTTAGGCTGGTAACTCATCTGATCCAGTGTCAATTCAAGACACTTCAGTGTGGGAACAGATAGTGGGCAGATACATGTTTAGCTGCTCCTTACATGGCAACATCACTTTTCCAAGAAGGAAATTTTCACAGTTGAGGTCAGACTGTATTTAAGCATCTTTCCCAAACATGGCACTCCTGTGAAAAATAGAGCTGGCAATGCCCGTCCTATGCATCCTGTTTTCCATGTTCTCAGTGGCCTCCTGTGATGAAATTTAGTCTAATAAAGCAAAGCATTTAGTTTATTAGTTTTTGGATAGGTGGCTTTGAAAGTTCTTCTGTTGTGGGCATTTGCATCCTTTTAACTTTGCTTCTGGAAAAGGCTCTTGCATTTGCATCAAAGATACGTTTCATGTATATACTCACTGAAAGTTTAAATAATGTTATAGCTCAACCTAGCTATGAACAAACAATTTCAAATACCAAAACACACAAAAATCTGCTAGGCCATTTGTGAGAAGTCTTCTGGAACTAGATGCTGCTAATTGGTGGAAGCCTTTTTTAAGTTTAAAGAAATCTTTAGAGCACCTGGCTGTGCTTACATGTGAAAGTTGAACTCCATTATGATGCTTTTAACTTAGTTCATATTTCGTATCATATTTGTGCAGCACAGTAAGTGGTTTATTTTTTCCTTTGCAACATTTCCCCCATCTTTTGAGCAGTGGTCAATGTTTTAGAGTGCTATTGATGCTGCTGTCCTTCTTTTCATTATTTTTTGGTGCTCAAGCACGCTAGAGTTTGGCGAGACACAGCTAAGCCAAGACAACAAGAGAAATGCGTGGAAATTAATCTCTAGCATTTGGCTACACATTGAGTGCTCTGGAAAGGGGAAAGCCAAAAGGTTTGCCATAAACTGTGGATGCTCTTGAGCTGAAAGAAAAACAAATAGCGTCATTCTCTGGAAGAGGAGAGGTTGAGTCAGTCTGAGCCTTCTGGGGTAGTGTAGCCTTCGGGTGAAGCAAAACTACATTAGGTGGTAAGCTTTACATCATAAGCAGCAAGAGATCAAGCCTTGTTAATTTTCAGAAGAGAGAATTAGGAAGTGGTCTAGCAGTCAAACAAGCTGCATGGTTTTTTGCTTTCTATATAAGAAGGTACAACTCAATGTGACAGCAGGAGAGGTAAATTGCTAAGAAGACAGCACCAGAGGAAAGGCCAGAACACAGTTTCTGACCACTTCTGCTATACTTTGTCAGGGGCTGAGACTGTCATTACAACAATGCAGAAAGCATTTAAGGAGTTGGAGCAGAGAAAGAATAGCCAGATACAGTCACTACCTAGTAGGTGGGCTTTTGATATCCAAGCTGTAAGCAAGTATTGCACACTTATTTTTCCAACAGGTCCAGGAGCATATTCAGGCTGTATTAAAGACCCCCCATATTTAAGCCTTACCTTAAAATAAGGTTGTTAATACAAAAATTAATATTAAAAGGGAGATTTTTTTTTTAAAATCCTCTGAAAAGACAGGCATGTTCTGTGAGGATCTAGGGTTGCTTCTGGACTTACATTAACAGTTCCACATAACGAACATTTTTGTTTAGGGCTTCAATTTCTTTCATCTCTTTCTCAGTGAGGGAGAAGTCAAAAATCTAATGGAAAGAGATGTTAGGAATAAGTTAGCATTTCTGGTCATAATCAACACTCATATGTTCCAGATTTCAGAAGTACAACACCCCCTCCTCCCCCCTGCCCCCCTCCCCCCAACCCCATACTTGCTTGCATTTATGGGAAAGTCCTGAGTACATGAATAAGTCCAGTCACATTTGCTTACACTCTTTTGAAAGAAGAGAAAGGTAGTCTGGCAAGTACTGGGCCACCAGCTTTGAAAGCAATACATTGGCAAGGAAAGCAGGGAGCAGTGCGGGTACTGAGTGCTGTGAGGGACACAGGAACAAATTCTTCATCTTCTTTGGGTGAGGTGGTCAAGCCAGGTGCTTTCTGGTGGTGTGGTCATGAGCCTTTCTGGCTACACCTGTATGCAGCAACCCTTCCCTAAGAAAACTGCACTGTACCTGAAGACTGGGCAGACCAGGTCAGTCATTCCTGAACACCTACAGCCAGCATCCTTGGACTGCTGATCTACTGATTATTTCATCTCACTTGTGCTGCTTACTGCAGCAACTGGTGCTCTGGATACACCACCAGCTGGAACTTTAGCTACTCTAGAGGGTTAAAAGACACCAAAATTTCTTTTCTACTTAGTTCTATTATTGTTGTATCATGGTACCATTAAGTGATGGACAAAAACCATCGAATGTGGCAAAGCTTAATCTTGGTCAACCCACATGTCTAAAGAAAGAAATGGGAAAATCACCTTCTATAGGGGCTAAGCCAATCATAGAACCATAGAATGGTTTGGGTTGGAAGGGACCTTAGAGGTCACCTAGTTCCAACCCCCCTGCCATGGGCAGGGACATCTCCCACTAGACCAGGTTGCTCAAAGCCCCATCCAACCTGGCCTTGGACACTGCCAGGGAGAGGGCAGCCATAGCTTCTCTGGGCAATGTAAATGGACTCATCCTTGCACCACCGGAGTGCTAATTTACCTGGAAATTCTCTCTGATGCGTTGTGGATTGAAGCTTTTTGGGATGACCACCACCCCTCGCTGGATGCTGAAACGCAATGCAATCTGTGCAGCTGTCTTGTTGTACTTTTTGCCAATGGCATTCAGCACAGGATCCTTCAGTAAAGGAGGGGATGACACATTTACCCTGGAAGAAAATGGGAAAAGAAAACCAAAAAACCCTCCTTATCTTTGACGTCAAAACATAGAGGCATCTACTTGGTTTGTGGACAGAATACTGCACCTTTTTGACAAGTACAGTGAAAGATGGGAGAAAAATCATTGGCATTTAGGTTGGTGGGCTGTCAATTCAACTTCCTATGTAGTGTCCTAAGGTTGACTTAGTTTCTACTTCCTCACTTAAACCTCAGCATTCCCAGTTACAGGTGCTTTATGTTAGAGGAAACCTAAGGTGACCTCCTATACAGACACCTGGCATTTTCTGATGACAGCATGCAGCAGGAGCTTTGCAAGTTTACATTCACACACAGTAATATTTAGACACTGAAGTTCAAAAGTATTTTGAAAAATGGGGACAAAGCTATTTTGTACAGAGACCCAGTAGGGGAGAACTATTATTCTTTTCCTGGATATTGTCCTTCTATTAAGAAGTAACCTGGGGACTTACCATGTTTCATCCCTTGAGGTTCCCAGTGGGCTGTACCCAACAATAACAATGTCGTGTTGTCTGCAAAATTCTAAGAGTTTGGGTTGGGTGAAATAGGGATGGCATTCAACCTACAATAGTAATGTAGAAAGAATGATTAATCAACAGGACCAGATACAGAAGCAGATGGTGTCCCAATATTTGTGAGAGCTACAGACCAGATGATGCTTTCAGGAAAGGATACATGTAAGTTAAGGAAATGGGAAATTCGATCTGTTCTAATTGTATGTTGCTGGGTGATGGTTGTTTGTTTTTTTTTTTTTGATGGACAGCAGATCAACATCTGTGATTGTAAGTTGGCTGCAGAGAATTTTTATTGGCCTCCAGGGGAAAGGTGGCAATAAGCGGGGAGGATGGAGGCGAAATAAAGAAATAGGCTGAGAAGGCGACCCATCTCATGTGGGTCAGATCTTTGTTTCTCTGTTTCTTGCATTCAGGATGACTAATCTGATGTTGCTTTTAGGGGAAGTGTTGGCATAAGCTGTCCCAGATAGAAAGGTGAGGGGAGGATATGTAAAAGGTGAGACATCTCCATAATGGTTATGACCTTGTCACAAGCTCTGCCCTCCCATGTTGCAAATACTGTGTATCATTCCCTTACTGGCAGGGATTTTCTGGCTGCGTTCTCAGTCTCTGGGAAAGGGTTGTCTACAAGGTGACAGAGCAACCACTGTTTGCACGCAGTCTGAAGTTAGCTGGCACATCTATGCTTGCTGGCTAGCTGCCCTAAGCTGGGCTTGATCTTTTGCCTGGTTTTCCTTGACCCCAGGAAGCAACAGCAATGCTCAGTGCAGTCTTAGGTGCACGCCAGAAAGAGCAATTGCATTTTGCACCCTCTGGGCCATTAATACCAGTGAAGGGTGTTGGAATTTCCTCCTCTCACAGGCTGCCTTTCCTCGCAGGCCAAAGACACAAATAAAGACTATGGCCAGCCCCCCTGCCCTGCCCTGTGTCAATCCCAGCCCTCCAGGCCATGCGCTGAGGGTGGGAAGTTTCTCCCAGTTGGTCTCTGGCCTCTTCTCCGATACTGCTAACGTGGATATTTGTTTGTGCCAGATGAGTCAGAAGAGCTTCCCAGTGATTTCTAGGAAATGCAGTGAGCTGCCAAATGCCAGAGCCAAAGGTACTGGGCATTCAGATGGGTCACTGCCACTTACCACCTTCTCTGAGCCCCCTACTGTAATTTAACTCGGACATGCCGATCATCTTCATGGGCTTGTTCAGCTCAATCAGTGGCTTAACAGGGTCTCCTCTTTAATTTAGGTTGTTATCTAACTCTTACTGATGTCTGACAGGAAAGGCATAAGAGAGCAAATACAGGAAATTTAGGAGTAACTTCTAACAGCTTTTAAACTTGGGAAGCTTAGAATGACTGAGGATCCCTCATACTTAGGGTTGTTTTGGTTTGGTGTCAGCTGAGGTAGACACGACTTCATTGAGGACTGGTTAGCTCTGAATGGTTTGTCTTGGGAATCTTTTGGACTTGAAGTAAGGTACATGGCAGAGATTTAAGATCTGCATTGACTCAGCATTCAACCTTGTTACAGAGCTTTGGCATAGAGGCACCAGTTTTATAGTCCTGGAGCAGGAACTGAGGAGAGTGATCATTCCAGCACCTTCAAATATTTATCTTTAGCCTAGATAGGATGAGTAATATTTTCAAGCTAGAAATGGAAGTGTGACAGTATGGAAGTCAACATCTGTGGCAAAGTGTACGTCACCTTTCTGCACATGGTGGCTTAGGCCATGTGCTGTCTCTGTATTCCCTACAGGCCAGTGGCACTGTGGCAGGCTCTGCCCTCGGCTTGAAGTCGTACCTGGTTGCTGACAGGTTTGTACTTAAGTCCTGGCTTGTTCAGGATCATCTCCAGCTGCCTGCGGTTGAAATTGGATACTCCAATAGACTTTGCCAAGCCTGCATCTTTACATGCTTCCATAGCCTGCAAAGAAAACAAAGACCAAAGGAGTCTCACATGTTGGCTTGATTTCTTGGAGCATACATTTCAGAGATAGGCAGAAGATAGCCCATTCTTGAGACTAAAGAAAAACCTTTGCTGTAGCAGAACTAACAGCTCTATTAGCATGAGGGCTGGTGCCATCCTCCTATTCTAAACTCCATTCCTCTGTAGACTTGCTTTCCGGAACAAACCCAAATGTTTTATACCTCCTGTGAGGGTAGAATTTGTCTGCAGAGCATAAAGATTAATCTGAGATATAGATACTTAAGTGCCAAACATCTGCTTTCAAAGAGTTTTGCTTACTTTATGCTGCTTTAGCACTGCCTCAAAGCTGGAGAAGGGAGAGTGAACAAAACAGATTGCTTTCCTGATAAGTCAATTTATTCCTTTTGATTGTACGACATTTTTTAATGTGAAGTCTCTATCAAGTCAAATCCCTAAATATCTGACAAAGCACATCACAAAACCAGCACAGAAAACTTCAGTACAGTATTAAAATAGGAAAAAAAAGTGGGAAGAGAGGAATTCTAGACATTCTGAACTTCAGACAAATCCTAATAGCTGAGAAAGCCTTATGAATACTTGATATGAATGCATGCCTTGGTCTTCATTAGTTTCATCTGCTGGGTTGTTAAGGGGAAAGAGGGTCCTTTCCTATGGCTTCCCCTTTGCTTCCAGAAACTCTGCGCACAAATGATTCAATGACTGTTTGAGGCAGAGCAGACTCCACAGTGGAGGTGGATGCCGCTCCTGCTGGCTTTGTTATTCCTTTCTGTCTCACAGGAGCTGAAAGCTGGGAGGTAAAAGGCACCATGTATTTGATGACCTCTAGTTGGCCTCATATGCTTTGTATCATTCAGTGACAAGTCAGCAAATACAGTCATCTGGAGCCATTTTTGTCTGCTAGCACCATATTGAGAGAGTGAAATTATCTGGATTGAGTTTACCCAGTTTTATTTAGATTGATGCTATTATTTGCAGGCACTCACCACCACCTATTTTTCTTTTGGCTTATTAGCTGAAGAGAGGGGCCTCCTACAATAGATCCTTTATAATAAGCACCACTTTGAAGATAAAAATGTAAGTGTTCAGACAGCTGTTACTTTCAACATTTGAGCAACTAGCGTGTGAAACAGAGGAACAAACTGCATCAGCCGAAGACAAGGGTAAAATAAACAAGGAATATGGAAGTCCCCATTCCCCCTGAGATGCAGCCTGGATGGCTCAGCTGCCAGGGGAAAGCCCAAGCCCACCTCAGGCTCTCTCCTACTCTGAACTTTCACTCAGAATTTCACCCATTCTCCATCTTTATTTGCTGCCTCTCAAGTAGAGCTAAATTGGAACACAACTATCCAGCTCTGGATGGTGCAAGCTGACGTGGAGCATGTAGTGGCCCATGTTATCTCCTAGTGTGAACTGGGATGAATTAGTGATCTTTTGCAGCAGACCTGGTGCAGAAGGACAGCTGACCAGTCTTGGCCATGAATTAGAGTGTCCAAGGCTTTGAAAGGCAGGAACGTGAGGAGATTGGTAATCTTACTTTCTGCCTCACCTGAGATCCTGAAGACAAATGGCAGTAGGCTTAAGGAGACACCTGGCTACAGGACCAGAGCACATCACAAATTTAGGATGAAACTTTTCAGTCAAATGTTACTTCCCTCCAAGATTTCTTAGCAGAAAAACCCCTTGTGTTCTCATCTGTTAATTAAATTTAGAAGTGAGTGAGCTTGTTCTGATGGAAAAGGGTTTTTTGTTGTTTTTTGTGGGGTTTAATTTTTTTTCTTTATGGTGAGCTTTAGGGCAAATTCTGTTTTTTCTTGAAGGTTAAAAGCTTCTTTTTTTAGAGGAGAATCCAGTCACTTCTTAGGGCTCCAACTTTCTCCTGCTGTAAAGATCTGATAAAAAGGAGAGACTGGTGAAAGCCTACAGATATCTCAACTAGCAAATACAGAGTGCACTCACTGAAAGAAGGAATGTGGATGTCAGGTATTTCAACACTGTTTTATTTTGTTTTAAAAATATTAATTGATGGCAACGAGCAACATCTTTAGGGACAGAAGTAAAATTTATCCATCGAGCTACTAAAATTCGATCCCTTTGCCCTGTCAACATGCCTCAGGTCTGTTTATGAAGGCCACAAGTAAAACTGAGAATGAGGATATATGTTTTTTAAAGCATATATGGATGGATGTTGTGTTTCCTTACCTCCCAAGTGGCACATAAATCTGTCTCATGGTAGATAAATTTTCCATTTTCATCTTTTGGATAGATTGCATCTCCAGGCTGAAAAGTAAAACCACACTTTTGTGCTTTAAAGAAAATTTTCACCCTTCAAAAATTTTCACTCCTGGAAAAATCCTCAAAGATTTTTCCACAGACTGTTTCTGCTAGCAAACAAAAAATAATTCAAAACCTTTCTAAAACATCCTAGGTTAACAGGTCATTCATGCTGGGCTTACCACATCCTCCACTGCTAGACTGTTCTTGGATATACTTCTGAACTGTCACATGAGTGCACACTCAGGAGTTCCCAGTGGCCTTGTTTTTCAATAAATTTTTGACCTTTATGTTATGGCATCCAAAGGACTAGCCCCCTTCCAAAGCACTGGGTTAGAGTACCAACCTGTATTATCTTCCACTTCTTCCTTCCATTCTTCCCAGCCCTCCCCCTGATCCTGCTTGTATCCTAGGCACCTGGAAAGACTATCAGCTCAGTCCAGCTCCCAATAGTTGGAGGGACCATTTCCAAGAGCTACCTACTAGTAGTGAAGGGCTATGTGTGTAGCTATAGTACAGGCCGTGAAATTCTTAAGCGCATTATTCACCTTTCTTTGGGCACTAGGAACTCTTTCTTTCTAGCTCTATACCCCATAAACAAGACTTCAGAGAGAAGTTAAAAGCTGATATCTCACAAGCACTTATTTGCTGGTCACTTCACTCCTGTTTCAGGCAATGCATTAACACCTCCTCCCCTTTGTCTGATTGCAATTTCACCTTTTTTTCATAAAACCCTTCAGTGATGTTTGATATTTGATCTGATTGCAAACTGCTACCTTTCAAAGGCCTGTGTACAATATGTTGACATGGTTACTCCTTGGGAACATGCAGCTGTGACTAATAGGATCAGTAACTGGCACCTCCCAATTCAGTCAAGAAGTTCAAATTCAAGGAATTTCGTGGGAAAAGTGAGTGTAAGGAAAACACAGATTTCAGAGGCCAAGGTCAAAGTTACAGTCATAAGCCTGTCTCCTCCAAATGTGCTGCTTTTCTTCAATGAATTCCACAAAGATGACTTGTTGCCATTGTTACACCATGTCTTGCTGAAAAAAAAATCTTGCCTAGAAGGAGGTAGATGGCTGTTTTTCTATGAGAAGACAAACTGTTTGCCATCATAACTTGAGGTCGAGAAGACCTATTTACAAACCCACCCCATAGTATTTTGGAACAAACCACTCATCCCCATGATATCCCAGTAGACTCTCCGAGGACTGCAAGCTCAACGCATAGCAGTCGTACTTCTTGGAGTTCAGGGGATGAGTTTGAATTCAAGACCTTTTTACTCTGTTCTGCTTCTTATTGACTAACTTTTGTTCAACGTTACTTTTTTATAGTAGTCGATAGACAGCAACTACATTAGCTAATTTATCATCCCCCATTTTCCTCTGTTTCTATCAATTGTGTTCTAGAAAGCAAAGCCAGGATGAATGGCACTTTAAGCGAACTTTTCTTGACTAAGATAAGTGGTGCCAGCTATTTGGGATTTCCACAAGGATCAATCCTTCCTCCTGCCTCCAGAGAACTGTACAAGGTGTTGAAATACAGTTGTCTGCTTAGTAGTCTCCAGGCAATACTTCCTCTACCAAACTACCTTTTCATACAAGGGATTTCCTGAATGGAAGGACTGTCTGCAGATGGATAAAGAAGGAAAAAGTGCTGAGGAAAGGCGGTGTTTTGATGGTGACAGGATGGTGGTTATTTGGTCTTTGAAAAGGTCTTTCAGAAGTTGGTCACATTTCTCAGCTTGGGGTTCTCATGGACTACAATGCACCAGTCATTCTCACAAGTGCTGTTATCTTCTCTTGCAGTTCTCTTGGAGATAGCCAAGCACCTTTGAACGTAAGATGGCTTCCTACCATGCTGCCGTATGAGCACTGAAATAAGTGGGACAACACCATACAGTCACTGCCACTATGCAGGGATCACATCGTATCATGCAATGTTCAAAGTCTGGAGGCACTCCAAAAGCTACCAGATAACTTCCTTGCATATTTAAAACACAGCAGTCGGTAACCACTGATAGGAAAAGCCCTGCTCCCAGTATAATAATTTCCTTACCCACACAGATGCAGGAAGACAGGTCTGCACATCCCATTGCTTCCACAAAATGGTCTTTGACAAGCGGGCTTTCTCAAGAGAGCAAGTTTAACAACTTGTGAATGCCTATTGTATAAATAGAATGCAATAGGAAGCCAAGTAGTGAGGCCATTGGTCCGTTTTGATTTATTCTCTTAAAATGACAGGAAGATACTTGGATGAGAATTGTCCAATGTAAGGCTAAAATACCTGCTTTCCTGCTAGATCACAGAATAATTTAGTTGGGAGGGATTTGGAGATCATTTAGTGCACAGCAACCTGCTTACTGATGAATCACTTATCTAAGCAGAGTCCCCTAGAAAACCTGCCAGTAGGTATGAGCTCCCCAGGCAGAGGGCACGTGGTGGCCTGAAGGAGACATGTTCCTGCTGGTCATCTGTTGCTAGGGTAGATGTGCTGAGCACCACTGCTGGGCCAAACAGAGGAAGGACAAAAGTCTTGAATGGGGAATAGGTGTGAGTGCAAAAATACAGGGAGGTGTGGGCTCATGTTGGTAGGTCAGTGAATAATGCCATCCTGGATGTCAGCCATTCTTGATCCACCTGAAAGTGCTGGTGTGGTGGGGCTTTCCTCCTCTGAGTGGTGCTGTCTGAAAACAGAGTCCTCATTCTGCCTAAAAGCTGCTACAACAACTTGCACTGCTGGGCTCTGCAGGGGCATATTTCTTACTGGTTTCAGAGTGGGACTGTAAGAGACTTTAAGTCTCAGGTACTTCGCTGGTTTCAAGCAGAGACTGCTTTTGCTAGAAGACTTTTAGGGAGACAGGAAAGCAACAGCATTTGCAGAGTAGGAGTTTGTTAGTGTTACACCTGCACGCTCCCCACCAAAGGCAAGCATTGCATGTGGGATGGGTGTATTTGTGAGAGAGGGAGCAAAGAAAGGAAACCTGTCACCATTGCAAAAGGGTTGGGGCTTTTTCTGTTTGTATTTGGCACAGAAAGATGTATATATTTTTCAGGGAGAAAGCGACTTCTTTTTTCTCTCCTCTCAAGGAGGACATGAATGAATCTCCAGGCCTGCTACTCCTTTAACAACTCAGATTGTTGATACAGGCCTCAGGGAGTCAGATGTACATTACTTTAAAGCCAGCTGTCTATATCTTTATATTGTGAGACAGTGACCTTCTCTATGTGGGAGAATGAACTACTAGAGAATACAAACACAAGAGAAGGGAAACAGGAAATTGCAAGCAGTGGGAAATTTTAAAAAATGTACCCAAAAGGATTCCATACATGGGACCATATAAATAAAGTTTTAATATGTGTGTCCAGTTACTCCTATACTGGCCTTTAATGGGATATAGCTTCCTTGGGGGAAAAAAGCACTGCAGGTCTAAGGTAACTGCTTCATTGGTAAATTGCTTCCTATCTGATGTTTCTGGCAGCTTGGAGTCCGTAGTAAAATATAATGTTAATAATCAGAGAACGACTTTCCTTGCAAGAAGAGGCCAGTTTAGACCTTAAACATCCCACAGAAACAACTAACCAGCTAGTTGCCTGACCCTATTCTCCCTAAGAAAAAAAGATTTAATTGGTTCAAAACCACTTAAATACCTTTTGCATCTCATTCTTCTAATTTCACTATTATTTAATTTGTCTTTATATCATGTATGTGCAGAGGAAAATTGTAAAGCAAGGTTCAAATTATTGTGAAACCAGAAAGTTGAAGACTTGCAAAAGCATGCTTCAAGGGAGGTATGCAACTCCAATGTGAGCTCCTTGCATTCAAAGGTTTTGGCTACAAGTTGCTCAGAGCTAGCAGTATGAAGGCTTTAACTTTTTAGACATTTGAGAGTGAGAGATGGACAACCCATGTTTGGGACCAACTGTGATCTACTGAAGCTGTCCAAGAGGAGCACTGGAGTTAAGGAGAATAAGACCATAACCACGCTTTGCCCAGTGGCTTTAATACTACTGAGGCTATTTGGGTTTTTTTGGGGACAGAGTGAGGAAATCAACTTGATGGCTTTTTCCCCTTTCCCTCTCCCCCTCCAAACTTTGTCCCTAGCCCTTCGCTTCTTTGTATAACCACTTTCCTCCAGTGACTCCCTCCTTATGGCTCAGAAGGGATAAAGACACATGTGCTGCTTCAGCCACAGTAATTCTTCAGCACAGGAGGTATTCAACCCCAGTCAGGAGACCTGTCCTTCCAGTGGAGAGACCCCATGCTACAGCTGCCAGTAACTATTTCCACATCACCTACAACCCTCTTTTTGTGTTGTCAGTGCACAGAAATGTATGCAAGCAGTATACATAAACAGTATCTGGCTAAAGTGCTATTTTCAGTATGGACTGGAAGCTGCAAGGATGATGCTAGATGGAGACCTTGGTTCAAGCCAACCATGTACTTTTTTGGGGCAATTTTTCTTTTTACCTTGAAAGCCATTGGCAGCTCAATAATGTAGAGGTCAACGTAGTCCAGCTGCAGGATCTTCAGGGTTTTCTCCAGTGTGGGACGCACCAGCTCTGGTGGGTGGCAGGTATTCCACAGCTGGGGAGGCAAGCACAGGCTCTTTTTTGAGTGCCAGGAGGAGCAGTGAGCATCCTCTAGCTGACACCCCATCCACATACACACACACACTCTTGTCCTTCTGACAGAGCCCGTTATGTACAGTACAAAGACATTGTGGTCTACGTCACTGCAAAACGAAGGTGAGGGGCCTTATCCTGTCCTCTGCCAGACAAAGATGTAGACCAGGACTGTCCCAGTGCTGACCCAGTAAAGCCATTACATATTTGTTTTTTACAAGACAGGTTCTTCTGAGTTAGTACATTGCAAACTCTTGCTCAATGAACTTAGGCAGATTCCTTTTTGTTTTCTGAGCTTTCCAAGCATATGCTTTCACTGGAAAACTTTGTTCCCACAAGAAATCTGTGGTCAGTGTTATGCTTGAAGGCAGAACCTCTGATCATGTGAGCTAGCTATTGAGCGGCCAAGCACCCAGCACAAAGAGAATCTTTTGGTTTTCTCCTGTGGTCATGGAGCCTGAGTGACTGCCTGACCTAGGGAAGTTTTAATTTATGCCCCAGTCCTCACTGAAAGATGTGTTACTGTTTAGTTACTGTAATGCAGGTGTGACTAGTTAAAGCACAGCCTTTTCAGCCTCTTTAATCACAACTGCTTCCTTGATGGCTTATGCCCTGAGGTTGCTATGGAGTGTGCTTAGTTGATTAGCTTTCAGTACTATCTCTAACTGAACTCTGCTGATGCAAATCTCTTGCAAGAATAAAACATAGCATGGTAATTAGTAACCAAGAGCTCTTTGTAAACTGATTGCTGCAGTTAAAATTGACAAAAAACAGAACTAACACACAATAGAAGCTTAAAGTGTCATTTATTTGCCCACAATAAGCTGGGATATTTTATCTTCTTTTTTCAACTCACAGAACTGACATGTGCAGTCACATTGAGGTTTTTGGCACCTTTATGGGCTGGAAAAAAACTGCTGTTCGTTGGTAGGGTCGTTGTCTAGCCAGTTCTGCCACCAAAGCTGTCAGTTACCGCTTGCCAAAGTATAGAATGAATTAGTTCTTCAGACACAAAACACTCAAATTCCAATTTTCAGGGGAAGATAATGATTATAGGTGTCAAAGGACGTAGCCTGGGTAAGTTGTAAAGTATTTTATCTGTCTGGGTTTTTTTAAACCAGATTATTGTTTTCCCGGGGAATAACTATTTGCTCAGTTCTGTCAGAAGAGGCAAAGACACATTATCTTGAAGTTCAGGTGTACTGAGAGCAGCACATCTGACCCTGCCTTAAGCTGACAAACCAAAACAAGGTTTAGCAACTGGAGATTCACACTAGGCGTTCCCCAGCTATGCGTTGCAAGGCATGAAGAGTTTATTATCACTAGGCGGTGGTTACAGAGGCGGAGGTGTACTACAGTAAAGGGACCAAGGTCCTGCTCTCAGAGTTTTAAGCTGTTCCACTGGATTTCCTGAAAGCCTTTGGTCTGGGTGTTTTTTAAGCGTTTTACATGTAAAATTAGATGTTGTTTTGGACTTAAATATAGGTAAGAAAAAGATTCTGTATACCCTTCATGTTTAGTTTGTTTTGTTACTGTGTTTTGGAAATTTAGTAACCTGAGTTATGTTGATAGTTTAGAAGCAGTTTTTACGAGCGCCCTTTCTAGCCCTTTGCTATTGAGCTCAGTACTTGCCAGTGAATATACTTCCCTTTAAAAAACTGCAGAGGTTCTAAAGAAACAGCCTTTAGAAATAATAAACATTTGTGCCATGTTAATACATAGATGCCATGGAAACTTAAGAGTTTCATAACTTTTCATGATTTGTACAAGTTATTGTATTATCTACCAAAGTAGAACCCATGTAGACATTTGAGCAGTCAAAGCTGCCAGCTGGCTTTGGCATTTCAGGACACCACATTTCCTGGAAATGTTACTTCTAGTTTAATGAAAGAAATATCCTGGGATGAAAGAGGAGACCAAAAAGGTCTTGCTATATTAGCCAAGTGAGATGTTGGCAGTTGATATAAAACCTCTAAAATTTCTGGATGCTGAGCTGCTCTGCCTGATCAGCCAGCCAGCCAGCAGCAAGAGCCAAGTGCAAGTGCTCAGGATTTCAACTGGCAGATGCAGCCCGATTGCACCAGGTCACTATTCCAGTAACACTGCCACTCGAGGGGCTGTTCTTGTTAGTTCCTCCTGATGGAACAGCCTTCAACATTTTTCATCTTTGTTTAGGGAAAGATCTGCATGAGGGACTTGAGTCTGAAGTGTCTTGGGAGTTTCTATTACTTCTGATGCCAGTAAGGCCAAAACCAACTTTTGTTGTGCAGACCACTTTCAAGAATGGTCTGCTGTACCTACTGTGATTCCCAGAAGATGCAACAGCTCATGTCAGTTACCAATTGATGGCTGATGTATCAACCAGTGGCTTGATATTTGCCTCTATTTCATAAGATACGTGAGTTTGTGAGGTACATAACGCTAAAGTTACATAAGCTCATCAGGCAAGGGTCATCCAGTCCTATTCCTCCTGGGAAGTGCAGAGCTGCTGTGAAAATGTTCAGTGAAACCTGTGAAAATCCTGGATTGTGATGGATTGAATTGGTTGCAGATTATTTTCCACTTCTGCCTTTGAACTCTTTAAAGACTACAGAGATGCTTTAATAAACCCTGAGCACCTTAAGTTTTGTCAAGCACAGACAGGACACAATGGAAAGATAGATCCACGTGTGTCCCATCTCACAGTCACAAGACAGTCTGGAACCACAGGCATTGACTACAGGTTGCAGCCTTGTGGCTTGCAGGATCTGCAGTTTAGGGAACAACTGAACTTACAATCAAGAAATCAAATGCAGTTTCACAGTTGGCTCAATGTTTAGGTAGTGATCATCAACCAGGAAAATCATCTAGTGATTAGATCAGACAACTGAATATATAAATATATATATTTATATAGAGAAATATATCAATAAAATTTGGAATCCTGATAAAGTTTTACCAAGAGATGCACTTTCACAGAACCTAAAGGTTTATATGGGAAAATAAACTGCAGAGGAAGCAGTTGGGAAAGTTAGACACTCCTAATTGTTAGGACATATGGTTCTAACCTTTTGGCACAACTTTGTGCTTTTTATTTGAACTATTACTGGTAATTTGCAGTAATGAAACTATAAAACAGTTGAAACAAAATATTTTGACTGATCCAAATCAACATATTTGGCATATAAGAGACTGAGAGACTACCCTGATAAGGCTGGAATATTTGAGGATGTGAAACTTTTCTCAGGATGGCAAGGTTGTTACCAGTAGAAGCAAGAAGGGAACTTGGAAAAGAGTTGCATACTTTACAGATTAGAAATTGCTGTACTTGGAAATTGGTTTATAGCAACTGAAAATCCAGTCGGTCTGCAAACTACCCAATCCGAAGCTTAGTTTCCCAGATCATAGAGCTTAACTAAATTGTTCACAGTAAAATGGGCCTTTTATCCCATGGGATCTTTCACTCTAGGAACCGTGGTATTTATTTCCAAGACTGTTGAGTAACTTTGTGGATTACGTCTTATTTGGGAAAGGAGAAAGGGAAAATATTAGTCTGATACGTTCAAAGAAGCACTGCAGGAAGGGGAACTTGAGGCCATAAACTCCGTTAGAAACTGGACAGGCACCATGAATTTTCTGAGGCCATTTGATCTTTGTTCTGCAACGCGCAATGAGCTCTCTTATACCTGGGATACAGTCATAATAGTTGTGGCTTTTGTCAAACACTTCATCAGACAAAGGATTTCATTCTTCTAGGAGAGAATCAACTCTTACAGCTAAGACTTTAAAGCATTGACTGGCTCATGCGTTACTCTGGCCTTGTTGCTCTAGAGCAGAATTGTGATGACATCTTCTCTCCAAGTAGATTCATCATCCTAGAACCTTTTTAATAACAGTAACTAAGGGTGTAGCTTGATGAGTAATTTTCTGGCAGTAGTACCAGTGCAAGCACTTGCTGTTCTCCCATACACAGACACTTGCATGCACGTGCTTGCTCCCACCCCTTTCATTGTGCAATCTCACAGCAAACCTGTATGAGGAGTTGCTCTAACAGAAAATAACATTTGAATGATCATTGTCCAGATCGGGCTCAGTGTGTGACTACACAAATGTGCGTGCCAGCACAACATGTGGGACAGTAACAGCTTAGGCAGCATCGCTGAGTGTAGCAATGGTCTAAACTTGCAAGTACCTACAATACTAGGCAGAATGGATGTTGCATGGTTCCCATTGCTAACAGAGATTTAAACTGAGAACAATAGTGATACTTGTGCTTAGCAGCAAATCTAGTACTCATAAAGCTCTGCAGCATTATGGTAGTGCTAGGAAAGAAAAACAGAGGATGTTGGATCTGGAAGCATGCCAAATGTCTACCAGCATTCTTAAGAAAGCCCATTCATAGAAATCCTGGATTTAGCGTAAATGATCTGCATGCAGCTTCTCACCTTGCCACAGTAAAAAATGTCTTCTCGCTTGATCTTTCCTTCAGCAATCTTCTCCCGGATGGCTTGTCCCACTTCATGCTCATTGAAGTAGACAAAGGCACCATCAATATGGCGGTAACCAGTATCAATGGCAATCTTCACTGACTCCAAACAGGAACCTTTGGGAGTCTAGTGGGAGAAGAAAAAGAATAAACATAGTTTCAGCCTCTTGCTCACCTGTCCTGCAATGCTATAGAGTCCCTGAGATACGCACAAGGTTCATGCTGGGTTCATCCAGTCTAACCTTCCCTTACCTCCCCAGACACCTGTGTTTCAACTTCTGAATAAAAATGCACTGTGCACTTTTCTTCAAAATGGTCATGAATGTGGAGTTAGACTGAAAAAAGGAGAAAAGCCTTCTGCTTTCCATAGCAGACACTATGTGTCTGAGTGTTAGAGTCCTTGGAAAGAAGAATTTAATGTATTTGATATGAAAATAATTTCATAATTTCTTGCCTAGAGAGCAAGGGCTTTCCTACAACAGACATTTGATAAAATCCCTTACTCAAACAGAAGAGACCTTCTTGGTTGAACAGAGATGGTCAACCACCTGCCTGATCAGAGGCTGTTTGAATACCTTATGGTCCAGTACAGCCTTCAGCAGAGCAGGAATTTGGATTTGACTTCTTTCTCCTCAAATCAACTGTAGTATCAAATCAACCGGTGGTATCACAATCTGAATGGTGATAGCTCAGGACTGTCTACTGGTAGTCCCAGTTCTGGACAGTTGCTTTATTCTGTGGCTAAAAACCAGTGGATGCTTTAGTGTACGTTCATATACTTCTTACTGCTTCAGATGCTTTAAGATGAACCCAAGAAACCTTTTAATAAGTCCAAGTGGTATTTTTCTGCTGTATGCTGCACTTATGTTTACCCGCCTTTGCTGACATTGAGTAACCTTTTTTTTTTTTTTCAAAACAGTCATATTTTCCATTAGCCGGTGTGGCAAGCAAAATACGCGTAAGGCCAAGCCAAGCTAAAAGCATGACTGGTCACTGAAATCATTTGGCTGATCACTGAAATTGTACTTTAAGTGTCTTATTGTTGTCACACTTTGTATAACGAGAGGGCAGCTCTAAGTGGTGCTGGTCAAGGGCTCTCAGCGACATGCTACTCTCTCACCCTTTTCATAGGCGTTGCTCTGCTGCAGCAGGGACATCTGATTCACTTAAATGAAAACAGAAATAGGGTGAATCAACCTGCTGTGCTGCGCTGTGTCTGCCAGTGGCAAATGCCAAGAGGTGAATTTTGCTACCTCCAAGTGAAGGGCCAAGACCACGCTGCTTCTCCTATGAAGAAAACCGACGCCAGAGACATCTGGAAATGAAGGGTATGAAGGGAGGATGTCAAATTTGGTTTTGCTGATGCCAAGGAAAGACAAGAAGCAGGACTGGCAATAGGTGCTGTTGGGAAGGACCACTTTTCACCACAACAATCAGTCTCCCTCCTCTCTCTCCAAGTGGCTCTTTTACAGCAGCCACTGGCTTGGCTGTCCAGGCCTTTGCCATAAAATAAGCAGCTACTCTTCCACCACCCACTCAGCCAGAAGGTGTGAAACTCACAGCTGCCACAGGATGCTGCAGCAGCTAAGGACACTGGTTTGCCCTTCCTCATTCATGGAAGAAAGATCTATGAAGGACTGAAGACACATGGGGGTCAACCTTTCTGTCTTTCAGTCCCACAGCTGTAGGCGGGTGGCAGACTATTCTGGGGTAACGGGACTGTATCCCAGCCTGCTTGCTCTGCCCTTCAGTGTCCCGTCTGGGCTGGCTGCTACCGGCCACAACTGGACCAACTTCTGTTCATTCTCAGGGGGACTTTCTGCTCCAGCATGCAGTGCCTAAAGGTTACTTAAAATGCAAAGCCACTCATGCTTGCCCTTATTTATTACAGATGTGAGTGAGGGCTGAGAGGCAAAATGGCACAATTTGGCACACTAAAGTATTTACAGCAGTGATGATTTAATATTGTCTCCTTAATTGAGAGAGACAACGAAACATTGTTTGAATGCTTTGCTGCTTTCACTGTGGGAGCCTCCCAAAGGCATGCTCGGCCCCTGCCAGGGCCCTTTCCTAGTTGTTAGTAGGATGTAATGAAGACCACGGCAGCTAAAGCCTTTCAGGGGCAGTCAATAGCTAGTTTTCACTCGAAGCATGTCAGGCAGCATTACAGAAGCACGAGGCATGCAGTAGTGACAACCTCCAACATGTTCACTGCTTTGTCCCTGCCTGAACCTGCAAGGAAGGATTTGAGGAAGGTAGCAGGCAAAAAGCCGACATGAGTACTTCAAGCCTGCAGTTACTGAAAACAGTAACCTCAGACCTCTGCCTGAGCAGTGAGCTGCACGAGGCTGTAGCCACAGTTGACAAGCTCAGGCTGACTAGCACAGAACAATGGGGCTCAGCTTAAAGGTCTTGTGAGCTCAAGTCCAAGTGATGACTAGTTATCCAAAAAAGAAATATATTTTTAAAAATGCAAACTTGATTTTTAAAACTGTGTGGCTTTTAGATTACTTTAGTCTGTTTGACTTCTACCATTCAAATGTATGAAAGCAGAACATTTAGAGCACAAATGACACATTACCTTAATACAGATTTGAAAAAAAAAGAGGTTGTGGGGGGTTTTTTTTAACTTTTTCCCTCTTGCTGAAAAACCTGAAAATGGGCTGTGAGCCTGATCCTACGATTTCCTCTCTCTTCTCTTTGTACTCTTGAGAGATTGTATGAACATGGCTCCCAGTCATTTCCTGAAGCTGTAAACTAAATGCCACAAAGCAGGGATATGTTGATTATTGAGTTGCATCTTTTCTCATACACCAGGGCCAGTTTGGTCAGTAAAAAAAGCAGAACGAATAGAATATGTGAAGAAGGGTAGAGTATCACATATAGGACAACGGCATAAATGCAGACTTGGGAGGAGGGTGGAACAGAGGAAAATGTGAAAACTTGCAGTTACTGCAATTGGCTTTGGCTGAACCAGTTATCTTCTGTTGGAGCTGAACTTCTATGTATTCATCTTTTGCATTGGACTTACACACATCTATACAAATAATCCTTCAAGGGCTTGAGGGGGCTTTTTTTTGGATCAAGCCTTAATTACTGATGGCCAGAGATGGGTTTACATTAAATATAAATGTTTTCATTGCACTAGCTCATTTCATCTGATGTGGTATATTAGTTCTGACAGATTCTGATCTAAGGTGCTCCATATAAAAATGCAAGATAACCTAGGGAAGAGTTTTTGGAAAATCCTGTCTCTATTGAAGTGTCCCAACTGAAGGCCTGGGACATCTGTGATTCTGGAAACTTTATACAATACATTTATTTTCATTCTAAAGGAGAAACTATCATTTCTAGCATTTCACATATCTAATCCTTCCAAATCCTGCAGTGGATGTGGTAAACTGTGCTGATGAGTAGCACAGGCTAGTCATGTTGTGGTTTTGACACTTTTTGTAAGTGTTGCCTTAAGTGTCCTATCTCTTTCCAGTTTCCTGACAGACCATATTATAACTGAATGACTCAGATCACCACTGTTCATCCATCTTTCCATCAGAGAAAGCACAAACTTGGATCTTTCCCCTGTACCCTGCTGCTAAGCCTGAGATGTTTTCATCTCTTCTGTCTTTCATGGAAATAAAGTCTTTAAATAGTAGCGACCAGATCAGAGATTACTGACTGAAAACCGACTTTTACCTAAGTGCAGACACAAGTTTGCTATGATTGCTTTTTCGTCTTTTGGTGTTGTTTGTGCAAGGGTCAGCACTTCAATCACAGCAGCTGATGGAGCAGTGCCTTCCAGGCTGCCTGGCCACAGAGCAGCAACCTTTACCTCCTCCTCCTTACTGTGGGTTATACTCAGTAGTGTATGTTATCTATATAGTGGTTGTCTATGCTGTCTGCTCATTTCGGTTAGGCCTTTATTCTTGCACTTCTCCCAAATAAGAAGGGCTCATATTTAGAGCAGCACAAACATCAGATGAGGTGCTGAAATGTCTCCATGCTATAAACCTTTGTGCTTTGTCAGGAGTAATTCATGAAGCTTTGGCCTTAAGACAAATCGTTGCTTCTTTATTACTTTTTATTTAAGTGTAGATAAGAGGTATGTTTGATCCCTAGCTGCAATTAATGTTTCAGCTTCTAATCTGTGTGTCCTGCAACTATGCTACTTTGATCAAGGACTGTTGTTGTAGAACTGGAATTTTATAACCACTTGTACGCTATAAGTCAGATTTTTATCTTCAGTGCTGTTACACTTGGTCACTAATTTGTGCCAAAAAAGGTATTAAATACATTACACATTTTACAATTAAAGAAAAACTGTTTGGTTACTAGAACCGCTCACTCAATCACTAATAACTCTTTCAATAGCATCTGGGTTATTTTTAAGATCATAGAATTTAAGGAAAAAACACACGCAATTATTCCCTCTATCAATCAATAACTTGTAAACCTGCTGATTTACCACCATGCATGACAGGTTAAACCAGTATCCTTTTCCTTCAGGCTCCATGGTAAACAAATCTGGCAGAAGGGCAGGTGGAGCAGACTTGGATTTGCACCTTCACTGAAAGGAAGGAAGCAGCAATTTGGGCCCTTCTCCATAGATGAAGTAGCCAACTGGCCAGTTACCACATTTTGTGAGTCTGCAAAAGCAATGCGCCCTGTCTGTCTGAAAGGGTCTGCTTTCTTTTTCCTCTGAAACCGTGAACTTGTTTATTTTTTAATGTTTATTCCAGACACTCTCCATCACATCCCATTTTGTCAAACTATTGTCCCTACCATAGAAAACATACAGCTTCAGTTTTGCTCATGATTGCATGTGAGCAAGCCACTGGAGAATGTTTTTTGTGGAGGCATACCCATGAATTTTACTGTTCCCTTCAAGTAGAACAGTATTTGCTTAGCGGTGTTAGTGGTTGTCCTACTCATTGCTGTTATTTAGTGTCGTATTTCAGCTGTGCTCCAATTCTTTTGCTTTTTCTATAGCATCCTTTTCTGGTCAGCAATTTCCATCAGCTTTCCAGTTGATAAAGAGGGATTCTGGTTACCTCCAAAGACAAAGCTAACACAACACGTTAGCAGCAGATTGTAGTCTTGCAAAACCATGTGAACAGCTACCATAGGCCTGCTTTTATAAATGTCTTAACATCAGTATTATCATTTATTCTTTATTAGTGCATACAGTAGAGGAAAAGAGTCTGCCTCAGGCTCTGCCTCATTTCACATGTGCAGCTTTACAGACTTGCACCAATCTTGGCAGCATGTGAGAGCTGAGGAAGCAGCACTTCAGGGAAGGAGCCGTTTACCTTAGTCCGGAGCACGTCACCTGGTTAGTGCCATGGCATTCAGTCCCTCAGCTGGGAACAATGATCCTGCGAGGAAGAGCTTGAGGTGTTGGGAGAGACAGGGCCATCTCCTGGAAAAATCTGAATTTAGCTGCAGCTGAATTATACAAGAGATGCAAATTGTGGGCTAAGCACTCCAGTCCTAACCTATAATTTAAGATGTGGAGCCGCTGTTTAGGAATCTTAGTCAGCTAAATACAGGAAGGAGCAAGTAGGTACATTCCTGGGCTCAGAGCCTCCTTCGCCAGAGCTCAGCACTCACACACAGATTCTTATGCAAGTTTCTAGAAGCCCAATTGCTCATTTCCATTTGCCTGTTTTCCGGACAAACTGGCAAAGAGGACTGGCTTAAGATGTTAGGAACAGAGCATAGAAAATGTGTACTGAAGGCATTACAGGAAAGCACAGGTTGAGTTTACAAAGCCAGAGGATATGAGCCACACAAGGGTACATTCTTAGAATTGTTTAGTCTTGTAAAGAAGCTGTACTGTACACCTCTTTCTTGGAAAATGCAACCGCCAGCACATCCCTCTCTCTCTTTCATACAGGAAAATCTGGCTTTCATCCCCTGGAAGCATTGGCATCCGCCATCCAGGAAGCAAAACCTAGCAAAAGGATCTCTGCAAAAGCAGGTAGAGCTGAGAACAGAGGCAGAGAGCACAGCTGAAAGCCACGAGCTGCTATGCCAGCCCAGACCTTTGCTTTGTGTCATACAGTGGAGGACACCAAATGCATCCAGAGAAGATGGGGGAAAGCTTGCTGCCTTGTGTCATGCTGTGAATGAGTGGACAAGGGTGCCTTTCTCCTCTAGCCTGATGTCCTGTCAGTGGCCTGAAGCACAAGGTTTGATTGCCCATACAACAGAAATTAGATTGCACAAGTGCAGATTTAGCATTTCTAGAATTCCTTTGACACTGTTATTCTAGGATTTAGCCAAAGCTGTCTTCAGGAAAACCTTATTATTGTAGCTGGCAGAGGCTACTGGAGTTATTTTTACCACTTGATTGCAGAAGCATCAGTTTTAGGATCGCCACAACATTTGACTTGATGCAAATTCACTTAATGCAAGCCTAGGCTAAAGGGCTGCCATGCCTCTCTGTCGGCAGCTAAAGGATTAAAGCAAATGACATGCACACTCGAGTCCCATGCTCCCGTGGGGTGGACTGGGATGTTTTCCTGAAGGACAAAATAGCCAGCCAGCCAGACCTGGAAAGCACAGAACTAACTAGAAGAGTGGATGCTATCAAAACACCCTTCAGACAAGAAATGTGATCCTAGGGATGCATGAGGTACAAGAAGATAAAGCACCAGCTTGTGCAATAACAGAAGAGAAAGAAAAGGTTGCCAGTAGTTCTTCTACTTCATTCCCTAGAGTTAAAGAGGAGAGGTTTCTGGCGCCAGTTCGAAGAAGTGTTTGCAAAGGCAGATGTAAAACTCGGGGAATTCCACCACCTAGTTAGACGAACCAACAAAAGTTGGCTTTGGTGAAACCCAGAGAGGCATTTTCTGCACTGCGTGTTCAAGTTTTGACAAATGTGGCCTCCTAGGTCAACCGAAGCCATAACCCAGATGTTAGCTTCCCATGTGAGCTGTAAGAACATGCTTATGCTGTTCTTTGGAGAACTGTGGGGAATCAGGGACACATATGAGTGCACAGCCATATTTAATGTATGGAGTCAGTCAGGGATGTTTTAGAAAACGGAGGTTTGTCTGGAAAATTGGGCTCTAAATGTTCTAGCCAGAAAGCATATCTTTCAGTCAATTCAGGTATTCAGGTTTTCCCCTCTTCAACAATGCCAATATTTCCCTGTCTCATCCTCTGTAAAACAATCTTCATAACTTTTATTTACATATGAGGGATTTCCTTGTATCTTGAGCAGGGCTGAAAATCCAGCATGGTTTGAAAGCCAGAGGAAAAGAGAAAAAAATTAGGTTGTTTTTTTTTTTTTTTAGTCAATATTTGGACTTGATATTATTGCATTGGTAACAGCTAGCTTTACAGCTTTTGGAAGAGAAGTATATTGAAATAGCTAATGCTTGTCACTGTGGTACACAGCTATGGAACGGAAAAGGCCTGCTTTCTGTTTGGCTACTTTTCAAACAAGGGTTCCTATGACCGGTTTTGGGTGGTGCTACTGTCCTAAAAGCTTATCTGGATTAACCTTCTATTAGTTTTGGATCTGGGCTGATTTAATGCAATTCTACCCTATCTCACAGCCAGACATGTAGCTCAATGGGTAATGTTGGCATCTGATACCCACCATCCAAAAGCCATACAGACTCCCAGATGAAGTTTTCATCTCCTAAATGTCACCTTGCTCTGGGAATGTTTTACTCTGGAGCGCTCTTGCACTGTCCAAGTCCGCATGTGTTGGTACCGTGTTCGGGAGCCAAGTGACGCGGTGCCAGATTGGCTGTAAGAACCAGCCCCTCTGCTTGGATTAGGCAGGCATTGCTGCACGGGGCCAGGCGATTATCTGACTGTCAACGGTTTCATTAGTAGAAGTCCTCTGCTCTCTGGAGTGATACATGTCTTGGTCCTGAAGTAGTCTGTGAACTATTTCACATAGCAGCTGAGATATCAGCGTCGGTTAGAGGTACTATCTTTTTAAGAAGATATTTTTTTGAAGGCTTATACGTTAAGGCATGCTTGGGTTCGGGCGGGAGTCGTTCTGAGCACAATCTACTCCTCAGAGTAAATTAAAAAATCCACCATTTTCCAGGATTAGCAAATTTGTGGTTATTTTGCTTAGAAGTCCTCCATAGGTTGATTAACTTCGTAGCTAGAAAATTAGTCTTTCATTCACCCTCATCTACAAGGCTGGGTCCGTCTGCATCAGGAATTTTACATGTTGACCTTTTCAGTAAATGCAGCTTTTAATCTGCCACACATGATTAGAGACTAATTGTATTCATAGCTGGAAACACCACAGAAGCCGTTGGCACAAAGTAGAGATTAGTCATACTATCAATTTTTTTTCTATTAAGCTTCAGGATTCATAGAAATGAAGAATCACAGAGATTTCAGCAGAGAAGATACACGAAGGTAAACTAGCATTTCTGCAAATTCAACAGTGTCTTAGAGCCGTGGGTTTTGTGCAAATCAAAGTCATAAGAACAAATCTTGTGTCCTCAAGAAAGTTGCATGCATGAATCTCCTCCAGCTTGACAGAGTGATAAGTCATTTTTTCAAATCCAACTTTAAAATCCAATTAACAGTTAAAATATAGTTCTTACACAAAAGCTAGGAGTTTTTGAGCCTGCCACATTTCAGAAAAAAAGCAGCTACCTTTTCTGATTACCTATTTTTTCTAATTAGATGACTTAATTTTCCTTTCTTAATGAGATAAAGATGCAATCTTGCATTTATGCAAGCCAAAAATGTTCCATTGTATAACACGAGATTAGAGGGAGCTAGCAGGAATTGAGGTGTCGAGAGATAGTTGCAGGCAGGGGAGGAGAGGTCATGGCTGAACACAAAGGAGACAAAGTGTTGAAGGCACAGAAATGCAGAGAGACTGTTCCAGCGGCAGAACAAAAAAGTGAGAAAAGGTGAATGTAAGATAAACAAACTCTGCTTTTCATAGGTGGTAAATATGCCATTAAAGCAGGTATGAAAGGAACTTTAAAATGCATCATGCAACATTAAGTTTTTAGCAAAGATCATTGATGAAAACAGAACTTGTCCGAGACCCTTTTGATTTAGCGCATTCTTCTACCCTGTACCCTCACCTATTTGCTGTAAGAAGTCCGATCTGTGAAAGCAGTATCTTTCTTTGTCCCTCATCCTTTGGCATATTTGCTGTCTCTGTAGCAAACAGCAGGAATGGATTTAGACAATAATACAGCCCAGATTCACTGCAGTTTCTTGAATTCTCACGCAGACTCCTTCTCGTGTATCTTCTTACTCACAGTGTTTTTGATCGTGTTTCCAGCGAGCAGCCGCGCTCCTGCCTGAGAGCCATGTTGTTCCACTGCCTGCTAAAAGCTGGTGCCTGCTACTGCGCCTCCTCAGGGCATCTGGAGACCAAATACCAAGAAGTCCTGCCTTTATCCACTCTTGGCAACAGGGTCTTGCCAGTAACTGTGACTTAGTTGAGGAATAATGAGTAAAATCTGAGAGATTAAGCAATAAGGGCATCACACAACACCAGGATACCAGCCACAGAAGGAAAGCTGTGACATTTGCAGTCTGTGCAAGCAGAATCCTCCGAGTATGGTTTAGTCCTCTAAGTGTGAAACTACCTGAGTCACGACTTTGTCAGTGAGTGATCTGGCTACAGATACATGGTTTCGGGATAAATATGGTTCAGTGTGAGGGCTAGGCTAGGAGTTTACCAACACTCAGGCAAGGAGCCCAAGCCCTCCAGGACACGTAGTAGAACAGGCACAGTTCTCTTCCCGGGCTGCAGTAACTTATCTCCTTGCCTTCTGCCCTTGCCTCAAGCATACAGATCTCAGTTTGGAAGTATGGTTTTAGGATATCCTCAGAGACCGAGGGAACATAAGGCCATCTTCTGAAACCTCTCAGAAATCCCAACCCTGAAAGACCATGTGTTGCTATGTGTTGGGCAGCCATGGCTCTGCTGCTCAAAGCGCCCCCTGAAGACAAGAAGAATTAGTACTGCATGAGGTAATTCTGCTGCTTAAAAAGCAAATGGCTTGAGAAAGCCAGTGGTGGTTACCAAAAGGGACCGTAAAGGGGCACAATGTCCTTTGGAAATGCTGGTCAGGGGATATGGCCCGATAACTTTAAAAAAAAAATATTTAGTTTTGGGAACTTTCTTCACTTCTTAAGTTCAGGGCATAAATACGAGGCTCTGTAGCCAAATACCCCAGCTGACTCCCCTCACCTCTGTTCAAATCAGGTTCCCCATAGCCTTTTTAGGGAAAAAAAAAAAGGCAAAATATCTCCTTGGCATACATCTGTGGTGATTTCATAGAGGTTCATAAAGATCACTTCATTACAGAGCTAGCTTCAGACTCACCACTTGCTGAGTTCAAACACATATTCACGTGTAGTTTTTCACATTAAAAGGACTGTGGTGTTTTCTTTATACATTTATTTTAATAGCGTGTCGTGGGAAGTAAGCTAAGCCTGTAAGGACACTTGCGTGTTAGGGCAGTTCCTACTCTTGCCACTGCCTCCCTTATCTCTTTCAAGAAAAAAAATCTAGAAGTCAAGTGAGAGGTTTACCTCGGTTGGAAGACAGTTGTCTGAGTCAGAGAAAGAGAAATGTGTAGGAAAGAGATCAAGAAGTGCAAGCCTTTAAGCTTCAACCCTGTCTCCAGTGATCTCAGGTGTCACTCCTTCCTGGAACTTTCAATATAAGATCCATTTTGCAGCTTTGGGTCAGGCCAGGTGACTTTCTCTACAAGTCACCCAAAATCATCGCTGCCTCTAGCCGATCATGTTTCGGGAGTCAGTGACGGCCAGGAGGAAAACAGAGGGAATTAACTGTGTGCAATCCCCCCACTTACTGCAGCTCAGAGATCCAGATCCCCCGCATCGTGGGGGCAAGTCACTCACTACTTCTTTTGACTTAAAGGTACCCTACAGCAGCTCCAAAGGCAGGCAGACTGCAGCAGAGATGCAGCCTGCACCATTCAGAGTGACTGAAATAGTTTGTGTATGCACATCCTTGTGTGAGGAACGTTCTGGCATAAAAGGTCCTACGAGAGCATTAGGGGCTGTTAGTCCCGTACAATGAAAAGTTACTCTGTGCAGCTTCTAGCTTGGGTGTAAAAAGTAATTCAGGGTGCCAAAACAGTGTTTTTACTTATCCGAAGCAGATTTTTTTTTTTTTTAACTTGGTCACTCAGACTGGATACGGGAGCCTTGGATGAACTTTTTCTCTCCCTGATTCAAACCAGCAATTTTTTCTTAAACAAAATCCAGACTGTCTGGGCACTCACAAGGGTTACTTTGTGGTAGTTAAGGATTTGGGGAAATGGGTCTCTCTCCCTCCTGGCTGGATGCCATACCGAGTTCTTTAGCGTCCAGAGCTGTGGGGCTGGTGGGCAGTGTGCTTTCCCATGGGGAGGGTGCTCCTCCTGCTCCAGCCTGTACGTGTTTCTTCTTGCCTCTTTCTAGCTATCACATACCCCCATGATCACGTTATTTCCCTGGGCTGTGAGATACGAATTCAGTCCCTGAAGGCAGAGAGGAGGACTGAATCTGGTTTCCCACCGCGTGTGTGGATTCCCTCACCAGCGGCTATTCAGGGAAAGACAACTGTTACCTCCAACTGCCTTAATAATCCTTTGATTCCTCAGCTTGTACTGCCAGTGCCCAAAATGAAATGCTTTGCCATTTGTTTTGCCTGAAACTATTCCACAAAACTGCTTCCAATTTATGAATGGATTTGGCTACCTCAGAACCTCATTTTTAGCAAAGTCACAACTTGCCAAAAACCCTCACCCAGCGCTATTCTTGAGCACTTTGCCCAATCTTATGTTTCAGAAGCAGCGCCTGTGTACAGTGCGGTTGCTACAACCTTCCCTCCAAGCCCTCTCCTCCCTCAGTCAAAACAGGAAGGCAGGAGAGGAGCTGTGGCCAAGGCCCCTTGACCTTCCAGGGAGACAGCGAGTATTTATGTGGAGGCACTAGGCTGATGATCTTAGCTGTGTTGACAGGGATGAGTTATAAAGTGAAGCGGGCGTAAGTGTAGTTTTAACAAGGCATAGGATTTCCAGGATTTAGGAGAGTTTTTAGCACCTTTCCCCTCTGAGCCTGCTTGTTCCCATGCCCCGTCTGCTCCTAGATGGGTACCAGTACCATTTGCTGGGCTGTGCTGGGAACTGAACATCGATGCTGGGAGATGGCAGGAGCCCGGGGGGCTGATTCGGCTCTGCTGCGGCGCGGGGCCATGCCATGGGCTCATTAAGGGGGCTGTCCTCCTCCACCCTCCCCTGTGGGGCTGCCCTCTCCCTCCTCCCCCCCCCCCCCATCTATTTAATACCCCAGAGAATTGGGTCAACGGCTCGGGGGCCCTCGGGGAGGGAAAGCTGGACACGGCGCATCTGCCGGAGCCTTGGCAGAGCAGCTCCTGCACGCGCGGGGCTTTGCCAGAAGGATCCACAGAGACAGAATTGGCCACAAATTTTAAAGCCGTCTGAGGGCCTTGATAGTCCAGATTCACTGCTCCTGCTGTGGTTCCCTCCCAGGCCCTTGAGGAGATGGGATATTTAGGGAAAGGAAGAGAGAATAGGAGAAGGAGTCAGTGACCGAGAGTTTGTGTTATGCTTGAGTCCACTCTTGCTAGGACAAACAGCCTAATTTATGTAGGCAAGACTAATACAGCTTACACATTTCCTTCCCTATGTGAAGGAGAATGCGAAACTAACTTCAAAGCACTGAAATCTGCACCGAAAAGCTTTTTGTTTATACAATTATTACCGTCTCTTAAGGATAGGAAACACCAATTAAAGCAGCAAAAAATATTTCTAAGTGCTTTTCTTGATAAACAACCCAAATTTATCAGGAATTCTATGTTCTAATAAATGGATTCATTGCGCTTTCTTGCTGTGCTAGGAGAGTAAAGCAAAAA
Source organism: Leptosomus discolor (assembly GCF_034619465.1). NCBI lineage: Eukaryota > Metazoa > Chordata > Aves > Leptosomiformes > Leptosomidae > Leptosomus > Leptosomus discolor. The sequence goes on from NC_141391.1 coordinate 155,844,730, forward strand.
GAAATGCCCAACATTGCACTACCAGTGTTTTCAGTCTCAAATAATTAGCCAAATTCTTGTCATCCTGACAGTATCCAACAGAAGAAAAGCTGTCTTACACCTAGGAGGAAAGAGCGTTCAATTAAAATTAACCTGATTCTCAAATGGACTTTTTCCACGGTGGTCCAGCTCTGCTCCAGTAGAGTGATGTACTTCATTGAGTCAGTAAACTTGCACATGGGACCAAACTTCTGTCAATACATTTATTCTTTGCTCAGTGTTTCACAACTGGAGAAGCATGACCTATCTCCCAAAGTCGTCTTTGGGAGAACAATCAAGTTATTTAAGACAAGCAAGGCAAGCTGCTGACACACTTTGATTCTGAAGGCACTGCTGTGCAGTTTATCCAGACAAAGCCTGAAACATGAAAGCTGGCCTCCTGCCTCTGTTTTCTTGTAACGGACCGTCAGAGAAGCAGATTTCCCTGCGCTGTGGCTAACTAGATCTGCCTGGTTTGCTTAACCAGTGAGTGCATTCCTGCACTTCAGGAAGAACACTCAGGGCTTATTACGAGCTACTGGGCTATAGCACGAGATCAAGAAAACTGATTTGTTTTGGACAAGCTGCTCTGACATGGAGGTGCCAGGGTGAATAACCTTTGGAAAAAAAAAAATAATCTGCCTCCAAGAGCAAGATGAATAATCTGACAAATGAATGGCTCTGTATTTTACATCAAAGCACAAAATGACTAGAAGTCGCGGAGATCTGACTCATGCGCAGAAATAGCATGCTGGGGATGGTTGGCACTGTTTCTACCACCAGCTGCTTGCCCCCACCACTGGAGAATAAGTGGCTCAGATGCTGCTGCTTAAGCAATTCAGCCACAAAAGGCTACAGCTAAGCATTTTAAGGGAAACATGTCAGTGCTAGTTTATAGCCTCAGTGGTTGAGATAAACGGTTGAAATGGTCCTGAGCTGCCACAAAGCTTTTCAGCTCCCATGGCAGGAGGAACGGGACAGAAACCTCGCCAGGCATCCCGGTGGAAGTTGCGCCAGCCACAAGTCAGCACTCGGCAGAGCAGCTTGTCCTAGCTAAGCAGCACTCCGCTGCCACGGCAAGGTGTTGACAGAAGCTCCCCCGCCCTCTTATCAGTAAAGCAAGCTTTTTAAGATGGGCAAGCTTTAAGCCGTGACCTGTTTAAACATCCTGCCCCATCACTGCCCAGTAGCTGCAAACGATTCTGCAACAAATCCCGTCGCACCCTGCTACCGCGTTTCCCCAGCTGCCCTCTGTGACAAGTTCCCCGACTCAAATACGCGGTCCTAATCCTAGCGTAAAGCTTCAGCCCAGCTCCTCCAGGAAAACATACAGTGTTTCACCTGGTCTTCTGCGAAAATGAGACTTTTGTAAGTGCCTTATCAGTGCTGCTTTCTCTACCTCTTCTCAACTCCTCCTCCCACCCATAACTTTTTAAAGCGTTTATCACGTAGAAAGAGAAAGACAGCTCAGAAAATCGAACTCCTACAAACGTGGGGGGTGGAGAATGGGTGGTTGGGTACAAGCACCAGTCCCCACTGACGGTGCAGTTACACAGTAGCTTCAATTGCTCTAAATTGGGGTTGCTATAGCAATGCCCTGCCTGCATCGTCCTGTCGTCCCCGTCCCCCGTCCCCCCACCCCCCTTTTTGTCACCAGAAAACAAAGGAGGTACATGCGAAAAGCAAAAAGCCACTACCCGGGTCTGATTCGGCTGAAAACCAGCCCTGCCTAAAAATGATTCATTTTTGCCGAATGAGCTCCATGCAAAGGCTCGCCATCCACCTCGACCTGGGGGAGGGCAGAGGAGGCAGCAGGATTTTGCAGGGCTGGGGCAGGAGGAGCAGGACCGTTGCCGTGCTGATTTTGGGACATTAGAATTTCTGCAGAACGAACTCCTAGCAGGGTTATAGCATCGCGGAGAAGCTGCCTCCGAAAAGGGAATCCCATCTGCCTTTCTTCTCAGCTCCGACAGGTTACTCACCGCTCTGAGCTCCCTGCCTGAGCCTGGCTAATGCCACAGCGTCGGGCCACGGCTTATCGGGGCTACAGGTGGAAAGCGCAGCAAAGCAGGAGCACCCCTTCGTTTTTCTCAACTCAAAACTACCTTAAAATGGCAACTCTCGGATTGGGAGCACAATATACAAGTCTGGAAAGAGGCGCTTCAAGTTTGCTCAGAGCTATTTTGTCGCTGAATTAATGCAAAGGTTCTGCTTTGCTACATTAAAACTCCTGTTAGAGAGCTTAATTTTGTTTCAACTAACCGTTATTCAAAGAACGCACTAGCGAAAATATGCCCAGAAACTCTAGTGATGTGGGGTACGGTGCCCAGCCTCTGAAGCTGCAGATTCCCACCGATTCTCCTCGTGTAAACCAGCATTGTTAGCCAGGAAGATTGCAGCCCTGGGGATTTCTTACACACTTTCTGCACTGCTCGTGCACTGCCTGCAGCAGCGTTTTTGAAGATCTTCTTTGACGCTGTTATTAACATACCATAGTTCCATTAGTGGTCGTTAAATGGCTTTAATCAATAATTTCCTTTAGAAAGATATTTTTAAATACCTTGTGGTGTGTGGAGTCATACACACAATATTGCATCTCAACTCTGATACTATTACACAAGAAGGGTTCTGGCCACGGTATCTCTTTTCCTACTCTTCGTACAAACAAACGAAGCAACTGCTGAAAGATCGGGCAGCTTAGGAGAGCAGAAGGCAGCGAGTTGCCTTTGTGCTCCCAGGTGCGCAGAGGGAAGAAGCATCATGTGTGCTTCCACAGCCTCGGCGCAGCCGGACCAGTGACAGTTTGCTGGGAAGCCTGCCCGGGACACGCAAAAACCAAAGGATGCGGAATATTTGAGAGCGGTTTGGCCGCTGGCAGTCAGCTGTGGGAGCCGCAGGAATCAGGATGCAGGAATTTGGGTCTTTGTTTCAGGAACATTCCTTGGAAAGTGTCGGGGCCAGCTGCAAACCGGTCCGAAATCCCTCATCTTATCTGCGCTCAGCGAACGGGAGGGGGGGGGGGTGTGGGCAGCGGGGCCGGCCCGGGGGGACCCGACGGCACCGTCCGCCGCGCTGGCTCCGCGCTTCCCGGGACCGAGGGCTCCAGGCCGCCCTGCCCCGGAGTCGGTACCACACCGGTGTCACACCCCTTCCCGGGACTGCGGCGGTCCCGGGGCTTGCACCGCCCCGCCCCGACCCCGAGCCCCCGGGGGCAGCGGCAGAACGGCTCCCCGGCCCCCCGTGCCCCCTGCCCGTTCGCCCACCGGCGAGGACCCGGGCGGCGGGGAGGGGCGGGGAGCAGCACCCGGGCCGGGATGGCATTTCCACCCCCCCCACACACACCTTTTCCTCCTCTGAGCGCCGCGCACTGCTCAGGCTTTAACTTTGCACGGGGAAAAGAGCAAAAAGAGCAATAGCCGGGAGGGGAGGAGTGGGGGACCGGGCGGGCAGCCCCGGCTCCGGGGGATCTGCAGCGAGGGTGGCCGCCACCTGCCCCCCGCTAGCGGCGCGGGGCGTCCCGGCGCCCCCTGACTTACTTTCTGAGGGTCGGCGTAGGTGCCCAGCCCCAACAGCGGGATGCTGTTGCCGTCGCTCAGCGGGACGCGGTGGCTTTCGGCTGTCAGGTTCATCGTGCTGGCAGGTAGGGCCGCCCCGAACCCGGGGCTGCCTCCGCAGGGGCGGGAGCCGCCGCTCCGCAGCCAACCGCGGTCCCTGGGCACTGGCACACGCTCACCGAGCGACCGACCGGGCCGACGGTGCTTCTGCAGGGGCCGAGGTACGAAACTGCCCGCTCCCGCCGGCGGGGAGCGCCTTTTTGGGGGGCAGAGCCACGTGTGCCCCTGGCGGCCCTGCACCGCACCGCCCCGCGCCCCGCCCCGCCCCGGCTCCGCGGCCCCCCGCGCACCGCCCCGCGGCCCCCCGCGGACACCCACCCCCCCCAGCTCCGCGGCCCCCCGCCGAGCCCCGCGGGGTTACTTCGGCGGAAGCTGCCCGCAGGGCAAAGGCTGCTTCTCGTGAAAGTGAAGGGGGGCCCAGGGGTACCCTGCACCTCGGGGGGCTGGGGGCACCCGCTGCCAGGGATTCCCCACGGGGCCGCCCTGCCCGAAGCTGCGGGCGAGGGGTTCGGGTCCCTGCCTGCCGGGGTGTCCGAGCTGCCCTCTCCCCCAGCAGCCAAGCACGGGCTTCCCACGCTCTGGGGTAGCAGCTCTTGGAACTTTTCCCACAGAGGCGCAAAACCCTTTTTTAAACTCCCAAATTCAGGGTTACTAAGGACACTTCGTGTCTTCCGGGGACAGTTGCCACCTCTCCCTTCCAAAGGCTACAGGCCACCAGTTGAAAGCCGCTGCTGTAAGGGCAAGGGAGGAATGAAGAAAATCTCTGACAGGAGAGTGGCAAATAGTTCCTCTGCCCCAGCAAAAGCCCCAAATTACAGTGAATGGGCTCAAGTTCCTCACAGTCTAGTTCTGCTCTGCAGTGGAAAAAACGCATGTATTTCCTATCACTGATATCCCAGAAGGGGACAATGCCCTTTGGGAAATTCAATCCACAGCTCGTGCTGTCCTCTCTGACCCTCATAAAACACTCAGGGCTATGCCTTTACGCCACTCTGCAGAGATGTACCTTGTCCTGAGCCAGCTACCGTATGTCCTGCAACTGTGTCTATGCTGAGTTCTCCCCGTTTGATTTTGAAGTGTATGGTCTTACATGTCTTCCTAGATCAACCTGAAATTAAGCCCTCAGAGAACATTATTCCTCATAACAATGTCCTTTGCCTGGCAGATTACTTTATCTCCTCTAACACCCCGCTCAGCTTTCTGTGAATGGTAATAGTTCAGCAGGTTATGCAATTCCAAGAGGGGTTAATCGATCCATCCCGACAAGTTATCTTTGCAGGGTTCGTGAAATCAATAGGTGTGCACTAGTTTGCATTTGGGGAAAGGGTTAGTGGCTGTTAAGGCTGGGGACCTACCTGGAGAACAGCCTACCAAGAGACTCTTTTAGTCTTACAGGTTAGATACCTGCAACAGACTCCAGTGAAGACAGAAAAATTGCCGCTTTTACTGGTAGGAATGCGCCTAAGTGCATACCCACTTGATCCCTGCCCAAAAATTACTAGGTAGCTAGGATGCCCTGCAGGAAAAAGGTAGCATGCTGTGGTGTAAAATGCATTTTGGGAGGTGGGTTGAGTGCAGCCGAGACTTTCCTGACAGCCTGTGCTTTACCTGGACAACACAATGCAAAGAACTAGCTGTGAGGTGATTGGGTTCTCATCTCATGGGGGTAAGCTGGGGCAGGCTGGTTGTGCTAGACCCCATCCACATGTTATTGTAAGCTGTGGGTACCTGTGGGTGCAGGTATTTACATGTGATGTGGAGGAAAGGAACCCAGTGACCTTCTCCATGCCTCCCTGTTGTTCCCACGTAACTGGCTACCAGTTTCTTCCTGCAGGAGAAATTCTTATCTCCTCTCTCAATGCCAAACAAGCCTAAGCTCTGTGTGTTTGTAGGACAAGTTGATGCCAGAGTGTGGTACAGACTGCTGCGTCTCTGAGGTATAGCCTTTGTTCTGCATTATTTCCAACAGAGGAGCAAAAAGCATGGAGAGAGATGGAAATGGGGTGGGTAGAGAAGAGTCTGATGTGCCAGAGGACACTCAGAGACCTTCCCATTTCCAGCCCATACTAGTATCCCATGAAGAGGCCCTACTGCCAAGTGGCTGATTCCTACCCCTGGGGTCCCATGCTCCAAGTCCACCCCAAACCCCACTTTTCCATAATTCCTCTCAATTCAGCAACTTGCAGGGGTCAATCCAGCAGCATGTGGGGGGGTTTACGGCACAGCTTGCTCATTTGCTTCAAGCTCGGAGCACATCCAGCTTGCTCATGTGCTCTGGCATCAGAGCAATGTGTGCCCTGAGCTGCGCGTGATCCCGAGCTAAGCAAAGCACGACTGCGTCTGTGGTGCCTGTCCTGGGCAAGTGAGCAAGTGTAAGGAGCCTCTCTGGCAGGAGTGCACTAGCCTGATACACGATAGCCCTCAACGACAACTGCGGCAGAAGGATTGACAGACTTGCCATAATTCACAGAAAAGGGAGCTTGGGCAGGAGAACAGCTCCTGCTTCTAGGGACAGTCAGGCAAAGCTGTCCGTCACCTGTAGAGGCAAGCCAGGCAACCCCAGGCACCCCAGCCCTGTTACAGACTAGAGCTCCCAGCACTCGGCAGGGTCGGAGTGGCAGACAGCCATGAGTTAACAGGCAGAAGTCACCTCTCTTCTAGATTCACTGCTAGACGGGTCCTTATAAAATTCAGCCAATGTGCTTGTCAGAGAAATTGGAGAGAGGCAGTGGATTTTACAAGTCCTTCCTCCAACTTCTGTGCCTTAACCGACAGCAAACAGTGTGAACATTCTTTACACACGCAACTTTTTCACTTCCATAGCAGCTCCAGCTCCCTAACCCACTGTTTTAATGCCTTTGCAGATTCTTATTAAACCCCAGAAAACAGATAGGAAAATGCATTTTTTTTTTCCATTTACATCTGAGTTACTAACTCGAAATAACCTTATTTTATAGAAGCTAGAAATACTAGTGCATTTTGAACTGATGATGAGTGTCCTTTAAAGAACAAAGGAAGCCAAATAATGCAGCCTGGAGCCTGTTGCATATAATTCTTGTTAATAACAATTTCTACTAGCTGTTCAGGGGAGTACAGTTCTCAGTTTCAGAGCTTAAATGACTTAACCAGACTTTTTATGAGGACACAGTATCTAGCAACCCCAACTGCAAAACAATGCAAGTTTCTAGAGGCAGAGCTTTGGCTGCTGGTTGTTGTTGATCAGCAACTATTCAGGAGCTTTTATAAAATGCAGATGTGATCTCAGTTCTTTCTCTAGGAAACAAAAACAATGAGGTTTCAGCCTGGCCTTACTAGCGAGTAATGAGAATTGCCATCCTATTGACACAAGTTCGATGTCTTTAGCAAAGCACACAAAAACAACCTTCAAAAGCAACTAAGGTAGGTTTGTGATTCCTGGATTGATGGTGCAGAGTTTTATAGCTACATTACTCATCTCGGGCAAGTAAAGAGCAGGGATTTGAAAAGCAGCATCGTGTTGTGTCGTGTCGTGTCCCATCCCATCCCCCCCTCCCCCCCACCATATCCACACACAAACAAAAGGTTAAAAAACATAAAGAAAAAGTTGATGTAAGTTTTTACAGGAAAAGTAGATCAGACATATGAGGTTTCTCACTGTTAAAAACTTGCAGAAATCTCAGGTAAAGAAAGTACTTAACAGCCTCCTTACCTGAACAGAACTTGTCAGCAACCTTTTAAAGTAAAGAGGTCACCCTTTTACTCATTTTATCTCGAATTGATGAGTATCCTGGGAACAGGAGAAAATGTGTGAGGCCTTCAAATATAGGCTCTCCCGTTCTTGGAGGATAAAAGATGGGAATGAGAAGTTGTCGTCAATTGAGAAGGATGGGCCTTGTCATCTTCTAGGTTTCAGGTTTTCTCTGAGATTTGTGGGTTGCCCCTTTTTTTTTTTTTCTTTAGCAAGCCGTTGTCTTGGACAAGGGAAGATGTTAAAAATAGTATTCTCCTGGATCTTGTAAATCTGGGTGTGTTTACAGATTGTAGATTAGATTAGTGAGATTCTAGAGGTGGGTGATCTGTAGTGCTTAAAAATTAGCTTTTTTAAGAAGGAAAATAAGAAGTACTTTTATAACACGTGTTTCTCTATTAGATAGAAAGTGCATGTTGCTACTCTGTTTCTATTTTCTGTATCAGCCATGCTCCACTTTATGTGTAATTATCTGCTAGAATGCATACTCTGCATGTGTTTTTAGTTAAAATTTCTTAAAACACGGTCTTAAAGTCTGCATATTTTCAGCCTAGTCCTTTAATAGCTCATATAAACTAGCATGTGGCCATTGTGCATGTGGAATATCTATTTACAATATATATTTTCAACTATTTAGCTTAGAGATTTTGGTAGCATGTGTCATGACTAATATTTCTTTTCCTTTTTTATCACTAAATATGATAAAATAACACATATCAAGGAAGACTTCTAGTTTCACTTTTTCACCCTAAGAAATAAGATTTGTGTAGTGTTTCATTTGTAAATGAAATGAGGCTTTTTTTCTTCTTTTTTCAGGGTGGAAACAAATGGTATAAACTGAACTGGAGAATACTTCTTTGGAAAAAAAATGTTGTAGCATCTTCTTACTCTTTATTCACTGAGTCTAATTATCATCACATATGTCACAATATAGTTCTCAAGGACACCCAGTGAGATGAGTGGTACCTTATACCTCCTGCAGCATTCCCTCCATTAGAGGCCAAGGGGTTTCTCGTATAGAAGTGTTTGTGATCTTTTCCCTTTGATCGTGTTTGTTGCCCAATGAGGCTGATCACAGCCGGGATAACAGCCTGGGCTTTGTTGGGAGGTGTGTTATAATAGGCCTGCTTAGCAGTTTCTATGCAAACACTTTTTTTCCCTAGCTCCCACTGGTGCCTGTAAACTACTTGGCAAACAATGAAACGCTTAAGTGACATACATTTGTTTATTCAAATAATTTTTATGTCTGCTAAGGACTTGTTCTTGGTAAGTCCTTCTTTGAAGGCCCAGAGTTTGCTTTCAAATTGTATCTGACTTACAGCTTGGTAGTAATGGGAGTATAATATATGTGCACTTTTAGTGAAAATCTTCACTGCAAGACCGACAAAGCGGTACCTGACCTTCAAAGAACTCATCTGGCCCCACTCCTTCAGCACTGGTAGAGCACTTCCACTGGATCCTTAAGGAGGGCATGAGGACAGGGAGAAAATGTGCCTACCACTTGTGCCTGCAGAGAGAATTAGGAAAATACTTGACAGCTGGGTCACTTATCCCTTCTGCTTCGGATAAACGCTCTGTGGCTACAGCTGCGATAAAAGGGAAATTCCTAGGTATCCTTGACGCTGTTCCATTGCTCTTAGTAACGCTGGAAAAGTCAGGCCATTGCTGAGCTTTGATCACTCCTGGGGTACAGGAGGAATGTACAGCAGCTGCTCCAGATTATCCTCCCGCCATTCCAGCGGCCGTGGAGCTGCACTTGCACCACGGCGAGGCACAGGGGCTTTCCCCATGGGCCAGCTGAGTGATAGCAATCCCTGTCCATCCCTGCCCCCATACCACCTGGGAGCAGGCACAGAGCCCAAGGCTGCGGCGTCACCTTGAACACACACTGCTGCAGCCCTTGCGCCATGTGCCGTGGGTGCCATAGGGTGCTCCGCCAGTGCGAGTGGTTGTACAAAGAGTGAGTGCTCACTCAGCAGTTTAACCCCCCTCTTGTTTGGACTGTAGTAGCCAAATGCATCTGTGGTGGATGCTGTACCAGAGGCAGCAGCCACACGGGAAAGCTTGCCCTCTCCACAGCTGCGCGAGAAGAGAGGAAGCAAAATCTCACAACACGAGAACCGAAATTAGCTGGGCTGTTTATACACCACCACTGTGTTTCCTACAGCACAATGGCAGGGCAGCTGGCACTAGCAGTATGGCTCCTCAAATGTGCCCTTTTCCCCTTTGGGGTCCACTTCAGGTGCTGAGTTTCTCTGTTAGCCTCCAGCGAGTGCTGCCGACGGGCTAAAAAGTCCTGGGGAGCTCCTTTAGAGGGCCAGGAGCTGTTGGGAGAGGGAAGAGATGCTCTGTTTGAAAAAGTAATCCTCCTAATCCTTTGGAAAGGTAATCCTCCACTCCTTTACCAGTGTCATTTACATAGGCACTGTCTCATGAGCTTGCTGTCTTTTGGGCACTGTCCTCATGCTTGACTCTGGTGTTAGCAAGGCTCGCAACAAACCAAACCAGAAGCCGGCTTATTTATTCCCGCGGTCTGTTTACTGATGTTATCACTTTCTTCTAGCAACAGTATCTCAGTTTCTGCTCCAGCCTGTGTCTGCTATGGCACATGCACGACTCTGCAGCTGGTGAGCACTGTCTCTCAGATCCCCGGGCAAAGGTCAATAGCTGCATGGTGGCCTCTGGATTCCTCAGATACTGACCCTTGTCATGTGGGGAGGCATTAACCTCTGGCCCTGAGTAAGTGTCCTTGTGTCTCGCCTCTGTTAGTCTGGCCTGCTATTTGATCCTATCCAATATAAAGCCCTTTTCTTTGGCATCCTGCAAATCTAAGCCCCGTCTTGATGATTTCCAGTATGCTGTCCACCTGACGCTGGTGGAATATACCCTGTGCATTGCGCCCACCTCTAGGCAAGCAGTGGCAGAAGGGGTAGCCCAAGGAGAGGTGGTTGTACGTTCACAGCCCCTCTCACTTACAGAGGAAATGGGGCCAGAGAAGCAGTGGTGGCTTCTTCCGTGTCACCTATCTTCTTCACACAAAAGAGGGATAGCCATCATGGGAAGATGTTGATACTGCCTGTGTCACGCGACTAAGGTGTTTTTGGAGTTTGGAGTTTGTTGTTGTTTTTTTTTTTAACTCCTGATTCAGTGAAGTGTGAGTCCCTTACTTCAAATCAAGCTCTTGGAACAGAGTAAGATGCATCACCAGACCTCATCAGGTTCCAAAAACATGAGATTTCTCTTGTCTATTTTTAATACAGGGGCTTACCTCAGTACACTACTACTCTTCCAGCCATATACCATATTCACCTGACATGAACCTCACACGGCTCCCTTAGGTCCACCTCAGGGATGTACAGGACGTCTTCCTAGTTCAGCTCTGATGAACGATCACTATACTTCCTTGTGCTGGATAAACAGCTGTTTTCTCTGTTGCCTGCTTTAAGAGCCTCACTGACACATTTCTTTCCTTGCCTCCAGCAGCAAGCAGACACATCTGACTAACTGCAACAGAGTCACGCTGGCAGCTTCTTGCAGTCAGGACAGCATACAAAACACACAACAATTTTTCCACAGCATACTACCTGGCAAATGGTCTTGAGATAAAATATCAGGGAACAGGCACTTACAGTTTTTTTCCTCTACCTTTTACTGTTCAAAAGGGTGAAAGCAAGACAGGCTTGGAGACGAGGGTCCCAAAGCAGCCAGCCCCATTGATTGCAGCACTTCCAACCTCAGGTCCCTAAAGGGGAGGCTCTTCCTTTGAAGTACATCTCACTTGGGCCAAAGCCAACATCAGCAGGAGGAAACTATTAGCTTGTAAAGAGAGCCCACAGGTGAAGTCTAACAGCCTGCAGGTTTCTTTGCTTGCAAGTATTTCCCGTGGACGCTTTAAAAACAGAAGGTATTGGGGGTTTTGCTGGTGCCACTTGCTAGTGGGAAATGCTCTCTGTATGCAGGAACAGGGAATTTAGAGGAGTCAGCTTTAAAGCATCCCATTGATGCATATTAGTTTATCTGCATGCTTTTTAATGTGTGCTAGAGTGCTCTAGAAGGCCTGATAAGCTCATCTTTGTGTGGGTTAGTCCTTTTCCTGGAGCTGACATGTTAGAAGGGGACCTTCTTGGGAGCTAGTGAGAAGGGCGGTGCTACAGAGTGCAGAGCAGTGCTGCCAAAGGATATGAAGTCCCATTTGAGTGTCTGGGCTTTATGAACAGAGGTTTTATTTGTGGTGGGCAGGACTTACAGCTGTGTTCAACTCTTCGTTCCATGTTCAGTACCAAGGTGCTGCATGCTGACAACAAGGTGGGTTTTTTTCCTCTCTCTGTACCCTCTCAATTTGCGATGGCCATGCTTTTTGTCTGCTTTACAGCAGAGGTAAAAAATGTCTTTTTTTCATCATCTGCTTTTCTTTTCCCACATTGCCACTGAATTTTTGATGTTCACATGTACGTTGGCAGATTGGGAAATCTCCTGACGTATTGTGAAACATGCTTATCGTATTCTGCCAAGCTCTGCCAGCCTATCACTTTTTTTCCATACCACCTTGCCCATTTGAACTTCATTGTCAGGTTTAGTCAAGCTTATGACCAAATAGTTGTCTTTTTGGAAAGGCCCGTCCTTCTACCCTACTACTTTTCTGTGCCTTGTGTCATTTTGTGCAATGAGGCAGCATGATGTTACACCTCCTCACTCCAAGGCATTGTGTAGCATCCCTGCAAATCAAATGATAGCAATCCAATTTGGGATTAGGAAATGAAGGCAGATGAACAATTCCTCATTTGCCTAAGACTGGAAAAACAGTTGGGGCAGAGCTGGGGCTAGAAACCAGAATAACTCACGGGGCTGCCTGTTATAACAAGAAAGGGGAGATTGCAGCAACTTCTTTTTTCTGAGGTGATTTATTAAATCTTCTGTAATTAGTTTAGTAAACAGTAATAGGTGGGAAACAATGGACAAAGTGTTCTCTTCCAGCTTCCATAGGTTACTTGGTATCCTTCGTAGCCATAAGGGATTAATGGTGGCCTTAGGGTAGGATTGTACCATAAAAATTTTATTAAATGTTTTAAAACCGATTAAAGAGACATTGACAGTTTGAGCTTTCTAAAATTTTGCAAAGTAATATTTTTCCATTGTTGTCAAAGGACCTTTGAAGTGCTACATCCTGAAATTTTTAGTCATTTCAAAAGAAATAGCTACATATGTTCTGCTGATGCTGACCATATACTGTGACAGCAGTTCAACTAGTTGTGCACAGTACTGTTGTGGGCAGGCAACAAATACAATGCTCCGAAGTGGAAAATATTTTTTCCTACCTTCCTTCATTTACAGAGGTATTTTGAATCTTATTTGTAACCTCAGTAAGTGACATTTTAGACAGGAGGGTTTGGGTTCTCCTACCAATTTGATGTCTCTTTTAGATAGGCCCTCCTGAATCACAGAATGTTAGGGGTTGGAAGGGACCTTGAAAGATCATCTAGTCCAACCCCACTGCCACAGCAGGACCACCTAGAGTAGATCATACAGGAGCGCATCCAGGTGGGTTTTGAATGTCTGCAGAGAAGGAGACTCCACAACCTCTCTGGGCAGCCTGTTTCAGTGCTCTGCCACCCTCATAGGGAAAAAGTTTTTCCTTATGTTAATGTGGAACCTCCTATGCTCCAGCTTGCACTTGTTGCCCCTTGTTCTGTCATTGGACATCACTGAGAAGAGCCTGGCTCCATCCTCCTGACACTCGCCCTTTACGTATTTATAAACGTTAATGAGGTCACCCCTCAGTCTCCTCTTCTCCAAGCTACAGAGACTCAGCTCCCTCAGCCTTTCATCATAAGGGAGAAGTTCCACCCCCTTAATCCTCTCCGTGGCTCTGCACTGGACTCTTTCAAGCAGTTCCCTGTCCTTCTTGAACTGAGGGGCCCAGAACTGGACACACTATTCCAGATGCGGTCTCACCAGGGCAGAGTAGAGGGGGAGGAGAACCTCTCTCGACCTACTGACCACACCCCTTCTGATACACCCCAAGATGTCATTGGCCTTCTTGGCCATGAGGGCACATTGCTGGCTCATGGTCATGAAAGCTATCAAGTCTCCAAACTGAGAAATTAGAAAATGTTTTTGTGAACATAGTAATAATTATTAGATAGTCCGTGTGTATAAATTACATGAAAATTGTCTTTCATGACAAACCAAGCTGCCATTTCAGGCATATTGTTCTGCTTACTGTAGACATGGGTGTAAAATGTCCTGTTTCTTTCCACAGAGAGCATTCAGCCTGGATTTTCAAGGAAAAGGCTTTGCAGGGCTCAGGGTAAAAAGGAGACAAATAGATGCAGATGCAATCACAGTCGACTTTTGTAGGTAAGGATATACTTGCAGTAATATGAGAAATATGCAGAGGAACTACAGGGAATCATCAATGCTGGGCATAGGATTTGCCTTGAGTTTCTTGCAGCACAGGCCAAGAGACAGAGTGGAAATACAAGGTTAGAGGCTGCCAGAGCCCTATGTTCTCCTTATCCTTGTAAGGTGCAAATCTACCCCTTTGGGATATAAATTTGGAAATACAATAAGAACCCCTGAGGTCATGGCATCTGCTCAGTGTGGAATAAGATAAGGTAAGGAACAGCTTTTTAGACTTCGTTGTGACATTTTCCTTCATATTCTGATTTTGAAACAGAAATTACTTTTGTTGGCATCAATCACAATGAAAAGCGTTTCATGCTCTTTTAACTGTCTCCTCTCTCTCCAGGAAGCAGTTGATTTAATCCACTGTATTCCCTGCTTATGCTTGTTCCTTGCCAGATCCACACATATCTCTACTTCTAAATTCCTTTTCAGTTGTTATTGCGATTAAAACTCCAGGATCCTTTCTCTTTAGAAAGGAGCCTGCCTGGGCACCTCTCAGGCTGCTGTAGCATGCTCTGAAGAACAAAAGCATCTCCTTGGTACCTAGAGTCCCTTGGACATGGTCTACATCCATGAAAGGGCAGCAAAGGCTCAGGCAGCAATACCTTACCCCTTCTGCCCTGTCCATTTACAGAATCTTATGTTGCAGAAGGTGGACATATCCCTGCAACGTACCTGGTGATCTCTTGCATGCTTGTGGGGCTGATGTGTGCCTTGGGGAGCCCAGCAAGGCTGCAGGTGAGGGAGCCTTGGCATGCTGTCACTGCCTGATCTCACAGCTCGTTGTTCGCCCACAGCTGGGACCTGACAGCCCTTTTCTTCATTTCTGTTTTGTATAAATCCTCGTCACTGTAGCACTTCATCTGATGTGACTAACATGCATGGTTTTTCTCTGCTCTTTCCCCTGAGGAAGGTGGGGGGAGACTAGTGTGGGCAGCGCAGTATTTCTCTTCGGTCTGGTTATTTTAGAAACAAACTTAAAAACATATGTTCATTTCAGTTCGTTTATGTGACAGAGACAAGGTTGAACAGATAGGCCTGGAAAGTGGAGCTGAAACCTCCCTCAGAGCTGAGCTGTGTTCAGGGATCCTGTTACATGGAGTTTATTGCAGGCTGGTATTTAAATTCACTATAGCCTGTAAAATACTCATTGTATTTTTAAAGGTCCCTTTCTTTTAGAAATCTCTTCATTTTGTCTCCTTCTCCTTTGTTCACTTTCTTCATTTGTTGTTCTCTTCAGGACAATTTCATGTTTGGAAATATCCTCTGTTCTGCATGAATCATCATTATACTATAGAAACACATTTGTACAAACATTGATAGTCCAAATTTTCTCCTTGTATAGATCCTTGTTGTGTTGCATATTGTGGCTTCGCTCCACAATTCTTATCTAAATTTCCACTATTGTTGAGGCAGTCTGTACCCCTGAAATACATATGTACTAATAAGGCAACTGTTGGGGTTGGCAGGAAATGGTGATGGAAGATTTCCTCATGAAAAAGTCAGGATTGGCATGTCTGGTTTTCATTCTTCATCAAAGCAAAAGGAGTTTTATAAACAATGCGGGGAGGAAACCTGAGAAGGGGAGATTTCATGAGATAAAGCCTGTCTGGTGGGGAGGGAGGTGAAGGGGCAACTGGCTTCAAGTCACAGCTCGGGGGGACCTGGATGTAGACCTGAAGCCGCTGCCCCTGTGAGATTTCTGGCTGGGGCTGCTCCTCTCTTGACCACTCTTTAAAGATTTAGAAAGTGAGAAGAAAAACGAGAAAACAAATGGTGATTAACTTAATCATGAATGGAGAGTGCCTGTGTGATATGTAGGAGACAGAAGTTCAAGCCTTTGCTGAAATCAGTTGCAACAAAGGATTAAACTTTCTCCTTCATGTTCTCCTCCAGTGTTGTAATCTTTGTGGCTGCTGAGGTTCATTCTGCTTCTCACCGACCAGACCTTCCCTGGGGCTGGGAACTTGCAGCAATTCAAGTATTTCTCCCGGGAAAAAGTCGCCATAAAGTGTTTCCCATCACTTCTAGGAATGCAAACAGGATTTGATAAAGACAGGTATCATTTGATTATACCTCTGTGCAACAACTTAAGGTCTTTTGTGCAAATATAATTAGAAACTTGAATTAAAAAAAAAAAAGCAAATTGGGATTTTCTGAGGGGTTCTGGTAAACCTTGCACTTTGTTACTGTGGTGGCGCTATGGAAATGTGATTAGTGGGGCCAGTGAGAGTCTAAGCTGGCCATGTTTGTGAAAAAAGCTGAGGCTTTTGATAGGAGCACATGTGTTTGAGCACTCCCTTTTGCTTTTCGTCCTAGTGATATTGGTGGGGATTTAGCTATTAATTTTAATGAGAACAGGATCCAGTGTATAAACCTTGATCAGCCATCCACTAACTGAAAACTGGAAAACATCTACTCAACCACTTCCAAAATGTCTGGATGTAAGTAAAAGCGATCAGAGGCCTGTTTGTTGCTTGGAGAATGTATTTGCCACAGTGGACTAATAACTTTCCCAGATTTTATTCCCCCAAAAAATAATTAAATAAGAGGTTGGTCCCATTTGTAAACAAAGCTGCCTGAATTTAATGTTAACGGAAAGCATCAGGGGCTTTTACGATTTTTTTTTTTCCCCATGGCTGAATGCCGGTATAGTTGCTTTTTAGAAAACTTGGTGCATATGATTCTTTTTTATTAGAAAATAAACAGAAAACACATGCTAATCAGCAGCTTCAAAAGGTCCTTGCTGCAATATCATTGCTAGACCTGTGCAAGAACTTCCTAATGAAATGGGAAAGCAGACAAGTTGTTTTCAGCCACTTTGGTGGAAAGCCGAGGCTCTGGCCAGCTTAGTGAAAGGTTTATGAACCTTCTGGGGAGTTTCCGCTACATTTAATGAACATACACTGATTTTTTTGCTGCTTCTTTGAAACCAGATGAAAATCAGTAGTTTAAGGATTCAAACCAAATAGAAAAGAGGAGAAAGGGACACTCCTAGGATGGGAAATCTTGTACAGACACCTGCAAAAAACAAAGCAGCTGCTTTTTTTTGTTGCTCTGCAGAGAACAGGGGGAGCGGTCTCCTTCCAAACTTTTGGGTAATGACATCCTACTCGCACTCCCCCTACACTGTGGCTGATGTGGGCACCACTGTGTAGTGCTGTTCACATTATCTACCCAAACTAGAGGTCTATCAAGTGTGCGAGCCCCCTGCAACACAACAGGAGGGACTGGCGTTGTGTTGGAACCAAGGCTGCACGAGCTTGGCAGTCGCAGCAGCGGGGTTGCCTCTTTCAGCTATCTCCAATTGTTTTGCCATGGCAGTGCTGAGTTTAGCATGGGCTAACATCCTGCTTTTGGGGCAAGACCTGTAGCTAGGGTATCGTTGTTTAAGGCTAGCTCTGTCTGGAGTGCTTCGTATCCTGCGTCCCGTGCCTCCTTAGCTTTTTATATAGTGTGGCTTGTACGCAGTATCATTTTACTAGAATAACGCTTCTTAGACGCTGCTGTAACCAGAGATACCCTGACCTTACTGTCACATGCTGGCTATTTCTTGTGCCAAAACAAAAAGGTAAGAAAATAGAAACTAAAAGGATAGAGCAATCACTGAGTATGTATTTGCATTTCTTTCTCCCGAGCCTGTAAATCTAGTTTGTGGCAATGTTTCTGTTTGGGCTTTCTGCTTCGTTTCTGCTTGGTAACTGCCTTTGAAGAGGTTCGGGGGTTTTATTTGCTTTTCCAAGGGAGAGAGAAGAAAGATAAGAGGAGGTTGATTGAGGCTGTCATGAGGCCGGTGAAGCTGCAGCGCACAGAGGACTGGCTAGGGGCATGGCGCTATCTTCATATGTGCTTAGAGAGGCTAGCCAGGTTCCCAGACGGGATGGACAGCTAGCAGGGAAGAAAAGGAAAGCACAAAAAATACTGTGCAGTCACATGGCCAGTTTTCCTTGGGCTGGCCTTCTACTCCCTGTCCCTACCACCACCTACAAGGCTGACCCTCCAGGCTTGTGTAAAAATGAGCTACACCATTTTAATCAAAGCTGTGTGATTAAGCAGGTTTCCAGTAAACCAATGCAAAAGCCTGGACTCTTATTTCAGCATGAAGATGATTCTTTTTTTTTTTTTTTTCAAATAATTGACTTTAGAGTTATTTCAGCTTAGGTAAATCCATTAAGAGCAGGCTGCAATTGATACACCATTTTCATACCTCCTCAAAAGTGTGTGATACAGTGTAGATAATTGTGCTGGACAAAGCTTGATAAACTTTGGTTCCTTTCCAGAAAAGAGGAACAGATTTCTCTTCTACCAGGTCTTCTGGATCGGGGTTTGCAGAGTGATCCCCAGGCAGTCTCTGCTGTGTCTCACTGTACCCAGGTTCCTTCTTATTGTATCAGTGTGTGGTCCCTTATAGCAGCTCCCAAGATTTAACTTGTGACCTCTTAAAGAACAAATGCATGTTTCTCTGCAGACAAAAGCAAGGATGGGACCATGGAAATTTCTGATGTTTGAAATTTAATTTCAGTGTTCAAATTTTAGATATGTATTTCTATTAAGTAGCTAAGAGACTGTCGAGGATGAATGAAAATCACTGGAACATTAGCTTGTATGGGAAAGTGGCTCCTTGTGTGTCCCACCAGATGAGGAGACCTTGTGACAGCCCAAAAGCTCTTCTAAAATCCCCTGCTAAAGAGACACAAGTTTTGTAACATCCACCTCTTGGCTGTAAGAGAGATTATTTGTCTGAGAAGCAGAATCCTTTTCTTGCCCACTCTGTGTTTGAACCAAAAAGCATGAAACTTAAATGATGCCATATGACTTCCCAAGTTCTGTGATACACATGGACGATTTTGCCAGCACTGTTCACGCAAAGTGGTCAGATAAGTGGAGGGACTTTGCACGCAGCACGTCCCCTCTGAATTGTCCCACGGTGGCCCGTCCCACCAGACCACCTCCACGGGTGAATGAACAACAGCCGTTCATTAATGCAGAACAGAGATCCAGTGCTGGCCATAGGAAGTGAAAGCCCTAAAGTGCACAAGGCACAAGGCAGTAGCCTTGTTCTCCCTTTACAAAGCTGCTCTCTGTTAAAACTACGGTATCGACCCGCACTGGCGTACCAGTGTTCTTCATTAGGGTTTGCACGCTGTGTTATACGAGCCTGCAGTTAAAAAAACAAACGAACAAAACCTGCTTGTGGTAATTTACTGTTTAATGGTATTGGAAGTGAGTTTAATCAGGAAAAAGATAATTGGGGTGATTATGCCTAACTGTAGCACTGGAAGGAGTGGGATGCTCAGGCACTGAGGTGGTGGCTTCACAGGTGACTCTGAAGGAGATGGATTATTTGCAAAATCTCATCCTGATGTGGCTTTCCCAGAACGCAGCCCACTCCTAAGACACAGATCCTTCTATGTTTAATAAGGTGTTAAAGCAGAACTTGAAATGTTCATTCACATTTCCCTGTTCTGGATGATTTCATTGACCATCTGGTGCCGCTTTTTTTTTTAAAGATGCTTCTGCGTCCTGCACATTACTTTCTGCTTACCCTTTGGGCCCCAGTTTGGCAGAGTGCCTGGGAATGTGCTTGGTGTCCTGTCCCTTCCTAACTCAGCAAAACACTGAAGACGGTACGTAACAATAAGCTGTCATGTTTCTGCTCCCACCTCACCAGGAGAGCCTCGTCCTACCAGCTGCCACAGCAGCCTTCAGCTGGCAGCTGGGAGAAGGATATGAGAGTTTGTATAAACAGCACTTTTATTCCCAGGGAGGTTTCTAACACTTGTTTTGGTGGCTTGCTCAGATTTGCATACTTGAATAGCGATAGCAGCCTGGCATCAAAGCGGTAGAAGAGAGAACTATTCAGAGAAAAAAAAAATTCCTGTCTTGGGTCCAAGTAGAGTTACTCTCCGATACTGAGAACTGAAAGACTTTCCAGTTGAGCCTCCATTTCCCCTGTGTGTTAGTGCTACAATTACAAATATAGCTGGCTTTTGCGGTGTGAAAATTCAGATCATTTGCTTAGCTGGAGGAAAAGCAAAAACTCTACCCTTTCTGAACTGACTGGAGTGAAAGGCCATATTTTAACCTGAAGAAGAGCTAGCAGCCATGGAGAATGTTTGCTGGAAAGTGAAACCCAAGAAATTACACTGAACAAACATTGAATTGCATGTATTTTTAACATGCCTGTGTGCGCATGGTTGTGATCAAGACGGAGAGGAAGGACAGATCTGATACTGACCGTATTCAGTCTAGGAGTGAATGCAGAGGAGGCCGTAGTTACAGACTGATTTGGGAGTAAGCTTAAGTCCATTGAAGGAACCCAGTGTAAATGGCTGTGGGTGCATATTTTTCACGTGGGGCAGCAGCCCTGCCACTGCTGCTGACATGCTGGGGGCCCATTCAGCCAGCAAACCTGCGCCACCTCCAAGCAGCACAGGCTAAGGCAGCAGAGCCCATTTCTACCTGCACTGCTGCATCTCCCATCCGACTTTTGTCAGGAGAGATATTTTGCTGAGGGGATGTAACTGGATTGATTCCTATGCTCTGACCAGACCATGCTGTGCTGGCACAACACTGCTGTATAAATCAAATAACAATACACCAGCTAAACTGTTCTAAGTTTAGTTTAAGTGGCCTTTTACAGTGGCATCGGTATATTGCTCTTAAACCAAATCTTTTAATTGTACTTCTCTGGATATTTTTTGCTTTGTCATGTTGATGAAGTTCTTATTCAATTTATTTAGCCAACACATTTTGGCTAACACTATTTTGTCCTCTGTTCCAGGAGGTCTCTCGGGTTCAGGTGCTACCACAGCTTTTCTAGGAGGCAAGCCAGGATTTTTCTCATCATCAGAGTGCATTTCATTTGTTCACTAGTGTTCTTCTTCCCTTATCTGTGTTTGTATTATGTTACCATCCAGGGCATTCCTGCATTTGTTCTGTGTTTGTATGTCCAAAAGATTACACTTCTGTGAGTTTAGGGTCTGTGTGTGAGACAAAAAGCCCCAGAGAGAGAGGCTAGAGATTGCTATAAAGATCTCAGTGTTGTATTTTGTTCTCCTAAACGGAATTCCTGCTGTAGGTCTTCCTACATGCTGAAGTAAGGAATCCATGTGAAAGTGTCTTCACTCCATGTGTGTTTATTATGAAAGTCCTTCATGTTTTGTTTGACTATTTTGATGTGTCCAGTTTCTTATCTGATGCCTTCTCGTTACCTTTCTAATTCAGGGACAAAGTCCAAAGAAATGTTGGCATCTACTTATGGAGGGTGGAGTTGGCAGAGAAATGGGTTAGCTCTGCCCCCTTTTTGATCGGAAAGATGTCCTTGTAAAATAACCCCAGCTGAGGTCTGAAAGAGAAAGGGTTCCTGCATCTTATTTACCTCGGCTCTCAACTGCTCCTTCTACTCCAGCTTGAAATGCCTGAAGTGATGGTGATGATGTCATTCTTGTGAGCTGTGACATAAGGTGCAAGGACCGGCTGAGACAGTTGGGCTTGTTCAGCCTGGAGAAGAGAAGGCTTCAGGGAGGCCTTATAGTGGCCTTCCAGTACTTCAAGAGGGCCTGGAGGAAAGGTGGGAAGAGACTCTTGATCAGGGAGTGCAGTGATGGGATAAGGGGTAACCATTTCAAACTGAAAGAGTGGAGATTTAGATTAGCTATTAGGAAGAAGTTCTTTACTGTGATGGTGGTGAGACACTGGAAGAGGTTGCCCGGAAAGGCTGTGGATGCCTCCTCCCTGGAAGTGCTCAAGGCCAGACTGGATGGGGCTTTGAGCAACCTGGTCTGGTGGAAGATGTCCCTGCCCATGGTGGGGGGGGGGGGGGGGTGGGGGTGATGGTGTGTGTTGAACTAGATGATCTTTAAAGTCCTTTCCAACCCAAACCATTCTATGGTTCTATGATTCTATGATCTTCTGCAACTGCTATCGTCACAGTCCCCAGAAGGAATAGATTTCATTTTAAATTAGAGGGGCAAGACTGCTCCCACTGTGAAGCTGTTGTACCACAGGTGATGTGGCTGGGGCGCATGTTCAGAAGGAGAAACAACTGCAGGCAAATGTCTCTTGGGGCTGCTTTCATGATCTGTCCTCAAGGACCTCAAGGTGCCACATCATTGCCAGGTGCTCTACTCCAGTGCTTCATCATTCCTACTGCTGGAAAACAGGCCTTCACACTTCACCTGCAGCTGCCTTCCTGTGATTGAAAGACTATTACTTCTTGCCCTAATGCCCCCAAAACTCCATTGTGTATACTTTATGTATGCTCTGCCTGCTTTAACGTAGAGCGCTTGTATTTCTGAGAGGACACAGAAGATGAGAAAGTCCATTCAATCCTTGGAAGATGACTTACAGGCCTTTCTGGCTGAGCAGGGGCTTGACTAGAAGACAGCAAACTCCGCTTTTAACCACACCAGTACAGTTTTGAAGCACCTAAGGGTGTCCTGGCTGATAGCATTTAATGAATGTCAATGCTTGGATACTATGAAAGGAATATGAGAAGGTTTATTACAAAGAGCTTGTGCTTTCTTAGTACGCACTTGTGATCTGCCATCCAGCAGGAGCAGGAACAACAGTAGTTCTGCAGCCTCATACACACTAAAGTGAGCAACCATGGGTGCATACTAGAGTTAACAGTGAAACGCCTGAGCACAGCAAGACAGCAGGTGATCTTGTGGTGATTATTAATGGGATATTTGTAATTATATCGAGGTAATTGGCATGATGAGGTATTCACAATACTCTCTGTTGGTAGACAGAATATTGCACTTATGCTAATGAGGGAGGAAAATGAATAGTGAGGAGGTTAATGGTGGTTGCTTTAACCGGAGACCAGAAAGAAAATCCTCCATGGGGTCATCTAGTCTATTCTCCTGACACTCTGCTAGAGCAGAATTTACCTCATCTCTCAACTGCTCCTTCTATTCCAACTTGAAATGCTTGAAGTGATGGTGATGACATTGTTCTTGTGAGCTATGACATAAGGTGCAAGTGAGTGTCAGCCTCAGAACATGAATACAGCTCTCATACAGGCAAGTCTCCTTGAGAACCAGGTTAACACCTTTTCAAGTACCTAAACAACCCACTTCAAGTGACCGTGCAACAGCTGATTTTTCTGTGTTTCACCAAAGCTGCAGGAAGAGCAGTGCTTTCGAACACTGTTCCGCAGCCATTGCTTTGATTTTGGAAAATTCATTTTTAAAAAAAATCATTCTAGTGAGCTGAATAAAGCTGAATTGGCAAATCACAGATACCCAGAAGGAACAGTGTCCTGTTTATAAGGAAAGAGTGCGGTTACTGTGGTCAGACAGCCGGGCCACAGGCCAGGTCATGCCTCCTAAACATATTTTATCTAACCTCGTGTCACAGGCAGGATGTGGGGAAAGTAAGATTTTCTCTTCTGAAACGTAAGGGCCATTCACAGGGACCGTAGACTGGCATCAGTCCCTGGACAAGTGTTTTGTCCTATACCAGCTGAACCTCTGCTTCTTAACTAGGGTATCAGAGAAAATTTCCAGACCTGCCAGGATCAGGATTGGTGCAGATCCACCTCGGTGGCTTTCCCTGGGTAGCTGAGAAGGTAAAGGCAGACTGCAACCCAGCCTGAATGGACCCATTCTTCTCAGCCAACCGCTAACACTTAAGGTATGTCTCTGCTTGGCAAACACGGGGTGTGACTGTAGCACATAAATCACGCGTGCAGCTAACAAGGTCTAGAAACTGCGAGGCTGTAGGTAGAGTCCCTGGAGAGTCCTTGCTTCTGCCACTTGCACTCATATGCCTGTGCCACTCTGCCCTGGCTACTGGTGTTGCCTAAGGTGGCTGGAAGAAGCCTCCAGGGCTACAGAAGCACCTCTGCTTGGTTGGCTGGAGCTGAGGGGACGTCTAGTGGTGGTATCTTAACATCCAGCTTTCCATGTAACTAGAGGCATCCAGTTTTTCCACTGTTGCTGCAGCTTCCTCGAAAGTGATGGGTGGAGGCAGCAGTGAGATCAAAGGTGTCTTGTGTCATGTTTTCCTTGTGAAAGAAGCTCCCAACTTTAATTACTGGATTCAGGCAAAGCTCAGGTCTTGGTCTCCATGTGGCAATCCCTGTGACAGTAGTGGAGATTCCAAATGCAAAATCAGCATAACTGGTGCAAAACCGATGCTGTCTTCCTGACTTGACCTGATAGGTTTTATATGGCCTCTATCTCTGCACGTGCAGACCCCAAACCATAATCAAAAGTAATTTAAACTTTGTAATTTGAATTTGGTATGTGAGTACACAGAATATGTAAGAGATTCATTACTTAGGCAGTGCAGTAAGACCCTCCTGTATGACACAGTCGTGCAGAAATTGGTGCTGATTTCTCAGTACTGTCCATTGATTTTCTTAGTCATATATCACCTCCCCTTGGAGAATAGCTGGGCCCTTAGCATGGGGGAAAACTAAAAGAGACAACACTGTATCCCCCTTATCCACATGCTTACATACTACTGTGACTAAAGCAAATATATGTAACTACAGGTAGCAATGCAAGACAACACAGCGAATAAATATTGAAGGGAGATTAAAATGGTTTATTAATATCATCCTATTTTCTTTCAGGATTTACAAAGATTTTCCCTGGTAAATATTACGCAGTTGGTGGTAGGTTTGCTCTGAGGGAATGTGCACACAGAAGGACAACCCTTTGGCAAAAAGCTCTTCGAGGCTGTGCCAATAACCAGTAAAGAAACTCAGGTGCAGTTCCCAAAGGGATGATCTCACTGATGGGGATTGTTGCAACAGGCAGACGTGGTCATGTATTCTAAACTGCCTCTTCTTTCTCCCCATTCTAAGAAATGCATTGCTTCCTCAATGTAAAGGAACTAATTACTTATTTTTCAGGCTATTAAACCAAACACTATGTATACATGCCCTCCTGATGTGTTCTGGGATCGCTGCTGCTGCGATCACAGCAGGGGAGGATTTTGCTGCTGCTGTTACCATGTTTTTCATGTGGCATATTATTAGACAAAGCTGTGTTTTGTTCTTGAGTTGTTGTTTGGTTTTTTTTTGTTTTTTTTTTTTTTTTTAATGAACAGGGAAACTGCTACTCTAGCTTCTTGGCCAGTTTTATTTTCTGAACCCCAGAATTCATGTCTTTGAATATCTCTTTGCTATTTCTCAGTAATTCTTTCTCACTTTTTTTCTTTCTTCTGCCATGAGGTCTTTTTTACCTTCTCAAGCCAGTGACCAGCAGAAAGACCTTAAGTAAGAATCTCTCACCCTTAACTGTCTAATATATTTAGCCCAGACTTTTCTCTGCCTTTCTGGCTTGCGTGTGCTCAAGCACAGTCATTACCTTGATTACAGAACAGCCCTCAGTGATGAAATAACCCTGGTACTGAGCCGGGAGCACAGAAGGAGCTCAGACATGTATCCTTCCTTCAGACAAACTTTCATGCTCTTGTGCTTGGAGATGGATAAAATTCCCCATGTGACGTACTGAAGTGGTTTCCTTTTCTGTGGATTCACAATGAAATGTAGTTTGTGTTTTTTGTTTGCTTGTTTGTTTTTTGATTCCTCTCGTCACCTCCCAGACATTTCCAATTGATTATCTTTTGATTTTTAAAAAATTAACTTGTTCTTATTTAATTCTTACCCATTCTTCCTTACTTAATATTTTTGCCATGACATGTACTAAAATCCATGAAGAGCAGATCTGTGGTGGGGATAGTATTTTTTTCCCCAGTGAGACTCACCCTATCCCTGCTGCACGAGTGTACATTTTTTCAACCTCCTTAATTTCTGAAGGAAAAAAAAGATTAGTTGTAAAGTCACAGGATTTCGTTTTACCTTTTATGTGCCATGACTTTTCCAAGGTTTGTGAGGTACTGAAGGGCTCTGCAATGGGAAAAGTTAGCAAAAACCTTTTTCTTTGTATCAACAAGTTCTGCAGGGCTGCCTTTCCACAGTGATACCCCCTCTTCTGGCCTCACCTCACTCATCTACACCTCACTCATCTACACCAACTATCGCTACTTTGGCCTGCGCTGCAAACAGCAAACCCCTGAGGGAGAGAAGGGTCCCTCTCATTTGGAAGACAGCTTCCGTTTTCTAGAAACTCTTGGAGTGAGTTTTGAAGTATCTTGTAGCTTTCATGAAGGATATCGTCATGTGCTATTTTGTGACACACTGCAAATCAATTTGAATTTCCCAGCACTTTCGCAGCACATCGCTATTTTCCACCTGTCTCACTGGACAGATTAGGTTTGCACTTGTAGGGTCTAAGTGAAGGTGGTACTCGTATGCACGATGGACATCTTTTCTCCTTTCTTGTGACATGTCTGCATGGAGCGTGTGTTTAGCGCGGGCGCGCCCATGTGCAGGCAATGTGCACCGTGACTTGTGTTTGCAAGCGATGCTCAGAAGACCTGTCTGTGGGCTTGCACTCTGCGCCGTGGTGGTGGTGGTGATGCTGCTGCTGCATCCCCGGCTGGTGCTGCCCGTCGCTCCTCCCGTGGAGCAACAGTGCCAACTGCTGGCTGCTGAGCCTGGGCTGCCAGGGCTACCGGCTGTAAGCCTAATTCTGAGGGCATCGGTACCTAAACCAAAGCATCTCTTTGCTGATGGTTTGGGGACTTAGCAGTAATATCTCAGCTTGGTAGTCCTTGTTTCTGTACTAAAATAATATTCCATTGTGTGCAGATAAGCCCATGCCTGTTACCTTTCTTTGTGGCATTTCACACATTAATTTATAAACAAATTATTAATGTTGTTTTAAAGCTCTATGTCTCTCCTGATATTCCAGGGCTGGCTGCTCAGAGGGAGGAGAAAGTTTCTGCTCTGAGCAGTGGAAGGGCCATGAAAGGTATCATGTGCTCCCTGGGATTTTTTTAATTATTCAGTTGTGGCAGCAATTTGCCAACTACAAATTTGAGATGTCCATATGTGTTACAGATGCAATGAGCTCTGGGGAAAATGAGGTTTATGTATTTCTGCACAGGGTACCACACAGTGTTTTTGGTTAGAAAAAAGGGAAAGAAAATGGGGAGGGTAAGAAAAAGAAGAGAATGTGCAAGTGTACATATAAGTTACATTTTATTAGAATTTCAGTAAAATGCTTTAATACAAAAAAGTTGTGTTTTTTTCCCCAAGAGAAATATCAAACGGAAAAGACAGGTCTATTTCTTTAAAAGTTTCCCATGAGAAGGTGTTCTCATTTTTGTTTTGCTCCATAAGGCTTTGTCTTTGCCCTGTCCCTTTCCCTTTTTTTGGCCTGTGGTCTTTTTCTGGGTGGTTACAGTGTTAGCACTGTAGGAGGTAGCAGGAGAGGGGAAATGGATGGGGAGTAGAAAAGTGGGGGGGGAAAAAAAAAAAAGATTAAGAAAGCCGTGCAGAAGAAGGGGAAAAAAGGTGAGTGGGCAAAGCAAGAAAGAGAGAGATGATCAGGGGAAGCTTGAAAAGGAAAAAAAAAGGGAGGGACACGAGGAGACAGGCAGCCAAACAAACTGAAAGCGAGTTTGATGAGTCAGGGTTTCTGTGGGTTTCTTGCACCTCCCAAAGGGCCATTTTCTACTTCCTCCCAGCCACAAATGTTCTTCGTATTTTTTTTTTTTTTTTGGAACAGAACGTGAGAGGAAAACAAATAAATTGGCTATTCTTAAACAAATGTGACAAGCCCAGGCTGAGGCACAGGTGGACTGCAGCCATGCGAGGTCTCTAAGTTTAGGCTGGAGAGCTTTGGCCACCCAGTAGGTTTAGCACCGCTTCCAGCCTTCTGTTACTCTGTCACTCATGTGTTTGTTTCCAACACCACCCTCCCCCCCCCCCCCCCCCCCTCCGCAATACCTTCATATGGAAATATAAAGTAGGCAGAAGAAAAAAAAAAAGTATTTTGATACTACCTTGAAAGACAGGAACCTTGAAACTCCTCCTGTGAAACTGAAACTTTGGGGTTTTGGAAGGGTTTTTTCTGGTGAAGCTTATAAATCCTATGATAAAAGTATCTCCCAGGCAATCTGTCGCTTTAGCCCCATCTGGGAGCCCCAAGGTGGCCCTGGGCACCATTGAGGATGGGAGGGCCACCGCACTCCCCTCAGCAGAGGAGAAATTGTGTGCAAGTGCAGCACTGCTTATGTCATGGATCCTGTGGCAGCTGGGTGCTTTGCTAAATGTCAGGAGTGGGAAATTCGAGCAATTTGGGAACGCTGTCAGTCAGTTTTTCAAGTTTGTGATATCCTGATTCCTGGGAGTGCTGGGAACAGTTTGAAAGTGAAATTCGGGTATTGCCTGGCATCTGAGAAAGCAGAAGGCAAATAAATAGGAAAGGAGTTTTTAATTTAGGAAATTTCATTTTTTTTCTAAACAAAACTCAATACTTTCTGAGGTTCTGTTACATGTTGGGGGACTCTTCCCTGTGTTTGAGCATGGTGCAAATATGACAATATTCCAACCCTCTGCTGCTACTATAGTTTTCACTCACTCATCTGTATACCAGCCATGTCCCTCTCAGATACACTCACAGTCTTATTTTCTAACAATCTGGAAAAGAAAGTAGAGTGAGGACAACAGAGCCTAGTCTAATTTCTAATTTGGCTCCTGCATATAAGCATTTACATGGGGTAAAAGATATACCCAGTAGGAATGAGCTATATATGGCCTCAGACCTCCCTAACTAAGCACAAAACGGCTACTGCCCCGGGGCTAAAAAAAAAATTAAGGTGTTTGGGATTCTTGTTTCTTAACAAATGCTTTTGAATATTCCAGAAAAATATTGCAATTATTGTAATAGCTGCAGGTGGAGAAAGAAGCACTTGAAGCAGATCAAAATGGTAACTACATTAAAGCATAAGTGTGCTGCAAATACCTTGCAAGTGCCACTCAGTGGACTTCCCTCACAACCCATTTTTAACTAGCTTTTGTGGGAGTGGGAGAACGGGGACATTGGTGGTGTTGGTTAATTTGGTTTTCTATCAGGAGAAGTGAGTGCCAGACCTGACACAAGGAAACGTGCGGGAGAGAGCGAAGTATAACCATCTTCTTTCAGTGACAGCAAGCTGTTAGGTTGGCCTAAGCCACAACGTGGAACATCATCTCAGCATTTGGGAGACAGACAATCCAGTCTTCCATACCCGAGCTGATCCTCCTGAGATCAGGAGAGCTGGGTCTTTCTCTCTCCCGTCTCTTCTCACACAGGACCTATTCCGGTTTTCCACTTGCTGACAATAAAAGCACATTCATATATGAAGATAGATTTATTCTAATAACATTACAAATGCAACAAGAATAAAGCTCTATAATAAGAAATGTTATTACAGTACTTGTGTTTACAGTTTGGATATTACATGGCATTTAGCTGGATTCCTTCTTCGCATGTTCATTGCTTAAATCACCTAATTGCCATGTTTTACTTTAAATTGCTGAGTACAGAGAAATTTTTATTTAGTGTTATAACCTCATTTCACAAAAGGCTTGGGGTTTTTATAACAGTTTTGTCATTTACATTGCTTGTTATGGGTCTTTCAGGGTCTGCCATTTTAACATTTTATTTGTACTAATTATGGCTGAACCTATAAAACAACAGTTAAAGTCTGTTCATTAAAAATAAAGAGAAAATCACAGTTTTGGTCAACAGCATGAGTTTGAGTCACTAAAATCATGTCTGGAGGCTTGAGGGTGGGTAGCCAGAAGTGGCTGGAGAGCCACCAAGCAAAGCACAGAAACGGAGAAGTGTACAAGAACAAGACATCCCTTTTTGGGGAGCTGCTCCACTTGAAGAACCCCCGCAACAAACTTTCTAAGGTTATTGAAAATAAAATAACGTGCATGCCCCAAAGGAAAGAGAGATTAGGGCTGGTTCTCAGTACTGCTACCCAGCTTCCAGCTGGAGAGTTGCAGAAATCTCATAAAGCTCCGCTCTGACTATTGAGTAGTCAAAAGACCACTTCCTGAGCCTTGTGTTTTACCATCTGTAGCATTTTCCTTCCCAATGAAACAACTACCTGACAGGTTTGATTTGGACTCAGATGCCCTTGCACATCTCCTCCTTGCTCCTCAGCCACGCTTCCTTTCTTCCCTGGGCTTCGTCTCTCCCTACCAGGGGCCTGGACCCAACTCCCCCACCAGGGACACACACTGATGGGGAAAAAAGCCATGCAACAAGGCATTGCTTGTGAAGGAAACTGAAATTCTGTGAAACTAATTTCTGCAGTATGCACTGGGCTGTTTCTAATGACAGTGTCTTGACTCTTTCCTACTGATGTAAATAATTGAGATGGATGTCATGACATTATTTATTATTATTTTTAGTTAAACAAAATTAAAAACTTTCCAGGACATGTCATTGCAATTTTCAAGAGTCTGTTCTAACCATGTTCTGATTTATTTTACTTTCACACAGACGTGCGTTCCTCCTAAGCCGTATGCTTCTCTGAATAAAGGGAGCCCAGGCTACATGCTTTCTTAGCCATTACAGGCCTTTGCCACTGAGAAAGCCAACCTCTTACTGCGAATGTATTATTATCTATATAATATATTATTATACTATTAGGAAAACTTAATGGTGGAGCAGGACTGAAAGAGCTGAGCAGACCAAAGTGAGAGAAGAGGAGGCGAAGGAGGGTAGCTCTGCACGTAGAGGTGAGATGCGACGCTGGGCAAGGCAGAGAGCTGTTGCTCCCTGTACCAGCCGTGGGAGTTTCACTGCGGTGGGGTGGGATACTGTGGGGACAGGTGAGGTGGCTGTGCCTACTGGGGCACGGGGGCTGGCTGTCCTGATGGTGGTGCCAGGAGCCGCGATGCCGCTAGATGTCCCTTGTCACCCGAGTGAGGCAGGCGGCTCGTCCCCATCCCTGCGCTGCGGGTATTTATGATGCAGTGTGATAAAGAAGACAGTGTTTAGCATTAAACATGGAGTCTGACTTAAGAAAAAAGCCTGCGACTTAATGTCATGGGTGGCAAGGAGAAAGTTGCTTCTTTAGCCTGTTTTCATTTAATTTCTCAGTGAAAGATACTCTGTTGTAGGGAGACGTTTGTTCTGAATGGATATTTCCACCAGGGCCAATCAGTATTTCCTGGTGAAAAGAAGTCACACTAGGAAATGCTGGTTTGGTGAGCCTAATGCCATGGCTTTGGCTAACTTTTGCCAACTCTGACACAGGCTTGCGTGGTGCGAGGTGGGGTCCTGGCAGCCCCCATCAGCAGAGCTGACGTGGAAAGAGGGCAAGTACCTGCGGGCTTTCCTTGCACCTCCTTAGTGATTTTGCCATTTTAGGCATGTTTAGAAAAAGGCCAGAAAAATAAGTTTCTTCTGGGAAGAGCTGCTGGACCCAAAGCACTTTCTACTAGCTGGGGGCGGGGGTGAGAAGAATACATATTGGGGGAAAGAAATTTGTCTCATTCTCATTCAGACAAAAGCCAAAGAAATAATAAATAAAACTTTTCCTCCTCTTCTCAGGCTGCTGGGGAGCAGGAGATCACCTGCTTCATGTGAGATGGGAGAGCTACACTTGGCCATCGGAAACCCAGCAGGGACCTAGCCCTGTGGGGACAGCAGAAGCCACATGCCAGGCTCTTCAGGGTGGTACCCAGGGCCACCTCTCCCCTTCCTCATGAATCACCCCAGGCTCAACCCCTCCATCTCACTGGTGCAACCACAGCCCCAAAAGCTCAGTATGCCCCTACAGAGGGGAAAGGGCTGGTGGGGGAGGGAGCAGCCTCTGAGAAAGGTGGGCTGCTGTAGGCATGTGACATGGAGCAGGCAAGGAAGGGTCTGCAAGCTCTTGGAGGCAGTGCTTAAGTGGGACACAGAGAAACCTCCCAAACCTGCTTCCACCTGGCCTCCCCAGACCTCTCCTTATGCTTCCCAGCCCCTGTGTTGCCCAGAACACGCAGCCCCACCTGGAGCCCAGGCTATTTGGCCACACAGTTTGTGTTTGCCATGTAGCTTGACCATCCCTCCAGCCAGCTGCACTGTCCTCCCATGCTGGGGGTGCTCTTGCCCCTCCAGACCGGTTTGGTAGCTGGGCTAGGAGGGCAGCCTCCCGCAATGGGTGTGTGACAGCCTCTTCTGCAGTCCTTTAAGAGTTAATTCCTCCCTGTGCCCTAGACGTGTGGCTATGTTTTCACTGGAGTGGACGCTGTGTTCCCATATGTCCCTAGCTCCCATGGCTGGCACCTTGGTGTGGACATCTGTGCCGCTTGGCATGCCCATGCCCTTGCAAAGACTCACCTGAACTTGCGCTGGGCAACTCCTCCTGCACCTGGTCTCCTGTGGTTCCCCACGTGCCTTATGCACACACCACTGCTGCACGCAGAGTGGGGTGTGAATGCCCTTAAACTGCCCTGAAAGCAACTACATCGGCTTATCTGCCCAGATGATAGCTATCATGTTATGAACATTTCTCAAATAGAAGTAATAACTGACTGACTGTAATGTTTCTTAGGAGGTGCTGCTGTGGTGCATGGTTGCACAAATCAAGCTGTTGTGTATTCAGAGTCATATCTGCCCACCTGAATGACAGAAATTAAGCATTTGCTGATTTCTACTTCATTTAAACCTGCAGGAGCCTGTAGTGCTCATCCTCCTTGTGCACCAAGGTATCCACGTGTGCTGCTTGCCAATCGGGGACTTCTTCACCAAGTAATGTCTGTACAAATCTCTTAATAACAGAGGGACTACACACAGATTATTGTGATCATAGTTTGGCCGACATAGCCTTTATTACTAATGGTGATGCTGGAGATGGAAAACCCAGCTTGATTCTCAGATCCCTGCTGGAAAGTAATAAAATAAAGAGGAACAAAATCTGTGAGTGCATTTGCCACCAAATCTTTGAAAAACACAAAAGTGGAACCCTGCCAATGCTATTGCTGGCTACTTTTCAGAGCAGAGCCTCACTCCGAGGTAGGATTAGAAGTGGAAGTGAAACAAAATTCTGAGCTTCCAAACCCCTTGCTTTTTAACATTCCTCTGTAAATGAACCATCACAAGTCCACTGAGTGGACTGTGACATCCTCACCCAGGTGGGAGGCTAGGTGTGGCTGGGTAAGGATTCCGAGATGAAAACTCAATAACAACAGAGTGTTATTAAGCAGGCATTCTTTATTGCAGTGCTGGGTGGCACTGGGGATCGCCCCACCATGAGCGCTCTGCTGGAGTCGTCTCACAAAGTAGCTTAAGTACAGTTTAACTTGTGCATATTCATTAAATTTCTCAGAACTAATTATAATATTCAGTACTTTTCTAGAACTCATAAATGTATGCTAATGATTTTGGAACATGCGCAGTTAAACTATGGTAGGGGTCTCATCTCCCTCTGGTGGTCGTCTGTAGTCTTCCTCACTGTTGTCCTTTCTTTAACCCCAATTGGCGCGCATGCTCAACTTGAACATTTTTTTCTGTCCCCTGGTCTCGTGCTTTACTTGGGTGTAATTCCAAGCCCCTGTTATTTACATGTGTCAGTATGTCTATATCTTCTAGACATGGAAAGCTACACAAACTGTTCTTCCTTGACACAAACACGTGATTAGGTTCCCTGTATCTTAACTGGTAAAAATATTATTCTCTGAAAAACAATGTAAACTACAGACAGAGGGTATAAGATCAAACGGTTCTTAAAGACTAAACTACATAGTTTGAAACAACCAGGCTTAACATGGTAAATACAAGAAAATCTTAGCCCTATCAGAAGTGCATTTTGTGTCTCTGACGTTAGTATCATGTTGTTGTGCACAAATGGAAGGTTTACAGTCATTTGACATTTGTTGGTTTCTACTGTAATTATTGTGTGCTGCTCTTGCACCTTCAGAGTATTTTTTAACATCTTCTGGTAATAGAATAATTAGAAAATAACTTCAGCTATCAAAAAAAAATGGTGTCTAGTTTGCTAACACAAAGAACTGACAAAAGAACTGCTTCAGTGGAAGTGCTCTTATAAAAATGGAGTGGTGGTGTCGTTTTTCTTTGTTGAGAACATTGGCGAAGGGAGGCTGGCTTTTACATAGTCTCTTTTGTTCATCCTTGGACAATGGCAGAACTCTCAGCTAAATTCTAGTGGCAGAAACTTCTCCTCTGGCAGTAGAGGAGAATGATACAATATTATGTATAATCATAACTAAAAAAAAAAATCCCTAACCCATAGCTTGGATTTTGAGTATCAGAATGAGCCTTCAATACTAAGGAATGAGCCTGCAGTACTATGAATACAGAAAAAGCTATTAAATTTTTTGAAACATAAAAAAAGGCACTCGATAAAATCAGTATCAAATAAAAGATGAATGTAAATGTAATTTTAAATTATTTATTTGACTCCCTCTCTTTTTTCATGTTAATATATCCTTAGCTCTAGTTCACAATCACACACTAATTATAAATGTAAGGAAACCTAACTTTTTACCATACTAATTAAACTGTATGTCACATAGACATTTGGGGAGAATTTCCCATGCTTTCTGGTGTGAATGGAAGGAAAGAACAGCGGTGCTCACTTTAAACTGGATTTTTTTCTAGTACCTTGCAAAAAGGCTTCATTGTATTTTGATTAATCCATGCTTGGTCCACCTCGGATGTTTCCATGGAAACAGAATTTCTTTCCTTGATGGCAACTGTTAGGCTTGGGAAGGCTCCTCGCTGCACAAGAACATTTCAGCTCCTAAAGAACTACTTGTTGGAAATTTAATGTGCATAAACAAAACTCCCAAATTCCTCCTTAGTATTATTGTTGTCAATGCTAACAGAGAACTGTTTTCTTAATGATACACAGTGGTGCCTTTTCACTCTACAAGAAAATAGAATAACAGCAGTATTCTTTCCACCGCAAGAGAGCACTTTTTCTGGTCCAGAAAAAAATAGCCTGCAAAACTAAATTTTAAGAATTCTGATGTGTGAATATTTAGATCTGGATCCAAATAATTTGACTTAATGACTTTTAAAATTTAACGAATCTTGTTTTGCAGGTTGGAAATAATCTGAACAAATTATTCTTGTGTGCCATAATTTGGGTTATGGAGTTTGGGGATTTTTGGGTTCACTTTTCTTTGTGGGGTAGTTTTTTCCTCCAAAGGAAAAAAATACTCTTTAATGCATGCTACTACGA
The DNA here is from genome assembly GCF_034619465.1 of Leptosomus discolor. NCBI lineage: Eukaryota > Metazoa > Chordata > Aves > Leptosomiformes > Leptosomidae > Leptosomus > Leptosomus discolor. The sequence goes on from NC_141391.1 coordinate 155,879,557, forward strand.
TATTTGGAATAGGTTTTGAAAATCAACCAACAGAGGGAGCATTTGTGTGGTATTATTAATTTAACCAAGTGGTTGGAAACATGATCATCATTTCTCCCAGTATTTTTGGACAGCATATTTGTTGTGTAAAATTATTAACATTTTCAAAGATTCATAAAAATAGAAAAATTTTTGGTTTGGACTGTTTTAGTTCTCAAAAAATCCAATCTTAACTTTTGCTGACAGCGCAAGTAGCTATTTTAAATTGATTGTCCGGTTTATTGTTTGGAAAGTTAGAAGTTTTAGACCACAGAGTATTTATTATTTTGGTTAAAAAGTAATTATTGGTTAAAAATACATTGTGGGAAAGAGTTCAAACACCTCAGATTGACATCTTTTTATTACAGTGACATTTAGGAGTGCCACCCAGACATCAAGAGCCCATCATAAAAGAGTCCATAAAAATAAAGAATGAAAATATTTTTATTACAATAATGCCCTGACACTAGTGGTTGTATAAGTCAGGGAAGGGAAAGAAAAAACCTCTGTTTATTTATTCATATTTTTTTTGTTTCATCTTTGTTCATCATGGCAGGGAATCTGCCAAATGGAAAAAGGAAAATCGCTTTGAGAGCAAAAGACAGTTTTCAAACGTCTTCCAAGGACATACTGAAAAGAGAAATTATATATCACATTAGAGAAAAAAGCAGAAGCCTCAGTATTTCTTGGTACCTCTTTTATGTGTTCACTATTAGAATATATAATAATAACAATAATGTTTTGCACCCTGTGCTCTAGCCTAATATTTCCTCTTCAGCCTTTGGGGCACTGTTACATTTAGCTACTATAACTGCACTCTAAAATACTTCTCTGTTGCCAGCATGAGGTGTGAAAGGACTGCTGCTCTTCTCCATGTCTCAGCAGATTGGAGTCAGGTACCTGGCTGAATGACACAGGAAGCTGTGCAGCACTTTAGAACAGGACAGAAAAGTGAAACAACTGGGGACATCAGGGCCTGGCTGCAACTACTTGAGTGGAACTTGATGAGGGTTCAGGGCTGAGCATCCTTCTTGGCTGGGAAATGTGACAATGCCCAAAGTGATCCTGTAGTTAGGATCTGGTGGTGAGGTACCACAAGCTTAACGTTGTAGAACTGTGTTGCCCAAAGCCCAGGATTTCTTTGAAGACAACATTTTTCCTTTATAGGTGAGGCTTCTTTGATGAGTGCTTGTTTTGAATCTCATGAGAATCATGTGGTAGACACTTGGAGTTAGTAAGATCTATCTTTCTTGGTATTGCTTTCCCTGTTGATTAAATTGGGATGTAACTATTTGTTTTGTCATTTGTCCTACCCCCTAGAATGAGCAACCCCAGGAACCGGCGATGTCTCAGGCTGCTGGGGACGAGGAGACACACAAATGATATTAATGGTTTTAACACCATCTTAAAGTTAAGTGGGGGGTGGTACAGTCTGCAGCACTGCCATGTGTGGCAGAGAGAGAACCCTATTTATATGCCAGCAGGCTATTCTGGGTGTGCTAACACTGGGAGTGAGCAGCTGTGAGAAAAACAGAGAATAAGTGATAGCATACTCTGAAATCGAAATCACAGCAAAGCGCCATATGTGTTGACGCCAGCGCCCTCATTTCAGTGCTCTGAAGAGATAGCTTCCAACTTGCTTGCTGAATTTTCACAAAATTGCTATGCCACACAGCAGTCTCTAGAAGTCTCCGTAAATGCAGATATTCTGACCCATACACAGCACATGGGAAAACACTGGTCAGTAAAAACTTAGTCTTGAATGCTGCTAGAAGACCAGGCAAGACCTGAAATATTTGCCTTCCTCATTGCAGACCTCATTAACAAATGTACACATCATTCCCTGGGGATGCAGTTTCCCAATCACGAGGTTCTTATGTGAGCAGCATGCAGATGGACTCCTGCTTGCAGGACTCACGCATTTCAATGTTTACCTTCAGCTCTTAAAGCTTTAAAACAAATAGGAGAACAGAATATGTATTCCCTTGACAAGGCCCCTTTTCCACATGGTTTGGTTATTTATTTTTCTACCATGACACTGGTTATTATCAATAGTTTCCTTTCAATTATGTTCTCAGGCTCTTTAAAGATTTGAGAAGCTCCTGTGAGTCCGTGTGTCTGTGCAATGGGGTAGCTTCTGCTGAGCCATGGACGCTGCAGTAATGCCGCTGCAGCACATGTATGTAGCCAAGGGCAAGACAAGACTTGTGTCAGTGGAGACCTGGGGTGGACTTCTAAAATTTTTGAATGAAGGAGGCTCCATTTACACCTGTAAATAGAAGCCAGACTATTAAAAGCAGCTAGGGCTCTGTTAGGGCCTCATCTCTCAAACTGCTCTGCACTCAACATGGCAAAGCCTTGAAAATACAGCAGTTCTTGAACACTATGGCTGCATCACAGTGTGGCAGCTCTATTGTCCTGCAAGCGGGGTCCAGTACCTGGTGAGCAAAATGCCAATATACACACAGAGTTGAGGTATTTAATTTCATTGATGCACATCAATGGATATCTGTCCCAAGACAGCACACCTGGCCTCAGAGTTTCCCGTAATTATAGACTTAACTAATGCATATTCATCATTATTCCCTTCGATTACTGGCTCTTCTTCCTCGCTTCTAATGCAAATTAGTGTGCAGTCTCTGTCTTCTTCTTCTATTGTCCTTTTTGAGTAGGTGGTATAATTTGGGTGGGTGGTCAATGAGACAGTGTTTGTGATCTCCCCTTGCTGGAATTACCGTTTGCCTACTTCTTCTCTAATCTTGGCAGTCCCAAGCAGTTCTTCATGGTTTGCTGGCTAAACCACAATTCATCATCCTTTCTGACAGAGCCATATTGTCTAGTAGTTAGTTCCTAAATCTAGTCTTAAATCATGTCTAGTTACTATTTCAACAAAATTGGATCAAGACAATACAAAGGACTCCTAGCAACTTCCCAGTTGCTTCAATCACGTTTTGCATTTCATTAATATCAATGTTAACAGTTTCAGGTGCCAGCTCGGAGGCACTTACTGCGGTCCTGGGTGCAGCTACGGCCTTGCATCCAGCCCAGCATGGCCTCCCACCTCACCTGGCCTGGAGAGCCAGCAGTGCATGCCACAGCCCTGTGGCAGCCGTGTCTCTCCTCCCTGCAAACCCTGGCAGAAATCACTCCTCAGAGCAGGCAACGCTCCCAGTGCATCTGAGGGCTCCATCCTTTCTGCATGTGCATTGCTCTGCTGGCATGCCTGGTGGTGTCTCAGAAATGCCGCCATGCTTTATCTTATTTCTCATGGGGGAAACAGGCTGTTCCCTGCTCAAAAAGCCTGAGAGCACAGGGACATACCCACTACCTGAACGCTCAGGACCCTGGAGTGACCTAGGCCAGAAGGTATTTGACAGCTTTAGTGTTCCCCACTTGCCATCTTCATTGATTTTCATTTTCTAGTTCAGGTTCATGTACTTTTCTTCATTTTCTAGTTCAGCTTCATTGTGCATAACAGCAAATGGTGCATCTAACATCAGAGCTTTTCCCAGTAACTCTAGTGTTTAATTAACCCTGGTAGTTTTGCTGTTCATTAGTTTCTCAAAAAATGTGTGCATTTGTCTTGTGGAGACCACCAGGTAGATGTCAGAGGAACTCAGCCTGGCATTTTGTTCTTCTGGGTTACTTGAAAGAAAAATCAAACAATTTTGTGGTTTGGTTGCAGAATAAGGTATGGGTCAGAAAGAACTAAGTCCTGTTTTCAAAACCGAGATGTCTAAAGATGTCTAACAGTGTGTGTCTCACTGAAAATCCCTAGGGTGCAGGTACATAGTAAAATTTCTAACAAACCTGATGATCTAATGGTGCTGTGAGCAACCCAAGAGACTTCAAATTCTGTAATCAGTTTAGGCACCCAACTCCCACTGATTGTCAAGGTTGTATGTTTTACCATGGCTGTTTAAATGCCATGCTTAAAGGCTAAACACAAGAGGTTTCATTGATAAATAGGAGTATCTGGCCATCGTGATGCAGCAATAGCTGTGCCCAGGAAGATTGTCAGTTGGAAGGTGCCCTGGTTGAAGTTAAGCACATCGTTTGGGGCCACAGTTTTGGAGGACTCTGCAGCCACTGCTTTTATCTTAATTGGCTTCTTATTTGGGATTGTCATCTTCCAGCTGGTAAACTCACAGATCGTGGAAATCCAAGGTGAAAACTAGGGCACTAAAACCAGCTCCTGAGCAAGATTCCTCTCATGACTCAGATTCCTCTTAACTCGCCGTGGGCGAAGAGCACTGATGCAAGAACAGCCGTTCCCATGAAGAACCACAGCTCAGAGAGCAAAATTACAGGCACATGCACATAGCTGTGTGGTTAATCGTGAACGTGCGGAGCGTGTTTTGAAAATGTTGCATAACGTAATTGCTAGCTTCTCTGCTGCAAACTCCTCAGGGAAATTACTGTTTTATTAATGTACACGTTAGCCATATGGCCATTGTACATAATGTTCTGTTCAAGGAAAAATAGGTCGGTCGATAATTTGATCTAAGTTTACAGTTTGCTTAGGGGTCATCAAATTAGTCAGAATCATATTTGCTGAACTTGAAAGCATAGCTAATTTAGGGCTTATAATGGGATTTGCACGTTCTGACTGAAAGAAACAAGCTCCATGACTTATTTTTTTGACACTGGTGAAATATTCTACCCTGGCACCTTCAAAAGCAGGTAATGCTTTTGCACACCTCCAATTCAAGAACCCTAAGGAGTCATTAATTTTTCTAAGCATCCATCCTTCGAAAATTGTTTACTTAAAAGGGCTGTGAGCCGAGTACCTAAAATGGCTTCAAATCAGAGTAACTGAGGACAGAAGCAACCTCTGGAATCATCATTCTTCAAAAGCTGTTGCCATGACAAGGGAAGGGAAATACCTTAGAGACCTCTTGGTAATGGTGCTTGAAAACACATTTTGTGTGAAGAAAAGAGAAAATGCAACCTTAAAAAAAAAGAAGAAAAAAGATAAGGAAATTCTAAACACAAAGTAGCAAGTAGTCTTTCATCTGCTTCATTCTAAGCTTTCTTAAGAGTTGTCCTATTCCATATTCAGACTTTTTGATCCTGTTTTGCCAAATGGGTTTATGCACAAGTTCAGACACCTGGGAAGGTTACAAAAGTTCATCAGTCCAGGCCCTCGTTGCATATCCCTTAGCCATCTTGCACTCAGTTACTTCTGTAGAGTTTCTCATGCAATGTGAGCCATGGTTGCATTCTCAAGATCTTTGATAGCCTCAAGACAATCTGAGGAAATGCCTAATGGGCACTAATGGGCCTTAGTGACCCTGATTAGTAAACTCCACCTGGGGCCTCCAGCCACACCTTAGCCTGGGGGCCATTTCAGCTGAGCCTAAGGGTGCTAGTCCTTTCCTGAGCTCTGCTGTGAGGTGGTGATCTCCAGCCCTTCTCCTAGGTGGCTCCTTGTGCTGGCTCATCTGTTGCTGAGCTGTAGGTTGTCCATGGACATCATCACTAGCCCTCCGTACTCACCATTGTAGATCTGTGTCCCTCAGTGAGGGCCTGGATGGTGGGGGGTGACCTGTGGCTCCTGCTTAATCCCCTTTGTGGGGCAGCTGTGCAGGTGTCTCTCTGGTGCTAAGAAGCTGATTCCCAGTCCCATTTCCTCCAGGATGGTGATGTGGCTGTTGTTACCTGCTATTACTTAGCATGTAGGTCAGTAACTATTTTTATACACTGTACCTGAAAAATTTTTAAGGCAATATTGACTGCTCTAACTTCCAACCCATATTGTTATTATGCTCTTTTTTTGTTTATCATAACTTGTGTGTTTTACTGTATTTTGTGTTTCAATGGCATTTGCTGCTTCCTTTGTTGACAAGAAAATTTTCATCATGGTGTGTCTAAATACATTTCCTTGGATGTTAAGTAGGTTAGCTCTGTACCATCTGAAACACCTTAAGTAGGAGGTCTTAATCCATTTTAAGTAAAGCTTATTTAATTTTTTGCAGCCCTAAAACTTCAGACTTCAAGATCAAATGCTCTGTTTAACTTTAGTTTCAAAAATCTTCTGTAATCAGAAAATTAACTCAAATTCCAGGTTTTATTTTGCTTCTTATTTAGCTGGAAAATGTTATTGGGTGACTACAATGTGAGTCTTTGATCCCAAGACAGTCACAAGCCACATGAAAGTTAATAGTCATTCATGCCAAACATTCCTGTTAACACTTAACCAAAAAACCCAAACAATCGCTTCTTTTTTTATAGAAAGCAGCAACAAATAAAGAAGGGACAGCCAGAGGCTCTTGGCAGGACCAAGCCAAGCTACATGGCTTACATAACTTCCTTGACTAAAGGCACAATGCTTAGGATGATGGTTTTGCAGGTTCAAGGTATGTCCATACAGTATTCCGCAAACCTGGGCTTGTTCAGTGCTCCATGCCAGCTGGCTAGGAGGGAGCCAGATCTAGTGAGAAATTGTTGTAGCCTGTTGGATGTGGTACATGCTGGAGATGCTAAGCTCTGTCTTTTCGCTGAGTTCACATGCGGCCTGGGGGCTGTGTGCTGGCATGGTGCTGGTTTGGAGTAGGCTCAGAACAGCCCCAGGAGAGTAGTAGCATGGCTGCTGGTGATGCCCTTCTTGGGGCTTAACTGGTGAATCTAAATGCTCTTTTTGTGTGTTTCATTTCAGTGAGTATGTAAGATGAAGAAAAGCTTTCTGTGGGGGAAAAGATCAATCAGCTCTACAGAGGCCTGGTGAAAGAGGCCTTCCTGTCAAAAGTTGTAAGTCAGCTTCATGGTTGTCCCCCCATATCTTGTGGGGCTGTTGTGTCTGAGCCCTTCCAAGACACGTAGGGTGCCTGTTTCACAGCTGTCCTATGAACAAGAGCTGATTTGCAGAGCATCTTTTGTGTACACCTCTGATGTATTTAGTGAGCCTTGAGACAATGTGTGAGAGGTCTTTTGTTGGTATTGTGAAGGAAAGGGGCGTGCTGAGGACTGATGGGGTGCTCTCATGTATGGTGAGAGAAGAGCACATCCAAAAGCTGGTGTAGGATGGATTCACTGTGGCCTGCTTACAGCTAGGTCTTGGGGGAGTCTGGGTTGTACTCAAGGACTGTACAGAAACTTTATCTGCTAATGTTGACAAAAGTGTGATTGCATGCGAACTGTGGTGTTTCAAGGGCATATCATTCTCCCTCTGCCTTTGTGGCTCATCACAGGTCTGGCAAGAGGCTGAAGGCTATTTTCCAATCTAACTTTCAGCATCTTCTCCAAGGCCTAGGAGCCCTAGGGCAATTCACATTAAATGTCACTACAGTTTAGTTCAATATGAATTTATCTTTATGGTCCTGCCCTCTGGAACTGCTGAAATAGGAAAAAAAAAAAAGGCAAAATCTCTGCAGAACTCTGATCCTTACATCCAGTATCTACCATCTTTGCTCATACATGACAAGTGGTATCTTTGCCTGCACAAAGGGAGCATTTTGTTCATGAAGCATTTCCATAAAAGCTGAAAATGCTGGTGTTTTTTCAAGTAAAAAAAGTTCCTTACATTTCTCATATTAGCTATATACACTTACTGGCATTGAGAGAACACTGCTGAGCTGTTAAAACATCTGTGACCAGAGCCTAGGCATGGCTCAGCTGGCATAGATCTTGGTGGCAGCAGTACCAGTGCAAGAGCCCTGTTCCTCCACCTGTGTTCTGCCCCTTGTCTGTTCAGGCACTCTGGCCAGTGTAGGGCATGGACTGGAAGAAAAACACAAGTGCTGCTGAGGAACGACGTGTGCAGGGGGAATGAGCATAGTGGGAATTGCCAGAGCTGGTATTGCCACTGAAAAGGAAATTAATGGTCAAGCTACAGCCCTAACCCACTGCATGCAAAGGGGGTTCAGCTTTGGTGGTGTAGTGGTCAGAACCATTTATGTTACAGTATCAAAACAGGACTAATGCTCTTTGTTCTGTTAACACAGAAAGACACAAAGAGATGCAGAAATGCTCCCACTGCTGAAGGCTCGATGAATTATTATGCTGGTTGATGAAGGGGTTTGGATTGAAGTTCTAGTGGTAAACCACTGGGAAAATGAGTTTATTTTCATCCTAGACCTATTTATTTCTGCCACACTTGTACTGAATCAATTTTGGGGACACCTAAGAATATTTCTGTTGTATAAAATGGCAAAAGTAATAGATTTAGGCAAGGAGGGAGAGGTGGTGGGGTAGCCCTGTATGTTAGGGAGAGTTTTGATTGTCTACAGCTTAATGATGGTGATGACAGCATTGAGTGTTTGTGGGTAAGAATCAGGGAGAAGGCCAATAAGGAAGACATCATGGTAGGAGTCTGTTATGGACCACCCAACCATGATGAAGAGGTAGACAAAATATTCTATAAGCAGCTGGGAGAAGTCTCACGATCACTAGCCCTTGTTCTCATGGTGGAGTTCAACTTACCAAATGTTTGCTGGAAATACAATACAGCAGAGAGGAAACAGTCTAGAATGTTGCTAGAGTGTGTGGAAGATAACTTCCTGACGCAGCTGTTGAATGAGCCGGCTAGGGAAGGAGCCCTGCTGGACCTGTTTTTGTGAACAGAGAAGGACTTGTGGAGGCTGTCTTGGGCACGGCAATCATGAAGTCTTGATTTTTTTGAGAAGTAAGAAGAGGAGTCATCAGAACTGTTACCTTGGACTTCTGGAGGGCAGATTTTGGCCTGTTTAGGAGACTTGTTGACATGGTCCCCTGGGAGGCAGCCCTGAAGGGCAAAGGAGTCCAGGAAGGCTGGACATCCTTCAAGAAGGAGATGTTAAAGGTGCAGGAGAAGGCTGTCCCCTTGTGCCGGAGGATGAGCTGGCAGGGAAGAAAGACTGGCCTGGCTGAACAGAGAGCTTTGACTGGAATTCAGGAAAAAAAGGAGAGTTTATGACCTTTGGAAGAAGGGGCAGGCAACTCAGGAGCACTACAAGGATGTTGTGAGGTTATGCAGAGAGAAAACTACAAGAGCCAAAGCCGACCTAGAACTTAATCTGGCTACCGCTGTTAAAGAGAATAAAATATATTTCTATACATTAGTAACAAAAGGAGGGCTAAGGAGAATCTCCATCCTTTATTGGATGTGGGGGGAAACATGGTGGCAAAAGATGGAGGAAAAGGCTGAGGTACTCAATGCCTTCTTTGCCTCAGTCTTTAATGGTAAGACCACTTGTTTTCTGGGTACCCAGAACCCTGAGCTGGAAGGCAGGGACAGGGACAGAGTGGAGCTCCCATAATCCAAGGGGAAATGGTTAGTGACCTGCTATACCACCCAGACACAGAAGTCTATGGGGCTGGATGTGATCCATCCAAGGGTACTGAGGGAGCTGGTGGAAGTGCTTACCAAGCCACTTTCCATCATATACTAGCAGTCCTGCCTAACTGGGGAGGTCCAGTTGACTGGAAGTTAGCAAATGTGATGCCCACCTACAATAAGGGCCAGAAGGAGGACTTGGGGAACTACAGACCTGTCAGTCTGACCTAGGTGCCAGAGAAGGTTATGGAGCAGATCATCTTGAGTGCCATCACATGGCACGTATAGAATAACCAGGTGATCGGGCCCAGTCAGCATGGGCTTATGAAAGGCAGATCCTTCTTCACTCACCTGATCTCCTTCTATGTCAAGGTGACCTGCTTAGTGGACAAGGGAAAGGCTGTGTCTACCTAGACTCTAGTAAAGGCTTTAACACTGTTTCCCACAGCATTCTCCTGGAGAAACCAGCTGCTCATGGCTTGGATGGGTGTACTTTTCACTGGGTACAAAACCGGTTGGATAGCTGGGCCCAGAGAGTTGTGGTGAATGGAGTTCAATCCAGCTGGCAGTCGGTCACATGCGGTGCTCCCCAGGGCTCAGTACTGGGACCGGGTCTGTTCAATATCTTTATCAATGATCTGGATGAGTGCACCCTCAGCTAATTTGCGGACACCAAATTGGGTGGGAGTGTTGACCTGTTTCAGGGTAGAAAGGCTCTTCAGAGGGGTCTGGACAGGCTGGATCAATGGGCCAAGGCCAATTGTATGAGGTTCAACAAGTCAGGTCCTGCGCTTGGGTCACAACAACCCCATAAAACGCCATAGGCTTGGGGATGAGTGGCTAGAAACCATCCTGGCAGAAAAGGTTATGGGGGTAATTGACAGCTGGCTGAACACGAGCCAGCAGTGTGCTCAGGTGGCCAAGGTGGCAAATAGCATCCTGACTTGCATTAGAAATAGTGTGGCCAGCAGGGAAGTGATCGTGCCCCTGTACTCAGCACTGGTGAGGCCGAACTTTGAGTACTGCATGCAGTTTTGGGCCCCTCACTACTAGAAGGACATTGAGGTGCTGGAGCATGTCCAGAGAAGGGCAATGAAGCTGGTGAAGGGTCTGGAGAACAGGTCTTATGAGGAGCAGCTGAGGCAACTGGGGTTGTTTAGTTTGGAGGAGGGTGGGGGGAGAACTTATTGCTCTTTACAACTACTTGAAAGGAGTTTGTGGTGAGGTGGGTGTTGGTCTCTTCTCCAGAGTAACAAGTGATAGACGATAGGAAATGGCCTCAAGTTGCACCAAGAAAGGTTTAGATTGGACATTAGGAAAAATTTCTTCACTGAAAGTGTTGTCAAGCATCAGAACAGACTGTCCAGGGAAGTAGTTGAGTCACCACCCCTGGAGGTATTAAAAAGGCCTGTAGACGTGGCACTTAGGGATGCGGTTTAGTGGTGGACTTGGCAGTGCTGGGTTAACTGTTGGACTTGATGATATTAAAGGTCTTTTCCAACCTAAATGATTCTATGGTTCTATGATTTATGAAGGTGTAATACACTAGTTTGAGGCTTTCAGTGACTCACATGCCTTGAGACTGTCTTCTACATAAAACATTCATAAGATAAAATCTGTGTAATTCACTTCCTATGTCTTACCAATAGTGTGAAGCCAGTCATCCAAAATGCAAAATATTTGTTATGGCATGCAAAGTTCCCATTTTGTTCTGTGATTTAGATTTCAGTTCATTCTAACTGTAATTATTATCCATCACTCTGAGTTATTGCTTGTTAACAATGTGTTTGTTTCTTTGATTAAAGGGTTTAATGTCAATATATGTTCCAGTCACAGTTTATCTCAGACTTCTTAATCACCATAACAGCCACCACAATGTCTGGTCAAGTAAATCCCATTTCGAGCTTTTTTCCCCCTGAGCAAATGCATTTTCAATTAAACTGTGCTTTAAAAATGTTGGAGTATATTAATGTGGCTTATCATTCTCCCCAGCACAAAATACCTTCCAGCAGCCCTCAGATAACCAGTTCAGCATCTCTTCCTCCCTCAGCCTAAAGCAGGGTTCTCAACACTAGTATGTTCTTGATAATATCACTGGACATAAGGCTAAAGGCAGGGAAGTTGGATATTTGTCGGTGTAGTGTGTGAGGCTTCCAAAACAAAGATTCTGTGTCTTGAAAGCAGCTTTCCTGTTAATTTTATCTCCCTGCACCTCCCAGATTCAACTCTGCACTGGCACTGTAGGGCTGACCCTCCGATTTCCCCCCCCCTTTGGGCCCCCTTTTTCCCCCCTTTGGGCCCCTCCCTTTTTTTTTTTTCCTTTTTCTTTTTTTTTTTTTTTTTTTTTTTTTCCCTTGGGTTGTGGTTTTTTTTTTTTTTCCCCTTGGGTTGGTTTTTTTTTTCCCCCTGGGTTGGGGTTTTTTTTTTTCCCCTTGGGTTGGGTTTTTTTTTCCCCTTGGGTTGGGTTTTTTTTTCCTTGTTTTTTTTTTTTTTTTCCCCTTGGGTTTTTCCTGTTTTTTTTCTTGCCGCCCCCTGCCTCCCTTCCCCCCTCCTTGCCCCTGAAAGAGCTAAACCCTGACAAAATCCCTGACTAAGGCCTTACTGTGATACATAAAAGCTTTACTCACATATTTTTGTTTAGTTTCGCTTGTGTCTTTGTTTTCCCGAGTTTTCCTTCCCCCACAAGGATGGTTTTAGCTATTTGTTGAGCAAAGTTGATAAATAGATAACATCTTGCCTGACATCAAGGAGACAAAGCTCCAGATACCAAGAAGACATCAAGGAGACAAAGCTTCAGACATTAAGGAGACAAAAGGTTGCATCAGAAAAAGGTCCCTGGCTTGTGCTCAAGAAGGAGCATTCAGCTAGAGGACAGCGTGAGGAAGACTATGAACGCCGGGGAACGCATCACCATAAGACTGCCCTTCTCAGGAAATCTGATGAATATGTGTGATTTTTGTGCATATGAACTGATGTGTTTTGCTAACCCCTTGGAACACATATGGAAGGAGCGATCCCCCGTGCTGCCCGGCGCTGCAATAAAGAATGCCTCCTTAATAACACTCTGTTGCTATTGAGTTTTCATCTTGGAATCCTTACCCAGCCGCACCTAGCCTCCCACCTCAGTGAGGAGCGTTAGAAAGCAAGAGGGTTTGGAAACTCCGGATTTTCTATCACCTTCTTTGGCTAGTGATCACACATTGACACATACAGCCTCACTTGCTGCAGTTGCTGGTGCAACTATGATGAAGGCTGTGGTGATCTGATGCTAGACAAGTCTACCGGTCAACGCTGCTTACATGTGACCAGCCCCCTTTTTCCCTCTTATCCCTCTATTATACCAAACGTGTTTTTCTCCAAACCATCTTGCTCCCTCCCTTCTCCCACCTACAGTTCCTCTGTTAAACATCCCTTTATACCCTGCACAATCCCCAAATGCCCTTCCCCTGTGTCCCGTAATGAGTCTTGTATCCCGCCCCTGTCTGGTGCGAGGTGTCCTCCTGGCCCCTGGGGCTGAGGCTCCCTTGGAGCAAGCCTGGAAGGGCCCAGGGCTGCTGCCTCTCTGTTATCAGGTTGCTGAGGTTTCCTCTGTGCTCCTTTGTGTTCATGGAAATGAGCCTTTTATTGCATAGCCTAACACCTAGCATAGCTCAAAGGCTTCATTAATGGATGTGACTGGTTGGAATGCATCGTTGGAGGTGCTGAGTTGTGCAGTAACTTCATGGTGATTAGTATGTTCCTGATGGCAACAGTCTCTGAATTCACCCTAACTGTATTTTTTTTTGTTGTAAACCAATTTTAGATTATTTGAGAAGCTCAGTTTCCTTGACTGGGTGATTCGTTTGCTCGAAGCAGAGGGGTTTGCCTGTGGTACTGCAAATTTTGTTATGTAATGTAGTCTCAGTCTTAGTTAGCTGTCATAAGTGGTTTTCTGTGGATTAAAAAAAAAAAAAAAAACCAACCAAAAAACTTGCTGAAAAGTAATATACACATATGGGTAAATGCTGGTTTTGTCTGTTAAAATTTTTTTAATGTTAAATAATGAATCTTCCCTTTCTGTTGCTTGGGGTTTGTGGTTGAAGTGCTGCACCTTACACTTACACATATAATTAGCAAATAACACAAAAGTTCAGTAATAATTAGGTAAGGAAAGAAGCAGTTGTTCAGCAAGGGTTGCAAACAAAGCCAGACTAGATACTTTGCTTGATTTCACACCCTGCCTCCCTGGCCTCTAGACTTCGTGGGGAAGCAGCCTGCAGCAAAAGCTTCCCTTCTTCTGAGAATGGGTCAGCCATCTGGTAAAGCCACAGTCCCTTTACTAGCAAAACCAGAAGTTTTACTGTCCGTCTTCTTCACTGCACCATTTTGTACCGTTCCTCTCCATGTGGCATCTTTCCTTCACTCAGGGTGTCATGAGTCTTTTGGATTATGTTTCTAGGTACTTGTTGTTTTTTTTTTTTTCCAAAAAAATATCCAACTATAACCAAAAGACATATTCTGCCTCATAATGTAACATCATTAGCACACTCGGAGCCTGGTGACTTCTTAGAAATTTCTCTCTCTGTCCCTTGTCAGGGTCATTGCTCTCCTGTTCTTTCAGAACAGTGGCATCAAAAGTGGGATTTTTTTGCATATGCTGCAGAGTTTCTGATAGTATTGATCTGTGATATTTTGTCTTTATTCAGATCTTGGGAACAACTGGTACCCAGGTGAGATTACAGATATGAGCTTGTAGATGGAGAATATTCCTTCAATTTATGTCCTTGGGTGACACTAGGCTGGCACCAGCATTTTCTGAAGACATGAAATCATGCTGCTTCCGTTATTGTTTGGAAAGGTGTTGACCTGCTTGTTCCTCCCTCCATAGCTTCATAGCTATCACTTATACTTCAAGTTTGCAATGAGTTTCAACAATATTCTGAAATAATTGGCTTTGCTAGAGAAGCGGTAGTAGGGATGCAAGCCAAACTGGTATTGTGACATTTGGTTTTTATTTCAGTGACCATCTGAGAAAAGCAGCTCTACTGAATCATACGAGTAATTGTCTCTGTCTTAATTTTTTTACTTCAGAGGATGCTACCATGGACTAAATGCAAAAATATCTCAGGTACTGTGTGAAGGAGAAAAAATTTTCTGGTGTTTCCTATTCTATTTTCTACCTTTCAAAACTTTTAGCAGTAGGCATAAGAAGCATGATTGAGGCTTTTTCCTTCTTGGGAAATAAATATTGTTTAAAATTAGAATGCAAAACGACTGGAGTAGGTAATAGCTCAGAAAAGATTTCTACAGGAGCTGTAACTTCACATAATTAGTTGCTTTAATCTAATAATTATTATCTATGTTTTACAGTCTTTTTTAAAACCCTGTGGAAGACTCTTCTTTGTATTATATTTATTAATAATTCCAGTTGTCTAGGCTCGGGTTTGAAAAGCCTATGAAAACATTTTCTTAACTGGCTAAATAATAGTTCAGTTGTCCTTCTTAGTAAGCTCAGTACACCTGAAAAATCTCTCTCTTCATTTAAGCTGTTTCCCACACTGCTCAGTTTCTGATAATCCAAGACAAATGGTACAGAATATACAGTAAATAAATCAAAGAATTGCAAGAGCACTTGAATTTCATACAGAAAAGTCAGTTGACAGTTAGGATGAGTTGCCTCACAGCATGCCATGGACCTTTAACACTTCTAGGTTTGAAAGACGAATATCTACAATCTGTAGCAATCCTGCAGTGGAAACACAAACTTCCCTCACGTAATAAAGCAGAAACACTGGATATTTTGATTACTGCAATCCTGGACTTTAGAACTTCTAGCTACTGAAAAAAATAGCTTCTGCAATTACTTCCACTAGAAAAATAAACCAGAAGAGTGAAGTCTTTTGATTAAGATGTATTTGTGGGGGGTTTTATTTATGAGAAAATAGTGCAGCATATCTTCATGCCAGAGAATGCAAAGTCAGTAGGACAGCCTTCCTTCCCCATGCTGTTACACTGACATTCATCCTGTAATTCTGGTACGGCAGATGCCTTTCATAGTGACTAGAAATTATCCTGATGCTGCAATGACAGAGCTGCTAGTGGAGATAGTAGTTGGCATATTTCTCAGTTTAATTGATACTTTGCTCTCCTGCGTTATATCCTGTGTCAAAGTCAGTTCTTTGCCAACTGGGGAGACAAGGATGCTCAGCACAGAATTAATAGGGGAATTTATCGTCTCACGTTAGCTACGTGCAAAGTGGTGCCCCAGCCCAATGCATGAAGGACTCCGATAAGAAGGTGAGGTGCATGACCAATCGGTGTCATATGATCAGGAGCCAAGCCCGTGGTTGCATGCTTGGCCTCCTTAGGCAAATATCCTGTTGTTTTATTGTCAGTATGGGGCGTTTTCAGTCAGTGAGAACCTGTTCAGGTTGGGTCTTCAGGTCATGCAAACCCTGAGGTTATGAATTTATAGTCCCCCGCTTCATTCTTCTAAGCTAGTCATATTGCAGTTAGCACCTTGCCTTTCATATGTGACTCTGAAGACCAATGCAATTCTTGCTCTTTAGCCCCTAAACAGCCATTTCTAATGTTTGTGGCACTGCATTAATTGCTAACATCTGTCTATACTGTGGAGTAACTGCACTGCTGCTCTTGGTTTCCACTGTGAATCATGCTCAAAGTATCTGCCTTTGGAGACAGTCAGTAGAGGGCCTCCTGTCATGCAGAGACATATCTTGGCAGAGTCAAGAATCTGATGTCTTAATTTCTGCTAATTTTTTTTTTTTTTAAAATAAAGATCATTGAGAGAAGCTGCCAACAAAGAAAGAAAAGACAAACCGAATCATTTATTTCTACAAGGCCATAAGCTGCTCTGTGAGCATGCAGAGGGTAGCCATGACTGCTTGTAACTTGACCCCAACCTTTCCTGAGGGTCATCATTATTGTTTGTAGTAGCTCATGTGAGAAATCTCCTTCTTAGTCCAGACTTGTGGGAGACTTTTGGCATCTGTGTTGCTAAGCTGGTGAGGATGTGCTAGTAAAATTGGAGGGAGAGGTGAACCTCCTTGTTGAGTAGCCCTTTACACACAGGGACATCAAAATGAGTCATCAGAGTGCTAAAATTAGCAGATGATTGTATCTGAAGATCTTGAAAATTAGGTCACGATGCTCACATATAAAAATGATGGATGCTACTGATAAGGATCATGGAGAAAGCTTTGCAGCTACTGAGGCATGAGGAACAAGAGTGCAACTGACCATAGCATTTTATCCAGTAATTCTTGTGTGTAGACAAGACAAGTCATGAGTGGGCTTAACCTTAAGCATGCACATATTTTGTGCATATTTAAGCATAAGCATATTTTGTTAAAAGAAGACTGTCTTCTTTTCAGTGTATTCGTTTTTCCTCTCTCTCCTTTTCTAGAGCAGATACAAGGAGAGGTAGAAGCAACCTCTTGGTAGTCCTCAATTATCACAGCTGGAAGAATGAGGGGCAATGAAGAGAAGTGAAAATTTTGTTGAACTGAACTGTTCAGGTCACAATCTCTCTCGCCTCCCTTTTGTTAGTTTTATTTTGGTGGTGTTTTGTTCTGCATTTGTATCTTGTGGAATTGGGATTGCAATTTTGGGGAAAATGTCTTAACAGAGATAAGGTAAAAACAGCAAAACATTTCAAAGAGATCTGTGATTAAACTGCTTTCTTTCTAAAAGGTGCTCGATTGAGAGTCAAATAAGTTTGGGGTTGTGATGTACATGTAGTCATTTCCTATGTCTGCTGCTGGTCTTCATCATTGCCTATGACAAGAGGAGCTCAAATAGAATAAAAGCGATTTTTTGTGGTTTTACTTGCAGCTCATTTAACGTGAATTTGTGGCTGTTTGGCTAATACATCTGTTTGCATAAACATGAGAAATGTCATCCTGTTGTAGGAAAGCTTAAAGCAATACCATAAATGTAATTTCCCTTGGTAAAAGACAGTCTAAGAAAAATACAATGAAAATGAAGGAAGGATTTATAGTCCAAGTGAAAAATCAGAGCTGGGGTGAAGATAGTTGGATGACATGCGGTATATAAAGGACATTTTGCACAGAACATAACAATATGATTAAATCCATCAGAAAAGAACAGAAAGTAAATACACATACTCAGATTTCTGATACTATTTTCCTAAAGGAGACATGTTCCAATGAATAATTAAATACTGGTGCTTCGTGATTTGTCCCCAGAAAGGAGAAAATACTTAAGCAACATTCAGTAGTCATTTATTTAATAATCAAAATAATTCAAGTTAAGATTAAGGAAAATTGTTCACAGGTAATGAAACGTGCAAACTCCGAATGACTTAGGAACAAAGGGCTCAGTCCTGCATTTGCTTAGCTTTATAATGTATATAATGCCATTGAGGTTGATATCAAACATGTATAAAAATCAATTGTATGTATAAGAATCTGTTGTACACATTATTAGTGCTGCTAAGATATCTTGTACAGTCTTAAGTCACGTAGACCGGAGGTGTTCATTAACCGATGGTCTGTTTATAGTTAAAGAGCAAGGATAATATGTTATTGTTTAAAGATGTCTGCTAGATAGGATTTATTACCCCAATGTTTATAGTAGTCTTAGGTCTCTTTGTTAACAGTCTGTGAATAGTGACCAAAGTATAGTTGAGCCAGAATCCTTGACTTAAGGCATCTCACCTTTTGAGTCCATGGTCCATTGTGGTCGCAAAACCAACCCTCTGACTCATTTTAAGAACTAAGTGGGCATAACCGGATGGACTTGGAGCAATGATAATGAATTACGGGAATTAACAGGTTTATGCATGACAACCTGTTTATTACGTATTATGTGTCCAATATAATCAGTAACTGTAACAGGTTAGGTGAGCTTTGGTGAGAACACTCTCCTGAGCACCCGGCCGTTAATAAAGAATGCCTGCTTCTTAATACTACATTGGTGTTAAGAAGTTTTATCCCCGGTTTCAGTGACAAGGTCAGCACCTTAAATAAAACCACTCAGGAGTACCTAAAAACAAAAGAAAAGCATCATCAGTTCACAAAAAGGAGCAAACGAACAGGAGAAGGAAGCATGCAAGCTTGTCAAGTTCGGCAGGGTGAAAATCAGGTTATAATTAGAGAGCTAATGGATAAAGTAGAAAAATAGCTTATCAAAAAAAAAAAACAAACCAACCAAAACCACCAAACTAAAAAGCTTAACGCAGTAACAGGACTTATCTGAACACTCTGGACACCTAATGGACAGAGAACAAATATTTAATATAAATTCACACAGTTCAAGAGAAATTAGCACTAGGTAAAACTGCTTCCATAAACATCTGAGGACATGTCTCAGAGAGAGGAAAAATTAGTATGCAAATCCTGTTTAGAGACCATTGGTATATGACCATATGTGCATATTCAAAATGAAAATTCCTGTGCACTCATCAACATGCTTTCTTTTGGGGACCATATAATGTAACTTGCAGTGTTTTTGTTTATTTCTATTATTGTTTTAAGCCAATCATTGATGAGATTTGCATGAGATGTGAATATTCCATACTATGGAATATTGTGTGATCATATGCCATGTTGGATGAATAAGGATTTGCATTTGCAAATACTTGTGTATGTTAATTTTAATCAGACACCTCTGAGTTACTTAAGCATGCTTTCTTCACCTTCTCAGTATTCAGAGGTGTATCCATGAATGATTTAAAATCTTTTTATCGCTTTTTGAATAGAAACTATGACAATTAAATCAAGCTTAGGGGATACAGTTTAGATTCGTAGTGTGATAAACTGAGGTGGTTAATTGTGGCTGTAGAATACACATTTTTCTTTATTTTTATTTAGAGATGGCAGTATCCATCTCTACTTGAGGAGAAGTCAACAGCAAGTTTGATATGAGAATTACACTCAAGGTCTATGATTCTATACTGTCAGGATATCTCTTACAGTTTAAATGAGCATGTTGTTGCTTTTCTAGTAATTAGCTTACAGTTTTATTTACCACCTTGGAAACCTTAGCTGTTATTTTGAGAAAAGAGTAAATTGTATAAAAAGAGAAGACGAAATGAGCTCTGCCTGACCACTCAAACCTAAAGAAGCTTATGAATGGTAAAGAACAGTATGTCTTTCACCCTTTTGTGGTGGTGTGTGTTTTTTTTTTTTTTGTCAAATTTTATTGATCCCAATCTAGAGAATTCAAAGAACTGCAAATTTCACAGGGTCTTAAATTGTAATGATAAATCAGTGCAAAGACAAGTATGTCAACCACAAAATTAATGCTTCCCAGAAATCTTTATTTTATTTTAAAGTGACAGAAATGCCACAGCTTAAAAAGATTCTGTAAGGCAAACAGTGATTTCCTGTGTGTGGTGATAATCAAATTCTAGTCCCAGCCCACGGAGAAACTAGCTAGTAAACAGAGTGAAAATAAACCTTTTTCTGTTATCTTCAAACAGACTAAACCCATGGCATTAAATTCAAGATATGGAGGATATTCTTCTAAAAGGAACAGCAGCGACAAAAAAAAAAACAGTCCATAGCAAGAAACGAATCACTGAGGGGTTTTCCTTAAGCTTTGTGATAAAGAATGACTACCTAAAATTTCCATTGTTTTATAAAACCCTAATGATCCAAAAGTGAGTTTGGGAGATGCAGCGAGACTCAGGATGACAACAAATATTTTATGAGGTTTAAAATGTTCAGTGAATAGCAGTACGTAAGGCTTTATTCATTATGTTAAAAAGTGAATCCAACTGAATTCATCTACTTGAAGCAACCTTCCTACAATTCTTTAAGCAATATTAGTGAGATAATGCTAAAATTCTTACAGAAGTGGAAACCTGCTTTAACAATAAAAAGGTTTTATTTTAGTACTGGAAACATTTTAAAATGTCATCCATTACATTAATTGAAATAATTTAGTAATTCAGTGTAGAGCAAAATTTGGGATACACTTTCTGGTTCTTGACGCTAGGCTAGATTAAACTTACTTGTAACAAAAAACCAGTTATTAGTCGATAAGAAAAGTGAATTTAAGAACACATAATCAAATTAACTTTAAGAGTTTTGCATGTGAAAAGCAAAGTCAGACGAGAAGGTGTAACAGTGATTGCTGAACATTATGAGCAGAGTTGAGAATAAAAAGTGGTGCTAGAAAATATGCATTCAATTTGTTAACAATGTATTTTTAATTAATGTGACCAGGGTGTAGAGACCTGTAGCAAACATTAATGCTGGTATGGCCTGGGGAGGGTGAGGGCCAGCAGCTCATGGCAATGGTGACTAGGCTTAGCTGAGTGGCTGGGTGGGCGGCGATGCTGAGGCATCCCATGGGTGGGCAGGGCAGGGACATCTCCACAGCATAGGGATAGTTCTAGGTAAGGACCAAGGCTTGTGCAGCTCCAAACCCAGAGGTGAAAGCCCCTACTGAGGCTTCTCTCACCTCCTCACAATCTAGCTGTTTCCACCCAGTCTGATCCAAGATTACAGTTGCCTTGTATCAGGGCTCACCTAGAGGGAGAGGTGACAGGGCCTGTTGGTGCGCCAAGGACCACACTAGCCTAAATGGGGTTGTCTGGGTATGGGATCCTCCACAGAAACAACCAAATGAGGGATGCAGAAGAGGTGTGCTGATAGCACCTAGATTAGCAGGTCATCGAGATCCCAACCCACCTACATGCAGTTGAAGAAAACAAAGGTCAACCTGAAACAAAGGCCAGCCTGCATTCATTAAGTGACATAGTGGGAAGATAACAGGACTAGACAAGACAACCCCATAAGGATAGAGTAAGTCCTAATGACTCAAGGAGGTGAGACTGGATGAAGACAGGGACAGTTGCAATTGCTGCTCCTGGAGGGTACATATATTCAAAACCAATCTGAGAAGACCTCTGAAGAGGCAGTGAGGATTTCATAACTGTATGCCTTGTTCTACTCCACAGCAAGTAATAGTGGCTAGATGTCTCAGAGGCATGTAAGCCTGGTGCTCAAATGCACTTGGGCATGTGCATCTTGGTCCTCATAGGTATGACAGTGTCAATGTGTGAAATCTGCTCTGCTTCAAAATAGTCCTTCCCCTCCTAGACAGTCGTGAATTGAGGTTTACTACGTTGATGCTATTGTGTTGCAGCATTAGTTATGTTCCTTTAACAGTGTGGATAAAAAGGTGAAGATCGCAGAGCTTTCAGAGAGGATAGGTACTCCGTGTTTGTGTCCTGGTTCAACCCCTGCAGGCAACTAAGCCCCACACAGCTGCTTGCTCGCTCCCCCCGCTGGTGGGGTGGGGGAGAGAGTCAGAAGGGTAAAAGTGAGAAAACTCATGGGTTGAGAAAAGGACAGTTTAATAGCTAAAGCAAAAGCTGTGTGCACAAGCAAAGCAAACCAAGAAATTCAGTCACCGCTTCCCATGGGCAGGCAGGTGTTCAGCCGTCTCCAGGAAAGCTGGGCTCCATCACCCATGACGGTTACTTGGGAAGGCAAGCACCATCAGTCCAAACACACTGCTGCGCCCTCCGGTTCCTTCTTCTTCCCCCAGATTTATACACTGAGCATGACATCATATGGTATGGAATATCCCTTTGGTCAGTTGGGATCAGCTGTCCCAGTTGTGTCCTGTCCCAACTTCTTCTGTACCCCCAGACCACTTGCTGGTGGGGTGCTGTGAGGAGCAGAAAAGGCCTTGACTCTGTGTAAGCACAGATCAGAAATAATGAAAACATCCAGCTGTTATCAACACTGGTTTCAGCACAAATCCAGAACACAGCCTCATACTAGCTACTATGAAGATAATTAATTCTACCCAGCCAAAACCAGCACAGTTTGAATTCCTAGCCACAGCAGATTTAGAAAAATCTGCAGTTAGCTTTTATTCTGGCATGGCCAAGAGATGACAGCAGAGATTTCAGCCTGTGTTAGCCATTTGAGATACACTACCTATCTTCAACAGTCTTGCAAGTGATAAATTGATAAGAGGTTCATCTTCAAAATTTTCTGGACAGTGATAAAAGAAATAATACATGGAGCTTGTTCCAAGATAGTAGTATTTTTATGCCAAAGACAATATATCAAAACTGCCAATCCAGCTGAGCTGTAAAATCATGCATTAAAGAAAGAAAACAAGCTGATAGATATAAACAGACTGGAAGTCAACCAATCCTACCTAACTCTTGATCCTGATTCAGAAACTGTATGCTTTCTCCCATTCATGTAGCCCTAGGAAACAAGCATCTTATATACAGGTTTGCAAAGGAGTTTCTTTAACTGAGGTCTTCATTGAATCTTGCATGAAACAGCCAAATTTAATCAAACTTGCTTAGGAAAGAACATTTCTGGAGAAACTCAGAGAGCTTTGAGCCTTATCTAAGCTCTGCAGATTTCAGGAACTGATCACACTGTCCTGCTTAAGTGGGGGGAATTTGAATAAGCACTGAGAGTTGCTCAGGTGCTTTAGGGCAGCCCCATGCTCTGAAGAAAGCGAATGGGATGTGCTGTTTTCTACAAAGCAAGAAAAACTGGGACAAAAACCTTTATAACATAAATCTGCACCCCTTGTGGTCCTGGGATTCAGATTCTATAGGGAGTAGATTTAATAACCTAAGCAATTGCCAGAGAGATTCTATAAACATTCTTCTTCAATTAAGAAAAGCGATGCTGCAATAAAGGCCACAAAGAAAGTAATTTATTCAACAGTGCTAAACTGGGAAACATGTACTTGGGTAGAAGTACGATTTTGTCACACCCTGAGAAGGAAACTGCTGTGAATCTCCAATTCTACTTTGGTGCAGAATTTCCTTTTCTGCTTGGTATGTTTTAAGGCCAGGTGCCATGGCAAAATTTTATGATGAAGTAAGTTAATTATCTTTAAATTGTAACGTGCAGTATCATGATGTTATGGTAGGAGCATGATGCAGTGTTTTGTTTTATTGCTGTTTGTCATCACACTAAATTGGCTTAGTTGGGAATTGCAGGAAGAACATAAGCGTTCACAACCATTACTGCCTTGAATACTGTCCAGCCTATTCACTTCCCTCTCTTTCTCCCCACCCATTCAGTAATTCTGCTTTATGCCTTTTTGAATGCAAAATAGATTCTACCAGATTTCCTCCTTTCCCTTTACTGCCTTTGCTGGGAGCTGTTGTAGAGAGGAAAGCTGACTTGAAGTTTTCCATCTTGCTTCAGTCCTGTGATTTTGGGTGACCAGTTGTTTTTTGCACCTTTGAGTTTTGTTCATTTTGTATTTTGGTGAGCTGTGAAAGCCCTTATAAAGTACAAACGTTGTACACGTTTGCACACTCCAATTTTAATTTTTATTTGCACGTGTCAGAGAATCTGGGGACTCCAAGTGTCTAATTACACAAGTACAATTTAGGATAGGTCAGACAGAAGCTTTATTAATTATGATCATAGTGAGAGAACATTCAGACAGCATCTACCCCTCTGCTTCCTTGTTCCCTGCCAAGTGATTGCAGAGGCCCAGCCTATATACTGTTTCAGAAACAAAAGAAAGAGGTGAGGAAATCAGTTCAATTGTTATCAAAGCCAGGTATCCATCCCTGGGAGGGATGGACTCCTTAAGTATCTTGCTAACTGCTACAATTCTAAGGAATCAAACAGTAAATAACAGGACACTACCTGAGAGGAGGTGGTAGTGAAGTGGGTGTTGGTCTTTTCTCCCAAGTAATTAGTGATAGGATGAGAGGAGAGGGCCTTAAGTTGCCAGGGGAGGTTTAGAATGGACATTAGGTAAAATTTCTTTACCGAAGGAGTGGTCAAACATTGGACCTTGCTACTCAGGGAAGGGGTGGAGTCACCACCCCTGGAGGGGTTCAAAAAATGTGTAGATGTGGCACCTAGGGACATGGTTTAGTGGGCAGGGTGGTGTTGGTTGACGTTTGGCTTTGATGACCTTAGGTCTTTTCCAGCCTAATAATTCTATGAATATGGAGAGGTGGCTCTTGGTGGAGTCTATAGGAGTGGCCCACTCAGTATTATCTTAACTCAGAAATGGGGAAACAATCACAGACTGTCAGCTTTTAGTCAAAAGGAACAATTTTTAGTAAAGATAACTTCTTAGTCAGACCTTTCAATATTAGATATTAATAATGTTACCCCCACACATACATGTGCTAGTGGAGGTTAGAAAAATCGGGTGGTTCACTACATCTAGAATTGGACTAATCAAAATAAAATGTTTGGTTGGGAAATTTTGAAATAAAATGTTTCTTCATTCCTGATTTTTTTTTTTATATAGTTCAACCTTTTCACCCATTTTCAGCATTAATTTTTATCCTTATTTTCCAAGTGTATTGGGATAGAATGGACAGAAATCCCACAGTGAAACCGAGTGAACTCTGAGATGCACAGAGACTTGTGGAGTGAACCTTGGGGTGTCATCCAGTCCTACCTCCTGCTAATGGCATGGTGAGCTGGGTCAGGTTGTCATGGTCTTGTCCAGTTGAGTTTTGAGTTCAAAGATGTAGACTTTGCAGCTTCTCTGAGCACCTTTTCCAATAATTGACCACATTCGATGGGGAAAAGTTTTTGTTAACACCCAACTGGAATTTCCTTTGTTGCAACTTGTCTGCTGCCTGTTGCACAATTTTGACTCTTGTGCTTTTGCTGTGTATCTATGTACAGGTTTCCCTGTCCACTCTGCAATCTTCCATTAGGTTGTTGAAGAAAGCCGTAAGATGTCCCCTGAGCATTTTCCTCCTTTTATGGCTGAACAAGCCCAGCTCCTCAACCTCTCCTTGTGCTTGTATGAGAAAGCCGTCCAGTGTTCTATGCTGGTGGCCCTCTGCTGGACTTGTTCTGGTTTGTCAATATCTGTCTACGACTGAAGATCCCCAAACTGGGCATGGTACACCACAAGTGGTCTCGTGAGCACCAAATAGAGGGGAAGAACTTTTTTCAGATGCTGGCTACACTCTTGCTAATACAGCTTGATACCCAGTTAGTCATCTTCACCTCAGGGGCTCACAGCTAAACCACCACTGCCATATGTATCAGAGCTGACCTTGAACACAGACAAACAAACCCCAGAAAGAAAAGGTTGCAGACGGAAGAGAATTATAGATGAAGTTGGTTACCAACTGGTCAGGGTGATCAGAGCCCGTCAGTGCCTCCAGTGCCCTAACACTTGTGCACTCATGACAGAGTAGAAAGAAACAGACTAAGACCCTACATAAATTTAAAAAGTTGCCCTGAGTAAGCCTGATGGAGATTCACCATCAGTCCAGACTCACCTGACCTAACTTCAGCTACCAAAAATTAAGGTATAGTTTCTAGGTATCCCAAATAGTTGGACTGAATCACCCCGAGAAATGCTTACGTCTCCCTGCAGACATCAGGGGAGAGACTACACTCTGTGTTGAGATTGAGCATCTAGTTTTTAGGCAGCTGAATTCTGATGAGGTGACAATTCAGATTGGATTGTAGCATCAGATGGTACTCTTGCACCCTCAGAGTAGAAAACAAAAGCTTACACTGAGTTTCACTTCAATGTAGAAATTTCTTCCTCAGCTTCAAACCTCAAGGTCTTATCTTCAAACTGCCTGGGTGCAAATCGTGGTTGTTACTTGCTCGTGCTAAGGCATGGTAGAGTTTTTCTTGCTGACTGATGTGGTTGGCTGTGCTCTGGGTAGGCTTCTAAAAGTCTCAGAAGTTATACTTCAGGGGTTTTCCACCTAAATCTATGGAAGTGCTAGTGTACTAAAGAGAGCTCAGTTTTGAATAAGATTTTTTCAACTATTTAGTACTGATAATAGGAGTGTGCTTATGGTGCTGGAGGCTCTAAACAGATGTTATCCAACAACCACCCGTTTGGGTGTACAGTTTGAAAACAACTGACAAAAGCAAAACTCAGTAAAGAGAAAAATTTTCTAAGCAGAGCTAGATGGCAGGGTCAGGGGGAGAAGGAATTTCATCTTTTGAGGACTTCCAGTGTTTTAACATGCTTCTGTCCTAAGTAATGGTTCATCACAGGAACTAGTTTGGCCAAAGAGCTCAGCTTGTGGCAGAGAACACACTTCAGCTATCTGAACAACAGCTCTCCCAAGGAACTATGGAAATTCATGTAACCATAGACTGATGTAGAGGAAAACCTTTGCATATCTTTTGACAAACCAAAATGTAAAGGTGTCAGGTCCCGTCCCCCTCCCTCAAGATAGTACATATTTGGGAAGATTTCAAATTGATATTTTCATATGGCAATCCTTTTGTCATAAAAAATTCCATATCTACTCTAAATATAAAAGAGGAAACTCAATGGCCCATCAATAGAGATCCTATACCAAGGCAATTGTAAATCTCTAATGCAGCTGAATGTACTAAACTATCGTCCTTTGTGCTCAGCAATAGAAGCAGCTGAGCCTCTTTTTCGGTAGCACAAAACACAGCTGGAGCCACCTGGCAAGACCATGAGATGCAAAGGGAGAGTGTGGCAATGGCTGGGTTTCCTAGGTTTCATGCCTGAGCCGGAACAGGGCTGATGAGAGCAGAGCTGGGCAGGAAACAGAAGTTCTGTTTGTTTTGTTTTGTTTTGTTTTGTTTTCCCAGGAAATTTCATGATTCAAAAAATGTTTCCATTTTGGAATAAAAGGTCAGATGTAGAATTTTTGTTTGTTTAAAGAAAAGATACATTTTTGCAATCAGCCAGAACATCGTACTTTGCCTTGTTCAGAATTTCTAAAAGGAGGATTGCTGTAAATATATATTTGTTCAATCTGGTTCATGCTGTAAAGGTTGCTCAGAGAAGACATACAGGGTTGGCTTTTCAGAAGAGCTGGGCAAATCCAGGTGCCATTGAGTTCAGCTGAAGTTGCAGGTATTGAGCACTTCTGAAAAATCAGGTCTGTGATAGTCACACGTCATGCACATGAACTGGAAAGTCAAAAAAAATCTTTATCTTGAAGTGATGCATCACCCAGACTATGGAGAACAAAAAGGGCTGTCTTTTCACAGGTATATCTTCAAGCCTTTGTCTCTAAAGGTCTTCACTATTACTTTGAACTTCGGCATCTCAGGTTTGCTTGGCAATATTCTCTGTTGTATCTCAGCTGTTGACTTCATTACTGAAAAATTTCCTCTCTGTTTTCATGAAGTGCTGAGAACATCATCTAATTAGCAGAACGGGAATTGCTCTTGAAGTGCTATTACTTGAAACTCTGACCGTCACCAGCTGCAGTCAACCTTGTGAAGGACTTTATTCCATTAACAGTTATTAAGAAAGTTGGGAAGGAGGGGAATGGGAATGACAGATGGTTAATATCTTTAGAGACAGAGGTAATGGCGATGAGTGTCTTCCTTAAACTTTGTGAGGAAGGAGGGCCACTGTTACAAACTCACTCTAAGGCTGTTGGGTGCTGGCAGTCTTCACCGGTGTCCTGCCACCAGGGAAAACTTCTCCTAATTCTGTTGCGCAAATACTGTGAGTGGCCAGCACTGGCCCTAACCGCTCTGGTTTCCAGAAGAGCACTGCTGGAGGCCCTAGGGATGGCATTGCAGTGGCCAGCACGGACAGTTTTAAGGCTTATTACCCCCAAGACTCACTGCTTTCTAGCGCTCCTTAACACCTTATCCTTAAGTATCACACTTAACAGCAGTAAAGATGAAAGCAAATGTAAAGGAGAATTTGTTTACATAGCACAAATGTCGGCAATGCAATTACAATGAATTTAGAGACATAACTAAGAAAACTGTTCTTTTATCCACCCATGCTTAAATGAACTCAAAGAGGCTTTTCTCTGTGCAGCGAAAAAAATGTTTAACCAAATTTGTTGCTTGGGATCCTTTTCAGGTATAATGTTTACACTTAATTTATTCTCTGTGGTTCCATTTAGAATGTAATTTAATCAAAATGTTGAATTCAATCTTTTCCCAAGGGTTTGCCTCCCGTCTGTCACCTCCCTTTCAGAAATACTTCTGGTTTTTGGGTATGGCTAGGTGAAATCACCTTCCCCCTAGATGTTAAAGAGGCTCTGCTGGCATCCCTCCTTAACTATGAAAGAAACCCCCAATTTACTGTAAGCAAAATACTCTTGTCGGCCTGGTACAGTCGCATTCATAGCCCAAGGCTAAAAGCTTTATTCACATGCTGAAACTTATACTTGTAACAGTGTTAAAGTTTGCCTCTAACTCTGCAATCCTATTTCAAATGAGCAGATACACCAAATTGTGTGTACACGCAGCACATTTAGTGCTTGTTTTCGACTGACATGGCTGCCAGTGATACACACGTTGCTGTGATAACGTGTTAGTGCCCAGCCCTTGAGACAGCTATTATGTAATTTAATAAATATTCAAATTCTGAAGTGAAACATTCTAGCATGGTGCCTCCCGAAGGACGTCAGAAAATGCTCTATATGGAGAGTGATTTGGTTGTTTTGGGTTTTTTTTTGTGTGTGTTTTGGCTTTTTTTTTTTTTTTTTTTTTTTTTCTGATTACACAGTTTGTATGGAGATAAACTCATTGCTAGTTTAGGGTTGTTCTGTTCCTTATACTTATGGTTTAGTTCCCTTGGAAGCTCAGTCATAATCTTTTCTTTGCAGACGTAATTACCTCCGTAGTAACTAACTGTGATTTATTAATAATAATACTAGTAGTAATCGAAACCAAAAGATAGGGAAAGTATACTATGTATCAGGCATGTTGATAAAATTGCTTCCAAATAAACCACCTTTCAAATCTTTTTGAGGAAGCAACAGGTGATCTTAAGGCAAAGATTGTATAGGGAGATGGGAGCTTTTCTAGACTCTTCCTATACAATAGAATGTGTTTAGATATTTGTACAAAATTTATTTTATACAGTGCCTGATCCAAAACTCATTAAAAACATTGATTTCAGTGGTCTTGGGATCAAGCCCTTGTTTAAGTAATTTCTGAACCCACTGTCAAGCAATCACTAAGATTTTACATCTTTCATAAGTGAAGAATTCAACTAAAAATAAACAAATTAGATTTAAATCTGCTGTTGTGTTGAGGAACAGGAAATTGAAGATTAAGGATTGTGTTTGACTGTGGAATTTATTCAATAGTCCTATAAAGTCACTGGGGAACAGATTTCTTTTCCACATTGAATAAATAGGCTTTAATAATTTAAAGAACTTATTCCTAGGGTCCACAAATCCAAAGTCTTATACTTTTACTTTAGATCTGAGGAAGGCAGAGCTAATCAGGATTGAATTTTTACATGTAAATCCCAAGGATTATAGGAGCTCTCCCTGACTTGGTGCTTTACACCACTCTCCTGAGTAAAGCCTGCAGAAGTGGGGCAGGAGGCCTAGAAAACACTTCAACAGTCACCTTGAAA
This sequence comes from Leptosomus discolor, assembly GCF_034619465.1. Taxonomy (NCBI): domain Eukaryota; kingdom Metazoa; phylum Chordata; class Aves; order Leptosomiformes; family Leptosomidae; genus Leptosomus; species Leptosomus discolor. The sequence continues at coordinate 155,909,123 of NC_141391.1, forward strand.
TGTTTTTCTAGTTAGGACTCACTTGTGTGTTGGAGGTAGGGAATGAGAGTCTTGTGGGGCCCGTGGAGAGAAAAATATGAGATTCTTGAGGACACAGACATGCTAAAAATGCTACGATAAATCTGCCTCTGAACTTGCAGGTCTTGTCTGCTTAAGAAGGCTGCTCATCTTGTGCGGTGCTTTTCTCCCTTGAGGTCCTCAGCAGTTGTTCTTAGCAGCAACACTGCAAAGCACGTGGGACTGTTGGTAACGCACCAGCACATGCTTGCAATGTGAAAAACGTGCTCTGCCTCGGACTGGGGAGTTGCCACTGCGGCTCCTGGTAGGGCTGTGCTAGTGTCCCCTGACACTTGTATGGTGGAAGAGATTAAAAAAAAAAATAAAAATCAGCTGGGCTCATGATATTTCCTGTAGTGATAAATATCTGCACAAGTTAGCTCTGGTCAATAAGAACCTACAGGAAGCATTTACTCCATATAGAAAGCCCTCTTCTCATAGCCTGTCCCAAGAAGTCCCACCAATCCTTTGTGCTATGACAAGGTCAAAGTCTTGACCAATGTACAGCAGGCAGCTCTTTTCCAGGCTGCTGCTTTAACACAGAGGAGAGGGAACCTGTCCAGAGATTAGGTTGCTAGCCTTGAACTTGGGAAATTGGATTCAGTTTTCTCTTCTGCGGTTGCTTACTTATAAGACCTGAGGGAAATAATTTAGTGTCAGATAGGTATAACGCCTATTTGTTTTCCATGGAAATTGGTTAAGGTTAGATGCTAAGTATCTTGACATTCTTCGGGGGGGGGGGGGGGGGGGGGGCATTCTGAGTTTGTACCTGAAAAATGAAGATGGGATGATTCATATACTTGATAAATGTACTAACAATTGTGAAGTTGTCATACCTAATACGTACAGAAGTCATAAATTTACTGCTAATAGGTCTGCATAGTTCCTGATGCCAATTTGACCTTTCCATCTTGTTTGAAAGAACATTTTTGGCTGTAAAGATGAATTTCTTGTAATATTGAGATGAATGGTGAATTTTATTATTGACTTCTGTAGATCCACTTAATCTTTAAGGGATTTTATTTTTATTTATATTTCTTTTCCCATAATAATTGAAAAAATACCTACATCACTAGGTCTGTAAGTTAGCCATACAAAAGAAACATTCAGCATCAGTCAAGGCAATGATGAGTTTGTCTAGATGTAAAAATACTGTATCATGCAGACATCACGTATGGACCCAATGGCTACATTTTTCTCTAGAGCTTGAGAGGTTTATATTCAATCATCCTCTCAAGACTAGATGCAGTCTAGCCAGGATAAAGCTACACTCTTAATACACTTCCCAGAAGGGCTTTAGTTCCTTTTGCTCTTTGAGCGAGTTCATTCAGGGTCTTTGTGTGGCCTGATATTGTGCCACAAAGTTGTATCCTAAGATACTGAACAGAGTTCAGTGTTGAAAATAAGGATTGCACATGGCCACAAGCTAATCACTTTCTGCTTAGGGCTTTACTGACTGATAGATGGAGGACTTCTGCCTCAAACCTCTCAGAAGTTTTTGATGATTTTATTCCTTTTGTTTGACCTCTGCTGTTTGCTGCCTTCTCCTTCTGTGGTTGTCCTCTTCTGCCTGTCAGACACTAATTTTCTTCCTCTCCTCCTTTCAGGCACAAACTAGTTTTGCTTCCTCTTCATTTCAATGTGCACAAGTACCACAGGGAACACCATTAGTAGGAGAATCTGCAACCTTGCACAAAACACTTATTCTTTACTTGCTGCTGGAGAATCAGTAGAGGTAAAGTGGTATACGATTTTTTTTTTTCCCTACTTTTTTTTTTTTTTTTTGCTACTGAATATAAATAAAATTCAATTGGTTCATTCATACCTTTTCCACTCAAGATGCATTGACTTAAATTAATGCACTTTTCAGAACAGAACTAAATGCACTGATCATGGTGAATCAAGAGAATCCTCAACCTCACCTTCCATGAATTTCCAGGAAGGAATATTTATTTTTCTTGCGTACTTTCAGTATAGAAAAGAAATGAAATTGTTGCGTGGTACCAGTTGCATTGTACTGAATCAATCACCGGCAATAAACAGTGGTGTCAAACTGCCTCTCTTTGGTACTTTATCTCACCTTACAGACGTGAGCAGTTTTTAGGCAAGTGACAGATTGTTATGGGCTGGTCAGCAGAGGATCCAGGCAACCAAAAGCCAGTGCAATGCACTGGTGGCAAATAAAACAAGTCAACTCTCAGCGTTCATTTTCTGTATCTGTTTTCAGCATCAGCAAATAGGATCTGCTTATAACAGACAGGCAGTTGTTGTAATGAAGGAATCCTGATTTAACCATTTTGCTCATATTAACCATTGCTCTTAGTGTTCAGAGTTGGTCAGACTCTGACTTATGAAGGCTCCTGTTGGAGGGTGACACTTAGTTACACCTTTGTCTGCAAAGGCTGTGAGGAAAGAGAGAATTAAGAGGATCAGCAGGACAAGTGATAAAAAAAACTCCACAAAAAGGAAAAAAGCACGTGTGCAGAGTTTCCCAGACTGCCTTAACATTGTACATATTCAATATTCAGAATTATTCTGTGAATAATTTATGCAAACGTATTCCAGTGCTACAACCATTTCACCGGGTATTTGCTATTTTGGGGCTTGTGGTTGGTCACCTATTTCTGTGCGATGGTTACCAGTCTCTGCACGCCTGATTCTTACGTGTGGTTCTTTTGGGTGAATATATTTGACTATTTGCCAAGCTTTCCCTATGTGCAAATAAATTTTGCTTTCAGCAGTGTGCATACAAAAACCAAACAGAGATAAGGGGTTGAAAATATTGTTAGGAGGAAAGTCAGTACCAACGAAATGCATCTCTACAGCATATTTTTTTGTCTTATGGTGCTCCGGTTGTCATAACTGCATTTCCAAGAGGATAGGAGGTTACCCCTCAAAGTTACTCCCCAAGTCAACTTCGGGGAGCTCCTGGAGGGGTGCCTGAAGCCCTCCTGGCAACTCTGAAGGTAGTGAGCAGCCCAGCAGTACTGGGTCTCTAGCCCTTGCTAGCCCCGGAAGCAAAAAGTCATGTTGTGAAGCCCAAACTCTGGTTCTGTGTACCACAGCATGGAGCCCACCTGGCCAGAGGGATGAAAATAATCAGGGATGGTGTTTTATTATGATTTATGAAAACACAAAAAATGCAGTGATTTTCCTGTTTCCTTCCTCTCCACGTATTATTCTATCCTTGCTTTTGGTTATATATATCCATTTGGGGAGAGGGGAAGAAAAAACCCCATCATATGGGCATGGCTTCTTATTTCTCTGCTCTATCATGTCCACTTACTATCCCAGCAGTTTGGAGACTTCTCTGATGCAATTCTTTGTCACCCAGCACTAGGCAATAAAGCTCCTGTGCAGCGCTGCCTGGCCCCCAGGAAGCAACATGTGGGGCTGCAGATGAAAGGGACATTAATAAGCCCAATGAATTTTCAGTTTTCTCCAAAGGCGAGTTTAGCTGTGTTCTCTCCCGCTGTGAGAAATGATAATGAGGCAATCGATTGTAAACAGGTGCAGCGAGGAGCTGCTCGGCGTACCGCAAGCCTTTGCACTCCATTGCCATGCTCAGCGTCTGAATCTTAATATCATTCCAGAAAGAGTGACAGAATAATAATTCCCATCTCATGTTAAGGTAGAAACCTGTTAAATTCAGAACCTTCTGGAATTAATGCCATTCTTTTCACAGGTTCAATGCGTTTGCCAAGCTTCATTTCAGGAATTCCTCAAGCAAGGAAATGCATCTTTAGGAAGTATTTGTGTAATGAATTATTTACTCATTCTCTGAAGTCTTACACCATTTTATAAATCTGGAATTACTTAGAGGTTTTGTGGATTTTTTTAATTGTTCCACATTTTTAACTTTTTTTTTTTTTTTTAAAAAACGGGTTGTGTCTACCTCTAGTTCGACTTGGTGCTGTGGTCTCAATCATCTTGTGTGGGAAGGCTGGAGCAGAAAACACACACGTGTATTAACACATGCACACACATGTATGTGTACACAACTCTCTTTAATTCTAGTTTATTTAAAACAAGGACAAAAAGATAACTCTTGATGGGTAGTTGCTGAGTTTCAATAGGATAGCCCTCCTTCTCTGCAGAAGGGGAGTGAGGACCCACTGTGGATAACTGTTGGCTGAGCATGATGTTGTTACTGCCTGGGTGAGGGGATAGCACAGTGCCGGGGCACCTTCTCTTGCTCTGCTCTTCTTGTGTTCCCCAACTTGCAGGGGTTTTTTTTAATTCCTACTTTTTTTTTTCCTCCTTTGCACTTTCACTATACAGGAGATGTTTTATATCTATTCAATATAAGTTCTTTGTTCCCTTTTTTATGGCTTCTTTGTGATGTCCTAAAGCAAGCCCTGTCCAGCTCTCAGGGTTGAATTCCTTTACTGATCATCCTTAACCATTTGTATTTGTGCTTTTACCTCTGGAGTAGTCCTGTGCCTGTACTTTCAAGGCCTCTGCTGTCATCCTATGGGTGTATTCTCACGGGCCCCTGTGACAACCTGCTCAGAAAACACTAGAGAGAAAAAAAAGACACAGAGGTTCATATATTCATTTGTGTTTCAATGCAGGAAAATTCTACTCAGCTTTAAATATATGCTGAGCTGTCTTTTTCAATATTTGATTTTTTTAAGTTGTCACTGGAATGACATTTTTTCCTCTTCCTCTTTGAAAGGATTTTATCTGATCTTTTCTGTGTTCTTTGTGCCTAGAAGCTTCCACAGGAACCTCTTGCGCTGAGAAACATATGTACACATGACTCAAAAACCATCTGCTTCTCTGTCACCTGAAAGACTTTGTACAGAAAGCTAATGCATAATTTATAGTAGAGATTTTTGTCATGTTTGGAAACTGTAGATTTTTTACCTCAGCTCTACAAAGGGGAAGATGCTTTTCCTGGACCAAAGAGCCTAAAATCTAGTCTTAGTACTGCAGATATCAATTTATATGCTTAACTTGGGCAACATCTGCTCTGTTCCTGGTACGCTGGTCAGGCGGTGCCTTGAAGGCCATGTCACTCTGTAGCTCCAGCAATGCATGCTTGACTTCTTGCCTACCTAAATTAAGCCTAAGCCTGCAGGTCTCACCTGCCCTTATGGGATGCAGTGAGGAGACCTCTTGGCAGTCTGGTCTACCTGATACAAGTAACCAGTAACATGAATGAGAATATAAATTGCCTTCGTGCCTATTTTCAAAACTTCTGTAAGTAGCAGTTTAAATGCAGCCCATTGCCATAGCACTTCAAAACGGGCTCCTCATAGCAAGCATAGTCAGATAAGGAGACAAGTCCCTGGGGTGAAGCTGCATCCTCTATACACTAGACAGTGGCACTCTCATTGCAGTGTCATCGTGTAAGCTATGTAGAACAAATACCACGGACACAGTGTATCCAGGAGACAAAACCCCCTTTGATTCTGGATGGAAGGGCACAGAGGCAATTCAGTCTCAGCAAGCCCACTGTCTAAAGGGAGGGTCTCCAAACTCAGATCTCCTGCTGTTTCACTTATGGCAACACTGGGAATAGATGCTAGTGCTGGTGAGAAGGTCCTTAAGACTTTAATCTATGTTAATTACCAAAGAATGTAAGTGTCTTCAAAAATAGATATTCAGATATTGCGTTCTCTGAACAAGACAAATTGTCTTCCTCTTTCAGTACTATATCAAGGATGTTATCTGTGACTCCTTAGTTTCAAAAGAGAAAAGATCAATAAATATAAAACCAGTTTTCTGTCCTTTATTTAGGGTCTGTTGCAATGCATATGCCCAGGGTACCAGACCCAGTGGGTGAATCTGAGATGCAGCCTGGCTATAGGGTTTTGACTTATGCTTCCATTATAAACCTGAAATACATGAAGCGAAACCCTCACCTCTTGAGTGTGCCATGAATAATAAACTGACATAACACCATATTTCTAAACCTGAATTTGTTATTTTGGGGAACAACTGCTTACAGTGGTGTTGGAATGGGCGCGAGAACGGCAGTGTGCACACGTTACTTAGCTTCCATAAAATCTTCTTTCCAGTAACTTGACCTCCATGTTTTAGTCAATGGCTAAAATGTCTTTACCTTTTGACAGGAGTATTTCTGTTTCAATACTGCCTTACTATGTACCACATTGAATATTTTTATAAAGTATGACTAAACATATTTACAATATGTACCGTTACATATTTGGAAGTTATTCTGCCACCATCCTGAATATGAAAAAGCAGATGTTTCCCTATTAGGCCTTCTTTCTGTCTGCTTCATCTTTGGACCTTCCTAGTAAACTGTAGCATACTAATTTGAGCTTCAACAGACCATAAAACTTTTTTCTAAATCACTTCATCACCTCCCAGGTGGTCTTAAACAAGTCTTAATATCATTGTCAAAGGCTTGGCTGTCACATGTGCTGTCCAGTGGGCTAATAACTGCTGAAAATATTACACCTTATTATATTACTGTACTTACAATTTTCATGCTAGTACAAAAATAATGTTCTTAAGCTCCTGCATGAGTATCAAAATGCTACACTCCTTGTCTTTAATTCATCATTTCTGTTATTGCTCCATTGTTTCTCTTGTTTACTGTTGTGTCAGGAAGACTATTTCTGTTTTGGCTGTAGTACATGCTGCATTTTACTGATGTTTTCATTAAACACTTAACTGGCAGGTTTGACTGGGTGCTTTTCAAAGAGATCTCTTTTATTGGTGCTTGCTTTATTAATTAATTTATTTCTACATAAGATAGAGCTATTCTCTGATGGAGCCGTAGCAGGGAGCATGAAGGGGGCACGAAACAGCTGTTTACCTGGCAGCAAACACTGCTCTCAGTACCCTAAGCCCCAAACATGGACCATCATCAATATGCGGACAAATCATTGCTGCTAGAAGCAGAGTGCTGTGAGGATGACTCCTTCATTAGTAACTGCTCTATTAGCTCCCATTCATTATTCTTTATCGGTTCTCTGTGTACATACATTTTCTGAGGAAGACAATATAGGATTTTTTTTTCTCTGAAAATTAGCTCTGAAACCTTAGGTTTGCCAAAGGGAGTGAAGCTTGTTTCCACACCTGCTGCTCTTTCTGATGCTGGCAGCAGCTCACTGAATCCCAGCGGTGGCCTCAGTGGTGGCAAAAATGGCCATAGCATCTGCACAAATGGGAGCAGAGAGAGCAGCAGGAGGCTATGCCTGTCTCATGAAACATAACGTCTTGCCTACCGGAGAACATTCAGCATTAAAAGTGAGGGCACACATAAATTGAAAGGACTTCAGATAACTTTACAGCTAATATGACTTATGTCTTTTGAAATGAAGTATGTTGCAGCACTGCACCGATAAATAACCTGTGAAGGCCAAGACAGTACTTGTGCTAGCAAAAGGCAGCCACTGTTTATCAGTGAAGTTCATTTTTTAAAAAGTTTTGGGGAGCATGTGTCTGCCTCGATAGTGGTATATCATTGGTATGTGTGGCCAGAAGCCTAGGGAGAAAAAGCAAAGGACAGAGGGAAAGAAAGCCTCTACCATCTTTGGGTGATAGACACATAGATCGTATTCCAGAATTCATCACAGCATTGCATCGTTCCTTTTGTATTTCCTTCAGCAGTCAGTAAGCATAAAAGAGCACACAGCTGCTTTGGATTAATCTGATGCTTTAGTGTCTTCATTTTGTTATGATAAAATGATGTTACCTTGGCATTATTTCGTTCAATGACTTTAATAGATCTGGGCAAATACTGCTTTGGGTTTTTTTTGGTTTTTTTTTTTTTTTTGATTAGAGGCCAAACCGAAAAAGCAGGGAAAAAAGTCTTGGGTTAGAATTTTCCAAAGTTTTCTTTGGCAAAATGAAACCAAAAAATTCATCATGCCAAAACCTTGAATGAACCAAAATGTTTCATTCCACCAAAATGGAATGTTTTCTGTTCTGGTTATTCTTGTCCTTTTTTTCTAATTGAATGACACTGAATAAGTTGCAAACTTTTATTTGCAAACCGTTAGAATGGAAGGATTTGCCATCTTCAAAAATCTATTCCTGTACTCTCCTTTCAGCCAAGAATTTAGCTGAGTTCAACCTGAATTTACTCATTGTTTCCATTTTTTTTGGTCAAATTCACTGCTTGTGGAAAAACCTCCCCCAGAACTTTTCCTCTTGCTATTGAACTGATTCTTGAATTCCTTTTCCTGCCTTATCAGTGAGATATTCTGCTACTTTTACAGGTTTTCTTTTGACTTTGTTTTTTTTTCTGATGAAGAACATTTCAGTTTTGTTCCTTAATGATCTAAAAGTTCCTGCCATTTGCTGTATGTCACTGTTAAGACCCTTCATTAGCTGTGCCTTGGCCCTCCCCTGCTTATTCTGCAATAGAGTTACAAGCTAACAAGGAGTGAGGCAAATTCTGTCTGTGCCTTTGTGGAGTAGATGTTGCTGTCAACACACTTTCCTCATAGACTTGCTTTGATCCCCCCACCCTCCAAAAAAAACCCAAACCCAAAATAGCCAAGAACCTTTCACTTTTCATTAGGGAATATTCAGTTAAAGCACAAGTGTGAAACTGTGCAAGAAGAGATGAACCAAAGATTTGTATTTAGATTGGCATGTCACATGCTCTTGAAACACATTCTTGCCTCGAGGATGCTTGGCTCTGACAGGGAAGCCCGCAGTCCTCCAGGCAGGAGTCCATTTCTGCCCAGAAACATTTCTGTTGCTGTTTGTTTGTTCCTTGGCCCAGAAGCTTGGTAATCTGGTCTTTTCCCAAAGTACATGTACTTGTGGACATAGGCCACTGTAATGCATCCAATGCATTTGAAAGATCTCTGTTTTCTGGTTTTATTATGGAAATAAGAATTCTCACCAAGAATTTCCAATGAACTTCTCTCCAAAGCCGGAATCTGGGGTTATTTCCCAAGCTCTTCACAACTGATACCCTTTCATCCATCCCCCTTTAATCTTCTGTATGTGCAATATAACTATCCAGTAAACAGTGTGATTAAAATGAAATTATTCTGAGAGGATGAATGCTGTTTCCAAGGCTCATAATTTGCCCCTTCCAACCCTGAAAAAGTTACACTTTCGAATGAGGTTTTCTAAGTCTGCTTTGTCTGCAAAAGTGAGTTTTAAATATTCCTATAAAAAACTCTTCATTTCCTGTGCCACATGCACAAAAACACACTCTTTCATTTGTCGGGGCAAGGGAAGTTGAGGTTTGAAAATAATGCTACATTTATATATAGAGTTAAATAGGCTTGAAAATAATCCTTGTAAGAATTTTATTTACATGACCAAAGTTAATCAAGATCTGATTGTTTAAAAACTACAGTATGGTATGTCAGTAATACTTCAACAAGCGAACTAATCAGCTGTTCCTCCTACTGCCTAGAACTGATGAAAGAAAAAGATTCTTATTAATTCTACTTTTAAATGCTTGGGAGCCATGCAAATGCTCATTGGTAAGAGCCAGATGGGTCCCTCGATAGCAAGATTCTTTTATAGGCTCATTCCTCATTTGGCTAATGCTTTCCTCTTAATAGGGAAATTTTCCCCACCAATCCTATTTCTGGTTGCACTGCCATTCTCAGAGGCAGCAGGAATACAAGTCATAGCTGGCATGTCATTCTGGTGGCCACCCCTGGGTATTGATGTGACACTGAGACTTGAGCCCACCTCCCAATCCTCACTGCTGCTGAGGATGAAACCTCCCACTGGACCGAGGATCTCCACTCGTGCCTGGTGGCTGGGCCCCTCCCTGGTGGCTCAGCAGAAGAGAAAGGGGGCCAGGATGGGCTGTCCCATGTGGCTGACCTGGGGCAGCCTGCTGGACCTCTCTGTACTCTGTCACTTGGTACTAGGTTGGTAATAGTACAGCAGGCTTTTGGTTGGAGGAAAACCTCCTCTGTAGCTTAACAAGCTTAAAAGTTGCCTCATCTCTGACATGTTTTAGGTGTAGCTACATCCTTTATGGATTTTGATGTTTTGGGGTTTTTTACAGCATTTTCTTTCCATCTCTGTTTATGTCCAGGATAAACATATCTGCATCCCTCAGCAGGCCTCCTGCAGAGCTCAGCCTGGTCCCTCAGGATGGACTTGGCAGAGCCACCTCTTGCAGATCCTCTTGCTGAACAACCTGTTGCAGGCTTCTCAGGAATCTTTAAAACCCAAAATCCCAAAGAATCTTTGAACTTTTAATTCAAAGCAGGTGGGATGATGTTGCAAGAAGGCGACAAAGAGTGAGCCAGGCAACAAGTTGCCTCCTGGGATCTTAGGTGATCAAAACCCTCTTATTTTCTTGTTTTCCTTAAAAATAATTATTTCCACTTGGCTACTTCTGTAGACTTCAGATTTGACAGATAGTGTTCCTACAGCCAGAGAGATCTCAGTCTTTGCCTGGGCCCAGAAAAACGTTTCACACCCGGAGAAAGCCAGGGTCCCTGGGAGTCAGCTGCCTTGGCCACCTTTGCTTGCACTTCCAGTAGTGCTCTCTACATCCTGGGCCAAGCATGGACCTGTGTCTGCATGAGCCGACCTGCTACAAGGTCCAGGGATGGGGAAGCTGCAAATATCTCTGCTCGCTTTCTACACCTGAAGTGCTTTTAGTGCTTGGGGGAGTAAAAGCTCCTAGATAATGCACTATTATTAAGCTGCAAGAAAGAGTCTTCTTTGAAGGACAGATGGCAGATTTTGGGCTATTGCCCTTCAACAGGAGGGATTTCGGGCTTGTGTGTGCTTGCCTGCTACCAAAGGATTAGAGTGACCCAACAGGTGCACTGGAGCTGCAGTGTGAGCTCTCCTGGCCTTGGCAATTGGCCTTGGGCAGAAACACCACTGGAGAAGCAGAGACTATGAGAATCAGGTCAGCCTGATTAGCAGCAAAAGCCTGTTCAGGGATATAAACAGCCATATGTGACAAGCTGGCTGAGCCCCCTGGCTACACAGAGCTGTCTGCATATCAGCAGTGCAGAACGTTGCGCTGGACATCAACCAGAACAAATCTATAGTTGGAAAGTGGCAGATCCTGAGCTGGGAAGCTCAGAAGCGGCAACTCAAGGAGGGAGGGATGACTGCAATTAGAAGGCTGCAGGAGGCAGGGAAAGTGCCAGCTGGGTGAAGCAGGGCTTTCATGGGAACAGCAGTGGCTGCTCCTCTGCAACTGAGGGTGTTAGGATGAGTTGTGCAGCTTTTTTGGTCAGAAGGATCAGAGAAGTGCCCTAACCAAGGTTTGACACGGATTACTGAGGATTACATTAAATTTGAAAATGCTTTGGGCAGTGGGAAATTTTGGAAGCTGGGACATTTTGACCAGGACTGCATGCAGATTAGAGCTGAAATTAGGTGGAACCATGTTACGGACTTTTGCTGGTCAGTAAATTCTGGCCCTTGAGTTGCCAGAGGCCCACTGCAGAGAAAGGGGTCCCAGCTGAGTCAGTGGTAAAGGTCTTGTGTTGCCTGGGGGAATGTGGAAAGAGCCCTCCTACCACATGATTCAGAGACCTCTTCCTTTAAGGGCTGCAAGCCTGCCAGTAATAAAAGCTGAATGTAGCAGACAGTTGTTAGACAAACTGCTTTGGGATTATGTGGTGATGTGAGACTTTGTTCAAAGAACATAAATTTGGACTGATTTTCTCTGATGAGGAATGGAGTCAGTCTCAACAGATGCACGAGGCCTGCCACCAGTTTGGGAAATGCATCCTTTGATTTTTGGCTGCTATGGGTATCTAAGGTACCTATAGTGGGGAATGTAATAATAAATGCTGCAACAGAGGAAAGAATACTACGGTTCGAGCAAAAACACAATAGCAACTGAGAGCTAGAGATGCATGGTGAATGACTTTTGTCTGAGGAGGCAATGTTGGCTGTTGACTTGCTGTCTAGGAAATACAAGAACAGCCATACCCTCCCAGACAGGAAATTTAGCAGCAGAACCTCTATAAAAATGCTAATAAATTAGGGGAGAACTTGTATTATTCTGTAGAGCAGGCAATACTACATGAGAGGTACGAGAAGTGGTGGCCAACCTCTGCTGTGGCAGTGCTGGGAAACCCATAGGTCCCATCTCTGCGTGCTTCTCTGGGTGAGTGGCATGGCGTGTCTTATCTAAACAAGAGTGTGCATGCTTGGTCAGCAGGCTGTGTTTGCGTTTCCTGTTCTGGTCATTTTAAACAAAAGTTCGCACAACAACGAAGTTGTTTTCAGAGATGGAGCATCGTAAGAGTGTGGGCACAGTAATATGAATGTGTGTGTGTGAATATGTACAGATTTGTTCCTTGTCCATCCAGGGAAAAGGTCATTACTAGCCATAGACAGGGAGCTGCTTCTGCTCTCTCTTTGGTGTGTCTGTCTGTTGGTGTCTGCCTTACCTTGCCAGTGACTATTTGCTTCTGTGGCCCAAAAAAAGGAGACTTGGGATGGGGTTATACAAGACAGTATTTACTGTAACAAGTCATATGACAGACCTTCCGTTCAGTTTTCTCTTGCCACATTTCTTTGGCTCCATTTATGTGCAACCAGGCAGAGTGTCTGCAAACAGTGCGGTTGCCATTCCCAGCACCTTCTGTGCGAGCAACCGCCTCTGTGCCACAGCTCCGTCCCTCAACCAGGGTAGAAGAGCTGTCACCTATGCCATACAATACCACATTAGCTACCACTTTCTTGGCTGTCTTAACTCATCAGGCCTAACAACGCTCCTCTTCCACCCCAAGGCAGACCAGGTGCAGAGCAAACCACCGATGTTCAAGCCATGGATCCACATCTGTAGCTATGGCTATTGGCACTCGCGTGCCTGGCCAGGATTTCTGTCTTGCCCTGTCTGCATTGCTTAGGGATACAGGGAGCTTTGAGGGCCAGGACTTTTTTCTCCTCTGACAGCAGAGCACCTACTGTCTTGGTCCACTGTCGAGAACTGTCACAAGGTGTGTCATAAACAATCAGGGATATTGACACAGCGTTGAAACGAAAAGCATCCCAACCCAGCACCTGCACACTCTCTGGCAGCTCTCAGGGACCATTTGATGTAAAAGTTGTCTGTTCTATGGCAGAGTACCAGTGAGGCAGACCCCGGTTCTGTTTCCTCTCTTTTCTTTGCCATGTCAGTAAAAATTCACTGAACTGTCTCAAAGTCAGTTGTTTTTTTTTTTTTTTTCTTAAGCATTTTACAGTGAATTAGTAATACTCACAGGCTATATGCCTGAATAGAGACCACACAATTATCTACAAATTCTTGGCATGAGACCATGCTTGTAAATAAATCACAAATAAGGTACTGAGCCTCCTTAAAAAAGCACTCCTAGGGTGTTGCAATGATAATTATTGTGATCATAAGGGAAGCTGTTACAGACAAATGACAGCAGTCTAGAAAGGCTGGTGAAGAGGTTAATGGAGATGGTTCACCCTGGTGAAATCATATAAAGTGCAAAGTGGTATAATTAAATTCAAAGTCTCTACAAGCATCAGCACTATGTTATATGAAGTTTTGGCATCTCTAGAAATACGTAAAGTATTACAAGTTTGCTAATGTCACGTAGGAAACTGGATAGTGAAACTTAGAGCAGAAATCATTAAATTCCAGACTTCGGAGGCAGATGTGTAGTAGATTGGGAGAAAACAAAAGAGCTATTCCAATCTGGTTTCAAATAAACTTACTTGGATTTGTATTGTTGTCCTAAAAGCAGATTCTTTACCCGGTGTGCAATAAGCCAGTTCCACCCACTCAGGAGAGATATTGCTTCTATTGAGGCCTGAGTGCTCAGTGGAATCAACCCACAAATCAAGCACACCTGGGCACACCTGCTGGTCACATTTATATTCCAAAACATACATTATTCACGAAAAAAATACACATTATTCATCATCTAGCTAATACACATCCAAAACTAATTTGCATTATGCTGAATCATGGTCAAGGCTTGATGTGTGCATGCTTGGGGGTCTCATACAGTCTCTGGTGGTCGTTTGGGGGTCCCAACCACTCCTCAAATTGATCATGTATTGTCAAGAGCCTTTTAAGGGCACTGTGGGTATGGTCCAGCCTATCGTGTTCCCACCAATCTGCCCTTATCTTGGGATGTCTTCCAGAACTTCATAACTCCTTTCTTTCTTCTCTTTGTTTCTTGCTTTGGTCCTTGATGAGGGAGTTGTGGTTTGATGGACACGATAAACTGTACTTACTTTTTAGGTACAGTCAGCCAAGCCTCTGTCACCTGTGTACTAACAGTACATGATCTAAATGTTCAAGCTAAATCACTGCAACCAAGCTGAATCTCATTAACCATATCCCTGCATGCAAACTAAATTTCCAACACAACAGTATCTCTCTGGCTTCACAGGCATCTTAAGTAATCAAAATATGAATATGGCTTCCTAGGCTCACCCCCCTGGCTAGCTGTGGGCAAACTTTCTTATGTATCAGGCCTCAGCTGTGGGGGTTTTTTTAGTTACTTACTTTTTCAAAATAAGTTGGAGTAAATTAATTCATCTTTTCATTTACTCTTCTGTGCTGAAATAGACCAAGCCATGTTGAAATAAACTGAACTTTTGAAGACTGTTGTCATGGTCCATTTGGATCTCTCAAATTTACAGGACAATGTACTCCGTAAATTAAAGCTTATCTTATGAGCTCATTAAGAAATAAACAAACACAGCAAACAAGGGCTCAATTCCCTTTGCACAGACTAATTAATTATCACGTGACTTCACTAATTCATCACGTAAGTCATGCAGTTTCTCCCTTGCAAGTTCTCTAATTCGTAACTTGCAACTCACAACTTGTAACTCAACTCATGCACCTATGAGCAAAATAGTTACCTAGCCGAGGGTGGGAGTGCTCATTCTTCCTCCTTCTTCACGCTGTGAGCATCCCCTGTATCACACTGTGAAGCACAAAAGCCTCAGCAGTTCGGCTGCTGTTGGATCAGCTTCCAAACTTTTTTGGTTAAGCTGATGGTTTTATATCTTCCAGCTTGGAATTTTCGTTTGTGCCCTTTCCATGAGTTAGCAGATTCTGATGACACATGCAAAGATGATGGCCGCAGGAGACAGCAGTCTGCAGGTGGTAATGGCTGCATAATGGTGCTTTATCTCTTCCTGCCCCTCCTGTCCTGCCTATGTGGTGCTCTTCCTTTGACCTAATGGTGTAGCTCCCAATATGCATCAGGCCTTAGCATGAGCTGTGTCAGCCAAAAATCTGAGGAGGAGTTGAGCGAATGGTCAGAACTGTTAATATTAAACTTTGGAGGAATCATCAGGTTGGTGAGTCCCAAACTCTGAGAAAACCATCAACTGGGTTTCAGCTGGTTTTGGAAGCAAACACGATAATTCCCTCTCTTGCAGCCAAACCAAAATTCTGTTTGGGATAATGACAGCTACCATTTTGCAATACCTGATTAGACCAAAGTCCTTTTTGAAGTCGTTGTTACCATAGGCACATCCAGAATTGGAAAAACCATCTCTGAGTTTTCACTTCAAGTCTGAATAACATGAGCAGTTTGGGGGTTTTGTATGCATTTATTATACACCTGTAGAAATTAATTGCTATCTGTGGCTATATACTGCTATAAAGGTGTTTCTGTATTATTTTATCACATCGCAGCTAAATTGCCGCTAGATTTGTGTAGACTCATTATTTGATCAGCTGTCACCTAATGTTTGTCGATCGTTTCATAACGTTGGACTTTCTCCTGAACATACTACCACAGTTCTAAAAATATTGCATCCTAATGACCACGAGGAAGGACATCACAAACTGCTATGGAAAGATCACAGAATCATAAAATAATTTATGTTGGAAGAGACCTTTAAGATCATCGAGTCCAACCGTAAACCTAACACTGACAAATCCACCACTAAACCACATTTCTAAAAGACATAATGATGAGCTCCATGGGACTGCTTGCATAAGACCGTAGTGTTGAGCGTCCTCACCTGCTGGTGGTGAGGGCTTAAGAAGTGCTTTACCCTTCAGCTCTTTTGCCACCCTCTTTTCCGCCACTCTTCTCTGCTCTCTGTGCCAGCATGGTTATTCGTGAGATGAACTGGATCAGGGAGTTGACTGGTCTGGAAAATAACTGTTTAAGGAGTGCTGAACCTAATGTGTAGCTGTTGCCTCAGACTGTTAGACTAATTCTACAGCTGTGCTGTGTAATGGCTTTGGCCATGATTATAATTCTCATTGGCATCCCTTTACATTGCTGAAGTGATGCAGAGAACACAAACTAGTCCTTTATTATTTACTTTACCATTATTTTCTGTTTGCTTATGATGGCGTGGATCTGTTTTACAATAAAGGATTAGCTTTTAGATAGAGAAAGTAACTTAATTCTATGTGAATGTTGACTATGACTGAGCATGAGATTTGTAGATAGCTACACACTGAAGCAGTTTATTTTGCTTGGCAAAAACCAAAATGCCACCGTATCTGGATGCAGCCTGTTCAGCAGTAACTTCATGGAGCCCAGACTAAAAGCTCACCTGTAAGGAAAGCAGTGTATGCTATACAAGAGAACACAACTACAGTATGTATTACTTATTCATATGCAAGCAGAGCTTCCAGCCCTGATGGCATAAGACTGTAACCCAGGCTCACTTTCCCAGTGCTGCATGGAAATTAGTTTGAAATTCTCTTCAGCACCTTCCTCTGTCATGAAGATCCTATATGGATTCACTCTTGTTTAAAGTGCTTTGAAAGTTAAAATGCTAATTATGCTGATGTCACAACTTCCTTACATTTAACGCTCACTATGTAACTGATATTTATTAACGCTTTCTAGTGTTAGATGCAGTTGCCTGCAAAGTATTTTAGTGCTCGACCATAAATGATGAATGAGTACCTATTACAAGCTTGTAAAACATTTAAAGATGCGTAGGCTAGCTACGTGCTACAGGAGTTTGCAAAGCCATTAATAGGCAAGGGAGGAGCAACGTGCTTGTAAAGACTGTGTGGGCTTTGGTATTTAAGGTCCCCTCACCAATCTGTGAAGTTTAGTGGGTGCCTCAGTAGACTGGTGACCTAAAACCATTGCAATAGGTGGGCATTTGGGAGTGGAGATGGATGTTGTCTTTCTGCAGACAGTAGAGGTGACTGACACAGCTTGTCAGTGGTTTAGAGAGGACCTAACAGAGGGCCAGGGAGTGATGTGATGGTGGATGGCAAAGATCTTCTTTTGCAATCTGCATAGCATTCCCAGTGCAACACTGATGCTAGCTTGAGGGAAATGAAGTATGCTCTGTCCCTGCCTGAGAGCCAGAGCCATATGCCTGTGCCTACAGGAAGCCCTTCGCTGCGTGCAGGTTCTCCCTCATCATCTGACCTGGGGCTCAAATAAAATCTGGTTTCCACCAGAAAACCACACCTGGGAGCATGTGCTGCTTCTTAGCCAGCGCCACCGATTTGCATGTTGAGGCCAAGCCGATGCAGAGTCCTGGCAGGAGTAGCTTCACTTGCTTGGTGGGAGAGGAGCCATGGAGTGGTGTCCGGCATCCAGAATTGTTCAAGCTCAACTAATGGAGCAACCCTCAACAAAAGACAGCGTAAGAAGGAAAGGTCTTTTTATTTTGTACGATCCACGTATCACTCGTGCACAGTCATTCTCTCATAGATTTTCTTTCATACTCAGAAGCTTGGAGATGTGTCTGCACATGGTCTGTCTAGGATTATTTGCAGTGACAGAGGATGAGGGAAGTTAGTTACTTAGTTCTCATCATGTCTTCTGGGTTTCTTATTATTGACAACCATGTGGTTGGTTTTTGAACGTGTCTTTCACACCTTTTAAAAGTTGACAGTGACTGTGAATCGTTTGTCTCTCCCACTGTCCCATCTCTGTGAGTCATTAGGCAAAATTGCTGATTAACTAATTGTTCTTTTGTCTACCTTTCCGGGTGCAGGCTGTTGCGTTTATGTTGCCCTTTGGTTTTTCAATCTGGGTGTTCAGAGAAACTGCAGATAGTTGGGGTGGGGAGGAGGGAAGGGCTGTGTGCGTACTTGATGACCAACTAATTTAGGTGCTATCAATAATTAACACATGCTTTTCTTTCATCCCTTCTTACACTTCCTGTTCTTCCACACCCAGACATTTCCCCCTTATGCTCCATCCATACCAAGGCTGACACTTCTACTACAGCTCTTCACAGAATTATGTGCAGCACTTCTACTTCTGCTAGACTGGGATCTAATGGGTCTGGGAAGGGAGAGGACTGAGGAATGTGCTTGATGCCATTTCCTACTGGAAAAATTTCCTGACGGTTATGGCAGTAACTCAGGCTTGTTTCAACTGCACAGGGAGCAATGCAAATATAAACTTCTAAAATTAAAGGCAGCTCATGTGAATGTGCAGGACCATGACAGGAGAAGCTCAGTACATCTGTGTCATTTAGGGTGATTTCCCTGGGATTTGTACTGAGGAGTCCACCAGAGCAACTTTAGAGGTGTGCACTTCTGTAAGATCCAGGGCAGTTTTATAACTCCCACGGGCTAATGTCTACCAGCACTGGGGTGGCCATGGGTGTTAAGGAGGGAGCCATGGATGAGGTCGAACTTTGCCTGCTGTACACCTACCCATCATTCTAGTAGTGTGGGAGAATCATCTGGATCACCTGTATCGCCCCCAAGCTAGGAGCAATGTCCCAGTGAATGTATTGGTGTGGAAGCTCACTTTGTCAGGAGATTGGTGATGGGCTATGAAACCAGGAAAGCTACAGTAAACAGGCTCTGCTCAAGGGACACATTTTGGCTGGCACAGAGTAGAGGCTCTCTCCCTACCAGTGAGGAGACAGGGCCCAACGGGATGCCATAGCTATGGCTATGGGAGGAGAAGGAATACCAGCTTGGCTGCATGGGATGGCCAAATGCTCCATGCAGTTAAAACCATAGCATGACAGACTGGAAGTGCTGGACCTTTATGTAATGGCTGTACTTCTGTCACTGCATGGGGCAAAGTAGGAAGTCAGGTATCTTCTGGTGGCACCTGCCAGCTCTGGCCAGTGGCATTGCTCCTCTGTTGTGTGCTGCATTCAAGTGGAGCAGCCACTCAAACCCTCATCATACACCACCAGCTCTAACACATGAGGAGCTGTGGGAGCAGCATCTCCCGCAGGACTGCTTGTTTGTTTTGAAGGACTGCTTCCCTGACTCTGGTCACACAGTGGTCTTCTCCCCTTCAAGCAGTAGGTTTGGACAGGCAGTTGTTCACTTTCTCCTCCTGCTGCCCAAGGAAATGTCTGGTCAGAGCTCACTCAGGCTGCAGATGGCCCAGTGAGATAGACTTGCCTCAAAACAATCAAGTGCAAAGATTCACTGTCTTGCCAAACGGCTGGCACAGTAGTACTGCAGGAGGAGGGGAAGGGGCCCTGGCTTCACGCCACAATGGAAAAAGAAAATGGTGATTGTTTCTTCAAGAAAAGACATAGGGATGCATTTTTCCTGAAAAAAATCAGTCCTTTGTCATCTCACACTATCCCCAACCATAAAAATAAGAAAAATTACCTATCCTTACAAGGAGGTTGGAGACATTAATTAATGTTTGTGAAGCACTAAGTACTACAGCAATAAATTACATGGAGATCCTATGAGGATTGTGTATTCAGGGCAGAGTTTGAACAGAATACAGTAAATAAGGCATGAGGTCATGCACTTAACAATGAGGATAACACAAGCTAATGAATAGTTGCTCATTAAATGTATGCCCTCATGTGCATAAAAAGGCCAAATGTCCTGTGTAAAAAGGTATATGTTGTCCTGTAATTAAAGATTTTACAATGCATGTAAGAGTTACAAGTTTAATTTTCCTGGGAAACTTTAAATCAGGCATTTCCTATCCTCTGAGTACCCAAGTTTGCAACTCTAACACTCTTTGAATGTAGGCTTTTTATGTAATTCAATAGAAATAATTTAAATATTGTGTTTCCTCTGCTTGTCTCGCCACAGCTGGCAGTGAGAGCTCTTTCTCCCATGCTGCCTTCACCATCTGGAACAGATTAAACAGTTTCCTGAGTTGCCTTAAATCCCGTCACCAAATCCCATCTTCTGGGCCTACAAGTCCTGTCCACCTTTCTCATAAAAGACCCCAGTCTCACTTCTTGACCAAGCTTGGCTTCATTAAACTTAAGTCCCTGACAAGTCTTGCCTTTCCTTCTCTTTTCTTCTGTGTTTTTATACCATACAGACATGAATCTATAAGATGCCAACACATCTGCCTACATCTATTAATACAAAATGAGACCATTAGTGATTTAGTATTCTGAAGTTTTCCATGTCAGATTAATTAGTTCAGAGAAGTGTTTAGTTCACTCCAAATTAGGTTTTAATGAAATAGCAGCAAACTGACTTACTATATATGGAAACTCAGACTGACTGTTCTCTTTCTAAAGAAATCTGAATTCCAGTACCCTGCTGAAAATAGTAAAGGTAAATAAAAAGCAGAGAGTTGGATCATATTCAATTATCATCCAGAAATAAAAAGCAAATTAACATGTTTTAGTTTTGTATTGCAAATGTATTATAAATACAGTCAACAGGAAACAAATATCCAACAGTAAAATGGTTACAGAGCAAATGCAGTACTGATACTGGAAGAGCATTGACTTCAGTGCCTTGGCAGTTGTTCAATGTGTACCAGCTGAATTTGGCCCAACACGTTCTGTTTGTGAAACAAAAAATGTAAGGATTTGGAATAAAACAGTCACACAATGTTCTCTCTGATCAGTATTTTAAATAATATTTTAATATATGGTAGAAATAATAAGTAGCGCAGGGGGCTTTTTGACATGGGCATCAACAGGAAGTGGAGATGGCACTTGGTGTTATTTGCCTTGTGCTTCTACTTCTAATATGCTTTTACTCTAATTGTGCTAGTGATTTATCACTTTAAAGCTTTTGTCCACCAGTATTTTATGAGATAATATCTCGTTTTGTTTTCCACAAAATTTAAATAATCAAGCATGTTGGTCCTTCTCATCACTCTGAATTTTTCAAATTGCCACCAATATGATTTCTATTTGCTTTGATACAGCTGGTACCGTGATGCTATTATGTCTGCTCTCCCAACCCTCCATGCAGAGATTACAGATCAAATGCTCACATCCTGTGTTTTTTCTTGGGACCAAAGAACCACTGATTCTACAGCCACTACAAACCCTCCTAATTGTGTTGTAGATGACAGTCTCAACGTGAAAAAGGGCAATCATTCATATACCATGTGAACTCAAAATTCACTTGTACAGTATTCCCTGTGTTCTGCAAGATCTTTTTGAAAGAAAATAACATTAAGACAGCACACAGATGAAATTTAAAGAAAAGAAACCAACTCTTCCCTGCTAACAAGCTAATTTGCATTGCTCTAAGAATTACAGAATGAAGTAAAATTATTTTATTGCCTTCTTTCATCACTATGCCACAGTACTAATCACACTCCTGGTGTTCTAAAGTTTATAATGCTATTTCCTGCCACTGAGTTCCTATTTCTTTATTAACTTAATTATTTAAACACATGCTTTATGCCTCTAGTAAGGATCGGGTAACAGTCTATCATCTTACAATGACACCAGTGGGTAAGCCTTCATCCAGTACGAAGACAGAAATGGCAGAACAATGACTCTGTAGAATTGATACCGTAGAAAAATGATTAATATTTTCCAGAATGATCAGCATATGCTGCCACAGAGTGAATACGAAATCATCATATTTTAATATGGAAAACTGATGAAGTCTAGAGCATAAATAATACAAGTTATGCAAGCATATCTCTGCATGCATATGAGAGACTGGTGTTTTTCAGTGTGTGGAAGGCACTATACAACCTGAAGGATACTTGCTTTGCTGGAATCACTTCTTTGCGTAGACTTCAGTAAGAGTGACCTTTCATTTCAGACACTATTTCCAGCTGACTTCAGAAAGAGCTGAGGAATTTCAACGAAGAAATAAGCACATCTCTGATAAAGATGGACCCACTGCCACAGCTCTGGGAAGCTCAAGGCTTAACATGGAACAAAGGGTCGTTGCTGCCTGGACTGGGAAGTTAGCAAACTGCACATAAGCATAGGCAAGCTTAATAATAACTAGCTTCAAGGTGCTTCCCAATCACTGTTAGAAAGAGACGTATGAAACATGACTCTGCTCTTCTTAAGAGTGTAATAAAGTTATTGACATAGAGAATTGACATACACAGTTGAAGGATTAACCACCAAGGAGAAACAGTCCCTCACGGGAATCAAGCTTACACTAGTAAAGGGAGTGCCTTATGGCAATTTAATCCGATGGCCAACTGCAATATGACTGCAGAAACATTTTAATTTAGTCCTTAATCTAACAGAACTGCCAGGCTTGTAAGTGTCGACTTAAGCAAAGTAAAGCAACGTGTTTATCATACCCTGGATAGAGCAAGGACGAGAGCCGAGCAACTTGCTTATCTGGCAAAAAACGGCAAAAGATTAAGAATGCTGGTATCAGCTTATCCCTTCTACAAACCTTGTGAGGGGAGACAACAACTGAAAGTGGGAGCCTTGTGGTGGCAAGACGGCTCTGTTTTGGCTAAACAGTGAGGAAACAAGCAGAAAAACTGTTTCAGCACAAAACTTTGAAGGCTCCGATGCCCTGGAGTGAAACCTTTGCTTAATTTTCTAGAAAATTAATATTACAGTTAACACCCCTGCAGATGTTAATGAGAATTATAGAGATCATGCTATACATATATGACCATGTTACTCAACTCTCTGCCTAAGTCATGCTATATGTAACCCATGGGAGCAGAGACAAAGAATGAGAGAATAAAAAGAGGAAAATACGGGGTAAAAATTGGGAGAAAGGGACCAAAGACTTAGAAGGGACAGTCAACGGGCTGTGTTCCAATTCCTCCACCCAAGACAGGGACACTTTCTTGGTAAGAATTGCACCTTCACCCTATGCCAAATAATGCTCAGGAAAACTTGGCTAGAACTATTATTATATATTAGTGCTGTCGCAGTAAGTGTATTTATCAACAGTAATTCTGTACTTGTTATATCTGTCACCTTAATAAATTACCTATACAGGTAGTAACTTTTGCAACTTCGTGAAACTGTTTCAGTGAAAGTCCCTGTGAGGGCTCTGACCGGCAAACATCTAATCCATACTCTTAACACGACAGTACCTCCTGCCTGTGCCTTCTGGGGCCTTTTGGCAGCTGCGGATTTCTGCACAGAAGCCATCCCTGAGACACCCCTGAGGACCAGAGCTGCGAAAGGTGGTGGCAAGTCCTTGGCCAGGGAGAAGTGGTGAGTTACTGCAGCTCC
The DNA here is from genome assembly GCF_034619465.1 of Leptosomus discolor. NCBI lineage: Eukaryota > Metazoa > Chordata > Aves > Leptosomiformes > Leptosomidae > Leptosomus > Leptosomus discolor. The sequence continues at coordinate 155,932,412 of NC_141391.1, forward strand.
TTTCCTCTATTTGAGCGCTGGGAGGCAAGCTTGGGACCAGGGCTGCAAGTTAACAAATGCTGAGCCCATAGGAAATTCCAGCATTAAGACTAAGGCTCTGCTATCAAGGAATATGTTTATGCCTAAATGAGGGATAAATATCTCCAAACATAGGATGTCTGTCATCAGCACACTTTCCTGGCAAAATTTAGTGATGTGGTTTCCAACCATACTTCCAGCAATTGTCACAAGCTTATTGGGAGACACTGTCCAACATGACTTTGAAATCTTTATGTCCGTGGCCATATTTTTCTCTTCATTAACTGACTGCAGGTGCAATTCCTGATAAAGACAGTGGAAATCATACCCAAATGTTTGGCAACAGAAACTTAGCCTGTTCACTTGAAGTCAATGTAGCATTTTCCCAAGGTCTTTTAATTAACTATAATCAGGAAGTTGTTTTTAATAAGTTGATGGTAGACAGTTTTATTTTTAAGAAAAACTCTTCTTTTTTTTTTAAAGTGCAAAATTTCTAGTATTGACTGAAGCAATGCATAAGTGAGGCAGATTGTGGCAAGATTTTGTTTGTAGAGCTTTGTCACTGTCCTTCCTGTCCTAACCGCAATCCTATTTAAGTGTTCAACCTCCCCTGCGTGAAGACCAATAAGTTAGACAAATTATTGCTGTGATTTTGTCATACAAGCAAGTGCTTTAGGCTAATTCATATCATCAGAATAATTTCTTGGGTTTACTACATTTAAAGGTATTTTGTATCTTACTTTCTGTCCTATTGCTAATTATTTGAAAAGGGGCTTTATAATAGAAAAGGAGATCTGTCACCAAACCAGTCATTTTTCTGGCATGCCACACTGCAAGTAATGCAATTGCTTAAATAAAAATGATACAGCTTTAACATCATAATCTAATCGCTCATTTCTTTGCCTTTCATTCTAATAATGTAAGACTTAATGAACTCTTGGTAGATATAGTAATATCCCATAAGTATTTCTATTGGCTTTATGTTGTCATTTAATATTATTTCAAAGAAAGCAGGACAAAACAAAATTCTTGCCATTTTGCTCAATTACTCATTTTGTGATTTTTATGTTATCCCACTATCACTGAAAAGAAATGATCAAATTAACCATTTTAACAAGCATTTGCTAGTTGCGCATACATACCATTCATTTAAATGACTCGTGAAATCAATCAATGGGGCCTAGTCTCCTTTCCCTGAATAATGACTTCAAGGAAGATCCACCTCCCTCTCAGGGAAAGAATGGATAGCTGGGAATTCTCAGGGGAATAAAAGGGTTTGAAGCAGGGCACATAAAAGGCTGAGTAGAGGAGTCTTTGAAAATAAATGCAGGCTTCAACAAAAGATGAGAAAGAAAAGGGTACAGACGGAGCGGCAGACTTGGCGTAGATATGGGCAGTGCATACAGAAAAGGTTGCTGAGGCAATGCATAATAGCCTGATCTAAGGGTGAATGCACTGTAGGTGTGGGGTTGTAGGCAAAAAAAAATGCATTTTAATGAGGGGCACAGGATGTGCAGAGGCTGGCTGTGGCTAATGGGGGAACGAAGAGACCTGAAAAGGAAGCCAGTCTAGAAAATTATACCAATTATCTGAAAATGAAGAGTTTATATTTCCACTATATACGATGAGCTATGCTTCACAATCACAAAATGATGAAGGTGAGGAAAAAGAGAGCTGAGGCCCATATTAATGTTCTTAAAATGACAGAAATGGTAATGACTCTTTTCCCTTTTTCCATATCTCAGATTTAGATCTAACTGAAAATAAAAGGCACTTGATTTCTCATCAATCCAGACTGAAATAAAAATCATAATATTGCCTCACAGTTACTCATCTTCTGTTTGGGTTGTTTGCACTGTTACAAAGTCACACTAGAAGATTCTCCTAAAGCAGGACTAGAGTAGGCTGTGGCATTTCCAGTAAGTGTTTACATCCACCTCTCCAAACAACAAGCAAACATAAAAGTGATCAAAGAAGATGGCAGGTAAGCTGCTGGCTGCTGTCTTCTTAAGTTAGCATCCTCTGAGTTCAAAAGACTTAAAAAAAAAAAAAATATTTTTAGCCTTTTTATCAGTTTTTGTTATCAGTAAGCTGTTGGTAGGTTAAACACTTAATTAAAAAGGAAGACAGCAGGACTTCAGTGAAGTAACAGATTTGAGCTGTTGTAGCTGAAAGAATGATTTGATGTAACATTTAATTGCGCCAAAGCTAACAACTTTATGGAGATGTACCTGATAAATTTCCAATAATGTATATTAAGTCACCTCCAATTATTCAAGTAGCAGTTGAGTCACAAGACTTACTCATGGATATTTGGTATTACTCTCTATCTGAGATTACCTATTGGACTAGATCAGTCCAGGGTCTGAACTGGTACTGTTAATGGCAATGTTTTGAGCTCTGTTTTTTCTAGGAGAGTTTGCAACGCACTGAGAAAATCTTGTTTAAGCAGTTGGATATCCTTGGTCTGGAAGAGTATAAAAATGCCACTGTCCTTCAATAATACATTGTTGAGGCTCAAACATTGCAGTGTTTTCCGAATGAATATGAGATATGAATCTTAAAATAAATTTGGCAAATGAGACTATGGTGGTGGCAGATAGATAGGGTAAGCACTGGCAGGTGCAAGACTTTTGGATGATGAAGACATCATCAAGGCCCTCTTCTGTGAGTTGGTGCCAATAGTTTCACCATCCTCACACGAGATTTCAGAATCTATAGCCATATCCAAGTGAGTGTCTGACATCATTTAGAGTCTCGCAGCCTCTGACCGTTACTCTTTGGTCACTAATCCCTTTTGGGTTGGCAGGTCCACCATGGGCAAAGAGTTTATGGAGATTTCATCCTTCAAACTTTTTTATTCCAGTAGTGCTGTGCATGACATCTGAGAAGCTCTCCAAACCTTTGTTCTCCATGAATTTCTAAACTGGGGAGGGAGGAGCTTTGACAAGATTCATATTCTCCTTCTGTTCCCAGTCTACTACTGCAGCTACAACTACAGACATTGTAAGGCTTTGATCAACCTTTAAAGGAGATTTATGGATTTCTTAGCAATTTTGGTGCAGGGACTCATGATGTGGCATTTTCAACAATTCCAGCCTTGGGCTTAGGGGGAATACCTCCATTCCAAGAAGGGAAAGGTTCACGGTGTTTATGCTTTGTGGGAAATGCCATATACCCTACATTGTTTGATCATAAGGCCATACCCTGACAGCAAGAGTGCACCTGCAAGGTTTAACCATGCCTTTTCTGCATGTAGGCCCGAAGTAGGATGAGCTTTTGGTCATCTTGCTACCAGATGATGAGCTTTGCGCAGCATACAGACTTTGCTCCAGCATTCCCAATGATTCCAAGTTATGGGTGTTTCCTGACCTGCACAAACTCCGTGGGAATACAGGTAAGCTCTTCCATCAAGGTTGGCCAATGGGGACCAGTTCCCTGGTGGCTGCATGCATGGCCCCCTCCTCCTCTCTGGGGTCACTGGGGACCAGGAAAGCAGTGGTGTCCTGGACACCCTCTGCACTGTACATAGGGGCACATGGAGCAGAACAAGGTAGGGTGATTAAACAGTAATGCCTTCTTGAAATGCCTGTAATGAAAAGACTAAAAAGAAAAGCTTTCTGAGATGTTGACATCCCCCTTCTGGGGGAAGGGATGGAGAGTTTCTTCACACCCTGGTGCATCCCATAAGGCTGACCTGCTTCATCCACTCCTCAGGGACATGCGATCTGCCATCCCTTTAGTTTACTCTTATTATGTGGTCTCTGACCTCCTCTATACTTTTCGCCCCTCCTCCAGTGGCATGGACCTCTGTGGCTCTCAGGAAGTCATCGCGCTGCCTCCCGTGCCATCGCTGCCACAGACATCCCACACTGGGAAGAGTGAGGCAGCAGTCCCAGACCAGCAGGAAGGGTGGTGGGGTGGAAGAGGGTTTGCCTGCTATCACATCTGCAAGAAGCAGTGGGGAGAAAAAGTGGCAGAGGTGGGGAAGCTCAGTAAGAGCTGTGAAGGCAGAGCTATGCTTGATAAGGAAACAGAGGGCTGGGCTGATTAGCTCCTAGAGGAAGGGAAAGGAGTCTTTCAGCAAGGTTACCTTCCCTCCCCACCATTTCCCTTGTGGGAGGCAAGAGCTTCTCCCCTGCTCCCCCCTTGCAATAGGCCATCGGCATCCATGGGCCCCACTTCTGCCATGCTCCCCCTCCCTACAAAGGGGGCAGATGCAAAGCAGACACTAGGCAAGACATGAGGGAAAGGCCCCGGACAGGTAAGTGAAGAAGAGGTGCAGCTAACAGAAACCTATCGTCAAAAGCACTAAAACGATAAAACGTGTGACTGTCACAAGCCTGCAGCTGGCTCTGCTCAATGAGGAGGAGGAGGAGCCGGGCAGGGGCTCACTGTCTGGCCTCAGATAACTGCATTATCATGACATGTCCCCATGTGCAGCAACGAGCCAGACACTTGTACAGGATGGGGATGGGGCATGAGGTTTCTGATGCATGCAGGAGACCTTTCCTACCTTTCCTACGGCTTATGGCTCCAGTGCATTTCAAAACACAATAGTCCCCATGGGCAGCTTGGCAAAATCCATCCCTTCTCCACAGCTTTGATACCAGTGCTGTAATCCCACCAGAAATCTTACAGGTCCCCTGTCCCCATCTCTTTACTTCAGAGATGTTGTAGAAAAGGGGGACACAGCTGCTGGAGTCAGAACTGGGGCTGATGGCTGAGGAGGTGGGCAGCTGGGGCTGATGGCAGAGGAGGTGGCTGGCATCAGCTCTGTAGGGGAGGAGGCCGATGAATTGTCTGTGGATGTGCCCTCCTAGGAGTCTGCTGTGGGACTCAGGGCCAGAGTGCCAAGAGTGATGTCCAAGGGCTCACATTCCTCCTGACTGTCCTACATGTGGACACTAGATTCATGGTTTGGAAATCCAAGGCAGATGCTGGCTCAGTTGCGTGCTCCCTCCCAAAGACTTTCTCAAGCTCCCTGTACCGGGCACAGGACTGACTGCTGATTATAGTTACTGGCCTTCAAGAAGACTATCTTCATCTTTGACTTTTTAAGGCAGCCTTGTTCACCAATTCTCTTGTAGGTGACAGCTGATGGGAGTTACTCAACCTTCGGAGATCACCACTGGGTTATCTTGCCCCTTGAGAAACTCCTCTTTCTCTCATGACACATGTTCATGGGAAATGTTGTATCTTCAGGGCTGCAGGCTGCAGTTAACTGAATTTTTTGGTGGGTGGAAAAGGGAGATTCCAGTGTGGTAGAGGAGAGTACAAGTGTGGAGAAGAGATAATACAAAACGGAGGATAATGAAAGATGGGTTCAGCAAGGTAGTTCAATAACAGAAGGCAGAAAAAAAATGAGAAGGGAATGGTTTCAGATCTGAAGTCTGGATGAATGAGGATAAAGCATCAGATAAGCAGAGACCACTAAAGCGGTTGAGGACTGGCAGTTATTAGCAAATAGGACAGCAAATATATGCAGTACTTGAACTTGCAAGGTCCTTCAGGCTTTGAGACCACCAGTCTCCAGGGTCTGAGAGCCTTCTGGGAATGCATGTACCTTAGCTACATGCTGTAGGTCCTTGTTGTGGAAAGTCCACAAAAGGATTTAGGATCCCTTACTCCACTGAGTGTTGAAGTGCTGTGGAGCAGAGCTCGTGGTTCGGTTTCATCCAACAGGTATCTATCTTGTGCACACCAGCACCACTTTGAGAACCAACTAACATGTGCCAAGTGCGGACAGTCTGGGGATTTTTTTCAAAGCTACCCTGTTGCTAGGAACCAAATTGCTAAGGTAGACAGAATGGCTGTGACTTAAAAGTATGTGTGTATGTCTGCTCATGACCATGATCAAGAATTTTTATCAGATGCTGTATTGTTAGTATTTTTTTCCTTAAGTGTTCTTTTTAAAGGTATATATTTAACAAGAAATAATATTAGCATTTCTTATTGTTTCTGGCTTTCTGCAAAATGGAGAAAACTAAAAGGAACATTTTCTGAACAGGATGGTTTTGTGATAATTCCACTTGTGCTTTGCTTTTCTGCCATGTTGTAAATATTTCCAACCCAAATAAGTTTGTGTAGTAGCTGACAGATATATTGATTTTACAAGTATAAATCTTTGAATAATGTCACTTGCATTTTTTTTTAAAAAAGACCAGATAAATAGAAAGATCTGCAGCCCCGAGGAAGGGAGGAAACAATAACCATCTGTGAAACTTGATTTCTGTATTTGCACCACAATAGTGAATTATTTGCATGTCTATCACCTAGAGGTTAACTTCTGTTGATTTCCTAAACACTAAAAAATAGAGTCTGAGCCTTCAACTTTGCAGATGTTTGACGCTCTGCAAAATGACATTGATAAGCTCTACCATCTTGAAAATAAGCCCTTTTGTAGCTTTCATATAAGTAATTTTCTCTCATGTCCTAGTTTTGCTAAGTTTAGCTTGTGGCTGAGTATCTGACACCATGTGGTCATGGGCAGTTACAGCTAGAACCAACCTTCTCTGCCCTTGCTCTGCACCTGTGTCCTGTGCACCAGCTGTGCTCTGGAAGCCCTCTGACTGTTTTAGGTGAGGGTTAGGGATTAGCAGCACTGGTAGAGAGCCACTCTTGTGCCTCTTGCTCACAGACTGGCCTGAATCTCAGCATCCCTGAACACACACTGTTGAGTTTGTATCCATTGGGCCCCTAGCCATGTAGCTCTGCCTTTTGTTAATGAAACTCAATCTTCGTGAAGGCTTCAGACATGTACAGTAGAAGATCTCCTTTTACTTCTCAGGAATTTTACTATTAGTCATGTGGTAGAAATAAGCAGGACAGACTTGGTTTAGTTCAATCTGTGATGCAGTATTCAGGAAACCCTGAAATGTGGCAATGTCATCCTCTGTCGATAGTAATCAGAAAGTCAGTCTTTAAATTCGGAATTTGGATTGCCTATTGATGATTGCACCTATTTGCCAGCTCACTCATAGAAACTAGAGACAAGAAAGATGTATTAACATCTTTTGATTCCTCAGTGCAGAACTGCTCTCTCTATATGAATCTTACCCTAGCCTAGTTTATCAAAATGTTCATAAACAAAGCATCAGTCTGGAGGGTTCACTGTTAACAAGTATCCTTGTTGCACACATTTTTGTGGGTGAATCTATAGCTGGTCACACATTTTTTTCCCTAGTGAAGATAGGTTATGAAGTCATATCTGGCAAAAATGGTATTCCTATAGCTTCTTCCTTTTGTGGTATGATGGTTTTCTGCGCCTTTTTCTGAGAACTCAGAGCTGAACAGGACTAACGAGTAAACATAACTGTAGCAGAGATATGGACTGCAGAGCAATGCCCTCATAATAAGAAATTGATAGGAGCAGAAGTTTTGTAAGGAAGCTCCCTGTTACAGCAAGATGAGATGTGTTTTGGGGAACCTTTGAGCCTTGGCTCTGTTTATCCCACAAGCTATCACCAAAGTGGCTGTGCTGTGAAGAAGTTCAATACCTGGTTGATAGAACTGTGCTGGTAGGAACCTTTAGTGCCATTCCACTGCATCAGCAAAACATCAAGAAGGATATATGTAGATATTCATGTGTCTGTGTCACTCCACCACTTTATTGAACAAAAGTCTTGGTTCTTCACCTTCTCTCAGCAGTCCTTTAAGCAGAAACATGGGTGCCAAGAACAATTCTTGTACCTAGGAAAGGGCTAGAGATAGAGGGCTATTGAACTGAAGTGAGTGAGGTGGTGAGGGGCAGAAAGTCGCTCCTTACTGGTATACTTCAATGCTTCTTTTCCTGCACGGGCCAATGCCTTTTTCTGTTCATGCTTCAGTAACTCTCTCTCCCACTAGGCTTAATTTCTTCACCTCAGCATCCAAGAGGTATGGGTAATAAATCCTGAATGCAGGCAAGGGGTGCTTAAGATCAAGAATCCCAGCCTGGAGGATGAACTGAGACGCTGAAAATGGGCTTAAGTCTGCCAGGATTCAGAGAAGCACAGCAGCGTGCCAGATCCTCGCCAGATTTGGGTGTATCAGCCTGGTAAGCGTTCAGTAAGGGGGCCCAACTGGGTCTGCAGTGCTGGTTTTGTGGTACAGTGTCACTACTAAAGTGGTTTTACTACAGAACTCATCTCAAAAACAGACCAGTTTTCCAAGCTAAGGCAGGGCAAGGCCTTGAAGACAAATAACAATGTATTTATATAGTGCATTTCTTTTTACCAGCAAACATGAAAAAAAGCACATTGATTCCAGATTACGATGTCAGAGATACATGAAGAACATCTGTCACTATGACAGAATCATAAATCATCACTCTGAAATCCTGACATGTCTTTTTTTTTCATTGGCAAAGTAGTTCTTTAAACTGGGAGATAATTAAGTTGCTTAGAGCCACATATTATCTATTTTAAACCTGTTATTTGTCTCATGTGAAAAATGTCAGATGAAACATACCATTTTGTTTTGTTTTCATATGAAGATAGTTAAAAAAATAAATACTATATGCCACAGGAATTCAGGGTGCTGCTAGGAATTGTCACATGTGAAGAAATTATAAGGAAAATATACCTTTGAGTAAATGAAACAGTACTGTTGGTGCACCAGCAAGCCATCCTGATGTGGAAGACAGATAAGTAAAAGACCAGTATAGCTGCATCAGGAATTCTCCAGTGACCTGAATATCAAAACGTAAATCCTACAAAGGGTGAAAGCAAGGTTATATAAGTGAGATGAGTAATAAAGCAGTAGCATAAACATCTAGGGATAAAACTAGGAAGACTAAGTCACAAAATGAGTTACAACTTTCTCGGAGCATAAAATGAAAGAAAAAGAGGTTCTATAAATACCAAGAAGTTAGAGGAAGAGAAGGGCAGAGGAACAAATAACAGATACTCAGATTAGAGTGAAATGTTTTATTATTAATTTTGCTACATTCTTCACGTGCACATAAACATTAAATAATAGGTACTTAACAACATTGTTTTTTTAACAAGGGGAGGGATGTATGCCAGAATAGGGGAAAAAAAAACAAGCAAAAGAATGTTTGAATAAATTAGACATATGCAAGTTTCTAGAGCTTACTGAAATTCACTTAATACACACTGGGCTCTCAACTTTGACAGTTCCTAGAAGCGTGGATAAGTCACCAGGGCCTGCAGCCACTATGTAGCTTAAGACGGAAATAAAGTCAGGATCACACTTCCCATTTTTGGTATGATCAGAGATCTGGCTTTACAATATACATTTTGCAAATTATTTTAAACAAAACACACAGTTAGTCTAAAGACTTGCTCTTCCTTAATTCTTGCCATCATGCACATGGTGAGATGAGAGGAGAAAAGTTAAGTTTAATAAGGTTTCTCAAACATGGCATTCACAGCAGGCTCAGATTTGGGCACTATTAAGTCATTGACTGCAGCCCTGGTTTGCAGGGTTATAACAATTTCTGGTTTTAAAAATGGGAAATGAAGAACCTAGGGAATTACAGAGTACTGTGCCTAACTTCAATACTGAGAAGAATAGTGAGAGAAATTATTGAGAAGTAAATGCATACATGTTGTGAGACTAAGGTGACAAGAAACAGACAACGTGACTTTGTCAAACTAATCTAATTTTCTTCTTGAATAAGGCAACTGGTCCAATAGATAAGGAGAAGCACTAGAAATGACTGTATATTGACCCAAGATGTATCTTGATCTACGTAAAGCTTTTGACACTGTCCTGTATGCTCATAAATGAACTGGGAAAAGCTGTCCATTTGAAATCACTCCAAATTCAGTCCACTACTAAATGTAAACCTAACACATGATTGTTGGCAGTTGCACTAGGAGAATGTTGAAGAGGAGTCTCACACTGCTGCTAACGGTTAGGCTTCTGTTCAATGTTTCAATAAAGACTTAGATGACAGAATTAGAGATAATTATATTCTTATAAGCTTGGTAGATGACACCATGTAAAGATTGCAAAATGCGTTCAAGGACAGAATTAGAATTCAAAAGTATCTCAGTAGGTTCTGAAATCCAGCATTAAAAATTTGAACAAAGACAATCGCAGAGAACTACATTTGGGAGGACGAAATCAAAAGCGCAACCACAGAATGCCACTGCAGATAAAGATCTAGTGATTAATGAGGGCCATGAATGAGTCACCAGTGTGATGCTGTTGAGGAAAAGAGATAAATGTAATTCTAGATTCTTTTGAATTGTCTGCTCAAAACAGTATATGTAAGACTAGATAATTAGCATGCTCTTCTTGGCACTGGTGAGGCCTCGGCTAAAATACTGTATCTTATTCTGAAGCACCATAATTTAAGACGTAGATAAACTGGAAACAACCCAGAGAAGATCAAAAAGGACAAAAAGCTTGGAAAATAGGATCCATAAAGCAAGGTTGCAAGTTTTTCTTTTTTTAAATCTAGAAAATACATGTATGTATGGGGTTCGACAGTCTTCAAGTACATTAAAAGTTATTATAAAGAGAGGAGTGATGTTTTTTCATGCTTACTAAAGATATGGGCAGAATGTGAAAGGAACTTTTTTAGCTATACTATAATAGGTATTACAGTCACATGTTGTAACTAGAAGAAAAGATTATCACTGGAACATATTACCCAAGAAAGTTGTGTAATCCCTGCCATTGATGTTTTTAGATAGAAATCAGAGGGACTGCCATCTACAATTATCAAGACAATCATGGTCTTTCTTCAAAGTTAGGATACGGACCAGATAAATGTTTTGTAGTAGGTGGCTGAGATCCCTGGAACCATGACAGAGTGTACAAGTTATTACAAGGTAATCCATAACAGGTTTTTTGTAAGAAAGTATATGAAAATTCCACGTGTGGTCCTGGGCATATTCATTAGACATTATAGAAGATTGCATAGGTTGTTCTCTTGATTTTTTTTTTTAAAAAAACTTGTTTCCTTTGATTTTGTGGTGTGGGTTTTATGGGTTCATTTTTATTTTACCTCAGGAAGGTTAGGTACAGCTTTGATTAAAATATTGAGGAATAACATGACCCCTTGAGACCCCATCCAAGTCTACATTTCTATGATTCACGTGCAATCTACAGTATTTTTTCTGAGTTGTTGAAGAGCTTCGCAAGCACAAGTTAATTATTAAACTAGTTCTTTTCCCAGGGCAGTAATGACCTAATCATTTATGATAGTGCTCAAATGAGGAATTAAACAAACATATCCAAAATAAACACAGATCAAATCATCTTTGCCAATGGAAAAGGACAAAATCTTGTTTTCATGCCAGTGAGTCTGCAAAACAACAGCACAGATACAGACGTCAGTAAAACTAACAAGTCAGGACCTCCCAATCTGTGAGAAATTACAAATTTTAGTAATAGTTTTTATTAAAAATTTTAGTATTTTTTTTCTAATTTGGAAAATTAGAAAAATGGGAATAGGAGATAGGATTGAGAAAAAATGTAAATGTTTTGGAAATATTGGAAAGTTTTGAGGGCTTGAATTGAAACTGAACATTTCAACATTCAAAAACCAAAATGTTACAGTCATGCTGTACCACATATATATCTTACATAGGGGAGCACAGTGAACATTATAGGAGCTACAGTCCTCCAAGGACCCTAGTATACACAAGAAAATGCCAACCAGAATTACAGTGCAAATAAAGAAGCATTCTGCAATATGATATGTTTTGTGTTAGCTCAAAATAAATCTTTTTAAAATCATACTCCCAAAGGAAAACTGAGCAAAACTTAAGTTTTTCAGAAAATGCGCTCTGTTAGAAATTCAAACCCATGTAACACTTCTGACAAACTCTAGCCACTATTTAATATTAAAAAACCCTGTCTGAAAAATGTTTTCTAGAGAAACCTGCGCTCGTCACAGTGCACCATGGTGTCGACCCAAATACGACTGTAAACACTGGAAGTGCTTGTAGTCACCATTGTTATTTTAGTCTAGTAAATGATGGTCATAAGTCTCCAAGATAAGATCAGGGTCTAGACCAAATACGACTTTCCAGAAATTCAGAAATATTTAGGTTTGGTGTTTATTGATTAGGCCACACTTCAGTGAACGTCTGCTGGTCCTTTTGTTCTCTGAAAAAATATACAGGACTTTTAGACACCACAATAATGATTTCATACTGCACAAGAAACTTCTCTCTCACAAACAAACACCAGAGCTCTTGAATTTTGCTGTGCAAATGGATGAATACTGACCTAATGAATCTGGCTAGCTTCAGGTCTACCATTAGACACCCTGCCCTTGATGAACAACAGTAAAAAAATGCAGAAGTTCAAAGGTCCCGGGACAAACCTGTCAGGTGTCAAGGACAGCCTTAATCCCAAACTGCAGAGGGACAGTTATATTCAAGTGAACAAATCTCAACTCAGCGGAGCTTGCTTAGGGCAGCCCTAGTGAGGTGGTTTCGTTGCTGGGACCCGTAAACCCAAAGGTGGACTGTTTGGTTTGTAGGCCAGGATGTTGCATACGGCCCCATGGCATACACCAACAGCCTGAAGTGTCTTAAGCAGCTTAAATAGCTTTAAGCAGCTTTGAAGACTTAGACACTTTAAGCTTATAAAGCAGTTTAAGCTGCTTAAACTGCTCTAGGACTTTAACAAGGGCCCCACGACGCTGCTCCTTGCCAGGCGAGTGAAACGAAGCTGGCTGTATGCTGCGGCTCCCTTGTCTTTGGCTGGAAGGAAGGAGCTACAGCATTGCCACAGATCCAGCCAGGAGTCTGAGCAAATATGAACAACTGGTATTGACATATTTTGTCAATGATGTTGTATAAAACAATGAAAAGTATACTCTCTCCACTTGGTAAGCTCACTGTTTCTTCCTCTTTCGTAGCTCTTTCCCTTCCCCAGCCACCTCCTTCTCTTTTTCCTATTTTCATCCATTTTGCTCAGGCTCTTTCCATGTCTGTTTCCTCTCTAGTGAGTTCTTTCTAAAGAGATCAGTGGAGTGCTCTTACTGACGTGATATACTTTCACGAAGAAAACATGTCTCAATTCAGCTTATTCAGTCCACAGAACTGTGCTGGAGGCAACTGTTCATTTGTATCATTATGCTTAACCTAAATCTAGAACTTTCTTTCCCAAGAGAAGGGCATGTGTTGACAGAAACATTGTGGAAAAACCCAACCACATAATCCCAGAAAGTACCAGTGGCAGCCATTAGATTATCACCTACAAAAGCAGTTAACTGGATGCGCTAGCACTGTTCAGAAGAAGAAATACAATGCATTAAATCTGCATCAAATTTCCCGGCATTTTTGAGGTTTCAGAAAGGATGTAGGAGGTGAAAGTCTGGGGACAGCTGTCCGAAAAAATGAGTAAATGTGTCTTCCTACATTGGTAATCCCTTAGGGCTGAAAGGACTCTGTTTTCAGTTTTCGCTCCATCTCTCTGAATTTGGGGTGTGCTGCACAAACCATGAGTCATTTTGTTCTTACAAAAGATTGTAACACCGCCCCCCCCTTACATACAAGACAAAAGCATGCAACTGAGTGGCTGCTCCATTCAGTGTCAATTGTCACCGTTTAGTGACAGCCCACTTTGAACAGCCATGTTAATAACTAGGGCTGTGATGATGACATACTAGAGCACTTGAGCTGGATGTGATGTCCTTGCTGCTGAGGCCTACATCATGGCATTTTTCTTATGTTTGAATTTTCTTTCCAGTTTCTTTAGTAAGAACATTCTGCTCTTCTCTTTCATATCCTTCTCTTGTTTCCTGGGGTCATAGAATCATTAGGTTGGAATAGACCTCTAAGATCATCAAGTCCAACTATTGACCTAATACCACCATGCCCACTAAAATACCACCATGTCTACAAGCGCTCAATCAACACGTTTTTTGAACACCTCCAGGGACGGTGACTCCATCACTTCCCTGGGCAGCCTGTTCCAATGTTTGACTACCCTTCCGGTAAAGGAATTTTTCCTAATGTCTGATCTAAACCTCCCGTAGTGCAACTTGAGGCCATTTCCTCTTGTCCTATCACTTGTTACTTGGGAGAAGAGGTCGACCCCCACTTTGCTACAACCTCCTTTCAGGTAGTTGTAGAAAGTGATAAGGTCTCCTCTCAGCCTCCTCTTCTCCAGACTAAACAACCCCCGTTCCCTCAGCCGCTCCTCACCAGACCTGTTCTCTAGGCCCTTCACCAGCTTCATTGCCCTTCTCTGGACACACTCCAGCGCCTCAATGTCTCTATGTAGTGAGGGGCCCAAAACTGCACACAGTATTCAAGGTGCGGCCTCACCAGTGCTGAGTACAGGGGCACGATCACTTCCCTACTCCTGCTGACCACACCATTGCTGATACAGGCCAGGGTGCTGTTGGCCTTCTTGGCCACCTGGGCACACTGCTGGCTCATGTTCAGCCGGCTGTCGATCAGCACCCTCAGGTCCTTTTCCACCAGGCAGCTCTCCAGCCACTCAACCCAAGCCTGTAGCGCTGCATGGGGTTGCTGTGACCCACGTGCAGGACCCGGCACTTGGCCTGGTTAAACCTCATACAATTGGCCTCAGCCCATCGTTCCTGGTGTTCTCTCTCCAGAGTCCTCAACTTAACTGGCCCCATATTTTTCACAGGCTTATGGAATCCCATCACATGCAATTTTTTATATATCACACATCTTAATCACAATTTAGCTGCGAAATATAACTATAAAACTTACCATACTCAAACAATGTGTTCTAAAGACTTGAGGGTGTTACCAGGAAGAGGGATCACGGTTAACCTTACTCACTGCTCTATTTTTTTGCCAATTATCTGTGTTACACATTTCTAAATGATGTTGCATATCACCATAGTGTGTACTGAATGCACAGCATGTTCAATATCTATACAAGCATCACTTAACACTTTCATTGAGGCTTGATTTATACCAAATGCTACTTTTTTCCAGCAGCCTGAAAGCATGTTTGTCTCCATTTTTATTGAAGAAAATGATTTCTAGCATGATCTAGTCTTTTCAAGTCATCAACGCATTTTAATCCCTTTTTCCATTTATCCAGCTATCGAGTATTACATCTGTCTCAGTTTGAAAAGACAGGTGTCTGTGGAGGAAGGCAGAAGCCTCCCTTGAAATGGAAAGTGCAACCCCCTTCCCTCCAAATTATTATAGTTTTGAAATTAACGGGCCTTCAGGCAAAGATATGGGGAACAGGAATAACAGTTCTTTATTAATATATATATATATAACACAAGGCAGGAAAAACAAACAACCCACTGGTTTACACTGACAGAGTCAGAAAATACAACCTGACACCCTGTTAGGATGGCAGTAGCAGTCCGATAAGATGATGGCTGCAGTCCTCCTGAAGCGATGGATGTAGTTCTGTTGAAGTAGCTGTCAGGGAAAAGAGTCTGGTCTTCCTCCGAAGGTCCAGTGGTAGGTAGGTAGCTCTTGTCCTCTGGAACTCCAGTGGGGGGAAAGCTCCTCTGGGAATCCAGTGGAAGAAGGCTGCTAGGGTGTTCAAAATCTCCGTTTTTATTTGGCATGGACTGCTTGGCTCCTTCCCCCCCGGGTGGAGCATCTCACAATGGGATGGGGAGTCGTGAGGCAGTTCCTTGATGGGCCATTAACAGGAGATAGCCCAGGAGCGAGCTATCGATGGGTCAGGCGATAAGGCATTGTTGTGCCCATTGACAGGAGATAGTCCAGAGGGGGGAGGCTGGGAGCACCGCCCCACCTGGTCTCAACAGCTCCTGAAGATGGTAATAGAATATTTTTTTTTTCCTTTTGGCACATTTTACACTGTAACCCAGGACACTTCCTTCAAAATGTGTTCTAAAACTGTACATAAGTAGGATTCGCTAGCTTGTAGGAGATTGAATTATTTTTGTTTCTTAAATATCGATTTGATATGCTCCCATCAGGTGACACCACTGGTAGTTAACAGATTTATTCATAGTGGAGTATCGGAACCATTGGAGCATGGCTTCCTTGGGTTCATGCCTTGTGTCTACAACATGCTCCTGGTAGCCCCAGCTCCTTCTCAAGCTCCAGCCAATTCAGCAGGAGAAAGGGCAGGTTGTTGGGGCTGCCTGTGGGCTTCATGGTCAGTGGAACAGTGTTAGCTGCTCAGTGTCCAGGCAGCTCTCAGGCTGGAGAAGAAGGTGAGCTGCATCTGCCACTCCCTCAGCTCCGATAGCGATTTGGGTCTTGCTCTCCCCTAGGCAGCTGCTCATTTGCATCAATGATTAATGATGGGAATTAACAAGGTTAATTAAGGTTAATAATGAGCATGGAAAAGTCATCTTTTTTGAACTCCGAAAAGCTATATGTAGTCATCTATTCATAACTTGTGCATTTTCTTTCAAATATTGTTCTTTACATCTGAGAAGAGAAAGGTCCCATTCGTGTTACTCGAGAGTTTGGGTAGTTTCAGATCTGAAGGATTTTTTTAACATATGTAAACCAGAAGACACATAACACCAGGCATCAGGTCATGTATACAGGCCGCGGTTTGGCAGACATTTATGCATATGCCAAATTTTCAGCTTGAACTCTGTTTCCTTTGGCTTCCAGGAAACTTCAGTGTATGTAAAAATTAACTCTGCTGACTTGAGGCAACAACAGCACTGCACGTTTCCATGACTTGATAAACAACTGTGCAGGCATCAAAAAAATTATGTTGACTGCATAAAGCACATTGAGGCCACGCATCTGTACTGATCCACCAACGGAAAAAGAAATTTTTCAGAGCTGCTGTTGGACTAAATCAGAAAGTACTGGTAAGCTGCTGGGGTCCTGTTGCTGGGCAGACAACCAGGTGTCGGCCCTTCATTGAGGGCTACTGCTCCAATTAGGAGCTGCTCACACAGTAAAAACATACAGGACAGCAGACTCACCCTTCCTTCCTTCCCCAAACGCAAGACAACTATCTCTTTGATGAGTCTGTAGGATTACAGATGTCCTTGCTACAGGATAGCATGTAGCTTCATAAGCCAAATTGCCACTTTTTCTCAGCCCTCTGTCTTCTTCAGCATTTTCTCCCAAACCTTGACATTCCCACCACTGTTTAAATTTTTTTTTTAAATGATCTTGTTTATCTGAAATAAACTGATAATTCATTTCAGCTTCAAAAAATAACTTTTCATTTGTTCCTGGTTCTTTTTTTTCCTCTTTTTTTTCAGCATCATTGGCTAGCTTCTTTGGCTAATGGACGATACAGTGAATTACCTGAATCTATTACATGTCTGTGAATACCATTTCCCTAGATTGCAACACCAGACCAATTCTTTGGCTCTGCTGGAAGCTACCCTAAGAGGTGGGTAGAGTCCAAGATTTTAGGAAGACAGTGTTTACACTCTACGAATATTAATTTCACGCATTCCCTCCTGCATTCTTGATTCTGTAATTGGGCTGCGCTCCCATCTCCACCCATATCCTGCCTTGACACACATCCGTGTGCGGGTGACAGGGGGAATGATGGGTGAGCCAGCCAGCCTGCAGGCTGAGTCATTCCAGGATGGTCATCTGGCAATTAGGATGGAGAAGAAGGAAGCGTGCCAGCAAAACAGGTGGTCTGAGCAATGCATTGTACCCCACGTGCCAAAATGGATATTGCACAATGCTGTGCTATGACACAGAAATGTGGAGAAGAGCATAGGAGTGCATTTCCAAAATGGCCTTCAAAGTAGGAATTAAAGATACACCAAAACTCAGCTTATTTCTTTTCATGGGCCACCATAATACCAAAGGTGAATCAAGAAATGGATAGAGTGGTGGTGGTATAGTGTAATCCTCTCAGCATTTTTGGTCACTTTTATTTGGGTGTCATTTCCTATATATGGAGGCTCAAGAGCAGGATCACAAACACAATTTATGAGTATGCAACAATTATGCTATTTGTTGGATTGTACATGCAATAAATGGCTGGGACAAACATGCTATTATCCTAAAGCACAAATGTCCTCACCTCCTCTGATGCAGGTACACGCTGTGTTTCTGCTGGTCAGGCAGATGGTAATCACCTGGGGAAGTGCCTGTCTCCATTGCTCCTTGCAATAGGCTGATCCTCAGCTTTGCTGAGTTCCTACCTTGTATTTTGATTTTTTTTCTTAGGGTTTTAGAGTTTTTTCCTTCAGTCTTTGGGTGATTGCTACCAACTCAACAATTTCACCTCTGTCCTCGTTTCTGCTTTTTTTATATATCTTGTTCGCCTTAAGTTTATGTGCTGCCACTCATAGCTTAGCAACTTTTTTTTTAGCAAAGCAGAGCTGGGGTCATATGGCCGCCCTAGGCTTGTGTTAAAATAGTAAGAGTGTGTGAAAGATCTACCAAAATGGTGGGAGAGAGACTGATCTGTGCTTGTTGTCCGGCATATTTCTAAGCACTTTGCTGGCTTAGTAATGTGGACCTTGCCAGATGGCAAAAAGACTCTGAGAAATAGGTACTGACACGAATACCACCTGGGGTCAGATGTGCTATACAACTGGTGGTATCCATGATGGTCTGTCAGTAATGCCAAGCAGAAAAATCTGTGAAGGATGTACTTCAAAGGGAAAATTGCTTAGAAATCAGTGATATGAAGCTGAAAATGAAACAGTGCTGCATGATATTCTGACTTTGACCATGCACAGATTTATAAGAAAAAAACCCCATCACTGTGAGAATAATTAATCGCTGGCACAGGTTGCACAGAGAGGTTTGGCAGTCTCCATCCTTGGAGGTTTTCCAGACATGACTGGATGAAACCCTGAGCAGCCTGATCCGAGCTCAGCATTGACCCTGCATTGAGTGAGGTAGATGGACTAGGGACCTCCTGAACCACCTTCCGGCTTGGATCATTTGGTCATTCTGTGATTTAAGTTACTGTTGGAGCCAAGGGTAGGCGAGGTGGAGAAATGGTGTTACAAAGGAAGAATGCTCAGCTTGACATTTCCCAGTATGACAGAGTTTCTGTAAGACTTAGCTGCTGTCATCCAAGGTGTTACTCTCTCTGTCCAGGTCCCGTCCCGGTGTTCCTAGTCTCTCTTTGGAGCTAGCACTGGCCCTTGTCCAACATCTCTGTGAGCTGTTTCAGCTCATGGACCTGGCAAAAGCTGATTAGTTTTTTCAAACTGAGTGGCTTTCTGCTGATTTAGTTAGCTGAACTATTTCACTTAGAGACAGATGAGCACCACAGCATGAGGAGGAGGTGGGAACATGTGGTTAAGATTGGAAGGAGTTAAGGTTGGGCAGGGCCCTCTCCGTAGGACTGAGCCATTATATTTGCCTTGCTGCATCATGAAACAATGTGATACATCTGCAGCAGCTTCGATATGGGCATAACAACAAATTGGGTAAGCCCAAAAAGGATGCATCATAAAGAAAATAAAAACTCAGAAATAAAAATTATTTAATACTAAGACTGATTAGAAGTGTGAAATTAGAAAAAGGAACACGAAAGCAGTCAAATCAGTGAAAAATAATGTTCAAGGAAAGATGAATAGAGATATGTTAAAGACCTGACACTTGAAACTGAAACTCCTGCCATGGTAGGAAACCACAGATCTTGTTTACCGAGTTACAGAAATCCTGTGTGGCTAGTTTAAACAGGAAATGGGCTGATCAAAAGTAAAGACAGGGAAATGCATACAATAGAGATAAAATAGATGGGCAAAGCATTTTAAAGAAGTCAGCAGCAAAAGCTCAGCCCTACCTTGACATGAGATTCTGTGACATGAGATGATGTAACTTCAAACAACAGGAGGAGGTTGCCACTGCCTCAGTAACGATATCAGAAAAGCAAGCCGTAGTCCGGTAGGTAGCAGCAACAATACAATGAAAGACGAATTGATCAGAGCAGAAATGCAAAGGGACCACAATGTCACTGCAGAAGTAAAATTCAAAAAGTTGCCAAATAAAATCTGAGAAAAAAATGACTTTTGATGAAGAGCAATATGGAGTTGTTAAAATATTTTAAAATGAGACTGGGAAAGTGTTTCTCCGCCCTACGCTATAGGGGAGGTCATTTGCAGTGGAATGCCGCACAAGATGGCACAGATGATGGATGCAGCATTGGAGAACAGCCTCTGGACTCAGGCCCAGAAAACTGGATATTCACACAAAAGAGCATCCTGAAAGAACACATGCAATGACAGGCTTTGCTCACCACCAGTTTCATTGATTTTTTTTAAGGTTACTTGACAGCAGCCTCAGGAACGCCTCATGGAACTATAGCACTCAGCTCACCCTTCATCATCATGGCCTTGCAGAGAGGGATGGATGACTGCATCTGGGAGTGCATCTAAGTAATAGACTGGCTCACTTTGAACACTGGTGCAAAACAAGGGTATGCTTGCTTTCTGTTGCTGCTTTGCATTATCACATGCAGCTACTGTGTAGGCAGCACAAGTAGCAGCATACCATGGGGTGGATACACTCATCTTGGAAGCATAAATTGTGCTAGTAGCACTGTGTTACTGAGCCATAGACCTGAAAAAAGCTGTGAAGATACAGAACCTATCGAAAAAACTAAGCCAAACAGGATTCAAAATCAGCTATCAAAGCAGACGTCCCTGAAAGCTTCATACAAGCATGAAAGTCATGTTAGAAAACACAAATTCTGGGAAGTAGAACAGCTTGCCTGTCCTGTCCATATCCCACTTCTGAGTAATTAGGAAGGAACTGACAGCAAGGATAAGAGAGTCTTTCACCATTTATACTCATTTCAGCATATGGAAATCCAAGATAGTCAGTCCCAGAATGAAAACAAGATTTTAAAAATTATTATTTACATGTAATCACAATGCCAAAATAGACCCTGGAAAGTAGAGACATCAAAGGTGCTAGAAAACTAGATTCCTTGGGAAAAAAGTGACAGTGAAAAAGTGTGAATGTTGGGCTCTATACTCAGCATAGAGCTGAACAGCCCACCAGCTCATCTTTCAGCAGCGTCAGCAGGGAGCACAGGATGTATTTGGTGTGCGTTCTCTGAATGACAGCCTCCGAGGATCCCCCACAAAATGATGGAGGCCAGCATGTGTGGAGAAGAGGACACCCATTAGAGATCTTAAGAAGGCTTGCCTCACGGGAATGACAATGGTCAATCTCAACTGTGTCCACTAGAAACACCAATGCATGACAGAGAGGAATAGAAGACACTACCTTCCACTCTATGTCCCAGTCTTGCTATAGGAAGAAGACAGTAAGAATAATGTAAGGACTACTAGACAATCAAATATATTCCCCACAATTGCTTTCTTTTCTCTGTGAAGCAAAACTTGCATTAGCTAGCTGGAGGCAATAGTTGTGAACCTTACTGAAGGGGGAGGAAAATAAAATTCTTGCTCCAGAGACGCAGAGAGTAGCTGATGTCCAGACTAAAGCATTCTGCCAAATGCTTCAAGGAGCCGGGGGCCTGTGGCCAAAGCACTGCTATGTGATTGCTGCAGTCATGACAGACTGGGGAGAAAGTCCATGCCAAAAAGTGTTGGCAGGTGTGGAACTCAGGTAGTCATGCCACAGTGGAAATTACATGATCCCTGATTAAAGAAGGCTTGCCTTTCATGTATCTTCAAAGGTATCTGGAGCCTACTGGTGTCATAAGCAATGATGGTTTATTTTTTATTATCTAGACTGAATGAGAGATATTTAACCAAACTGTGTTGCATTAGAGACAGTTCTGCTGTTTAACTGTAAATATTTGGGTGTGCAATCTGGTGTTGACCTGTAAGGTTACTAGTATCTATAAAATAAGTAGTTCTTTAAGTGACCTATCAAGTTGTTTCAGCTTCAGCTTGTTAAGCTTGAACTTAGATCTGAGCATGCTTTCTGAGGTAATGCTGTTGATGTAAGAGGGCACACGGACTCCTGTTACATTGAATACATTCAGAATATACCATCTCTGCTACAATTCCCAGCCATTTTCTTACCCAAGTTTTAACACAAACCACTATTTCTATGCTTTTTTAAAAAGTAAAACTCTGCAGTCTGTTCTCAGCTTTCTTCTACTTTTCTCATAAAAATCAGATCCACACATAGCCCAGATTCCTCAATGGTATCTGATGAAATTTTTCCACCTTCTTGTGCTATATATATTCCTATGTCCTGAGCAGCAGCATGTGTCTGTGTTTTGAGTACAGATTGCTGTTATTTTAGGTATCTGCCTCCATAAAGGAGCATCAGTGTTTCTTACATGTATTCGTAATGAGAATTTACTCACTTTTTTCACAGAGGTTTAACCTCATTTCCAAAATGAGGCTGTTCTTGTTCTCCAAGTTAAACAACTGATTTTTTTTTTTTTTTTTTTTTAATTTGAGTGTCTGCCCACCAAAGCCCATATGTATTTATATGTACATAGCAGCTGAAGTAAAGAGCCTTATTCAGGAGAGGCTCTTAAATGTGTGCCTTCTTTTTAAGCACCTACTGAAGATAAGTTTGGTGTGCACATACCCCCTTTTCTGAATGGACGTGCACTGAAGAACAGGCTTGTTTTCTGGAATCAAAACCTTGACTGAAATGTCACTTCCTGGATCACTTGCTGCTTGCAAGGCTGACAGTGGCAAGGGGATATAAACCATAGCTCACACTTGCCTCACCAGTCATATAAGCATGCATTGTACACGCTGCATGTAACCATACAACAGTTCCTCCGGTGAGATCATGCTGTAAAGTACCCTGCCTTTATGCAGTGGAAGCATCAAGATGAAGGCCATGGGTCCCAAAACACAGCCATGATGAAGCAATATCTACATTATGACATTCAATTTTGTTGTTTAATTAGACCACTCAATTATAGACTGGAAGACATACTTACACCGTATTAGAATATTGTCTGTTGTAAATGAGGTTGAGCTAATTCCCTAACAGGCTGGGCAGTGATAAGAGGTGGAGATAAGCTCCCAGCACTGACTGGGGACAAAATTAAACAAGTGGCATGCTTACTTGCTTCCCTGCCCTGCCCTGCCATCACAGATGAGTGATTTAGACCACTTAAAGAATCACTGTCAAAGGTATTAGCAAAAGTGATTTTAATGTGAATTTGTAAAACTGACACTTAGCAGAGTTTGATGGCAAGGTTCATGGAAGAAACATACAAAGGAAAATTGAATTAGAATTGTTTTAGAATGATTTACACAGAGACCAGAGACACAGAAGGGTAAGGGAGATCCTCCTGTTGAGTCATGAGGTTCACAGCGGACACTCTTGCTTTCTAAACTCCTGATGGACCTCAGGTGCGGCTAGGTCCAATCCTAGTCTCAGACTTGAACCATGGTTTATGACTAATGGAAGAGATACAAAGGGTAAGGAAAACCTCCCGTTGAGTCACGAGGTTCAGAGTGCACTCCCTTGCTTTCTAAACTTCTCAGAGAGGAGTCAAGGTGCAGCTGGATCCAGACTTAGTCCCAGACTTGGACAACAGTTTATGTCTAATGGAATTAGTTACATGGATTTCATTAGTATTAATCCAGCATTCTATCAACCACTTACCAAGGATCTGTTGCAAATAAGGGGTCTTTCCGCCTTGGTTAAGGAAAGATGTCTTAGTCTCAGGTAAGGAATCTCAAACATTGAGTGGCGTTCCTGCTCAAGGGGATAGTCATCTGGCATGCAGTCTAGGGAACACTCAAATTTGGCTCATTTACCAAAGATCCGTTGTTGGTAAAAGGTCTCTCTGCCTCGAGGAGCAACCTTGAGAGTTATCCCAGCTCAAGGGGAGATCACCATCATGCAGCCACACTGCCTAGCAGAGAGAGCTCAAAGAAGGCTTACTCAGGCTGTCATATTTATGGGATAAGGTGGTTGGCTTGTACTCAAATTGCATACAATGGGAGAGGTATGCACAAGGCTCCTTGTACCCATAACTTTCTTTGTTCCTTGATAAATGAGTCTTGGAAAAACCACACGCTATTCATGTGCTAATCGCATGATCGGTGATCCAAGCCCATATGCATCGGTGCTCACTGGGTCAATCTGCTCCTTTGTGGGTTTTCTCCAGGAGTTCTTGCCCCAGCTATGACTCAGGTCTTTACCTTCTTTGGAGCCTGTACGAAACTACTGTGAATTTGGTTAAGTGGGGGTGTGTGTGCATCTGTCACACCTGCCCTGCCAGCTCCTGCACCCTGATCCTATGGCCACAACAGCTGGCTCTGCACTGAGCCCCCGCAGCAGAGAACAACCAGGTGACATACACTTTTTGTTATTATCTGCTAATAAATGAGTTCTCCTTCAGAGCCCTGCTGCAGCGCTACTCTTGTGCAGGCTATCGGTTGGGTGGAGCAGGTACAAGCCTTAGGAACAGCTAAGACTCTTCAACAATTTTCTTGGATTAATACTGGATTAATTTCATCTCTGTGAAAACAGTGACTTTTGATACGAGACCTTGGCTCTCTAGGCGGATCTGGCAGGTTCAGCCATAGCTCACATAAGCTGGAACATTAAGGCTTGTTGTGGAGAGAGAGGGAATGTGAGCCAAGGCACAAACATGGGCCCCTATTTTCCCTTGAAAAATATGATTAGTTTTTCATTTTCCTCTTAGGCAGCGTAAGGCTACTCCCCTGAGTGAGCAAAGGGTCCTTTATACTTTGTAGATATTTGGGGAAATTACCTTGGCGTTATTGTTCCATAAGTCACTTTCAAAATATTCTAGATATCACACAGGGATGGAAAGACAGTCTGTGACCAGAGCGCACAGCCTAGAAACAACTGAGATTAAATGCGAGGGCAGCAGGCACAAGGTACAAAACAGATAAATCAGGATGACTGCATAGTTGCATTCTTGTTTTTCCACTGTACTAACTCACAGAGAGCACAAAACAAGCCTGTGTAGCAAAGACATATGAAAAAAGACATACTGGAAAAAATATGCATGTTGTATTAGCATATTCTCTTCTCTAAATGAGCTTGAGCTAATTACTTATCAGGCCACATAGGGATAAGAGGGGAAGATAAACTCCTAATATCACATTAGGAAAAATTAATTAAACAGAATAAACATAATTTATTTGATTCTGCTATTTCCTATTTCAATTGCTTGACTCAGCAATTTTGGTAATGTTCTTAACAAACTCTTTATTTATTTTCTTAAACTGAAAAAAAGATAGGAAAATGAAAACAAGCTGGAAAGAGATGAATTCCATCATGGTACTCATTTTCTTCAGCAGACTGAGAACTGCAGGATTAGCACAGATTTCTGCTACTTGAGCTAATGGAGTGCCACTACCAGTCACGGGTTGTCACTCTCCGAGTAAAGCACTCCCAGAAGAGGATCGCTGATGGGCACTGGTGAGAAACATGAACAGAGGATTTGCTTCTCAGCTGGGGTGACAAGTAATCAGGTAGATGTATATTCCAGACGTAAGCTAACCTACTGCTTCTCCTCTGGCCTTTCACCATCCTTGTCCTTTACCCTCCCTCCTTCATCCCAGACCTGGTCTCCTCCTACAGCAAGTCATAGCGGATTCCAGCTCCTGATCTCACAATCTGATTTGCTCACTCCCAGTATGACGTTCTTTGCTCCCAGTCTACTTGGCTGAACTGCCCTAACTCCCCAATCCCTCCTCATGCCCCCATTCCTCATCTAGCACAGCTGTGGGACCCAGTACATCTGTCTAAGATTTTCTCCATGGTGCATTTGAACAACTCCATGCTCTGTACTCCTGATCTGAACAACGGGGCTGCTGGGACCAGAGAAAGGCAGACCCCTGCTTTCCGTTTGGGTGCCTAGACCTCTTATGGCTCACGGTAGCAGACGCCTGTCCACAGCAGATGGGACCTCTAGGAAAGTTTGCTGTTAAAATCAAAGTCATCTTTATTAAACGTGCACCCTGACTTTTCATACACTGATTTCATTAGGATAAAAACAACATGTCCCTGGCACAAATGCCATCTTCTATTAGATTTTAAGTCCTTGCACCAAACTTGTGAGCTGTAGACTTTGTCACAGAAGACACCAGAATTTTTAAGTGCAGCATATTTTCCCCCACAGCCTGTCAGACACGTCAGACATGTCTGAGTTGTTCTACACTAGTTCCCCTTGAGAATGTGTGTCAAGTAAAAAGTCCTGTATTATACAATTTCATATTGTTTAGACAGGACAGCGGGGTAGATACATTTAATCTCATAAAAAGCATTCTAATATCTTTAATGACAACTACACAGACTTTCATTCCTTAGAAAAGATAAGGAATGTCCTTACAAATAAGAAAAATTAGATCCTGCTGTGCCAAGGCCTATGCTCTAAATAGTTCAAGGTGACCAGTGTACAGCTCAGCCTGTTACATAAAATAATTTGCAAAGGTCAGTAAAAATGAAAGACAAAATGACAGTATTTTCAAGAAAAAAAGACCCAGTGATAGGCCCCAAGGACTATGCTGAAATCACGTCCAGTAAAGAAGAAAAGTGTGAGACTAGATTTAGTGGGACAAAATTGATATACTGTAGAGTAAGCCTCGCTGATTAGCAAAATCGTGAGTGGATGGGCTACTCCATCTCTCTGGTGCACCTAACCTTGTTAGTCAGCTTCAAGGATGCTTAATTTGACCCGAACTGCAGGAAGATAGGTAGACAGTGGGACTACAGCCAGGCATTGTTGCAGTCATTTGCCCCATCCCCTGCAGCCAGTCCACCACAGCTCCTTTGCACTGGGCATTATCAACATGAAAGACGTACATTCAGGATTGGGCCAGAAAGAGGAATCCAAGTGGCCTCACATCTCCACTTGCATTCGCTAAATCCTGAACTACACCTGGAATTAGACTGCTATAGCACCCTGGTTTGTGCTATTCCTTCCCTCCCTTGTTCTTTCCTCTTTTATGTGTGTTTCCCTTTGTTTTCTGTTTAAGAAGAATCTGCTTGAGATGTTAAAACTATGTCCTTTGGAGAGCTGCCGTGATGCTGTTAATAGACAGCTTCCAAAAAGCTGTGTTAGAGACAGCAGGGCATTGCTGCAATTTCCATGTTTCCATGTGACCAACAGACAATATGCTGTGCTGGAATTTTTCTAGCAATGAACTTGTTATTCAGAGCCAATACCAGAGTGAGATGCTGAGTTCCCTTCCCTTGCAGCTCTTGTGCTGTCTTTGTCCCTTGTTCATTTTGCCTGCCTCTCCAGGGAAGGACTCGGCTCTGACAACAGCTCCAGTAGCAGTTCCAGCCCATCTCAGTGAACCGAATAACTCTCTTTTCTAGAATAAAACCAACAATAAATGATCTTTCTTACTCTCTCTTTAAGCCTGTTAAACAATGCTGTTTTCCTCATATAGATTCTTAACAGAAAACAGAAATTTTAATTTTTTAAAATGAAAGCCGTACTTTTCTGCATTCCAAATATTTTTTGTTCTTTCTTCCCCTAATTTTTTCTGTCTTTAATAAAGGCTTTAAAAGATTCGGTGTGGTTCATGTTGCCACAGGAATAAACAAGCTAAGATTTATGCATTTGAAACCTCAAACCCTATCCCAAAATGTGTTTAGCAATATAGTTTTGTTACAGTGACACAGTACCTTTAATATATTTGACCCTCTGGGTCTATTTATTTTACTGAAATTTGACTCAGCAAAGTTAAATCCCTTTATATCATTCTGCAAGACAACTCATTTTATGTCTGGATACAAACCAATTCACCTCCTAAGCCGCATAATCAGCTCCCGCCCTAACATGCCAGTTAGCACTAGCGCGGCTGAATGGAAAAAAAAATGGTGATGGCTTTATAGAAATGCACCTAAATTCTATGGAATGCTCAGTGAGTATCAGAACAATAGACAGTGTATTAACTACTATGTCTACCAACACCCTTTTTCCTTGGCTTTGGTAATATTTTTATGCAAGAGGATGGCAGCCTATTCTCAGTGTATTAAGCAAATTCTTGAATGGAGTAACCCCTTTTTTTAACCTTGTTTTTACTTGATATTTGGAAAACTGTTTTGTAACGACATGCTCTGGAACAAAACCTAAAAGACAGGGTATTTTCCATGTTTGAAAGGTTCCTTCATACAATTGCAAATAAGAAAACTATGGAAACATCTTATTCTCCAATTACTCCATGTCGTCCAGTCAACATTGTTTACTCTTCCCTCTTGCTGTACACCCTCATGTGCAGCTTTTATTGTGTCTTTGTTCTATTTTTTTATATTTATAGATATTTATTAACAAGTAAAACAGATAAATCAGCTGTTTAAGGATGTGCTGGAGTGAACGACTATAGGAAAATTGTATTTATATCCATGTTCAGGCTATGGAAGGTTAGCCAGGTGACACCTCTTTTCACCTAAATATTGTAAAGTCCATTGGAAAAGAATCACGAGTCAGTCGAATAAGGTTTTTTATTGCCTTGCCTTGCCTTGCCTTGCCTTGCCTTTTCCTTTTCCTTTGCTTTCCTTTTCCTTTGCTTTCCTTTTCCTTTTCCTTTGCTTTCCTTTTCCTTTGCTTTCCTTTTCCTTTTCCTTTTCCTTTTCCTTTGCTTTCCTTGAAATCTGCTTGAAGCATGTCCAACCATTTTGATCTCCAGGTTCCTGGTCTAGCCAAACACATTGTGATGTTTCTACCTGGGCTACTATTTTCTTTTCCTCTTCTCTCCATTGAGCTAAACCATGCTTCCCAGGCAACCTGAGAGGAAGGACTTCTAACCCAACATACAGCAACGCCCTTGGCTGAGCAGATTACAGAGAGAGCCCCAAAGCTCTCAGTACTCTTCAGTTCCAACACACCAGCTCTTAACGTACCCAAAGCGTAGGGGTACACCTGCTTTGCTTCCCTCAGGCTGCCTGATTACAGCACTTCCAGGCTCTGCCAAGCTTGTGATGGCCACAGGACTGCAGCCTGAAGAGGGAAGGACTGAAATACTGCTTTCATCAAGACTGACGTATGAGAGGTAATCATTGTTGGCTTGTAAGTCTGAATCACTCGATTTTTAGTGGCTTGCAATATCACTACAGAGTTTCTTTTCCCCTCTACCTTGCTGAAGTGGAAAAGGCCCTTTCCTTTTATTTGAAACATTGTTTTTCTTCAGGTCCCTGTATTTCCTCTAGAAGTCCTTAGGTGTTTTTCTTAATATAACCCTGTGTCTCAGCTACTGTGCTTCATAGGCAATCATATAAGAAGAGTGTGGTATATC
Organism: Leptosomus discolor; assembly: GCF_034619465.1. Taxonomy (NCBI): domain Eukaryota; kingdom Metazoa; phylum Chordata; class Aves; order Leptosomiformes; family Leptosomidae; genus Leptosomus; species Leptosomus discolor. Next base: position 155,961,459 of record NC_141391.1, read on the forward strand.
TGATATGACTACTTCATGACTCTGATCTGACACGATCTAGTCATAATGCTGTTGGGATGTGACTGCTACATTGCAGTCAGCATGGAGCTGGCACAGTGCTGGTGGGAAAACATACAGGCTGCAACAGACGCACAGCAAAATTGGGAAGAAGGCAGTCAAGTGTGGCAAAATGTGAGTAAAGCAATGGAAAGACTGAAATGGAATATTAACAGTAAATACATCCAGGAAAAAATATTGGAGGGTGAAGACTCCTACTGTCTGCAGATACTGGAAATGCAGATAATGACGAGAAGAGATGATTTTTTTTTTTCTTTTTTGATTGAGAAGAATGTATGTAGGAAAAATGAGGTAGGAAAATAAAAGGAAAACATGAACAAATGCACCTGAAACTGTAAAAGGTGTTGGACTGTGGCATCATATTCCAGTGGCAAAAATGTGAATCATTAACTTGAGCTATTTAGCATTCATATCTGGGCAAATCTGTACAAAAACAGAATGTAAAAATTCTGCTCTGGCCTACTGAATAACCATAAATAATTTAAAGTAATGTCTATCTTGTCTTCTACAATTCAGTGGACAACTGACTATGCTGTTATGTACTTTTACCATAGCTATCTCCTGTTACCAGAAAATGGTGGGGCTTAATGTACATTTTTTTAACGACTTCTATTTTGGTTGTTTCATTTTCTTAAAGGAAAAAGAGTTGTCACATTGATCACTCGATACTGATACTGTTCAGGCCTGGTTTTACATGAATCCTTCTCAGTTTGTCACTCACCTGTGATTAATCAAGCAGAAACTAAGAAATAAAATTATGTATCTTGTAAAGGTGAACTAAGATTTCAGTCATGGCAAAACTGAGAGTAGTGACACTAGGACAGACTGACAGGAAGTCCAACTTGCTCTGCTTCTAGCTACTTCAGTGGAGTTATGCTGAGCCATATTTGCTGATAATCTGAACTTTGAGTAGCCTTATTATGTTCTTTTTAATACAGTATAATCTCTGTAAGAGTAATAACTTGGAATAACTTTGTTTTGGTTGATATCTGAAATGAAAATTACGTCACTAGCTGTGAGTTGTCTCCCAAGACAAAAATGCACCCAGCTATTACTTGAGACCAAGAAAAAAATTGCAATATTCTCCTTATTTTAATCTTCTACCGGATGACAATAATGACAAATTAGAAATTACTTCTGAGTTCCAACTTCATTTTAACTTTTAGGATATCTGCCTGCTGCATATTTTATATGACTCCCAATTACAACAATATGTGAGACATTTCAGTCTTTGGGGTCCCTCACAACATGCTTGTGGGACAGGAAAATGCTATTTTTGTGCAAATGCAAACAGAACTATAGACTCACTAATTTGCCCAGGGAAGTATGTGATACATGCAAAAAACATCAATCTAGTTGTCTTTAATCCCAGAGTATGTCTCTAATAGATGAACCATCACCCTTGATCCTTCAAAAAAATACATTAGAATTCACGATACTGTAGATCACTAAGATATTCCTTTGGGATATGGCTTGTTTGAGAAGTAAAAGAAAATAAATTAGGCATTTAGTTAGTTCCAAATTGCCCACAGTTCTACAGAGTTGTGAAGAAAACAAATCTGGAGTGCTGCATTGCACAACTTCATAATCCTGCAGTTAGATTTTCCCTTGTATTTACAGACTGGTTTATTTTAAAACCTATCCAAGCATTAAAAAATCATAAATATGCAGCTCCACAGATCTGGAGGTCAGATTTCCTGTCTGTAATACACAGCTTGTGCTTACGAAGCTCTCCAACTTAGGGTCAAACTCCGCTTGCTTTACTCACGTTTGATTTAGGATGGAAATACACACGTGAGTGAAGGAGCAGGTTTTGTCACAGAATTATATGGCTACACAGTGCTGACACTGCTCCAAATATAAACAAAAATATATAATAAGGTACTAATCTAAGAGGGGCAGATTATGACAACCTTTGCTAGGAACATTTCTAAGAGGTGCAACAACGCTTGCACAGTTTCATAGGAAATATAACTGAATCCTGATATACAGCTGTTTTTCTCTCCCTACCAGTACTTCTGAAGGTTCATACCAATGCAGCTGAAGCCTCATTTTGACCTCTCTGCTAATATTACACATTTAAAATAAAGCAAGACAGCAGATACAAAAGCTGGTATCAGTCTTAACCTCTTCAATTTTGCCTGCACGTGGGATTTTGGATCATGCAAACCTGAAGTCTTACTGTTCACTACACCAGTGTAAAGGAGCAGAATGTAAAAATTTTAGCATGCAAACATTCCTCTCAAATCTGCCAGAGGGATATAGAGAATGGCCTGCCCCAAAGTCATGTAACACCCTAAATCAATAGTCATCCATTGGTCCGTGTGAACCATGGATTCTGTCTCTGATCTTATGGCTAATCCTTCTTTAGGGCGTTGGTATGGAAGGAGTTGGTTGGGATACCACAGGGTTCTTCCAGCAGTGGCCGCCCTGTTGGTGTATTTAATAAGAGAGAGACTGGATGGAACCAACAATCACAGGTGTGCATCTCAGGTCGTAATAATTAAAGGAATATTCCTGTCACCTTATGTATTCTTTTTTAGTTTGTAAAATACTGTTTCTGCTCATAAATGTAATTAAGAATCATCCCTTTAATTTAAAGGAAGAGGAGAGTATACCTGGGAAGTTGAAACACAGGCATCAGAGTATCATCAATGCACTATAACTCCATTGTGATGGGACAGTAGAGTTGCCACTGGCATAGCCATTGGTTTTTAAATATTTTCTTTCCAGCAATGAACTGAAGGATGATAACTCCCTGTCTCACCAAAAAACTGGAACACAAAAAATGTCTTATTTGTCATTTAGAAATGCTGTGTTCCTGTAGGCCATGACTGAACAGTTGAGCAGCTGAGGTGGCACCACTTTATCAACGGCACTGTTGCCAAAAGAGGAAGTGTGGCAAAACGTGAGTAAAGAAATGGAAAGACTGAAACAGGATATTAACAATAAATACATTCAGGAAAAAATACTGGAGGATGAAGACTCCTACTCAAATCATAATCCCAGGAAGGAATTTCTCTACAGATGGAAATCACAAGTGTAAAAGCAAAGGTAAGATTAACTTTGCCTATCTATCTCCCACCCCTTTTCCCCCAGATGCTAATCAAACACAAAGACTTTGAGAAGGAAATGCTCTTAAACGTTCAGTATTTGCTAGATCTAATGTTCTGGTTTGAGCTAGGACAAACCTAAGCCATGACATCCATAAATGCCTTGTGCTGACTGAGAGTAAAATGTGTGGCATTTAGATACTGCCTATCCAAAGTTCCTGTATATATAATCTATTCCCTTTAATTTCATTATCATATAAGCCCCTAAGAATTAATACCATAAATAGCGATGACAGGATGAAAAAATTGGAGAGAGGCTTGGGCTATCTCATCCCTCAAGTCTTGGAGCTCAAACCAGTCAGAGTGCCATGTCTCCCATTGCAAAGATGGCTTTCAGAGACGAGAGGCCAGGTGAGAGCCTTGAACTTTGTGTGCAACAGCCTTGACCTCTGTCCAGACACAGATGGCCAGAGGGCTTGGAAAGTGTTATGCCAGGTAATGCGGTCCTGTGTCTGTCCACTGCAGCTTTTAGCCAGGATTGTGACTTGTTCATTCTCTATTTCATTGTCCCACCCTCTATTCATGGCTGTTCAGAGAAGTTGCATAACAGAGGAGTTGGTTTGGCTCCAGCTGGTAGTGCTGCCTGTTGTTCACTGTGGGTTCAGTTTAGTTGTGTGGATGAGACTAGGGACACAACAAGGGGGAAACTCTAAATAGCTCAGAGGGTTTTTAAAATGTGAACATTTTATTTACTAGCTAATTGCTACTGCAAATAAAACATTCCATAACCAAGATAACCTTAGTTATAGCTTTCTGCTAGGAGATTTGTAGCATGCTCCTTGGGCTCAAATTGATGGATTCTGAATTTTCTAATCAGCTTGGCTTCATTGAAAACCAATCCTGTAAAAGTAGCAACATGTCAAAGCAAACCAGCCCTTCTTATTTTCCCTGTATGTGTATTCAGAATCTCATCTCCAAACAACCTTAGAGAAAGTTTTCATTGCTATTTTTTTTCTTGTTAGTTCAGCATAGCCGACAGTAAAGTCCTTGTTTACATTAAGCAAATGTGCAATGATGCAGCAAAATCAATTTAGTCACACTGATGCAAATCCCTCATACAGATGTAATGCCTGTGTGCAAAGTAGGGCACTTTTGAATATACACAATATTTAAAATGAAGTGAAAGAGAGAGATTCTATTCTTCCCAGCTGATTCCTTAATGTGATTCATATAGATGCCCCTGAAAGGCTAAGCTGAAAGAAAGGGACTTTCTGGTCAAAAATAAGTGTTCATTAAGAGCACCATTGACCGTGAAGGAATATCATGACCTTTAGATTGCAAGCTGAAGTGGCCTAACAGAAAGATTAACACTTTAAAAAACACCCTTTACATTTAAATTGAGCATATTTGACCTTAAAATCATTGGGAAAATAAATATGTGATTGCATAACTCTATTTTATGGTTCCTTTTCAGAACAGAAGTGAAAATGAATGTATTTTTTGTCCTGGGCTGTTCTCAGTAATTTAATGTGATCCGTTGTCAACAAGAGGGAAAACAAACCTCTGACACTCAATAAGAAGAGAACAAAATGTACCTTACTGTGGGTATTCAGCCAAAGATCTATGGGTAAAAATGGCACAGCCTGTGAAGGCGTTACTGAAAAACAGGTGGGGTCAGCAAGTGAGGTGACAGTAGGAACACCAGTAATGAGATAATGACCATTTTCCTTTGCAGTCTGCAGAGGTTTTGTTTTGTTTGTTTGGGGGTTTTTTAATTTTATTTTTGGTTTTGTTTTTTTAATAAAAATGCTTTGGAAAATTGTGAACTTGCAGTAAATGTTCCGGTAATTTGGTAAAGGTCTTTTAGATATTTTTTGGGGAAAAAAAAAAAAAAGATTCCAAATAGTTTATGTTGCAGTATAACATTTATTTAACATAGCAATAAGTGAAAGACCAAAATCCAAACGAAATATTTTTATTGAAAACACAGCTTTTAATCAAATCCAGACTATGTCTCAAAAGCTTTTCTTTACAAAGTGTTTTAGAATTGGGAAAACTTTTTCCTAATCTGAATGGAAGCACATTCTGAAACCTGGGAATCTTGTTAAATGAAATTTTGATTCTTCTTACAGCTAAGGACTCACACTAGGGAAGCGAAAAAAGATGTCATACGGGGTTTCCTTTCCATGTGTGCTCACCTACTACCATCATTATTGATGCTGAAAGTGACTGTTAAAGCTACATTTTTTTGTTCCACCACCCTCCCTGAAAGAGAAGTTTAGGAAGTCCGTTTTCAGGAACGAAGTCAGGGCAGAATCTGATCCTCGTGGGTTACAGTCTCCCTGTGGAGCCAGGTGACTTGAGAAACACTGTTCTGTAGGTCCAAATTCTCTTTGGACCTTCCCAGAAACATACATTAACAGGAATTTGCAATGCTTCATTTTTTCTAACAGCAGCACTAACGCTAACAAGAACCCGAGTAGGAAACCCTCATGAGATACAGAGACAGGGGCAAGGGAAGTGCTTAGGCATGTAGGGAGCTAAGCACTCAATTATTACTGAATTTCAAATGCACAGGCACTACAGCTATACCCCCTACCTTATAATTCCCAAGATTACTGAGATTTATCAACAGAAGCTGTGGCCCCCACTGGATAATTCCCGAGTTCCTTGAAATGAGTCTAATACCCAACAGGGTTACTTGTGCTGCTGCGGAAAGATATTTCTGGCCTTTTACGTGTCAGAAGAGAAACTGGATGTGACGGATTTGGAGCTGCCCTGTGATAATTTAGGAATATGGTCTGTTGGCCTGATTATTTGGATGAATGTCTGAGTTTAACTCATCAGGGGTTGGCTTGCAACTGCACTCTTAAATTATCACTGGGCTGGTCTGTACTTGCAACCCTGGGATGCCCCACTTCCATTGAGGCTGCACAGCTGGGGAGCATGGGGACTTGGAAGGGAGAATAGCAAAGATGTAGGTCCAAAGGTCCATTGGGGATTAGAGACGGGACTTGTAACTGCTTGATAAAACAATTGGATGGAACATTGTTAGGGGACATTAACTGGGATGTGTTCACGTTTAGCCATGCTGATTCCATGTGTTTGTAGAATTTTCTGCAGAAGTGAAGGTTAACCCTAAAAAATACGTTTTGGAAGAAAAAGGGTTTGTGAATACCATAGTAATTTTCAGCAGTTTTTATCTAATACTGGGCATTCAGAACCGACATCTCCCCTTAGGCAAGCCTCTTTTCCATGAAAGGGAACCTAACCGGATGACCCCAGAGTTAATTTACAGTGACTTCTCCGAGCATGAAACCAATGGGAAGCTGCGCAGTGCTGGTGTTATTCCACAGCTTATGGTGGAGGCACGCTGGGTGGAGCACTGTAAACATTACAGGGTGGCTGGCCCACTCCAGGGTGTTGGACCCAGCCTCATCTGTGGTGAGCTTCCAGATGAGCCCAAGCTGGTCAAGTGAATCTCTTCTCGATTGTGAAAGAAGAGTGCCAGTGGTTATTTGCCAGGTGCTGAAGAAATATTTTACTTGTGTGAATAGCATACATAATAGGAGACAAAGAAGGTTTATAAGAAACCACCCCTCAACTTGGAAGAAAAGATTTTTTTTGTGCATGTGTGTATGTTGGGTAAGGGAAGTACAGAAAACAGAAAGTTGAAAATCCTAAGAAAATTACCCGAACCAGGTTTCTCTCAGTCCCTCCTGGCTGAGAGTACAAGTAGGTAATTTCCTATAGCTTCACGGGTTCCTGATTGCAGAGTTCAAACAGGCAGCCTACAGGCCTAAACCATATTCTAGATTAATTTCTAATTCAGCCATCATAGCTAGGGAGGCACTATGTTCATTCACTGCTTCTTCCAGCTGTTATGGTATGTACAGCTCTCCTTCTTCAGTGTTGCTGGAAAGGTTAATATATTACATCTCCCTAACTGTGAATTTCTAATGCACTCATCTTGTCCCCGGCGAACATCTTTTATATTTTATGGATTTCACTCAACAGCAAAATCAACCGTATATTAAGATATCCATTTGTCACGAGAAGCCAGACTAGAAAATGCTGTATATTCTGGAGCAGATCCCCCCAGTGACTGCTTCATGTTGCTGGTAGTGCTGTCTGGCCAAAAAGCTGCTATACCCACCTCTTGGATGACCACAGTGGCAAAAGCATTTTTTAATGATACGGATGGAGTGCTGAGTCTCCTCTGCCACTTCCTTCACTGTTGCCACATAAAGGGTAAAACTGAGCTGTCTGGATCACACTGCAAGCCCCATGGCTTTATTTTGGTCTATTAAATAACTTTGGGAAGAGACTGTTTAGTGTCACATGGCTGTCTGAGGAGGAGGAAATGTACATGCCGACGTTTAGGGATAATTTGGGAAGAGTTACATTTTGTAAGGCCGAGTGACTGACTACTATAAAATCTAGAAATACAGGGAGGAGACAAAATGAACCAGAGATAAAAGGAAGAAATTAGAGCCAGCAAGTAAATTCTGAGTGCAAGGAGCTCCTAGTTACGAGCCCTGAATCCGAGAAAACCCAAAACAACCAAGCAGTTACTAAGCAGATATTCTTTATTGCGGTGCTGGGCAGCACAGGGGATAGCTCCTTCCATACGTGCGCGCCCAAGCGTTAGGATTCTTGCCTTATATTTACAGCTTTCATGCTTATTCATTACTTTTCTAAGAAAATGTTCGGTTATTCTAATTATTTCCAGGAATTTATTAACATAAGTTCCTCCCATAGTCCTGCCTCAGTCCGCCCAAGTTACGCCCCCATCGGGGGTCCTTGGTGGTCGTTGGGGATGAAGGTCTGAGTCTTCCTCAGGGTTGAACTTTTGAACTTGTCCTGTGGCGCGTGCCCTGTACCATCCTGGGTCTTTTCCAATTTGCAGAACCAGCTCTTGCTAGCTGCCCTCCCTATCTCTCCTGCTCAGTCCTTTGTGTTCCTTGAGCCCCACAGCCTGATTGGAGGATTCCACCTGGTGTCCTTCGCTTGGCGGATTCTGCTTCATTCTTATCTTTAAAGTGTTTGTTAGTTGGCAATGGATATATGCAAAAGGGTTAGTACAAATCAGCCTTCCTCCCTATCTCTAAAGGCTGGTCAGCAGTTCTTTTCTAAAAGCTGGTTTTCTAAAGGCTAGTTAGCCATTCTTTATTTCAGCCCTCCGTTAAGAAGTTCTGCTGGGTAGTTGGCAGCCATTTCCTTCTGCAGCTGAAGTTTCTGACTGGTAACCTTTGTGGAGTATGTTGTGCAGGAATCTAGATTACAAATGGCAAAGGTCTAGATTGTGATCACAAAGCATTTACCTAAACAGAAGGCAAAATGCTGGAGGAATAATACTGCTTCTGGAATTTGCGTCAATTGGGATGTCCAGAAGAAGTAGAGGATTTAATAAAACTCACATATTGTGAACAGAAGTAACAAGTAGCATAGTGAGGTCTTCAACATTTCTGTGAGTGTAGAAGAGAGAAGGAAACATGAAATAATCTCAGCTTCCCATTGTTTCCTGCAGCTAGTCAATATGATTTCCATGCTTTCTAAGCTGACTATCGGCTTGTCACCATCTTCATTTTTTCTCCATCAGTTTGTCTCATCCCAGTGAAACACTGGAGAACCCAACAAGTCATAGCCTGCTTCTGACTGAAATCAGACAAAACCAGCATCTGTTTTCAGACTGAAGACAGCACAGCGCGTGTTGCCCCATGGTGGGTTTGTCTACATCACCTTTTCCAAGCAACCCCAAGCCAGCTCTGCCTGGGGTCCCTGTTGGCCAGATGCAGTGTAGCTGTGGTCCAAAAGCAGTACACCCAGGTGAACATAATGGGGTGTAAAATCTTTCATTAATTGTTTCCACATTTTGCCCGAGCAATGCAGTTATACTTACAAGCTTTTTCATTCTCATCTTCCTATATTGCATGGCTGGTTATCTTGAGATGGTTATTTCTGTTCCTCCCTAACGCTTTTTGCTCCTGCCCTCAGAACTCCTAATATGATGTCACCACCAACAGTAAGGAGAGCAGGGCTCTACATTCAAATTCAAATCATACAAGTTCAAACATTTATTTTAAATCAGATGCTGTTCAGATGCCACGCGACTACAGATTTTACGGCACAGTTTGTGTGCGCTTTGTAAATGTCCTGATCAAACAAACTTTGCAGAAAACATAATCGTATCATTTTACTAATCTCTGGGATACTGGCTCATGGGGATCATAATTTACAACAGTGTCTCTTCAGCTCCTTGGCAGAGTGATCTTTGTACCATTTGATAACATCTCTGTTTTCCTGCGTTGACACCTATCGGAGAAACAGCTTATACTTGTTATAATAAACATCCAGTGTGACAATCTCATGATTTGCTATCATCCCTCACAAATATATTATTAATTGACTTTCCGATCGTGTTTGCTATTAAAATTAATGAAACATACTTCAGTTATCCCCTGCTTCCTGACAGACCCATTCTAATGGCATTCTTGATACTTTTACACCTTACAGAACCTCTACCATCATCCTTAGCCTTAATTCCTGAACCCTTTCAACATTAACACTTACATGATCTCAGTGTGCCAGCTCCCATCATATGGAATTGTTATAACATCATTGTAGGGTATTGGATAGCCAAGCCATGTGTGTAGAATCAGAGGAAGAGGACAACGGGGCTCTACCCTACCACTTGTTGAGTCTCAGCAAAGGGAGAGAGGCAGCTGGACTGGGAGGCAGAAGATGTGCTTCAGTAAACTGCTGCTGGTGACATTTTTTCCCTATGCGTTGGCAGGTCAAGAGTTGAGAAGGTACAGCTTGTCCCCTCTCTTGATATTAGCAGGGAACGACATTTATCTCTTCACAGTTCCTCATTGTAAAGCCAAACCTGGGGTTTTTTTTTCTTTCTTTTTTTTTTTTTTTTTCTTTTTCTTTTTTCTCCCCTGAGACAACCTGTAGTATTGTTCTCCTGTTATCATGGTAAATTATGGATGTGAGACATGCTGAATCATGACAATGCTCCTGTATGCCGTTGTTCTATGCGCTCAAGAAATTCGTCTCTTGTCATGTACAGCTTTTTTATGCTCCTATTTATTATGGGTCCGATGTTAGGGTCTCGATGTGACTTCAAGGAAGAGGGAAGTGCGCTGGCCACTCTGGGATTTTAAGCACCAACATCTGTAACATTCTGAGGAGCTTGGATTGGTTTACTGTTGACCTGTGACCAATGCATAAGCAGTACTTTATGTCTGCATGTGTACCTAAAGCATTGGATTCAATAAAAAGTTATGTCCGAACCAGAATTGTACTTTTCCATCATACGTTAATTTTACTGATCACAGATTAGCTTCAGCATGGCAGTGTAGATGTGATCCACCAAACCGAACGCGGGCCAAAACTTAACAGACACCCACACGTAAACTGGGGGAGAAGGACAACCTTTTTGACCTCTCAAAGGGGCGAAGGCCTCTCGCCCGGCTAGCGCCAGGCTGCCCACAGGCCAGGCCTTCTACCCAGGCGAGAGGGCAGCCATTTGGGCAGAGGTTAAGAGGACCATGGGCTCCAGCGGGGCCGGCAGGAAGCCTTTAATGCAGCGTGTGTGGGCAGGCGGTGGGTGTGTGCCCGTGGGTGACCGGCGCCACCGCCAGCTGCAACATGGCCGCCCCGAAGCAGCCCCAGGGGCCGCCGAGGGGAGCGGCGGCGGGAACGGCCCCGCCAACCGCCTAGGGAGAAGGCGGGGCGGGGGTGGGGCTCCGCCGGGGCGGGGCCTCTCGGGGCGGGGCTTCCTCCGACGGCCGGGCCGGTTCCTGTGGGGGCGGGGCGGGAGAAGCGCTCGCCGCACGTAGGCGGTGGCGGGGCGGGGCCCCGAAGGGGGAGTGGCGCGGCGGGGCGGGGCGGGGCACCAGGGCCGAGGCGGCGGGCGGGGCGGGGCGCAGCGTGGCGAGGGGCGGGGCGCGGACGGTCGTTGGCCGTGTCGCGCAGCGGGGCAGCCTCCTCCCAGGGCAGGCACGCAAACACCGCGGGCCGCGCGGGGCGGGGGTCGGCGCGGCGGCGGCGGCAGCGGCAGCGGCAGCAGCGACGCGGGCGGGAAGCGGCGGGGGCAGCGGGGCCGCCCCGCCTCCCTTCGGCGCTCCGGCGGCGGTCGGCGCAGGACAATGGAAGAGGCGGCAGCGGCAGTAGTAGCGGCGGCGGGGGGCCCCTCCCCGGCGGATCGAACGGGGGCGGCGGCGGTGAGCGGGGAGAACGAGGCCGAGAGCCGGCAGGGCCCGGCGGAGCGCGGCGGAGAGGTGGCCCCGCTCAACCTGTTGGACACTTGCGGCGTGTGCGGGCAGCCCATCCAGAGCCGGCGGCCCAAGCTGCTGCCCTGCCTCCACTCGGTCTGCCTCCGCTGCATGCCGCAGCCCGAGCGCTACCTCATGCTGCCCCCCGCCGTCCCCTCCCCGGCCGCCGGCACCCCCAAGGAGCCGCAGCCGCCGGCGCCCACCTCCTCGCCCGCCTCTTCGACGGCCTCACCCGTGCAATGCATGCCCGGTAAGTGTCCCTTCTGCCGCCGACCCCTTCCCTCTGCCTGCCCCGCGGCCCCTGCGGTCGGGTGGGTGCAGCCCCCCTCCCGGAGGCCTGTGTGTCGCGACAGACGTGGGGGGTGGGGAGCTGTCGCGACGGGAACTTGCGAAGCACCGGGTGCCCGTGGGCGGGGTGCAGGTGCCCGGCCGCGGGTCTGCCGAGGGCACGGTACGGACGGCTCAGGGCGGGCTGTGCTCGCTGCTCGCCAGCACCAGGGCTGGGGGGGGGGGGGGGGGCGGGAAGCTGTGTTTTGTTGTTTTGTTTTGGGTTTTTTAATTATTATTTTTTAAATTTCCCACCTCGGAAGGGAAGGCAGCGACTGTACTTTCCCAGGATCTCTCTGCGTGGCTAGAGAGGAGCGGCGGGAGCCGGCCCCCTCCTCCCCCCGCCGGGCCGCGGGTGCGGGGCCGGGCCCGCCTCGGGGGCCGCGGCTGCCTTCGGTGAGCGCCGGGGGGGCTCTGCGCCCGGAGGGGCTTGCTTTCGCCTGCTCCCGGGGGAAATCCTTAATCCGGGGACGGATATAAAGGTAGCAAACCGTAGCGAGAAAACAGACTTTTTGGAGTAATTTAGTTTGTAGGCTGGCGGGTCGGAGTTGACCCGGAGGGGAGCCCCGCAGGTGCCGTCCCCTTTACGCGGCCTTGGGCCGAGGGGGGGGGGGGGGGGCGGTGCCTGGGCGGCCCCGGGCGGGGACAGGGGGACACACGTGATGGATAGCCTGGATGGATCTGGCAGTTGCGATAGTGGGAAATCGCTTGTTTCGTTGTTGCGCTGAAGGGAGAGTGCTGCGAGGAAGTTTTGGTAAGCTCCTGTACCGACATGGTAGCTTATGCCGATGTGTTTAAAAAATACAGCTTGCCGTAGAAGCTGTGCAATAAACTATCTGAAAGTACTTTGGAAATGTTTTTCTGTTTTCCTAGCCCCTGTAACTCTTAGTGGGTCACTTCATTTTGTGAAAGGCAACTGCATCTTAGACAAAGGTGCAAACAGGAATCCTCTAGTGGAAATAGGTGAAGATCCTGGAGAAACTTGAATAGAAAAGAGGAAGTGTGATGGAAATTGAGCTTCTCCATAGGTATTAGTGGCAGTTGTGCTTATTGGGATGTGTAGCAGGGGCTCGAATGAAAAGGTCTGCATGAAGAAAGAAGTGGTAACTCCAGATTGGCCATTCTTAAGCGATTATTGGCTATTATCTTTTAAAGTGCGTTTAGAAATCCTTCACCATTCTGTCAGCAGTTCTGACCACAGAATCACAGAACAGGGTTTGGAAGGGACCTCTGGAGCTCAATTAGTCCAACCCCCCTGCTAAAGCAGGTTCGCCTAGAGCAGGTTGCCCGGGATCGTGTCCAGGTGGGTTTTGAATATCTGCAGAGAAGGAGATTCCACAGCTTTTCTGACCAGGAGTACAACTTGACTATGCAAAATGTTATAGCAATTTGTAAAGGAATGGCCTCTTCAGAGAAAGGAATATTTTAGACAATTGGAGACACCCTTGCTTCAGAATATGTGAGAAAATCCTGAGTATGTTATTAACAGGATATGCTGAGCCTCTTCATATACATGGATGTCTGTGTTGGTGTATTCATTCAGTCTTTAATTTTAGTATGTAATTTATGTAGTAGTCAGACTGCCGAGTCAGAAGTTCCAGAATGGGAAAATCTGTGAGACCCAAAGCCGGTATATTTAAGCTTAGTTGATCCAGGAGGTGTTATTGCTCATACGTCTGTGTGTAGAACTGTGAAGTTCTGCATGGGAGGAACAGAAAAAGCACAAACTTTGCTGTATGATGAGATTTCAAGATGAGATACTTGGAAATGAGAAAGGGCAGAGATGCAGCTAGCTCAGGGTTTGCAACATAGGCTGAGAGACAATATAATCATCATTGTATGAGTTTTGAGGTCATGAACAGCATAGCTCAATTCCCAGATGTTCCATTTAAATATAGCAGAAATAGGGGTCTGTAGTTAAGAAATGAGATGCATCATAGAATGAACAGATTAGTTCTACTGAAACATCTGCTTGAGAGGACAAATGATAGATGAAATAATGAATTGTAGCAACAGTGAACTTGTACCTCTTCCTTCCTTTTGGCTATGTGAGTTGGTTCTGTATGAATGAATGATACAGTATGTATTCCTTCTTGTTCTACAAATTTACGGACATACTATTTTTTGGTGACATTATTTTTACTCTGTGGACTTTTCTTTCAAGTTATTTTCATGCTTCCATACTGCCATTCATTGTCCAATATGAAGAAGAAAGCTTTGTAGATATCACGCTCTCCTTGACTCATTCTTTACATCTCGTCATGGTTTTGGCCCAGTTAAAATGACGACAGTATCCTAGCTAGCTAAGGCCTGACTTGATGATGTGCATTGGCTGCTTTCTGTTTTCCAACTGATACAAAAAAGTTGTAAACTTGAGTTACAATTGTAAAAAAAAAAAAAAAAAAAGTGTCAGTGTCTAAAGGTGATTATATTCAAGAAAAATGTTATGGTTGGAGGAGTTCTTAAAATCTCAGAAGATGGAAGGAAGGACAAAACAGTGCAAATCTGTCACCTGTTCTGGTAAAATGTGCAAAGTGTTTGAGGAGTGACTTGAAGAAATAAACTGAAGAGCATAAGCTTAGAAAATTGGGTAGTAAATGCCTCTTGTGTTGTAAATTATGAGATTACTGTGACTAAACTGAAGAAATAAACAGCAAGGCAGCTATTTGTGCTGGAAGAAATGTCCTAGGTAAGGAACACAAGAGAATTACAAACTATGAAAAGCTTCTGAAAGATAAGCAGACAGAGTGCTTATGCACATGTGCTGAGCAGTAAGATGTAGCGCAAAAAGAAGCCTGAGGAAAGATTGGTAGGAGTCTGTCTTAAACAAAGGAGAGGATGTGATTTGAGAAGTGCTTCGCATGGCTAGTCTTGAGACGGAGTGTTGTGCTAATATCCAAATTAGCTGAGAAACAGGTAGCTAAAGAGGAACTGAGTTTTAAGTATAATCTGGATTTGCTTTTAGTCTTCAGTAAACTGTTTCCAAGCAGACACAGTCCTTCATTTTACTAGAGTAACGTGTACCTTCAATTTCCAACATACAGACAAAGTTACTTGGGAGAATGTTGTCTCTTTCTGTAAAGACACTAACAACTAATAAGAGTGCTGTGAAAATTTTTTTCAAACTTAAGGATCTAGAGTGAGTTAAGAATTCCAGTGTTGCTCACTTGAAAGTGAGGTTCAGCATGGACAATGGCAAAGACAAGTGTGAGAAGGCATATGAAGGAGATTCTTGTGATGGATGTTAATCAGTATTCCTCCTGCAAAGGTAGACTGATGGCAAGGCCAGTTGGCATGGATATACTCTATACTGCCACACGCATTCAGTTTTGAAATAAAATCATTTCTATAGAGAATAAAACCTGGGGGTTCTGATCTCTGTACCATTCCTGAAATTTAAGGTGTTACAGAATCAGCTGTGTGTCAGACTTCAGTGGTCTTCGCCCTGGAAAACTAGCTTGTTTTCTGAATGCTCAATGACAACTTTTTTGACGTAGGTGATATTTTTGTTGCATTGCTGAAAAATGGGTTGCCAGGCACAGAACGTTGTGAACTGTGGGGAATGCTGCAACAGTGGGCCTGTAAATGTAGCTTGTAAGCAAGTGTCTACAGGCACTGCTGCTTTCAGTATCTTGGCTAACTTCATGTGTGTGTTTTTTGTTTTCCAAGTGGCCGTTCTTTACTATTTGCTTGTGCAAGTTATAACTGGTGCATATGAGAAGGCTGTTATTAGAAATCCGCCATTTGCCCAAATTTTGTGCCGGGTGGTGCTTCCATAACTAGTTGAATAGTAGCCTGTTCTCAAAGGACAGTGTTCGTAACATGGGGAGTATCTGGAAGTCATAGTGCTCTTGGGGAATTTTGAAACTTGAAAGAGGTATGTGAAAACTGCAAAGTTATAGATTGAGTTTCTGTTTCTTTTCAGAACTATTTATTTAAGTAGCAAACATCCTTGTTTGTCATCAGTCTGTACACAAAATAGATTGGGAACTGGTGTGGTGAAAAACTTGAGTGAAACATGTAGCAAAGTTTTATGCAGGTATCATGATTAAATCTTACTAGTGTCAATACCAAAAGATAGTAGAGTGGGTTTTTTTCTGTTTTATTTGTAGACAAACTTACTAGCAAACAAATCTGTATGAAGCTGTTAAAAGCGTGTCATGTTTGGACACGCCCAGGGTTTAAATTCTTGGGGAGTGTCCAGACTAACAACTCAAATATGTTTGATACTTGCTGTTAATTAAGGAATAAATACTTCAGAGTTACTAAACAAGGATTTCGGTGATGTTCATGTTTCGTATTTCAGCTTATTAATGTCCAGAAAGGTTTGTTTACCAGTACAATTTGGAGGTCTATAACGCATGGAATGAAGACTCAAGCCTTGATAGCCCCTCATGTATGTGCATGCCATCTGCTCTTTTTATTATGTCCCACAGTCAGTCCTTGTCCAGAGAGCTTTAAATTCTTTCAGACTCTCATCTGATCTTGATAGTTGGACTTTCGGATGGCATCACTTCATTTGACCTTGAAAATACAGCTTTTGAAATTAACTTAAATTTCCTTATTTGTATGTCACATGTTCTTTTCCCTTTTCAGCTTGATAATGATTAGGATCCTTATTAATTAGTTTAAAAGATGTAACAGCTTCATTTGAGCTTTCTTATGGTGAAGATCAGTTTTTCTTCCGGGTCTTGATAATCTAAGAGGACTTAGGATTTTTTTTTTAATCTGCCTGCTACATACGATTATTTCCATTTCATCTTTAGTATTACCACTTGCTTAAAGTGAATTCTCTCCATCTTCACCATTACAAAGAGTCCAAATTTTATTTGTGTGGGGATACACTCACACTTGCACATATGTGGTTGCATCTATGCATCCTTTCACAAGTCTGTCTTCTGCTGTAGTACCATCAAGAACTGAATTGTTTAACCTGTAACAAACATGAGATTTGGGAGTGCTGATATTTGAAAATTATATATGTTATAGGAATATGTATAGGAAAGATACACCTTGTTTTCATACTGGTTTTGATTTATGTTTACTTTTGAACTGAAAATTCCCAGGGCCCCAGATATTGCACATGTGCAAAGTGTTTAGCTTTGTTACAGGTGAAATAATATTATTGTTTTGATAGCCTGTAATGGACAAACATCTTGGCTAAAAAGTCATGAAACTAGTAAAAACTTAAAATATTAATCAGTAAACTATCTAGAGAAGGTTCTTTTTTTTTCTAATTGTAATGCCCTTTTTTGTAGAAAAAGGTATACTCTCAAGCTGTATATGATGGGATACGATACTAATTGTACAAGTGTGATTTCAAGTAGAGGATGTATTTGCCAAAAATTCCTGCATTCTTTTCTGTGAGGAGTTACACAAAAATCTGTAGATGTACCTATGCATCCTTTAAGGTGGACAACAACATAATACTGAAAGAAGCTTTAATCATTCTTGCTATTAATATTAATCATATTAATATATGATTAATATAAGCATATAATATATGCTCATTATGTTACGCATATCTACAGAATAGTTTTTTGAGGGTAGGTTAGATGTGATTACATTTTTGCTTCTTTCACCAGTAGAAAGTGATGGATTGAAAAGCTGAAGCCATCAGAAATGTCAGATGAGTGTTAAAACTGCAGTGGTGTAGCCATGTTCATTTGAGTTAGAATCCTTTTAGAACTTGGGCTGTAGAAGTTACCAAAATAGCTGAACTGTCGTGTGAAACTCTTTAAGTGAAGATTTAAATCCTCCAAGGCCAACCTTAGCTCTGTTCCGATACAAAATTGGCTTATAATGTCTCTGGTAAGCAATTAGTACTTTTAATAATGGAAAGGAATCCTAGATCATAAGGCAACAGGAGAGGAAATACATAGTAGTATATAAAAAATTTCCAGATGTGTATCTAGTTGAAAATATATTGGGTTGTTTTAATGCATATGATAGAAATATCTCTTAAGAAAATGACTTGCCTGAAGACCAAGGGAAAAAAATGGTGCATATGATCATTAAGAGGCAAATTGAGGAAGGAGAGTGTGCTGTTTGTGGACTAGCCCATTCATAGGAGAAATGTACTGAAGAGCTAGTAGGCCATGCAGCAGGCTTTTAGGTTGGCCTGCTGACTTATGTGAGTACTACAAAGTGGTCATGTTCGCTCAAATTTACCCAGTTTAAGAAAAGAATTTTGTTGAAACTCTTTATTCTGAATGTAGTGTTGTTCAAGAAGCTGGTCTTCTGTACAGAAGAAGCTTCATGCCAGGGTTGTGTCAGTTTGTGTTAAGAAGCTGTAGGTGGAATTTCCATACTAATTAGTGGAATTTCCCTGTAACAGTGAACTTGTGAAACTGGTATTTTGCCCATTATATCTAATCTAAAAACAAGACAGGGGAAAACCAAAAAGAATTTGAAGTGATTTTTAATGTGACTGTATTTCAGTATGAATAACTGACTGCTTACGAAAAATCTTTTTTCTGAAATTGGAAATTTAGACTTTTAAAATATTTTTACAATAAGATGAAATACTTCAATACAGTAGGTTTTCACCGATTTCCTAACAATAATATGCCGGTCAGGCAGGGTTCTTCAGGTGAGTATGGCCCTGTAGCTTGCCTTGAGGACCTATGCAGATTGTAGAACTGAACTGTGAATAGTAGCAAAATTTCCTACTGAACTTACTATTTCTTATTTAACTTTAATCTGCTGTAACAGTTTAATGATGCATTCTTTTTTGGCTAATTTAAAGGTCCCAGAAAAATTGTTTTCATAGAGAAATTCTAGTGATGCTGTTAAAATTTACTCAGCAATTAGGTAGCTATGGAGCCACTTACTGTATAAACGATGTACTTGCAGCGCAAATGTGCTTTGAAGATGTCAGTGTCATAGTTGAACTGACTAAATGCCTACTTTTTTTTGCTAGTGACCAGAGGGAGTGTATAGAAATATAAATGTTTACCAGCAATGAAAGCATGAAACAGTTGTGTGAAGTAGCTAAGAAAGCTACACTATTCTTAATGAGAAACAGGCTTCTAAAGTCAGGTATGAAATGGAAGGTTGAGCAAAAGAATGTTCCTAATTACTTGATACTGTCTCTCCAGTGCTTCAAGTAAATGCTTATTTGAAGCTTTTATGTGGGAGAAGATTGCGTATTACCTTGCATACAGTACTAACTTATTGTAGAGGACCGATGTTAAACAAGCTTTCTAGTTATTTTTGAGGTTTATCAGTGGGCTGTGGAAAAAAGGAAGACAGTGAGCAAGGCTCAGCTGTTTCAACTGTGCTCAGGGGTTTTGAGGGCCCTTCTTTCTAATGTGGATTTAGGTCATGTGCACATCCTCATTTCAAAAAAGAAATCTGCAACTCCAGTGCTAAACCCTCCGTAAGTTGGAGTACATGGACAAGAGAACTGAGCCATTTACTTTCTGACTGTAGAAAGACTCCTGTCTCTGATTAATAAGTAAGTTGCCACAGGCAGCTTTTTTTAAAATTGTGAGTTTCCTACTGTAGTCCCTCAAGTGAATATAGTGCAGTTTGAATAAAACAAGACTGTAGCTGAAATACCCTTTGAACTAAAATGATTACCTAATTTGCAAAGTGACTGTATTATTTTCCCAGTGAGCTGACACATCTGTCTGTACTGTACGTAGTAAAAAAGAAACAGGACTGCATAAATGTTGACTCGGAAAAACCCCGTGTATTTTCTAGGATGTCTGCTTGAGTTCAGAAAGCATGTAATAAAAGTTCGCTTAATCTGCTTCATTCATTTCTAGGCATCTGTTGTGGAGTCACAACATGGTTAAGGATGTGTGGAGCTGAAGTTTGTTGAACTAGTGCTCTAAGCCAGCTTAACAGAAGTTCGTGTTAAGTTTAGGGTAGTGCTGAACTTGTGATGTCAGGATAATTGCATCACTGCTGTTGGTTAGGGGAGGGAACACTGGCAGCTGTTCAGGGAGTGAGTAGGTGGGAATAAAGAGAGAGGTAGAGCTGCAGCACTCTTCTGGGGCTGGAGAATAAGACATTTTAAAGAGGGAGCGAGGTTCTGATTTTAAATGTGAGGTACAGTGGCTGGATAAAACAGCCCAGCACCAACAAGAATGAGCAGTATGCAAGATTGGCCTGGACAGCAAAAGTGTGAATTGAAACATACCTTTTTTCTTTTTCAACCTGGACTCTGCTTTAAAATGAGTAAACTACTTGCTGAAGTAATGTAGCAGTGTAAATTACGTGCCCTCCTAGTTGGTTTTAAGAGAAGTGGAAGTAGCTTTGAATCACCTTCTCCTTTTGGAAAAATTCTGTGACTTGTAACTATTGTTTCAACAGTTTTCAAGTAAAAGTTGCAATTCATAGCATTGCCCAGCACCAAAGTGATAAATGAGGTTAGTGGGCACCTGATCAGTCAGAAGCGGAGATAAAGACAGTCTGTTCAGCAGACAAGCTTTGTTCAATGAATATAGAGCTGTGTAATGATATGTAGTGTAGGACCTCCATAATGGCTAAACGTTCTGGGATCTTTGAAATCCTGGAGGTAACATACTTCAGGGTTAGATTTAGCTCTTTTGAGTATTTACAGATTCCCAGTTTACAGTATTACCTTTGCTTGCTTAAGCAGTTGGTTTTCAGTAGTTGATTTTCAGCCCTCAGTAGTAGTTCTGTTCCTTACTTGCTTTTGTCTTGTTTGGGGGTCTTTCATCACACATTAACAGCTATTGTTCTCAGTTGTTTTAGCCTGTGAACTGCTGAGCTTACTGACTACAGACTACTTGGCCTTCAATAGTTCTGTTTTCTCTTCCAATTGCTACTAGTGAGAGGGGACTATGAGGGTATAACTCGCTGGCTAGCAAATTTCTGAAACCACCAAAATAATGTGTTGTTTAGTTTAATCAAATGTTAAAGGAACTTGATCTCCTTTGAGAAGCTCTACTTAACTTTTCCTTAGTCGTTTCTCTATGCAAGAAACTCAACTGTGGATTCAGAGCTCATGCTTTTAAATCTTGCCTGAGTATTATCTCAAAATATAGATACAAAGCATTCTTTCCTGGGATAAACATAGGTGTAGTTTGCCTCCCATAGTCTACCTGAATGTGACTCCAGAGGTGCTAGCAGCTCTTTCTTCAAATATTATGCTCCAAGTTGTACCATAGAATAGTTATTCCCTGCTTTATAGCAACGACAAAGTCCGATGTTGTGAAAGTGTTTAAAAGATCCTGGGATGGAGTGTATGGGGGGGGCTGTGGTCTGACCACATCTAGCAGTGAAGATTAAACAAAAAAAAATGCCTAGTAGTAGGGTCTTATTTTACATTTGTCTTCACTCTTATCGGTATCATAAGAATGACCTGGAATAATTGGTCTGATTACTCAGTAAATAAGTATTTCTTGTTATAGGCTCTTGGGACTGGTACCATCAGTAAAATTGTGTGTATCTTGATGGACTGAGCAGATTCAACTGTAGATTGGGAGATACTCCTCTTGTTGCCTTTTTCTTCTTAGAAATGGCCTTATAACTGAGACCAGGTACAATTTAGAAGCAAAGACACAGTTGATAGCTCATATTCCTTCTAGATGAGTATCACTGCTGTCTAAACTCAATGGGGCCAACGATCTCTTCTCCAAATAATCATTCTAGAAGCTGTTTTCGCAAAATGAAGGAGACTTTATATATGGGAATCCCAAATGGATTGAACTGACAGTCTTCTTCGCTCCTTTCCATCCTTTGTGTAAGAGCTCAGTGTAGCCTGGATTCTTTAAGGAGCTAAATGTTAATCTTGCATCCTTTTAAAGTCCATTTAGCAACAGTATTATTGTATTGTGATCCAATCTGATTGTATTTATTGTGTGGGTTTTTTTTTTCTTTTTCCATGCTCCCAGTTCCATTGGGATGAGATCAGATTTAATAGGGTTTTCTTTGGCTGCTTTTTGACTGATTCAAATTATTGAGAATATAGTGTAGGTGCTATGAGCTGCAGGACGGCTGACTTCAAACCTTTGCCAGAACAGCTGCTGTTCTGCCTTAAAGTTGTAGTTGTTTGTTTTTTCTTTTTCGTTTGTCATTCTGCCAGCCAAGTGCATTAGGAACCAGGAACCACAAGAAGGTGGAAATAGATCAAGTGAATGATCAGGTAAATGGCACTTAGGAAGACCAGTTTTGGTAAAACATTTATTTCCCTAAGCTTCATTCTTAGTACAGAGAGTGTCATGCTCGCAAAGCACCTTTGAAGGAGCCCTTCTCTGGTTTTGGGAAAATAGGGGAAACCATAGGAAGACTAGATTTCTTGAGTGGATGTTCACATCGGCCAGCAGGGTCTAGCTCAGTTATCTACTGCAGATTACAGCAAGGGATATCAGGAGATACGCAATGGGAACACAAGTAGTATCAATGCTGCCTTGGTAAATTGCTGTTTTCTGAGAGCTGTAGGGCAGCTATTTGTAATCACTGTCATTCTTGATCAGTCAGTGCATCTCTTCAACCCAGAAGGAATACATTTTATTACTTACATTCAGTAATTTTTGTATTAATGCAATGTCAGAGTAGAAGGACCAATGCTGCTGCTTAATTAATGCTGGTTCTTGGAGGCTGTATAGTCTGTGTGGATCTCAATGCATATGTTGCTCCAGCTTTTTAGTCTTAGAATTATGTGGGAACTGGAAAAAGCTGGTCCCCTTGCTTGTTGAACCTTTACAGCAGTGCTGTGGGGTACTGTGCACATATAAGAGCAGAATATAAAGTGAGTTGGTTTGCTTTTTGCTCCTCTACATCTATACCCAAAAGTGCAGTGTTTATAACTTGCAGATAACTTGGAGGATATTTTCCTCTCTAATTACTGGTTTTAGAATACTAGAGGGGTTCTTGAACTGGATGCCCAATAGTGGATAAGAGTATTAGTGTAGATACTGGAAAGAAGTGGATGTTTTTAAGGTATGATTCTTCTGACCAAGTGTAGACATCTGCTTTTAGGTTGAGATGACTCATGACCTAACTGTATTACCGAGATCTGCATTAACTGTGAAGGGAACTTCATGTAAATCAACACTTAGAGGAATCCCACTGAAGGTATTAAAATGTGGCAACATTGCAAAGAAACCTCATCTGTCTTTCAAGTGCAATGTTTAACTTTATGGAGTCACTTTGACATAATAAATTGGTATTATTTCTCTGCTGCCATTAAGAGTTACTTTTTCATAGATGCAAAAATTCTGCATGTGACAAGCTTTAGTATTAAACAGCTTTTGAATAAAACAAGTAGTCAGAGTAGACTGGATTTGGGAATCTTGGGGTTGTTTTGCTCAAATAAATTAAATGGCTTGAGTCTTTACTTTTTTATTCCAATAATAATGTCTTGCAGAGCACTCAGACCTATCTGATCGAAACTGCAGGAACTAAGAAGTATCTTTATTTCTTGGTCTTGTTGACTACATTTATCAGAGTGGGAATTTTCATCGAGTATTATTTGTGCCTTTCATTGTCTCTGTCCCTGCAAAAGCAAGCTTTTTTTTTTTTTAAAAAAAAAAAAATCTAGAAAACCTTAAAGTATTACCAGGTTAATGATGAAAGTGTTTTCTATATAACCGACTTAATTTCATCACATTTTAAAAGTGTATCTTTATTTATTCTGAATATTTATTCAGATTTTATTGATAAATTCATATTCCTCTTTCTCGCTGTTGGGAATCTACATCCTGGGCATTGTACTTGTGTGGTAAATGTGCTGTTATCATATTGTCATTGAAGAATATGGCGAAGAGACACTAATTAGCAAAAAAAAATCTGTTTTTTTTTAATATCAGCTTGCCCTTTCTTCTTCTTCTCTCCAGCCCCCCACCAAACAAAATGACCTAAACAAAGGTAGAACCTATTATTCTAAGTTAGCATGTTATTTCTATGTACTTTTGAACATCCATTCTCTGCATTTACAGAGTTGATGGTGCCTTCCATTAAATATGTTACACCACTGTAATCTATATTTTGAGATGGTTTGAAGGAAACACAATAGAGGTATTGATGACTTCTGAACTCTAAGTCTGTCCTTGAGGAGAACTTCAAAATAGATATCTATATGATGATCTCCAGAGGTCCCTCCCTACCCCTACCATTCTGTGATATAGCAGAATACAGATGGATACAGCAAACACTGCAGTTAACAAGTTGATGGCTCTGAATATTGACATTTAAGTGATTTTAACCAAGTTTTCCTTTGGAGCTACGGACTGCGGTTTGTTTGGGTACTACATAAGAGATCTTCTGTATGCCTCGGATGTATTTTCCACCAGGAATTTGAAATCACAATAGCAAAGATACATGGAACAGAGTAGACATGTAAGTTGAGATTCAGCTCACCAAACTAGAATATCTTCTGCCACTTCTAAGTTTCTGGGATGCCTGTGATATTCAAAAAAAGGGCTGGCAGATGTACTGCACAATCCACAGGAGACCTATATCCTTCTGGAACAGTAGATGGAAGCCAGGCAGGATATTCTCCTCAAATTAGGTATGTCTGTTTAGGCACCTGAATTGCTCCCCTGAGGCTAGTGGCTTGAAAAATGAGGGCCAAGAGGCTAGTTTCCCAAGTTCTGATAGGTAGTTTCCAGTTGTTGAGTGGTGATTGTATTGAGAAAGGGAGGAGAATTCTGAAAGAACAGATTGCACGGGTGCATCTGAGCGCTCGAAATGAGGGAGTAACATGAGCTAGCCAAAGGTCTTGAATTGCATTAGCATTTCTCCTGAAAGACTCTGACTAAAGCCTGTTACCTGCTGTTGTTCCCACTACTGCTTCCAACTTGATTCCCTTAATGTGGTCCAGATTCTTAGAAGTTATTTTTGAGGCTTTTTTTACCTTCACATCTGCTCAGTGTTGATGGGAACGTTATGGTATCAGGGCTAAACAGAGGAAGTGGGTCAAACAGTGAAGAGTGTCCTATGTTGGAGTACAGTTTTCATCTTTTCAACAGACGGTTAAAAAGAACCAACTCCAGAAAGGCTTGGTGCTTTGCCTTGTGACTGGCTCCAACTGCCCAAATGATAATCTGCTTACCCACATTTTTATAACTGTCGTTTCTTGCAATAGATGCATTGTACTGCAACTACTGAACTGTCAGCTGGTAGTAGATGAGAACTCTAAAAGATGAAGATCAGAGTATGAAATTTCTTGCTACAAAGAAATGGCTGCTAGGTGTGTCGTACTCACAGCCCTAAGGCGGGGCCCATCTCCTTTCCAGAGATTCTGGCAACAGAAATTTTTTTTACCATAGTGATATTTTTTTAAATAGTAATAACAATATGCTAACATGCTGATATTCAGGGAGAAAGGTGTTAATTTCCTTGTTCCAGAAGCACATGGGTACAATGGACTTGAGCACTGTTGGCAGGATCCTAAAGTGTCTGCAAAATGCTATTTCAGTAGATTGTATGAATCTAGACAGCATTAAACCCACTTTCAAAATATTAGCAACTTGAAAAATTAAATTCTAGGCTGCTCAGAGAAGGCGATGCAAGAATATCACTGAATGTTAAAAATCCTTGCATCTTGTATGCTTGAATTCATTACGTGTAAGTTGGAAATACTTGACAATTTCAGGACTTGAAAGACTGTATTTTGATGAAAGAAATGCTCATCACAGTCAGCAGTGACAATTGGTGTAATTGTTGGCAGCTTCTGCGTCGTTGTTTAAGCACATTCATTGCAAGGCAGTGAGGTTTTCTAATTCATCTTCTTGTACTTAAATATTGTCTATGCCACAATAGTAGTATTTCCCTTTGTTACCATTATGACACTTCTTATAATTGTGTTGTTGAAGGAAATGCATTGGGCAGCCTTGGATGTGAACATAAACTCTCCCTTCAGAATTTCTTAAGGTATTCATAAGTGGCTGAAGAGTCAGCCCTTGCAAAATTTACAATTTATGAAGTCTTGTATGTGATATTTGGAGTGTTTGAAGATTGGGCACGTATAGCAAAAACAATGAACCATTTCACAGAGCGGCTGAAATATTTTAATTCAGCTCTGCAGTGCTTTCCAAGAAAGTCAATGCACTGCAGCATAAAAACTGGCCTGTAACACTCTTCCAGAGGGGGGATTACAGCTAGTAGTCTTTGTCTGGTTTTTGTCTATTTACATTTTAAAGGGTAGTAAATAAAGCATTCAGATTTTAATAAACTTACCAGCTAGATTCATGGTTGCTTTGAATGTTTATATTTTGGCAGTAGGTGCCAGTTTCCCCTTGAGATATCTTGCTTGTTGGTTTAACCTATCTCCCTTCCACTAGCAGCAGCAGGCTGTCAGAACTAGATAGGAGCAGCTTTTTCTGGAACAAACTGGTTTGAAGAAGTTGCCAATTTTGCAGCACCAGTATTGACTTAATGAGAAACAAGAGGAAAGCAGTAATTATTTTTAAAATTGATTCAGACGTTATTGCACATGATATCATCTCTCGAATTAAGTCTTCTAAGTGTTTGTTTTTAACAGAAAAACATGACGTGTAAATATAACCAGTTTACCCTCAACCCCATGCATTTGAATGAAAAACCTTGCAAATATTAATGATGTCTATGTACACAGCAAGAGGAGGAAAGATTCTGTAGGTCATAGTTGAAATGCCCTAATTTTCTGTGTAGTTGTGCTAAAAGTCTTATAGCTGACACTGTATTCGGTGTCTCATATACCTTCTGTTAATGTTAACTAGCCTGTCTGTTTTTTTTAAAAAAATTAACTTGGTGTTAGTATTTTCTGTTCTGAAATCTATCTGTATAGTTGAAATTTCAAACAAGACTTCTATAAAACTGAGGAAAATTCTTACACAAGCCTAATTAATTTATTCTGTAATGACACTTATCATTTTAGGTAAAATTAGTTACCAGCTGGTTGGAAGCACTATTTAATAAAGCTGTCTTTCACAAAACTATTGTTTTTTTGGCTGATCTGTACCGAAGAAAGGGAACCCTTAAGCCCTCCTTTTTTTGTAAAGTACTTTGCATCTACAAACAAAAATACCCTTTTATGTCTACAAATGATTATCCAGTGGCTGTATTAAATTAGCTCTCAAACCTGTTTGCTACAGTGAAGAAGCGAACAAGCTGAAACTGGGGCAGACCAGAGCAGTCTCCTCCTATTGTCTCAGAATGCTTCAGTAGTCTGGAATGTGCTCCCAGGAAACTGAGAACTGAGTTGGAAATAACACAATATATGCCTTAAATCCATTCTCCTGAATGGCTTGAGATGGCATTGCTGTGGATGCAGCATGTAATTTGGGAAGACGAGTAACAATGTGCTGGGCTTTCCCCTACATGTCTAAAATGCAGGCTGGCATGTCTTGAAGAGGCATACGCATTGTGAGGCTGTAGCCAGTGCGAACTGTTACAGTGGAAACCAACTCTTCTGGCACAACCCCATTTAATCCGCGTCGTGTTCCCTAATCCAGCTCTCATTGTGTGGCAGTGTAAGTCTTTGTGTTGTCATGGGATAGAGATGAATGGGCAGGAGAGCCAACGTTGTTACTTCTGTTGGCGATGGAGTGTCTGGGCCTGGTTCAAACAAAGTCCAATGTAAGGTTCCACAGCTGCTTAATTTTTATACGATAGGATGCTGCTGCTAAAAGCTTTGGGTGGAGTCTTCCCCTCTATTCCTCCTGCTCAAGAGCCATGTGCTCTTGATCCATGTCCCTGTACAGCTGCATAAACGGCTATCCTGGCACAAAAGAGCAGACGAAAATGTGGGATCTTATCACTTACCATCCTCATGATAATAGTGATGGTGATTATGGAACTCCCCCCAAGTTAAATAATAGGTTTTCACCTGCCCACGGGAGCACTCTTGTAATGGAGTCAACATTTCTAAAACGTAAAAACCTTATAGGATTATTTTGACAATAACAAGCCCTGACACTTGAGAGCTTCATTCTTCTGAGCAAGAAGGTAAGTATGCTTTTAAAGTCTTCCTTTCTGCAGTGATTTTATGTTGGGTACTAACAGTTACAAATTGACACACTAGAAATACTTACCTACTCTCAAAGCTCAGTGGACTGTCTACCTAGACTTAGGTTCTCCCTGAGCTTGCATCAGTGCACAGCGGTAGGAGGAGAAACAGTTTCAAGACTCTCTTCCTTCTTGATAGACAATGGATTTCTTTGTTTTATACCTTTGAATGAAGATACTAATGTAATAATTGGTTATTAAAAGAGCAAACTATGAAATTCTTGTTAGGATTCTTAAATTTGAAAATTTAAGCCCATGTAAAATGGGACTGTTCTCAGTGAAAAGCATTCTAATGTGTGTTATCTTATCCCTTACAGTGTTGCCCTTTTGAAAATTCAGTAATTGCTAACACCACAGAGGAACCTTACCCCGTACATGGCGGGGGGGTGTTTGTGCTCTCTACTTCTCACATTTTTTTTCCTTTTTGGTTTGTATCCACTAAACCTTGCAGTGCTTCGGGCCCAAACACACTGAAAATTTCAGTTATTTTACAGATGAATCCTGTGGGTTTTTCTTGGTTCTCTTCCCCCTGCATTTGCCCCATTGTAATGGTCACTACAGGATTGAAAGTAATAGATTGCATTTGTTATGAATAATATGCATGACTGTTGGAACCAGAAAACAGGTTTCTTGTTACCACTAGAGAAAACAAGGTTCTGTAAGTGTGCATAGTCTAAATTGGAAGGAAGGATGGGAAATTAGCTGGCAACTGAAGCTTGACAAAAGGTTGAGAGGGAAACAGGGTTTGAAACAAACAGGCAATTGGGGAAGGATAAGTCCAGTCAGAAATGGAACAACTAGCTGAAGGTCCCTGGTTAACTACTCTAGCTAGCTATTCTGGTGTGCTGGAGTCACCGCTGGATGTTCTTTGGTGTTTGTTTATTTTAAAGTGCAGGATGTAGATGATGGTAGATGATGCTACTTCAGGCAAATGTGAGGTCACTCTTGGCTAATTCCCCATCCCCCCATGCTCTAAGGAGGAATAGGAAAGGTAGCTTGATCTCAACTTGTTTCATCTTCTGAGTTGTACTACATCTGGTTTTCTTAGAAATTCCCCATGTCTTTAGAGTGTAGTGCAACATCAGGCATTCTGAAGGGAAATTACCTTAAAAATACCAAGTGTCAACCCTTTATTTCTGGCAATTTGCTATCGTAGCAAGTCTTCTTTCAGAGAATCTTCAGGAAGGAAAATTACTTGTTCGCTAAAAAAAAAAAAAAATAACTTGGTCTTGGAAACCTCCAAACTATATTGTTCAATTCACATGCAAATATTTCAAAGCTCTTTAGGGTTGATTTCATCAATAATTAGTTGAGCATCAGAACGTCCAGGAATGTGCTTAACCTGAGCAGCCTTAGCCAAAACGCTAACCTGGATCCGATGCTGTTTCTGATGCTCCTGCATTATAATTGCTCTGACAATGCTTGTTTAAAGATACTGGGTTTTTTTGTCTTTTGTGAAAATACTAGGTTTGGACTGACATGGTATTGAAGAATACATACTTGGTATAGCAAATATCAGTTGCAGAAATAATTTTTGGATTAGTGAAATTTCATTGTATTTTATACCACAGTGTGTGGGTTAATAATGTTCTGTGCTGCAGCTTTCCAGATTTTTCTTCTCGTTTGCTATTATTCCTTTTAACAAAACTGGGTATTTGGAGGGTTGGGGGTGATGAACAGCAAAATAGTTTGGGGATTTTTTCTTTCCTTTAAAGCAATGATAGTTCTTGTTTTGATGACATAATATGCTTCTACTGTAGTTTCATTAGAGGATGAATTATTTTGCTTACCAAGTCATAGAAGGAAATCAACTGAATGGCTTTTAATATCTTGCTACTCAGAATTTGAATCTTCTTGAGCAGACCATAGCATAATAGCAAGGGCTCCTAACCTTGAAAACGCTGAAGTAAGTTGTGGCACAATTCAGGAAGCAGGTGTCTTGAAACAAGAGGAAGGAAGTGTTGGCAATAAGATTATGCATGGTTAGAAAGCTATTGCACGATTGCTTCCAAACCTTAACACTTAAAAAAGTTTGATTTGTTGTAGCACTAGGAAAGTGTCTTGCAGAGGGACTTGATGGAGGAAATATTAATTCAGAGATTAATTTAGGAATTGCATTCTATGCATGCTTAAGGAACAGTTTAAAATGTTATTAAATGTTTATGAGGAAAAAAAGTGTACCAATGAACATTTAAAGCAAATATATACATTCAATGTAGTAAGAAAGTGCTGGGGCTCTATTAAATTGCCTTTGTATTGCATTCCTTCTTCCTGTATGTTATTGTAAGTCTTTGATGAAATATGAGCAGAAATGTCTTTGGAAAATACCGTTGTCCTTTTGATTGTTCAAAAAAGTTAAAGTTAATTGCTTCTCACAGCACCTGTTGGCTTGTGTGTGTGCTCCTATGTTTGCTTCAGCCATCTGTCTTAATACTATTGTCAGTTATGACATTAACCCAGCCGGACTCTTTATGCATCAGAAGAAGTCAAACTCCTCTATCAGGTCTATTAGTAGGCTGAGGGAGAGGAATAATACTTAGTGCTGTGTTTTGTTACTGCAACAGGACCTAGAAGGGGATACTTGTCCGTGGTCCGAGTTAAGCCTTTGTACTATGGTTTGAGACAGTAGGAAAAATCTATTAAAACTGTCAAGTCATTAATCTGCTGATATTTATTGTACACTGTTTCCATTTTTACTGTTGATACCAGATGACTCTAGCATGCATCTGTCTGAGTTTTCCTTGTATCTTTTAAATAAAATTTCTCTTAAGCTACTGTATTGTATGTTGTCATCTAGTAGACTAGTTGGAGGACAATGACACAGTCTCAGTACTTTTCCCAGTCCTTTTTGCTTGGGAAAAAGCAAAGCATAAGATCTCTATGGTTAGCAATATTCTAAACCAGATTAGACCTCCGAAGTGCTACAGATATCGTAACTGGCATGAGGTTATGTATTCTCTGCATCTCTCTAAGGTTGCAATATGAAAGCACTGTCTTTTCCTATTAAAACCTGCAAAGTCACATACAAAGCAGCATCTCTTTCAGATCCACTTCTCTTATCAACTAAGATAGAATTCTAGTTGAAAGCATTTAGCTTTTTTTTTTTTTTTTTAAACAAAAACAAAACCCCAAAACCAACCAAACAAAAAAACCCTGAGGACCATTAAGGTCTGTCTTTAAGGTTAGCATTGTCTGGCTGCCAGGTGCCCACCAAGCTGCTCTGTCCTTCCCCTCCACAGGACAGATAAAGACAGGGAGATTGCTTATCAATTATCATCACGGGCAAAACAGATTCAATGCAAGGAAAATTAATTTATTGCAAATTAAATAGATTTGGATGGTGAGAAACAAAGAGAACAACTCCAAACCCTTCCCTCTCACACCGCTCTTCAACCTCTCTCCTTCATTCCTGACTTTACCTCTTCCCCTCCTCAAGTGGTGAAGTAGGGATGGGGAATGGGTGTTGTAGTCAGTTTTTAACAGTTCCTCTCTGCTGCTTCATTCTCCACCCACTTGTTCCCTGCTCAGGTGTGTGGTCCCTCCCATGGGATACAGTCCTTCAAACCTGCCTCAATGTGGGTCCTCTCCGTGGCATACAGTACTTCAGGAACAGGCTGCTCCACTGTGGGTGCCCCACAGGACACAGTTCCTGCCAGAAGACCTGCCCTGCATGGGCATCTCTCCGTGGGATGCAGCTCCTGCCAGGAGCCTGCTCTTGACATGAGCTTTTGCTGTGGTTTAACCCCAGCCACCAACGAAGCACCACACAGCTGCTTGCTCACTCCTCCCTTCCCCCCTGGTGGGATGGGGAAGAAAATCTAAAACAAGTAAAACCCATGAGTTGAGATAAGAACAGCTTAAAAATGGAAATTAAAATATAATAATAGTAATGAAAAGGAAGATAACAAAAAGAGGGTGATATGGAACCCAACTAAGACAAGTGATGCAGAATGCACTTGCTCACCACTTGCTGTGTGGTGCTCAGCCACTCCCCAAGCAGTGGTCTGCCCATCCCAGACAACTGCCCCTAGTTTATAAACTGGTTGTGATACATGATATGGAATATTCCTTTGGCCAGTTTGGGTTGGCTGTCCTGGCTGTGTCCCCTCCCAGCTTTTTGTGCCCCTCAAGCCTTCTTGCTGGCAGGGCATGAAAAGATGAAAAATCCTTGATTGGGTAGAAACTGAAAACATGAGTGTGTTATCAACATTATTCTCATACTAAATCCCAAACACAACACTCCACCAGCTACTAGGAAGAAAATTAAGTCTGTCTCAGCTGAAACCAGGACAGCTTTTTACAGGTTACAGCTTCCTTCAGGGCATATCCACCTGCTGCAGCATGGGGTCCTCCACAGGCTGCAGTGTAGATATCTGCTGTAATGCAGTCCTCCACAGGCTGCAGGGGGACAATCTGTTTTACCATGTTCCTATCTATTAGCTGCAGGGGAATCTCTGCTCCAGCATCTGGAGCACCTCCTCCCCCTCCTTCTTCACTGACCTGGGTGTCAGCATTGCTGATGGGTTTAGCTTTGGCCAGTGGTAGGTCTGTCTTAAAGCTGGCTGGAATTGGTTCTGTCTAACAGGGGGACAGCCCCCAGTGTCTTCTCACTGAGGACATGCCTGCAGCTGCCCGTCGCCTCCCGTTACCAAAACCTGGACCTGGACCTGTAAACCAAATGCACAATGTTACCGGACCAAATTTTATTCTAAAAGAGGGCTCTGCACATGAAAAAAAATTGAATATTATGTGTCATCTTCAGAAACAGATACTGAACAAATCCAGTAACTTTCCTGCTTGTGTTCCCAATATTTCTTATTTATAACTCTCTGCAGCCTGGTGTTTACAGGTGTGCGCTCTTAGGGTTGTGCTGATGCGTTTAGGGCTGCGAGCAACATAAATAACATGAACTCACTCTAAATCCTGTCAGATCTGTGATAGCTGAGAACGGTACAATTAGTATTGGATGAAAGGCTGAAAACGTTACTTGGCCTATGTGTAGTTTTATCATTTTATACCAAAAGCTGCATTCTGTAACTAGTACTGCAAAGTAAGAATTTACTTGAAAATTACTATTTCTAAATAAAACTTTAGTACTTAATTATGACAGGTAACCCTGATAATGTTAGTAGAAATGCTAATGTTGAAACAGAGGTATGTTTGTCCATGAGCTTTGCTAAAATAGTGTCTTTACTTGAATATAATCAGTGTTCTTTTTTTAATTTTGAAGACATTGCCTTCGTATTTATCCGTGTTTTCCGTTTAATTCCAAAATAGTAATTGTCTTTCCTACTCTCTCTCTCTTTTCGCATAGGAAGCTCTGAAATCTGGGTTCATTGTAAGCCATATTTTTCCTTCCAGTAACTTAGTGTTTCTCTTAGTTATATGGTGAACTGCCAGCTCCTTACTGTGTTCTGCAGGACTGGGTGGTGATTATATGGTACACTCCACTGTACTGTTTGTTTATTGATAAGGAGCGTGGGTAGAAATTCCAGTGCTGATGTGCAGCATATCTGTGTGAGACTGTCCCTTTGAGGTGGCTAGATTGAAGTTCTGAAATGAACCTGCATGAATTTGTTAGTTGCCATGACCCTTTTGTTTCAAATGCAACACCACTTACAGAGCACTCTGCTTGCATCTCCCATTTCCCGCTTGGAGAATGGAAAGACCGGGCATAGTTACTGAAAGAGCCTTGAATACATTAAGAAGGTAGATGAGGACCTGAAAGGAATGCTGCCTGGTTAATTTGTGGTTTACATTTTGTTCTGAAAAGGCCTCTGTTGCCAACTGTGTGCTAACAGTGTAACCTAGCTATAACGGTTACATTGGGATCATGACATTAGGTATTTTCACTTAAATCCTCAGTCCTGAAGTTTAAGCCTGAGTTAAAACTGGTTCATGTATCAGTCATCAATCCAGGATTGTAACAAAGCAAATTTACCCACACGCAGTTGCAGAAGAAAACCTTGCCTTAAGGCTAGGCAGCACAAGAAATTCTAGAAAAAGTTTCAAGAGGCTTTTGATAGGTTTGGGCGGTTTTCCTTTTCTCCTTCTCCCATCTCAGTCTAGTTCTAAGTGATCTCTTGAACAAGTAGTCAGCAGTATTCTGTTGGTGAAAATGCAAATTAAATGTTTGGTTTATGTTACTGGGTTTCCTAACTTGTCCTCTGCCCCTTCCTTGGCAGCCATGTTTTTGATTCAAGCTGATTTTTAAACTCAGCTTAATACAACCGATCTGTTTCAAAGACAGTGGTTCCATGTTTAATCTTCAGTGGAGGTGTTTTGGCCCCTTCCCATTCTTGTGCTGCTTCAGTGTAAGCAGCAGTGCATTTGGTCAGTGAGGCAGGTCAGGGGCTGAAGGTGAAGCTTGGGAGATCAGGAGAAATACATCTGTGTCTGAATCACTCTACCAGTCTCTCTGTCTATACCATGCTCTGAAACATGTGCAAAGACTGACTCAGGTCCCTTGTGCTGGCCCCGAGCACTGTGCTTTGTCAGGGTCCAGAACGAGCAGCAAGGGAACAGAGGGCAGTTTGGCATCAGCACTGTTGAAAAATGTAAAAACTAGGCTTTTTCTTTAAGTGTGTAGCTTGAGTTTTAGGAAATTTGTTCGCTCTTGACTGTGGTACATTGATTTGCTTAATAAGAGGAGAAATTCAGTACTCGGAGTTCTATTAACTACCTGACATAGCAGAATTGGATTTCTTAATTATTCTTCATGATGATGGTATAAAAAAATATTACAAAACTTTTAGCCAAAATACAGAATTTGTATATCAAAGGAAGATGCACAAATGTGTATTGAAATGCAGACTGGCAAAATGGCAATTATAATAAAACCAGGCTTAACATCATAGCCTTTCAGATGAAAGTGAAATGCCTTGCACAAATGTGGAAAACTGCTGACTAAATTTCCAGAAGGAAGAGCTAATTTAGTCAAACTGGTGGACTTTTATTGGGGAACTACTTTATAGTGTAGTTGGCCAGTTAAATCTCTGGTGTGTATTGGAAGAACATTATGAAAAATGGGTCACTGCAGGAGGTTGGACTAGATGACCTTTGAAGGTCCCATCCAACCCAAACTATTCTATGAAAAAGTTACCTATATCTTGTATGAAGCAGTTACAGTAAGGAATTAAGTTCTGCAAAAGCTAAATATTTGATAGTTGCTGTACTTCTACATTTTATTATAAAAGTGAAACAGGAACAGAATTAATCCCATGCTGGTTTAGTTAATGATATTTAGTTAAAGTTTTGAACTTGACTTTGTCCTTTTTATTGTCTTGAGAAAACTATTAATTGTTTAACCCTTTGCATTATCGATTCTCGGCTCTTTCTTCAACCAGGGATTTAAGTATGTTATTGTCTTAGAATTGTTCCCCATTGTGTCTTGCAGAGAAGAGGAGGGAGAGGACCTTCTTGGTTGCTTTTTCTTGCTTGGGGCTATATACCTTGCCTCATAAATTTTGAATTTATTACATTTCAGTTTCTCGTTTGCATAGTTGGAAGTCAGACATGTCACGCTACTGGCGTGTATGTGTGTGTGTATGTAATACCACTCAATACCACTAATTAATACTCCACAGTAATAAATATTTACTTTAATCCATTATGTAACAACAAATTGTCAATGGGAATACATTTCCTTTAGTGAAAAGGAATTAATTTTCTATAAAATTAATGCAAATTCTTTATGGGATTGAAACAAAAAGATACTTGACCTTGGTTGAAAGAATATGTCATCAGGGAAATAACAAGTAAAGGTTACTTCAGTGGTAAAGGAGAAATAGCTTCTTTTTACTCGCACCTTATCGACAGGAAAGTATTAAAACATCCTGTCAAAGTATCTACCCTTACAAGATGTCTTTGCAGTTGTTTGATGTATCTTAAGTTGTGCAAGTGTAATCAGATTTTTTTTTTCCCCCCAGTCGGTGTTGTCCGCTGTCCAATTTGTGGTCAGGAATGTGCAGAGAGACACATCATAGATAACTTTTTTGTGAAGGATACCACAGAGGTTCCCAGTAGCACAGTAGAGAAATCAAATCAGGTAAGTGCATTAACATGTAATCAAGTTAACACCTTTTGGATGTGTATGCATATCCTTGGCTTCTTGCTGTGTGGCCTTTTTGTGCTGTTCATATGCAGGACAAGTACTGAGTCATCACATGGAGCAGCTACTCTAGAAAATCAGTTAAGATCGATGAAAATGCATGTGAAGAAGGTGGTTATCTTATCTAAACTATTTTTAATTGTTGATATAAAATTGTGTCGTGATGGCAAAACATGAAAGTAAGGAATAGGTATTAGAATGGGAATTTCTAGAACGTGGCCAGACACTTGAAGCACTCTTTGAAGCAGAGACCCAAACAACCCTATGTCAAGAGGTGTCAATGTAAAATGGAATCCTCTAGTTAAATAGACTTTATTTTTCTTATCTCAGCAGTGACAAAACATGGCACTAAATAGCTGGAGTTTACCAAGCAAGAGGCTCAAACTTCCAATTGCTGAAGATAGTATGTTGTAGGGGTTTCTTGTTTGTTTTTCTTATGTAGGCTGCCTCTTCTTCCTTTTGCAATCAAGTAACAGCCATCTCATAAAACCAAAATCTGCTTATCTGGAAGAATAGTAATACTGATTTTTTTCCCTCATGATGTTATTCCAGGAGGAAAGTACTAGTGTGGAAGCAATACCAATGAATAATCATATCTGTGGGACAGCAGTTTAGCGATCTCTGGTATCAAAATATTGCATCTCTTTAATTTTTAGGTAGTAAGAGGGTGTATCAAGTATCTCTTTACTTATAAACTTTTTATTAAACTACAGAAACTTATTGTAAATAATTCAGCATCTTTATATGTTGCTGCATTCTTTATAGTAACAGTACAAAAAAGGTTACTATGTCAATGTGGCTGGCATTTCAACTCATCCCCTAACATTTGGATAGTGGTCTCCTTTCATTTTGAAAATCCTCTTTTTCCCTTTCCTGTTTCAGGGATCATTTTAGGTATCATTGCCTCTTGATCCCTTTGTTTCGAGGGCAGCATCTTAGAGGTCCTTTATTGTGTAAGTCTGCTTCAAAGTGTAGCTGAAGTTTGTGCTTACATGTATGAATGGGTATATATGTCTCTCAGGAACAGATGAAAGTACCCAGTCAGGTTTGTGATACCAGCTCACTGACTATTAAAGGCATAAAAGTAGTCATTATCTCTGAGGAAGAGGAATTAACTTATGTCATGAAAACCATTAAACTGTGTTCAGCTTATAAAGAATTTTGCAACTGGACTTCTGAGAAATTGATAGACCTTGCAGAAACTGAAATTTAGTTGTGAGTTTCTGAAAGTATAAGCAGTCTTAGTGTAGGACAGTTTGAAGTTTGCTTTTTTTTATGCTTGCGGGGAGGGGGGGTTTGGTTGGTTGGTTGGTTGTTTTATTTTCCCCTGGATGTTGGAGGGAAACATCTGAGTTTTGGAGATGGTTATGAGATTTACTCAAAGTCTCTCAATACTTTACCAGTAAGACTGAGAAAATGAATAGTCCCTGTTGCATTGAAAATTTGATCATAACTTTTTTTTAGTTACTTTAAAATTAGGAAGAGAAGCAAGATAATGAATAACTTTCTTATGCAGAAGCAGTCCTGAATTTGGTTTTGGGCCTGAGCCATAACCTCTGCTTAGTTATATAACACATCCTCTAAGATACTGCTTTGGGGAGTGGTGATAGAAGTAGAATTGTTTTTCCTGGGTTTAGTGACAAAGTCCTCTTTTTTTAAATTTTTTTTTTTTTTGTATCCTCTCTTCTCTTCCCACCCCCCCCACTCCCCCCTTAATTTTTTTCTGCTTTCTGTGAAAGTGAAGTGGGGGATTGAGGCCTTTGAGACTTGGATAGGGAATTGAAAATTCAAGAAGGGTTCTTTATATTCTTGAGGTTGATCATAATCGCGTAAAATTTGAGGTACTTCAATGCGTCGTAGGGTTTCAGAAGTTGGAGTATCCACCAAACTTGGTGATGTCAGGATAAGTCAGGCACTTCCTTGGAATTGAGGGAGATGTCTTTTTTGTTAACCTTTGGAACTTGATCTACTGGAGAGAGATACAGAGAAATTCCACGTATTTCAGCAGCTAGTTTGGAATCATTCGTTGTTGAGTGGTGTGAGCAAATTTCGCGGAGTTCTTCAAAGCATTTTTGTTTCCTTAAGTTCCCTTCTCAGCTTCTGTCTTACTCTACCATCCATATTTGTTTCTCTCCCTAACAAAAACCAGCAGGCTCATAGTTCAGAAAGCATGTCTGTTCTTCAGCTAAGTTCCCTGGCTAGACTCAGCATACTTTCTGCAGCAGTTGAAGGCAAACCAGCAGATTTTGCTGAACCAGCAGAGTAGTACATTCATGTGCTTTTCTGCTGATTTTTTTTTTGGTTTTGTTTTTGTTAAAGGAGCTAGATGTTTTGTTAGATGCCTGCTAAGTGAGTGTGTACCTTACCTCTTGGAAATGAGTGATGTGCAGTTCTGTTTTGTTTGAATAGATTTATTTTGATATGGTAATGAAGCTTTTTTGGACATTCTTTAGTATTTTGACATTGGAACCACGAAGAAAGCTACACCATTCTACAAAGATGTCTGTTGTTAACTCAATAACAGTTAAACAGATCAGTGTCCTGTTCAAGGGGGAATATTATGAGGTTTAAGGATGGTACATCCACATAATCTGTTTTGTTTTGCCTTTGAAGGAGAAAAGAAAGAAAATTTGCCAGTATAAGCCAGGCAACAGGTCAGAGGGATTAACGTGGAAAAGATACCAAGACTTGAAGGAAATATTGGATCAGAGATGATCCAAATTCTGTGAAAAACTTTGGCTATTTTATAGAAATTTTCTGTTGAGATGATTAGTTTGGCAGCTTTAGCAGGATGTTTAAGAAATTAGAATTAGAGGCAAGCCATGGATTCTGTGCAAGTGATGATGTGTCTTAGAACCACTGGTCCGTATCTATGACTAGCCTGTATATGTGTGTTGTCAGGAAGGACTGGTTTGTTTCAAATCGAGAGAGACTGAAAGAAAACCCTTTTGAATTCATGTTTGGTTGTTTCAGATTTAAAATGGTAATAATGCTAAAATAGTTTTTAGCATATTGTATTAAATACTAGGAGTGAATGGCAGCCTGGCATTGTGGGGTGAGAAAAATAACTGGAACCCATTCAAGTGCTGTCCATCTACTTAAAATCATGTTTACTTTGTCTGAGACAGATTTTGGCAGTTCAGTACCTTACTTACATAGCTGTGCTTTCTAGCAATGACTACTGAAAGCTTCAGGAGCAAAATAGGTAAGCGTAAAGAAAGTATAAAACTCCCTAGTATATGTTCCACAAGGGCTTTCCTGGCTAGCATTAGAGAGAACACTAAGGATTTTGTGCTGGCTATTAGCCTAGGAAGCTTTCCAGAAGAAAAGAGACTAATGGGAAATGCAGTTGTGATCTTCCTGAAAGTAATCATTGTAGGTGGTGGGCAACTAGGACATAAATACTTTGAAAGTGCAGATCCTTTATAATTTTTTCACGTTATGGTTTATTGAAAGACTTGGAAAAATTATTGAATGCTAAAGAGAAGTTTGAAAATAAAAATTAATTATACTTGATTCATAAGAGTGAGCGGAAAGGAGCTTCAAACTCAAGAGATGTTACTGAAGCAAATGCTAAATTTAAGACTAAAGGGTAGACAAGTGAGGGAAATTTAGGAACTTCACGGAAGAAAATTGTTTAACACGTGTGCAAAGCCGTGAAAGTGAAAATGAGAAGTGTGGGATTGATGCAGAAGAGAAGATCATAGTGATAACATTGATGTTGCCACAGCATATCGAGCCCATAGTGCATTTTAGTCTAGATCCTAAATCTCGTAGTTTCTGTGTCCAAAAGAGAACATGAAATATTTTTTTTATAGGAAGAACATTTTCTGTACCTTTACCAGTTACTCATCTGGGAGTTTTAAGTGTTGTAATAGGAATGAAGAACTGTTGGACTTTGTGAGATATTTGGAATGTAGTTACAAAACAAGGTAAGAGTTTAGATCTGATACTGGATCAGGATACTAAGACAACAAGTCTGACTGGCATAATAGAGGATTAATGAGGACAATTTAGAACAAGAAGTTTCTCTAGTTTTATATGTGCCAGAGTAGCCACTATGTATTCTTCCAAAGAAGAACTAGTATGCTAGATGGCTTATCAAAGCTGTTCCCATGGCTAAAATGTCTTTGGAAGCTACTGGTTTAGGGCAGTGGGTAATAGACCCAAGAAGAATCACAATATGGTTTTGTTGTGCTATGATGAGCGGCAGCTGTTGATGGGATGTTGCGGAAAAGAGGATATGTTGATCAGGGTTCATGCATCTCGAGATATGAGTATGTGGTTCATGTTTAGAGTTACAAATAGGTGAGAATGGCCCAAAAGACAGGTGCTGTCTTTGGTGATTTTGTATGCGCCAAGAGATAGTTATGTAACACTGTCAATGTTTTTTTGGATCCAAGAGGGCAATCCATTGCATCTAATTTACACTGGTGAAGTTTGGAATGTTCACTGTATATTCCTCTGGACTACTTTGCCCTCTTCCTTTGAAACTCGGAAACCTTTGCTTGCTTATTTAATCTCTTTAATACTCAAAGCATATTTAATTGAAAGAGTGGTTAGTTACTACAGTAGCTGAGAAGACAGTTCTGTTATTTGAATCTTGCTTGTAAATCTGTTTCTAAGTAAATATACAAGCTTTTACAACAGAAAAAATAGTACTTACCTGCAACATGCTGAGTAATTTCAGCTTTCATTAAATTCGAATGAAGGCTGAATGAACACTTCCCAGGGTTATAAATACTAAAACTAGTAACTGAATTAAATATAATTACAAGGAAAATTCAATTAAAAATAAATATCTGTCTAACCAGAATAAAGGCTTACAGGTTAACTAAGGAGTGTTTTCTTTGAAATCACTGAAGCGCTGCTTGTATGAGTCACAAAAAATGAGAGTGAAATCAGTTTTAGGTTTTGTAAGAGTATGGCAAATATTTGCAGTAATTGTACTTCCATGTACTTTAGCTATATGACTTACTCTAATAACTATAAGTTCTAGCAAAATCCAAGCTATATCTGAAAATGCATATTTCAAGTAAGAAGTGGGTAGAAGCAAATCACCTAGAAGGCATAGCTATTTTGACAGCTTGAGTTATGATGTCTATGAAAAATTTTAGAAATCTGTCTCTCTTCCACTTGGTGGCTTTGAAAAGTATAAAGTTGGAATGTATATTTTTGGGACTACAAAGGAGGAGTTTGAGTTCATTTGGCAGCACCTGATTATTGGATATTGAATCAGAGTCTTCATCTCATTCCAACTATAGCAGGTCAAACCAGTTGAACAAAAACCTAAAGCGTATTGAAAAAAGAAAATATACAAAGATCTTGGAATCTAGGAGGAATGAGTAACTTCAGAAATCCTTTGAACTTAAATGCCCTGGCACGTAGCAAGTTTATCTGCCTAAATTTGCTAAAGGTGACCTGGAAAGGCTGTT
The DNA here is from genome assembly GCF_034619465.1 of Leptosomus discolor. Taxonomy (NCBI): domain Eukaryota; kingdom Metazoa; phylum Chordata; class Aves; order Leptosomiformes; family Leptosomidae; genus Leptosomus; species Leptosomus discolor. Next base: position 156,002,689 of record NC_141391.1, read on the forward strand.
GTGGGGTTGGGTTTTTTTCTGTTCTACGAGTTGGGGTTTTTTTTATTTTTTTTTTAATTGGGTTCTCCTGCCTTTTGCCCCCTTTTTTTTTTTTTTTTTGTTTTGCTTCTTTGACTTAAAGAATGCCTGAAAGACTTTTTTGTTGTTTTTTCCTTTGCTGATTTTGTTTTAACTAGAAAAACAAATATCCAATCTCTTATTCTCCACTCTTAACTTGCAAAAACACCCCTGGGTATCAGGGCACATAGCACAATCTTGCCTCTCTGACAACAAGACTGATTTTAAAACTTCTTTCTTGTCCTGCAGTAGTTCACTGCCCAGTCAGCAGTGCTGATGTAACTAATCCTTGGGCTACAATGTTGTAATCAATCCGGTTTTAAACCACAGTCTTGCAGAGGGTTGCTTTGGCATACCTGAGGAGGACACAACTGACAAAGGAGAAGGGAGGGAATTTGTTTCATGGAAGCTTCTGGCAAAGAAAATGTAACGTTAAAGTAATGCGTCAGTGATGCTTACTGGTTCTAAATTTTTTTCCAAGAAGCTGTGCTGAGAAGAATACTTTTTTTTTTTTTCCCGCAAAATGTTATTGAAATTAAGGGTTAAGAGCAAGTAAAATTTTTCTATTTCCCGATTGTAATTCACTTACTTTAATTGCTTTACTTCCATATTCTTGACTTTTTTATGATGTCCTGATGTTGATATTTCTCCTTAAGTCAACTAGCCTCGATAGGACTAGAATTTTTATTGTTAAGAGGGAGAAGAAAAAGAAAACCAAGGAGAAAATAGAAAATTTTTAGGATTTTAAAAACAAAACTTTCAGGCCTTCATTTTGTAAAGAAACAGAAAAACGGGCACAAGCCCAATTTTTTCTCCTTTGCAGGTCACCTTTAATGAAAAGGAACTGCTTCAAACTCCCAAGTGACAAGAGGGGTCAACACCCTTGTGTTGTTACTTTGTTTCTCAGAAGATACTTACTTTGAGAGGGAGCATGATCCAGAAGAGTAAGCACAGCATTGGGAATCTGGAACTCCTATGTTCAAATTTTAGTTCTGTCAGTAACTTCTATGTGGCCTAAGGCAAGTTTTGTGCTAATTTTCCTTTTTTTCTTGAAGAGGAAACTGGGACATAGTTCTACATATATATTATCTATCTGCATAGGATGCAAATATTTGCTGCTTCTTTAGCTTAAATCTATATTTATCTTGTGTTGGTGCAGAAGTTGGATTTTTTTTTTTTAATCGAACTGAAAACTAAACTAAAATCTGAAATGTTCTCCTTGTTGCTCCTGCTAGCACAATTCTATCACTGTGATCTGTAGGATATGGCAATCTTCAGACATCTTGAGGCTTTTGTTTGCAGCGGTGCTAAACGTTGATAGAGATGGATGGTAGTTACCTGAACAAGTATCTACATAAGCATGTTCACTATTTTTGCCACCAAAAACCCCTTGAAGGTATGACTACAGAGGCATTGTAACGGAGGAGTTAAAAATGAAATAATGTTACAAACACATGAAGTAGTGCTGTCCATCATTCATAGTTTTCAACCGGTTGTTCAAATTGTGGATCCACAGAAGTTTTTTTTCTTTTGTGTATATTGACTCTGTGCAAAGAGGTTTTGGTCTGCTGTCAGGTTTGTTTTCCTTAAATTTTTTTTTTTTTCTGGATCTCTTGGGTATAGTCCAAAGAGCCCCAAGAATGAACAGGCCAAGGTTTGAAAATTAGTATGCATTGGTTGCATATCTGCTCTAGGGTAGCTTTACTGATAAGCTTAACTGGAATGCCATCTTTTAAGTGGTGATGCAGAGATCCTTGAGAAGAGCCCTGCTGTTCAGTACTGTGTGTGCTTCCTGAAACTCTAAGCAGGTGATCAGAAACTAAAATTAAAGCTTCTGTGTGAACTGAGGGAGGCTTCTAAAATCAGAGCAGTGCTGATCGTCTTACGTCTTTAGTGAGTGTTTCACAAGAGCATATTGTATATAGTAAACATTATATGGCTTCTAAGTGTACAGTGTCATGCAGAAAGTAGTGGTTTGACTTTTATCATGTCAGGTAAATGTTTTAGAGTAACACTGGCAAAATGACCACTGCCTTTGTTCAATTACTTTTATGTGGTTATTTATAGTGTTCTGTACCTCAGGCAGTTTTCTGTTCTCATTTCACTGTTTCCAGAAAACTGTGAAAGTGCACTGATGATATATGAACAATAGCTTGTATATATATTTGATATTTATTTATCTTAATAGCTACCTTCTTCCTCATGTCAGGTCTGCACAAGCTGTGAAGACAATGCAGAAGCTAATGGTTTTTGTGTGGAATGTGTAGAATGGTTGTGCAAGACCTGCATCAGAGCTCACCAGAGGGTTAAATTCACAAAGGATCATACTGTGAGACAGAAAGAGGAGGTATCTCCAGGTAACACACTTGATTTATAATTTCACAAAGAATGTGTGTCCAAAACTGTATTAGACCGCCACATTCCTTTTTAAAGTGCTAACTTTCAAAAATTGTATTCCTTAATCCTAATAAATGTAAAAGGACAGATTCGTTACATATGGTGCATATGAATTAATGGAGCCATGTTATTTTTCTGCTTGATAATGGATACATTTTAATAATTTCCTGCCTCCCAGTCACTTATTTCAATTTCGTTGCTGAAGGCTGCAACTGTTTGAATGAATTCTGGTGTTTCTTTGGCTGCTGTCCGTCTAAGTGGATCTCTTAAATGATCCAGCTAACAGAAGAGAAAACTATTATAAGCATTAGATGCATTAGAACGTAGCTACTGAGAAGGGAGACTTTGTCATGGCTGGGGGTATGACAGCTGTTTTCCTGTCAGTTTTTTATGTCGGATATGCTGCACAGTGGTAAGAAACCCTGCAGATTGGTATTTCATATGATTTTTATGCAAAATATTTCAAACCAATAAATACACATAGATTTTATCTTTCACCTGGAATGATTGCAAATTGTTGTCTAGAGTTTAGAGATCAGCAGCAGAAAATACTTATGCATTTGGATTCTCTAGCTTTTCTAGATGTCTACCAAATGGTTTATATGAACTCTGTTGTTGTATACTGCAGCAAAAGGAGCACTAAAAGATTATATTTTTTCAGCACTCTGATAATAAAGCATGCTCTGTTAGTAATAAAGCATGCCAGAATTCACAATTTAGGTAAGTATATTTTAAGTTTGAAATGTTTTGCCTTAGAAATTAAAGGGAAATATGTTATGAATTGGGGTGTTTTTCCTCAGTAGGATCTATTGATAATTCAGGTTGGAAGGGACCTCAGGAGATCAACTAGTCCAGACTCTTGCTTAACGCAGTCAGCTGTGAGATCAGATCAAGTTGTTCAGGGCTTTATCCATTTGGGCCTTGAGAACCAACAAGGATGGGCGTGGTGTACAGTACAGCCTCTCTGAACAGTTTGACTGTTCTCATGGTAAAAAAGGTTGTACTTTTATTCATTGAGAACCTCTTCCGTTTCAGTTTATGCCCATTGTATCTTGTCCTTTAGTGACATTGTAGGACAATTATAAGCATAATAGAATACTGACAAACATTCTACCAGTTCTAGTAAGTCCATTGGACTTGCATGATTTATCTTGTAAATATAGAAATTATTTTTCTGAACTGTTATATATTATAATAAATATGTGTATTATAATATATATTTGTTTTCATTCCACCATGTCTAGTCCTGTGAATTTTACACATAATGTGGGCTTTCAGTTTTGTAATCTTTATGGCTCCAAGGGCAGCTTCCAGTATGATACTTTGGAGACAGACACTATATTCTGTATCCCACTTTCATATGTCGTTAATTGAAAGTGAGTACTGAGTGTACGTACTTCCAGGAGAGGACAAAAGCAGTAGATAAAAGTGTCTGACTTACGCTGAACATGACTTGGTGGTAGGAATGCTTTCTGTGCATTCAGCCCCTCTCTGAGTCTTCTGGTCATTTTCAAAGAATTTTGACTGAAGGAAATAACTTCTTCCAGGTTTCATGAAAATAAGTAAATTAATGGGTATGGAAAAGAGACCTTATTGATCTGCAGTGAAGGATGGGCTGCAGTGTGAAGCCAGTCATTACAGGCCGTACAATCCTCATGAATTCAGTGTCCAACCTAACTCATAAGAAATTAGGCTTTGTCAGTCAAATTGTTTAAAGAGCAGATTTCATTTCTATCATCCAGTGATGTTTCCTATGCTCTGTGGTATTTGCTTACTAGACACTGAGTGAGACTTCTCACCTGTTATGGTGGGACACTAGTAACTTCTGGTTATTATTTTCTATGTTTTATGCTTTTGAATGCCTGGGTCTTTGTGTCCTCAAACCCTCTTTCACCCACTTGATTGAGAACGAAGGCAGAGCAATAAATTAAGTCAGCAATCTCCTCATTTCTATTCAAGAAAGGAACTTGCTGGTTGTGCAATATCTTTTGCAGCTGCAACAGTACTGGCTACTCTTTTGTAATTAGTTTTGTGAGGCCATACTAAATGATGATAATATAGGTCCTAGACATTTTCCATGAGAGGGGGTGTTAGCTCTATGCTTGATCAAGAGTGAGACACTGTAGGTTGATTTTACAGCTGTTACAGTCTTGATTAGATGGCCTGATACATGCTTCTGGCATCTAGGTGAGGAGTACGGTAAAGAAAAACAGAATACAAATCTTTAATAATTTCAGGAGACTGGACTGACATCTTCCTTTATTCAACAGAGGCAGTTGGTGTGACCAGTCAGCGACCTGTGTTTTGCCCTTACCACAAAAAGGAGCAGTTGAAGTTGTATTGTGAAACCTGTGACAAGTTGACCTGCCGAGACTGTCAGTTACTAGAGCACAAAGAGCACAGGTATCAAAACAAAGTACATGTTTTATGCAACTCGCTTACAGGAAGATAGCTTCAGGTTGATTGTAGCTCTAGCTGTATGGAATAGTCAGGTGAAAAAAGTGCAAAGTAAAATTTTCTGCTCAGAAATGAAGCCCACAAATAAACAGAGCATGCATCCAAAAGACTGTGTGATAGTGTAGAATAAAAACCTAATTCTTCTGGTTGTTTATCTGGTGACTTCAGCACAAGACCTTTCTTTACTGTCAAGTTATTTGGATAGAATTTGTTGCTATGCAGCTCTTCAGAGAGTCCTTAGAAAGCACAGGGGCTGTGTTATGCAACTGTACACTTATGTGTAATTTCTCCATTTGTCCTTCAACAAGATGATTATATAACGGAACGTTACCAAACAATATCAGAATGGAGCAAATGGGCATTTTTTCTGTGAAGAGCCCTTTAAAAGGAAGAGTAAACCTGCAGTTTGTCTATACTGTACTTTGACAACACTATTTATAACACTCAGATCTTTGGGTTGCTGTTCTTTCATCATCTCTTACTGACCACAGAAGCTGAAAAGCAGGATTATATATAACTTCTGAGTACAAGACAATAATCTTGCTGGCTAACACATAGAGTAGTAGTCTGGGACAGACGTACTCCTAGGTTAAATACTAATATGCTCGCTATACCTGAGGCAACCACCCAAAGAACTTCCTTGCCTGACCAGGCAAACATCAGTAGGTGGAGAAATGTTGGCCACTGTTGCTCCTTGGAACAAGCTAAACCTTGCTTTTGCAGAGTTGCAACCATCCTCTTCAATTCTCCTTTTCTTAGGTTTTATATCCCTTTCAGAATGTGCCACCTCTTTTTTTTTTTTTTTTTTTCTTCAGATTGTTAATGATTTCAGTTCCTTGATTTAAAATACTGCTGACTTCTAATGACTCAGCAATGATTCTTCTTTCTTCTGTTTCTACATCCTTATCTTGCATGAAGTAATAGCTTACATGCACTTTCACTTGCAGAGTGGTGACTACAGCACAGCATTAATTTTCCTTTTGCTAAAATTGGGCTAAGTCATGCAATTTCCCTTCATATTTATGAAAACAATAAATTCTCAAAAAAATTTCCAGGAAATATACTGTAAATAAAATATATCAGCATTTGCTGACATATGCTTCCATGATGACAGTTAAATTTTGGACTTGGACAGCATCTTTCTTCAATTAAAGAAGTCTTTTGTAAGGCACTCTGCTTTTTAGCGAGTATATCACGCCTTTTTGCATGTGTAAATACTCACTGTTTTTTACTACAGGTACCAGTTTATAGAAGAGGCTTTTCAGAACCACAAAGTGATCATTGAGACACTAATCACCAAACTGATGGAGAAGACTAAGTACATAAAATATACAGGGAAGCAGATCCAAAACAGGTATGTATCAGATTTTGAGGTTAAAACTGACACAGAGGACAGTTTTATATATGCTGTAATTTCTTGAAGTGTTTAAATTAGTGCATTTTGTACCTTTCTCCCTTTATCCTTCCAGAAAGAGAAATTCTAAAATCTTCAGCTTGCCATAGTGACTGTTGCCTGTTTAGTGTGCTTGGTTGCGTTATGTAACTTTTCTGCTCAGCCTGTGGACTTAATGGGCAGCAGTAACTTGAGTGCAACAGAACAACTTGCACAATAAAGGCTGTAGAAGGCAGTCTTACATTCTTCCGCACCATCCACACGCTTACTTTCTCAGTGTAGATCCGTCTTAGAAAGTGAAAGGTTATGACTCATGTTTTCATAATGTGACACATATTTGAAGATTTATGTAATATTTTATGCTTGGGGCTTTATTCACTCGGCACTACAAACGTAGGAGAAAAATAAATCTGTAAAATGCGTGCTGCAGTAGGCCTTTGTAACTGCTCCTTCAGCAGAGGTCAAAGGCAGTACCCAGGAAGATTCAACGCAGTCTGGGATGCTGAGTGCAACCTGAACTCTTCCTCTCCCTTTGCCTGTCTTTGAGGATGGTGGAGATGGAAAAGACCCAGCAGACACCCTTCTCTTCTTTTGCTACATCTAAGTGGTTATTCTCTCTTGCATCTTAGCAGTATGCTTTCAAAATATAAGATTATGCTTTGCTATTACAAGTTGGAGCACTATTGTTGAAATAGCTAAATTAGAAAATCTATTTATTGTTTTTGTTTCTGGAGTGCCATTCTACCTTAGATGGAAATTAGACTTAAACAGTTTTGATTGCCATGGACCATTCCAGAAATGTGCTGGACAATTAAAAATCAAGAATTTCAATTACAATGAGCATTTAATTTTTATCAGTGGCAGATGTCAGTAATTGTACAGACTTACGGCATTAGAATTTGCCATAAGTTAATTAATTTTATCATGGGTCACTGGTACTTACTCTTTCTATTTCTCCCAGTAATTTTCCTGACTATAAGTATCTGGTGATATATGTATTAATTGGTTTATATGATCGAGAAATATTGTAGTCTCAGCGATGGAGGGCTTTTTTTATACTGTTTGGAGGTGGGTTTGTGAGCTAAAAACATGCTTTTCTGTGCTATCTACTTACAGAATTCTTGAAGTGAATCAGAATCAAAAACAAGTGGAACAGGATATTAAAGTTGCCATATTTACACTGATGGTAGAAATAAACAAAAAGGGAAAAGCTCTGCTGCATCAGCTGCAGGTAATTTCATTTCTGTCATAAGAAACAAAAGTGTCAATCAATATTTTTTTGTGTGGATTCACATTAAACTAAAATCCATTCCTAGCATTAGCCACCTGTGCATGTCCTATCACCATTCCAAAGGGAATGTGTCCCACACAAGCCACTTGAGCATGTAGGGTTTTGGTTGGGGGCAGGGAGAGGAGGGTTTGGTTTGGGGGGGGGGGTTGTTGTTGTTTTGTTTGTAATTATTATCTGTGTTCCCTGTTTTGTGAATCAGGGCTGTCTCTGAGCCCCGTTTCTTCCTCCGTCCTTTTGCAAGTCGTAATTCTATGCATCATGCATGAAAAATCTTTCCATCAGAAATTTTCATGAATTCAGCAATCCAATAACAAATCAAAGGAGAGAATTGTCTAGAATGAATAGCTGGAAAAATATTCCTTCCGAATTAAAAAGCCTCTGTGTGTGTATAGAGGGGCACACATATATCTGAAAATGTGTCATAAGAGACAATGGGAATCTGCACAGAAAGTCCTGATATCTTGAGTAAATTTATACTGAATTTTCTGTCTGATAGCTGCAGTCAGGGGGCAGGAGTGCTTTTTAGAAGTGCTGAGTGAAACCACTTGATCATTGTGAATTACAAATATGAGAGCTAATGCCTCTTAGCTGTAAATTGAACCCTTTGACTGGAACTGCTTTTCTACTTGCAGACTCTGGCAAAAGAGCATCGGTTGAAACTTCTGCAGCAACAACAGGAAATGGCAGGTCTCGCTAGACAGCTGGAACATGTCATGAATTTTTCCAAATGGGCCGTTTCCAGTGGGAGCAGCACAGCATTACTGTACAGTAAACGCTTGGTAAGGTTAGGAAGATAGCTCTCTCTGTTTACTTAGAGACTATAGTTAAGGCAGACACTCAGGCACTTGTCCAGTAATACTAGGGAATTAGACTTTTTAATTACTTTCTACTAATTGGAATAGTTGCATAGAATTTTTCATGGTTTTCTCTTAAACAGAAATACAGAATGTTTCTAATAATTTGTGTCTCTGGTCATGATTCTCTCCTGTTACACTTCCACAGAATTCTTGTAGATGTGCAGAAAGGTAGGAACAACTCCTTTTCTCTGGAGTGAAAACCATGAAGTTATGAAACACAGGGAAAAATGTTGCATGTCTTACATCATTGTTGAGGTTCTTTTCGGTACTTGTTACAGCTTCTGAGTTCAGTGAAAGATAGTATTTATATACTGTAGAGTCTGATATCCAGCATTTTAATATAAAAATTAATGTATTGCTTTGTTCTGGCAGACTCATCTTCCACTAAGTCTTCAAAAATTGGTAAAAATGAAGCTGATGGTTTCGCTTGTCCGTGCAAACAGCTATGAAGCTAAATATTTCAATGCTATAGTGACACTTAAGATCTGAAAGATCTGAGTGCATGTGATCTCACGAAGCTGACTGCTCACAATGAACAGAAATAAGACTTGAAATAAAAAAAAAGGCTAACCATGATTTTCTAGGGGTTACTAGATTGTACTAGCCTGATGACAGAAACCTGTGGCAGTGTTGGGGAAAGATGCTAGATCCTTTTTTCCAATTCCTGTAACTGGATCACAAAGTGTTTTCTTTATTTTCTCATTGCTTAGTTGAGAACCTGCAGGGGGGTTGTGGCTTTTTTTGGTTGATTTTTTGTGGGGGGGAGGTGGTGTTGGGTTTTGGTGGGGTTTTTTTTTTGTTTTTTGTGGGTTTTTTGTGGGTTGTTTTTTTTTTTTTTGATACCCATTAAAATGCTGCAGGCTATAGCAGATAGTGGAATATTACTTGGTTTTATCAACTTCAAGTAGTTAAATTTATTTGGCCTGCCTTGTACTGCCTCAGCAAGTCATATTTTTTAATTGAGTAGAGAAAAAGGGCATCAAACTGAGTCATGGTGTTTATAGTTGCTTAGCATTGCCACAAATACTTCTGCTATGTGAGTAAGAAAACAAGTTATGTTGCAGGCATCTTTTTCTTCAACTGTGTGTTTATAAGATTAAGACCATCTAGCCCATAAAGCCCCAAGAAATACGAAATATTTTTCAAAAGAACAGGGGAGCTTTAGGCTCTTGATTTTTTTTTTTTTTTTCTGAAAGTTGGTGTTATGAGTGATGAGTAGAGGAGCATGTGAGACTTCTGCTCTGGCATATCCAACCACTTGAAACTAGGAGGGAGGAATGCCCAGCAGACCTAAATGCAGAGTTACAGCTAGGAGGCAATGTCTGTACTTCAGGGAAATAGTACACTGAACAGTTTGCAGGAAGACATCAGTTTCCCAGCCTAGTCCTCTAGCACGAACAAAGCACTGGTAGCTACCACTGTTACTGACAGGAGGTAACTAATCTGTCTAGTCATGAGTTTATCTACGACATATGTGTGTGCACGATAGGAGGAATATGTGGAGTGAACTATGACAACAACTGTGTGCAACCAGTATTGGTGACAGGACAAAAGATTAGAATTTCTGTAGTGTAGTATACTTGGTTCTGGTAGTGTATGCAGAAATCCTAGGAAATGTATATTCAAAATAGTAGTACACTTAAAATTTTCCACAGTCATTAAAAAAAAACTTAAGTCTTGCTAAACATTTGTTTTTTTGTTTTTTTTTTAATATCTGGTCTAAAACCGACCTGCCTAAAATTGAAAGAAAAAACTTATAAACTGGAAGCTCTTGTAAGGTTCCTGTGTGAAAGATAACTAGTATAATTTTAAACGTGTAAGATGGTTTTGCCAAGTATGTCTTTTGAACTTTTCCAGGAAATAATCTACTGTTTGAGAAAAATAAGTGTTGAACTCTTTTAAGGTTTTTTTTCTGTATCTGTTGTGTATTATTCTAAAGTTAGTGCCTGTGTTAAATATTTCTAGTGAAACAACTGCAAGAAAATATTTTCTTTCTAGGAACTAGTTAGATACTGAGCATTTGCTAGAGTATTCTGCTTGTGGAATGTAATTATAGTCCAGTCCTTTGGAACCCAAGGAGCTGGAAGAGTCTGAAAATATCTGTGAATCTGAAAGTCTTCAAAGACAGAGTTTATAAAATCTGTTCTTTGGATCTCTAAAGAAAACTTAAATTTATTACAAAGGAAAACTCTCTGTGACAATACTTGTTGCCGAAAGGAATGGATACTTTTCTTTGAAAGAAAAATGAATGGGCTAACACAGGTTTGGGTGGAAAAACCCCAACAATGGTTATATGAATTTGTACTTTGCTTACAAGTAGTTCAAGTCATTGAATGTAATGACCAAGTTTGTGGAAGAATGTATATTTCTACAGGGGAGAATTAATGTTTTTAGGCTGTATTTGCTTGCTTTTAAAACTACTTTAGGAATAAGGGAAAGTTAAGAATACACCTTTTATCTGTAGCTTGGACAAATTTCTATATCTTTCACCTCAATTCTCAAGGGCCTTGTTTAGGTGTGGTGGGTTTTGTGTTGTCATTGTTTGGGGTGTTTTGTTTTAAAGACTTTTTATGCTGTTCTGGTACATGGATCTGGCCCCAGAGAAAAAAATCTGTGTTTTGTTCCTGTTCTAGATTACATTTCGACTACGGTATCTTCTCCGAGCAAGGTGTGATCCTTCACCAGTGACTAACAATACCATCCAGTTTCACTGTGATCCTAGCTTCTGGGCTCAAAATATTTTCAATCTAGGTATGATAAAGTTTTATTAGTCCTTTGGCGGCTTGATCCTATTTCGAAAGCAGCTTTCTTTTTGTGAATATAGTCTCTGCACTATTAATTTCTTGGTTTACTTTGTTACATTTATTTCTTTACCTGTAGAAGACATTTAAAGTGTGTTGTATGGGGAAAAAATATTATTTATGAATGCTTATGATAAAGTATTAACAAACTTACCTTGCTTGAATGGTATGTGTGATAGTGAAAATAGCAGCTTTCAGTTTTCTGGGCAAAACACATGCCTTCTGTCTTCTGAAACAAGGAACACAATCTATAATTCTACTTCACATCCCAAGAAAGGATTCCAGAAGTCGGTCTCATTCTGCATCTTCAAGCCCTTTCTTCTGCTTCAGTCGCATCTTCCCAAGCTGAAACCTGTAGCAGCAGCATTATATGTTCAAGAACCCCCATTTGCTGCTTTGTTGTGCTGAACAATAAGCCTTGGAGAACTGAGATGAAGAGAAGGGGAGAATGCCAAGAACAGGGAAGAGAACACTACTTTTTGACACTATCTGGCTTTCCTCACACACCAGAACACTGGATGGTAGCAGAGAAATTCTCAAAGTTTATTAAGTAAATAATTTTCTTTGAGAAGGGAATCAAAAATTAATCTCTTGTTTCCAGAAATCAACTGTCAAGCTGTGTGGTGATAACTGTGAACTGCTGCTAAACTGAGAGGGGCTTTTTCTTGTGTTTGGTTTTGGGGCTCTTTTTTATTTAATTTGTTTATTTAATGAGCTGCTGAAATGTGTTCCCTTAAATTCTGAAAAGTGCTACAATAGAAATGGCACCTGTATAGATCAGCATAGGAGTTCTTGTAATGGTTTATCTATTTAAGCAGTAAAACCAGGTCACGTTTATCTGTCTGGTTTCAGAAATCACAACCTTTAAGCTGTTACATTTATGATCAGACATGTCCAGTTACTGTAGATAAACCAGGTGTAAGAACCACTGAAGGAGAAATAAAATAAAGTCTGAGTAAAGAAACAAGTTACTTTGGGAATGGCTTGAATTGTAGTGAGGCAGCATGTTGCTGATAGTGTGGTAGCATCTGTACACTAATAGCATAGCTCTCTTACGGATTTCAGAATGTATTTAAGAAAAAATACCACATTTGAAGTGCTTTAATTCCACAAATTGTATGATAAACCATGGTTTTCTAGAATAATGGAGGGGAATCATTATCTGTAGTACCTTCAGGTTAGTAGCTATACCACAGATGTTAAGTCTGGAAAGACTTTTGAAGATGTTAATTAGACTTGGGAGAGAACAGAATGAAAGCGTGATATAGGTTTGGCAGTTGATTGTAGTACAGTCAATACCATTCTTTCTCAAGGCAATTCCTTTCCTAGAGAAAGAAAAAAAAACAGATCTGTTTTGACTGTTGTGAAATATTTCATACAGCCATATATTGGAAACAGTATTATTCATTTTCATTTTTATCACTTTATGGGAAACATTGAATAGACCTGTTACAGGCTTAATAAAGAGTATTAGGCAATAGGTTGGTAAGGTTTTTTCCATTTTGTTTGAGGTATTTAATATTTTTGTTAATGACTGATGGGTAGAATCATAATTAAAATGTACGCAACATGGAAATTACCAAGGGTCAATACAAAAATAGTATCATTGATGTTAGCTTTCTGCCCTGCTCTGCACTGCAGTATGTTGGCCTGCCTAGACTCCCTCTCTGCCTCTGTCTAGATAGGGGACTAGAATGGTGCTACTTGCACAGCTTCTCAGCTCTTCAGATGAAAAAGAGGGATATGAAATGCAAGAAGTTTCTTCCTCCTTCAGGTAATCTACCCCAAAATGAGCCAGGCTAGACTGCACAGGATCCACAGAGACTGATGGATATGAGGAGAAAAGTGGGAGAGAGTGATTTCAAGTCCTGCTGTAACAGAGGTTGTCAGACTGTAATGTGGTGTATACCCACCTGATGAGGTGAGCTCTCCTGGGAAGCAGCCCTAAATCTCTGGGAGAGAAAGGAGTATGAGGTGTCTATCTCCCACTTGTATTGAAAAGCTGTTGCACAACTTTCCACAGTTCATTGGAATTTTTTAACTCTAAACTTGGACCATAGCTTTCCCTGCTTCACTCTGTTTTAAACAGAGAAAGTGTCTTTCCTGTACAAAGTGTGCTAGTCCCTTGAATCAAATTAAACTCTGTTCTAGTTGGAATTCATGTTTCTTGGATGAGGTAGACAGAATTTTACATGAGTTTCATGTAAGCACACTATGTATCTCTTCAGATAAAATCTCACACCCAGCATTAAGCTCTAAAAGTTACCTAAAGTAATCTAAATCTAAAAAAAAATAAATCTAAAAGTCAAATTTCCTTCTAAGTCAATGGAGAGAGATAAAACATCTCCTGGAGGTGCCCATCACATCCTAGAATTGATGGTGTGTAGCAATTGAGAGTATCATTTGTGTGTTCCATGATGTTGACTCAGAGGCCAGAAAGTATCGCAATACCTTTAGGTTTTGTGATACAGTTAAATATTTTTATCAGATGATTGGATCAGCATACTCTTTCCCATTGACACTTTGCTTCCTTGCTCTTCTGGAGAGGCCAAGACACCTTCCTAGGAGAATTGACCATACAGAGGGGCCTGCAGCATAACACAGTTTGCTATAAAATGCAACCATTTTTTTTTTTCAGGAAAACAAAATAAATTGAGTTCTCTCTCGTGTTTATCCATTTTTTATATTACAGTAATGAACGACGACCGTATGGTATAAAAGGAACTAATTGTGAAAAATAGCATTTCTGCTAATGGCAGTATTTTGGTATTAATTTTATTTATTTTGTTTAAACTAGGTTCTTTGGTAATTGAAGATAAAGAATCCCCACCACATATGCCCAAGAGCCCAGTGACTGAAACAAACTTACAGCCACCAGGCAACTTACCTGCAAACCAACTATCTAAGTTCCCAACGCAGATAAGCTTAGCTCAGCTCCGACTCCAGCACATGCAGCAACAGGTCATGGCTCAGAGACAGCAAGCTCAACGCAGAGCAGGTCCAGTAAGTTTACCGCATCCAAGAATGCCAGGAGCCATGCAGCAACCTCCTGCTCCTCATCAGGTAAGTAATGACTGTTTCCAGAGAAGACTCTTTTTTTTCCCATGGCACTGAAAGAGAAAGTAAAGAAACATAAGAAAAAAGGAGGAGATTAAGTCTAGGTATGTAACTTCAGATAGCTTCATCTTTAGCACATGGCTATGTAAGTGGGTTAGGGAATACTTTCTTTACTGAGAACTGAATGGGCATTTTAAACTTGTCTGGCAAAATGTGTGGTAGCACTTAGCCTATTTTTATTCATAAGAAAAAAAAAATCGTATGGTATCCAACCATATATAGTGCTGGCTACATACTTTGTATTTTTTGTCAAAGGAATATGAAGTTAATGTCATTAATTTTTTCCAAGGCTTTTTGCATAAAACTCTGTGATTCTCCCATATAACTTTCAAAGTTGGAAATACTCTCCCTGGTTCTTGTGATGTATCTGCGTTTATTATATCAGAATAATTCAAAACAGTCTACTAGGTTTTGGTTTTAACATTGAAAATCAACGTGTTGTGTGATCATTCAGATAAATGGTGTGATCCTATTTGTTCACATCTTAATTTAAGAGTTTCAGAAGTTTAAAAAGGCCACTTGGTAAAAATTTCTGGAACATTGAATAGAAATCAGCTAACTTGCAGAATTGTTTGTCTGTTTTCATGCAGGCACCTCCACGCTTAATTCATTTTCAGAATCATAACGCCAAGTCCAATGGTTCAGCTCTTCCTGCACAACAGATGAGATTTCCCCAAAACCAGAACCTACCAAGGCAAGCAATAAAGCCCAACCCATTGCAAATGGCATTCCTGGCACAGCAAGCTATGAAACAGGTAGGAGTTTCTTTCCATTTTGACTCGCCATGTAGAAATAAAACATTGAATGTGCATTATATCCTCTTACATTCATATTATGTTTCTAGAGTGCTTTTCAATTAGAACAGAGACTGCATTTTTCTCTGTGACAAGATACCCACAGTTTTCTTAATGAGGTAACTGTCAAACTTCTTTCATTTTGACAGTTCTAAGTAGCTGAAGCATTACGGAAGTGAGCCACTGTGTATGCTATGTAGGTGTTTCACTCTCTTGTTTGCTATTACTGTGATTTCTGGCCACTTACGCAAAACTTAATATGGCCATGGTCTGCACTCTGCAATCAGTGAATAGATAAAATAGAAAATCCCACTATTTAGCTTGATGTTAATGACTTCACCAAGAACCAGATAAAAGCTTGACTAAAAAGCTATAGCTGCCACCATCCTCCAGAGTATGCCAAATCTGAGCTTTTACAGATGAGGAGAGAAGAGAAAATCCACAATTGTGGGACCTCTGCTGAGAGACTGATCAATACCCGGCGACTCGCAGTTGAACTGGGGCAGAAGAAACCGCGTCATATGTTCAGGAAGGCAAATCTTTATTAAAAAGCATATTAACACATGAGTTGTTAGGTATGTGAAAGGGAAGAGAAAATCATGTCACTAGGGGTAAACAGGGAAGAATCGAATGACTCTGATCTGTGACCAATACCATTCATGTTTGTAGTGGTTATGATGTCAGAGAACTAATTCCAACTAAATTGAAGAAAGCTGTACAATATCTAAGAGAACCTGTAGTCTGTTCTGTGCCTCTGAAAAGAAGATTGGCCTGTCTGCAAGCCTTTCAAGTATTTTCATTATCTAGTAATGTCTTTCTGAAACTAGAAACCAGTAAATAGAATGACTGACTGAAAAGGAATTGAGCAGAGTCAGATTTCACCTACAGATGCTGTGAAATTCCATTAAAGTAATTGAAAACTGAATGTGTCTAAATAAGAAAGAAATTTAGTCTGACTTGACTGTGCACTTCATATCATGGTGTTAAACGTGTATGTGGGTGGAGATCCAGTCAGCTTTCGAATTCTTAATCACTTTAAGTTGTTAAGGGAAGCACATCATCAAATTCTTGATGGTGTCCAAGTGACACTATAGCTGTTTACTTAATAAAGCACTGGAGCAGTTGTACATCCAGCCTATCTTCTGTAATGCTTTTATTTCACTAAAACTGTTAAATTTCTCCCACAACACTGTCAATGCAGCATGAAATATTAATAGATACTTAACATCAAGATATAGCTTTGAGTTTAAGAATTCATATTAATTTCTTCTATTCATAGTTTTCAACTACTTGTCATCTTCCCTTGTCTTCTAAGATTGGTTCTCGAAATTAGATAAATTCAGAGTAAATCAGGATTTTATGTTTTAATTCAGCTTCCTGAACTAAGCTGCTTGTTTAACTGCTGAGTTAGAATCAGTATATGCAGTAGATGTGATTGGTTGAAAAAAAATAATGCTGAATTGTGGATTATCGTCTTTTCTCTTAAGTGGCAGATCGGAAGTGGGCAAACTTCAACTGCCCTTTCAACTGCAAGCAGCACAACATCTACTCCATCCAGCCCCACAGTCACTAGTGCTGTAGGATGTGATGGGAAGACATACGGTCCCCCTGTGGCAGATTTGAGTTCTCCAGTGGGTAGCTCCTACAATCTACCATCTCTTCCTGATGTAAGTGTAACGTAAGAGCAATGTTTAATGGATTGTATTTTGAAGTAAGTCTCAGTGTCTGTGAGAAGTGGAAACCTTTTAGACTGAAATTCTTGCTCTGTTTGTCAAACCGAGACAGTTCTAGAAAACAGCAGTGCAGGATTGCCTGCATGTTGCTGGCAATATTCAGAACTGCTCTGGGAGACAGCTGTTAGGACAACTAAGAAAAATAACATTGCAGGTTGTAATTGTAATTAGATTTGTTCATTTGGGTGCTGCATACTTTTCCCTCACCCCTCATAAAAATACTAAAGAAAATGAGTTAGCTTAGCTTGTGTTGACCATATATAACACTGGTTTGCTGATTGTATTTCTGGTAAATTTTTAACACTTTTTAAATAGATTTTTAACTCATTGAAAGGACTATCTTAGGTAGGTATTAATTGTTGGTATACTGGATGTATTCCTTGTATCTTTTTGTTTTGGTACTTTTCTTCATATCCTCTAACATGTCTGTGAGCAGGTGGCAGATGGAGCATCATAAGATCATCTTTTCTAAAGCTTCTAAACTTCTCTTTCATAGTTTCTTCTGATTGGTATGTGTTTGTCTGAGGTGTTGAGTTTTAGTCAGTTGACTTTATTCTTTTGAATAACTGCCAAGCCTATTTTTGTGGTCTAAGGTTTGTAGATACCTGAAATGTCGTGGTTTTCCAGTCATAACTCACTGTTACTCCGTGTTTCTTTGACTTCTATCTTTTGTTCTCACCAAGAAACTCTTAGATAAAAGTGTTCAATTTTTTAAATAGAGTACATAGAGTAGGGAATCACAGTATCTATCAGGCTTAAAAGGTGAACTACACAACACAGTCGTAAAACTACTAAGACTATGAGATGATTTAGCATACTGATTTTTGTGCACGGTATTATGAACTCTTCTATTTGTATGTGTTTAAGTTTGCGCTATTAAGATGTATGGCCCAAATCACTGTAAATATGCTGGCCTAGCAGAGGCTTCTGCATCCACTTCGGTTAAGTGTAGCTTATAAATAGAAATTTCAGTGGTCAATGCAGTTGATACCAGTAGATTTGCGAGGTGTCTGGATAATGGAGAAAACTGATATGAAGGTGACCTGTTTTCTTATCAAACGTGATCTTATGTATTGCAAAAACCCTAACATTTCAAAAGGTCATTTCCCTTTATCAAACCAGAGTGTGTAATTTTTACAGAAAGTTAGAATGGTAAATTGGGAGCCCCTAAAACAGAGTTCAGTTGTCTGGCCTAGGCCGTGGGTGGAAAGGACAAGTGTTTGTTTGCTGTTTGCATTTTGAGTCAATATTCATGGCCTGGAAGGTATGTGGGACAGATGGAATTGAGTGTCCTTTGAGGTTCTTCCAGTCCTGTTAAACATTAGCGGATTAATGGGTAGTTTGTGTATTGCTTATTATCTTTTCTAGAGTATATAACATGAGCATATCAAAAGAAGGTGTGGAGATAAAAATTCATCTCTTACTTCAATGTGTGAAAGCTACCTGTCTGATGTAAGCCTTCTCTGTAGCTGATGTAGAAAAATTGGCATTTACAGAATCGTCTGATCTTAAAATGAAGCACTTTTTGGATTTGGCCATTTCTTTTATTTCTAGAGAAAGCAAGATGACCTGTTTTAAAGTAACAACCTCACTTTTTGGATGGCTAAAGTTAGGTGAAATGCATTTGGGTCTTCACCTTCAAAATAAGAGTATGGCAGAGGAATGTGTTGGTTTTTGTTGTTGAGGCTTTTTGGGGGGGGGAGGGGGGGGGGGGGTGTTGTGCGTTTTTGTTCCCCTGCTAACACTAACTGCTTCCCCTCTCTTCCTCACCTTTTAGATTGATTGTTCAGGAAACATCACATTGGATAATGTTGTACAGAAGGATGGCACTGCAGAGCAGAATCAGCCAAAACCCCCTTCAAACAGAACTGTGCAGTCACCAAATTCATCGGTACCATCACCAGGCCTCTCAGGTAACTGGAATGTGATGCCGTTTTCTGTTTAAGTGATGTAATTGAAAAAAAATCTAATGTGGCAATGTTAACAGTGATACTGGAATTAGTTACTTCTATTTTATATCAAAGATGAAAAATATGAAAATGAAGGCAAAGGTGTAGAAACCCTAGCAGGAGGTAAAGTTGAAACAATATTTTAGCGTTGTGAACAAAAGTGGCCAGATCGTAAAAACATGGAGGGAAAAACTTAATAGATTTTAGCAAATTTCATAGAAACCTGTAGGAAAATGGCACTTTTAGGGCTGCACCAAATTAAAACCTAGAAGCTGTGATAAGAGAGAAGTATTTGAAAAAGCAAGATAGGATGTAACAGGAGACAGTGACTACAAATGGTGACCTCAGAAGTTCAATTTGGATCTTAGAAAATCTTTTTCACTAGAAGGGTAGTGCAGCACTGACACAGGTTGGCCAGAGAAGTTACTATTATGGTTAGCTAAATGTGGTGGACTTGAGGGACGCAGGGGATTCCTGTCACCTTGCCTGGTGGCAATCAGCAGCTACTTTTTACTCCCATTTCCCAGTCTGGCCTGTAGTGAGGCTATGTTGTCTCCAAATTGGAAAGACATGGATTTGACAGATGGACCACTCGTTGGATAAGAAATTGGCTGGAAAGTCACACTCGGAGAGTTGCTGTCAATGGCTCAATGTCTGAGACCAGTGACAAGTGATGTTCCTCAGGGACTGGGATTGGCGCTATTAAATGTCTTTGTCGACGACGTGGACAGTATCATCGAGCGCACCCTCAGCAAGTTTGCTGATGACACCAAGCTGTGTGGTGTGGTGGACATGCTGGAGGGAAGGGAGGCCATCCAGAAGGACCTTGACAGGCTGGAGAGGTGGGCTCAGGCCAACCTCATGAAGTTTAACAAGGCCAAGTGCAAGGTCCTGCACATGGGTTGGGGCAACCCCAAGCACAGATACAGGCTGGGCAATGAGTGGATTGAGAGTAGTCCTGGGGAGAAGGACTTGGGCATGCTGGTGGATGATAGGATGGACATGAGCCAACAGTGTGCGCTTGCAGCCCAAAAGCCAGCTGTGTCCCCGGCTGCATCAAAAGATGTGTGGCCAGTAGGTAGAGGGAGGTGATTCTGTCATCATGAGACCCACCTGGAATACTGTGTCCAGCTCTGGAGCCCCCAGCACAAGAAAGACATGGAGCTGTTGGAGCAAGCCCAGAGGAGGGCTACCAAGATGGCCAGAGAGTTGGAACACCTTTCCTATGAGGACAGGCTGAGAGTTGGGGTTATTCAGCCTGGAGAAGAGAAGGCTCCAGGGAGACCTGATAGCGACCTTCCAGTACCTGGAGGGGGCCTACAAGAAGGCTGAGGAGGGACTTTTTACAAGCGCCTGCAGTGATAGGACGAGGGGTATTGGTTGAAAGCTGGGAGAGGACAGGTTTAGACTGGATAAAAGGAAGAAGCTCTTTACCCTGAGGGTGGCCAGACACTGGAACAGGTTGCCTGAGGAAGTTGTGGATGCTCCATCCTTGGAAGTGTTCAAGACCAGATTGGATGGAGCCTTGAGCAACCCGGTCAAGTGGGAGGTGTCCCTGCCCTGTCAGGGGGGTTGGAACTCGATGGTCTTTGAGATCCCTTCCAACCCAAACCATTCTGTGATTCTATGTGAGTGTGAATTCCCTATAAGCACTCGTGCAACGTTCGTGCACTTGCATGGCGTTCAGGCATTTAGGCAAGTTAGCTGATACAGGTGGATAATGCATTCACAGACAGCACAAACAGCCCACTCTGGTTTCTCATGACCAATGCTCAGCAAAACTGTCCTTCACAAGTCTTTTGGCTTGTCTGGTACACAGACCTTTGGTCTCTCTCATATCTGGCCCTCAGACCTCTTCCTGCTCAGCAGCTCATCTGGCTTGAAGTTTACTAGCAGATCTCCTGAGAAATCTGCTAGAATTTAATCAGGTGAGGCAAAACAAACTGCAGTGATCAAGCACAGGGGTCAGACAGACAAAGGTGCTGACCCATCAACCTGCTTGCATGCAGCAGGCCCCTTTTTAGTTGTTTCCCTCCCTCTGTTATCCTGTGCTTCTCATCATCTCATGAATTTGTATTAAATGAGATACAGGTTAGATAAATCACACTGCAGGAGAAATTTTCCCCAAAACCTGTGTACATCTCTGAGTCACATCTCAAACTTGGCACAGGACTGTGTTTTGTTCTAATCTGATTATTCTATCCTAGGAGGAGTCAGTGTGACAAACATACACCCTCCAATTCGTTCACCCAGTGCCTCCAGTGTTGGGAGCAGAGAGAGGTAAGGAAAGAGTGGGAGAGAAGAAAATGTAACTTCCACCTCCTAGAAGACGCCTTAAGTCTCTTTTCCCAGTAACGCATATAGAAGTCAATTTGCCTCACCTTCTGTGTTAACAGGCCAGGCCTGATGGTTATTACAGCACTGTTTGCATTCTAAAAGTAATAATTTCATTTGTAATGTATTAATAGCACGTCTAAAAACATCTTAACTCTGTAAATGATGGCTAGGTTGGTGTTATTAAAATCAGGCCAATTCTAAATCAGGTTTTAAATTCAGAAAAATCAGCTAAAGGGAAAAGTTGCATATTGAAAGTCCTCGTGAAACTATAAATGACTTCAGATTTAAGGAACTGATGTTACAAAGAGGGTTATTAATAGTTTTCTGCCATAATACAGTTAGTTAAGTGAGCACTAGGTATCTACTGAGAGTCTACACAAATGTTTTTATCTCTTAGTGATGGAATATTAATGAACAAATAGATTTACACAACGTTGTTTGAAGAGTGCAGATCCATTAATGTGTTCCAATAAATTAGAGCATGCATCTGACATGAAATTAATTTTTCATGCAGAGCAAAATCAGATGACATTCATCCTACTTGAATTGGAAATGCAGATGCTTTTTAATATAGAATACCTTTTACTCTATTCCATTTACGTGGTAAATTCTGTGAAGGACTCTTATGAACTGTTTGAATGTCTGAAGAGTTTTTTACTTGCATTTAAAAATGTGATTCTATCTGCTGCTGCTTGAATTCATTTTGTTATATTTAAAATTCTCCATTATGATGTAAAAAAATAATAAGCTGGTATTTTTGAGTTTGGTTGTCCATTCTCTTTGTATTATGACTAAAGACCTGAAAAAAGGCAGATCTAGTTCTAAAAGTAAGTTTTGGTAGAGCTGCAAGGCTGTAAGAGACTCCTCCAAGATAAAATAAATATATGTTTTATCCACCTTATTCACTTGTGTGGTTTACAATGATCAGTTCAGCTCTGGAAAAACACTGGCCTTCCCCAAAATACAACTGCATCTCCTCCAAAGTGGGATAATGTTCAGCGGAAGTGCTTTTCTATGTATGACCTAAAAGAAACAGAGATTATTTGCAAATCTAGCACTAATGCGAAGTCAAACCATGAATAATTCTCTCAAAAAATTTCCCTTTTTGTAGTGCCTTTTCAATATACATGAAAGGAAATAAACTTGGATGTTGTATTCTGTAAAAATAATAACTGCAGTACTCGGGATTCAAAGAAGCAAAATGGACTTGCATCCTGAGGTCTCAGAAAGCGTCCAGTTCTGACTCTTCATTTCCTTTTTTCCTGCCTCTTTCTGTCATTTACAGTTCTGGCTCCTCCAGCAGGCCACCAGGAGCTGATTCTACACACAAAGTCCCAGTTGTGATGTTGGAGCCGATCAGAATTAAACAGGAGTCAAGTGCACCCAATGAGAACTTTGATTTCCCAACTGTCATAGTGAAGCAAGAAACGGATGAGGAATCACAGCCTCGAAATGTAATATTAACAAAGATCTCCTTTCTCTTTGGTGGAGGGTATTTTGCATTTATGTGGAATAAATTTACTAATAGTCTGTTGGGAACTTTTTGAGGGGAAAACTAAAATGCTAAATAAGAGGAAGAGGTGAAATTCAAAATCAAAGTAGCTCTACTGCGATTTCAGTTACTTAATTGGTGCCATCAGACTGCTTTTATCCATTGAAAACTTGGGAAGTCAGGAAATAGCTTGCAAACATAAAATTTTCAGTGTGCTAGGAAGTGTTTCTGATCAGAGTGCAGTAATACAATAAATAAGGTTGCTAGACTTTTGAAGCATCAAAGATTAGTTTTATGTTTTAATAGTGGAACAGTGAGCAGTTAATAGCCTTTCATAGATAATTTCTTGTATTTAGTTGCCTGATGCTATAGTATGATACCAATTTTTGCATGCATGTTGCAAGTTGTATGGCTGCTTGCATATAAATTTGTTTTTCTGGTCAGTTTAGTTGTTGTTAGGTTCATGTAAATTCACATAAATATTATAATCTGGCTTAATTTGTTTCTTCTTACAGGCCACATTTTCAAGAAGCATACTTACTTCACTGCTGTTAGATAGCAATCATAATTCCACTTCAGATGAAGCTGTCTTAAGAACAGCTGCACCAGACAGCACAGATGATCAACCAGGGAAACCGCAGGAGAAGACATCCAGTGGGAAGACAGGATGGACTGGCTCCTCCCACAGTGGGGAGGGCAGAAAAGAGGATGATCCCAATGAAGATTGGTGTGCTGTCTGTCAAAATGGAGGGGAGCTCCTTTGCTGTGAGAAGTGTCCCAAAGTATTCCATCTTTCTTGTCATGTCCCTACATTGATGAGCTTTCCAAGGTAATTATGACCCTTTCAATTCCATCTAAACTTGCATTAAAAGACATAAGCTTTGTATTACGAAACCCAGTACAAGAAGTTTCAGCCTCAAAGGAAGCAGTGTCTTCTTTAAAGTCTTGAATTCAGGAATTTTATTAATAGGTGAAAATTGGAATTTTCATTGAAACTCCAGTTTAACTTTACAGCCCCAGTACTAAAACTCTTCATTTGTTTGGCAATCAAACAAGATCGCTCACATCTAGAGCATGTGTTATTACAAGTGGGCCACAGAATTGCCAGTCTGTCATAAAGTGTTTTAAGGATGACAGAAAAGATTTACATTTCTTTAATAGTAACAACAACAAGAAACTTAAAGAAAAATCTAAGCTAATATAGTGTTAAATATATTACTTTACTATAGTGCTAAACATGGCTATGCTCCAAGCGTCAGTTGTAGTGACTGACATCTAGTAACATCTCATTCAGTGTTGAAACAAGCAGTAGGCTTTCTTGGTTGGCTGTTACAAAACAACTACTTAGTTTCTTGAGTTTCGAAATACAGTCTTAAATAGGTTGTTATAAGCATTACTGGCTTTTGCTTCTGGAATTAGTGTCTTTGATTAAAACAAATGACATTTTGCAATGTTCCAACTTGGAAATGCCATGCAATAAGCTTATTAGTATTAAAGGATAAAAACATCTGTCATAACATGTTCGTGGTTTAATGCTTTTATAAATATTAGGTTTTCTTATTAAATATCAGCATAGTTTGCTGGTGTAAAACATTTGGATAGCAATCTGTGCTACTCTGAACAAGCATACTTCTGCAAGCTTATCTACTTTTTTAAATGAAACTAGAAGTGGCACATTAAAATGTTCTTTTACCTTTTGAAACTTCAAATTACAGTTTGAGGGTTTTTTTACTAAAATGATGCTATGTTACAGCTTTGTGCCATAAGCAAAACTCAGTAAAGTTACAGGAAGCACTTTAACAAACATTTGTGCCTTTATGACAAGAAAAAAAATACCTTGAAGCAGGTAGTATTTACACGACTTTGTTTCTATTAAAATTAAAGCATCAAGAATAAGTCTTAGAATTTCTCTTTTTTACTGTATCATTCTGTGGAAACAGAGATGATGATGTCTGGGAGCAAGGGAGCAAAAAGAACTTTTCTGACAAGTGTTCAAATCTGTCAAGGTGCATATTAATATAAGCGTGCTGTGTTCCTGGACTTCAGAACCACAGTTTGCTTCATTTTCCTCCTGGCTTCAGATAGATGTATCAACTCTTCGTTCTTATCTTTGTGGATTTTTTTTTTTTTTTTGGCCGTAACAATCTACTTAACAAACTTTGGTCTCTTAGCCTTAGTTCCTTCAAACACACAGAATAATTCCTCTATTATTATGTCATCAGTGTCAGTCCACTTCTTTTATGATTGCTTTTTGTTCTTGCTTCAGGTGGGTAGAACAATTTCCCCTGTAGATTCATGAGGTCACAGCATCTTTTTTTTCCTTCACTCCAATGCACCACACTCTTCCTGATTCTTAGATATTTAAATGCATCATTCCTCCATCTTTCATGTGTTTCCTGTTTTCTTGGATCATAGCCTGTATCTATTTTTGTGTATCTACCACATCATTTCTCTGATACTAGTCTGGTCCCAGAGGTGGCATTGTCATGTAAATAACTCTTTCAAGTTAAGAAGGTAAAAGTCTCGTTGAAGGAAAATGCCCACTATTCACTACTGTACACTACAACTAGCAGATGGTGGAAATTTTTTGATTACTCTGAATAAAAACCAGTAAGATTTCTTTTTTAACTTAGGAAGTCTTCTGCCTTAGTATTGAAATGAACTAGAAAGAAACTTTCTCATTTACGAAGATCTTATTATTATAACATACCTCTGAGTGAATACAGATCTCATAACTGGTTATTGCTGAATTCGGTCTACTATGTGAGAAGTACAATTCAGCCCTCTTGTGGTTATGTGCAAGCATGCAAGTTTCTTCATTTGTGGAGAACTATATTAAAAATACAGACTTTTCATAGGTTTTTTAAAACTTTGAGGTTCACAAATTGTATTGGAGAATTAGTGAACATTACTTGCAGATCTAATTTTGCCATAATCTTACACTGTCATTTGAATCTATAGAGTTTTCCTAGACTAACTGCTAAGATCGGGAACATCTGAAAGTTTCAGGGAGTGAAGAATTTCCAGTTTTCCAAAAATCTTGTCTAGGGTGAACTCTATAGAGAAGTAATATGTTGTAGATTAAGCCTGTAGAAAGAATATGCCATTCTTGCTATGTAACACAAACACTTTTCCTTCTGTTCGGCCTGTACGATTCCTTCAGTCTCTCTGTAATTAGGAAATGGAACTCTTAATAGTGCTTTGCTTGAATCGTATAAGCTCAAGTGAAAAATTTCAGTACTAACAAAGGTAGACACCATTTGTCTATTATGACAAACTATTTTTCTGTTATGACACCACTAATGACACCAGTGCCATTAAAAAGGAAACAAAGTTCTAATAAAGCATTTTTGCCAGTAGTCTCTGCCTTTTGTAGTGTTTAAAAAACCACCATTGACAAAACAACACACAACGGACAGAAAAACACCCCACAAATGAGGAACTTGGCCAGAAATATGTGGAAAGCCTTTTGTCAAGGGTGGGCTACATCACTGAGGTCAATGTGTCTATTTGTCGTCTTTAGTGGAGAGTGGATTTGTACATTCTGTCGGGATTTGTCCAAGCCAGAAGTTGAATATGACTGTGATAAACCCGCTCACAACTCTGAAAAAAGAAAATTGGAAGACACTGTGGGTTTAGCACCAATAGACCGTAGGGTAAGGATGAAATGAATACTGTCTTGCTGCTTCTTGTGTTCTGAAATGTATGCATCTTTTAAAAAGTGATGGTAAAAAAGAACTATCATCTTAAATAAGCTCTGAGATCATAGCAGCCTTCATGTAAACATGCTGAACAACACATGCTGAATGTCTGAGAAGTGCTTGTGATCTGGTGCTCTGAACTGGGACTGTGTTCTAGAAATTACCAAGTGCTGTTTCTAACAGAGCTCTCGTACACAGTGACCTTGCATTGAGATTTTTTTTTTTCTTTGTGCTTTCCAAATTTGGCGTAGATTGATGTTATCAACTAATGGTTTTAGTCTTTAAAGCACTTTGTCAACATCCTTCTAAAAGTTAGGGTGGCTCTTTCACAGTGAAGATACGCAGAGATGCAGTACTGATCCTGCAGAGATTAACACAAGTGTGGGAATAACTGCTATCCTTCTGCAGTTTTGAATGTTCTGGTGGAAAAGTTACAAAGCAAGCAGTGGGTCTCCAACTTTTGTTTTTCCTGTAAACCTCAGAGTTAAAAGAAAAAAAAATGTGCCTTTGAGCAGCCAGTTGAACTACTTGACAGAATTTTTTGGATTCTTGGGGTTTTGGGGTCTTTCTGCGTCTTTAGATTTTTCTTCTTTCTTTGTAGTTGTTTTATTATTATTTAAAACCTTTTTTAAAGCAATTTTGAGCTGTATTGGAAACTTTAAGCGGGGTTTTGCTTGGTGTCAGTTGGAAACTTGTGTAAACACACTGAAATTTGTATTTTAGTTGAGGTCTTAGACTACCTGTAGAACCATTATTTACATGTGCTGCTATCTAAAAGGAAAAAGCTAACTGTATTTTGCTTTAAATGTAAGTTATAAAAATCTAAGTTATGAGTCCTGTAAACATTCTGATAAAGAATCAGCAAGCATAAAATCACACAAAACTATTTTTAGAATCTCTTTCAACGCTCAAGATCCAGTTTAATATATTTGGATACACAAAGAAAAGATATTCCTTCCCACTGCTAACAAAAAGCACTGTAGGCTTTGCAGTTACAGGCCAGTTATATCCAGATCACAAAAAATATTACTGCTGTCTCTGAATATTCGTAAAGCACACATGCTTTTTGTATTCCCTGAAATATCTCCAGGGCTAAGCAAATGCTGAATAACACTGTTAGTAACTGTATGAGGTTTCATAGCATGCATTTGAGAGTTGATAACAGTATATCTGTTGCAGAGAAGGAATATTGTAGGTCACTAGTTAGGACAGTTAATCTTGCTTCCAAATACAGTTTCTGTGCTCACTTTTCTGCTTAGGGGCCGGGGGAGTACTGAGCATCTGTTTGGTATTTTCTGTAGTTTGTTGTTTTAGAATGGATCATGTAGGATTTTCTAATTACTCGTGTATCTATTTTTCTCAGAAGTGTGAAAGACTGCTGCTATACCTCTACTGTCATGAAATGAGCCTGGCTTTTCAAGATCCAGTTCCTCCCACAGTATGTACCTCACTATTTCCGTTTTGTGTTAGCAGTATGATTGACATGTCTCTAATGGCATTTTTGTGTTCCATCACGGTCCGTTATCAGAGGTCAGGTTTCCCAGACATTGAGTATATTAAACAAGTTTCATTTCATTAAAACTGTCTGAAGGGGAGTTAAAAGGTGACGCGTTGGGTTGGAAGAGGATTTACTAGTAAAATTCCCCAAGAACTGATTTTACTTAATACTTCAAAAATAGACATAAAAAGTAAGGTCTAACATTAATGAGTTCACAATGCTGAGCGATACCAGTAAAAAGGTGAATTGGGATGTTTATTTGTTTAAAAAATACCTGGTTTTGAAAACTAGAATACTCTGTAGAACTAATATGACATTGAATTTATTATTATTATTATTATTATTATTATTATTATTATTATTATTATTATTATTATTATTATTATTATTATTATTGACATTTATTAGTTTAAAATGGTAAACAATACCTGGGTGCATTAGAAGTCCAGGGATACACAGAAGAGTTACCAACATGATCAGATGAAAAGTACCTCGTTTATGTTATTCAAGACAAGTCAATGTGAAAAGAATTCATCAATAAGTAATATGCTGTTATGCACCCTTATTCGGAATAACATTCCATAGAGTTTAATAATAAGAAATGACACAAGAAATTAATTGAGTAATCACATGATGGTTGTGTATTACTAAATTCTGGTTTTATAACATTTTTCTTAAAATGTGAATCTAGTTAGGAAAAAAGAATGAAAATGTTATCATTGAATTTCATATCTTATTTATCGATTTCTAATTGTTTCTAAAAAAATAATAAATCTTAATCCTACGACCATAGTTTGAGAGGCTAAAATCATTGATATCTCTGAAATTTTCCACCGTTTCCAAGGACACACTTCATGACCAAAATTCATTTTGAACAACCCATGTACCGTCTCTGTTTGAGTGCGTTGGCCAAGTTACAACATGATGATCTTGAGAATGAAACTTGATGGCTCATTCAGCTACATTCAAAAGTAATGTCCAAATAATTTGTTCTATCAAATGCAGTCAAAGTCGGTGGATATTTTATTTGTTTTTCTTTTAAAATAGGCAGCAGCAGGAGTATATTTTAGCCAGCAAAATGACCATACATCATTGTTACTCCAGAAACTGTATGCGTATATGTTAAAAGTACAATTCGTCTATCTTAGAATTGTACTTTGAAGATGAGACTAACTCTTGTCCTCTCCCTCAGAGCTAAAGGTTTATAAAACAGTAGATAATGATCATGACTGCATTCAGTAAAAAGTCTTATTCTCCATTTAGGTTCCTGATTACTACAAAATAATCAAAAAGCCTATGGACTTGTCAACCATCAAGAGAAGACTTGAAGTGACCAATTCATTCTACACAAAGCCAGAAGATTTTGTGGCTGATTTCAGACTGATTTTCCAAAACTGTGCTGAATTTAATGAGGTTAGAAAAGTAGATACTTTATCTGGTTTTGTAATTTAGTTGCTTTCAGGAAAACTGTAGTGGAATAGAACTTAAAACACAGGAATTTATTGTATTAAACTTATTTTGATGATGAGACTGCAGTGAAAACATAGATCACATTTGAAACTACTGTGGTGTTAGATGACTATGCAGTGTAGATCCTTCCATAGAAGGAAGGAGGATTTTAACAAACATGCTAGCTGAATGGCAGGTAAAGAATAAGACAATAGTTTACCACAGAGGTTAATGGTGAGCATTCGATTTAAAGATTGGTTTAATCCTCCTTGCCTCAAATCTTAAATTCAGTGGAATTTTCATTCTGGGAGGTCTGTACTCACCCTTATGATTTCTAGTGGCACGTTGAGTGATTGTTGTTATCCTTTGCTGCACATAAGGGAACATGTGGTGAAAAAGGGATGCAGGTACTGAGTGGAGAGAATGACAGTGGGAATAAAGTCTTCTCTAAGTGGCTTCAATAGGGTTCTCATCCGGTCCCTTGATAGCTGAAGATACTTCCTGACATGGTGACCTCTGCTTCAGGAAACTGGTCAGCCATGGTGGCTATGAATGACTTTAGGATTGCCTAGTCTTCCAGGTTAAAATCGTCATCTATCACAATAATATTTTCACCATAATTAAAAAAGGTCTGTAAGCTAGAAAAATTCTATCATTTCAAGCAGTTGTTCCAAAACACTTTTCACCCCCTGAAGGTGTACCTATCTATTTTGCAGCATGACCCAACGTCTTTTTTCTTTTCTTTTCTTTTGAGTCAGGATCTAAGAGTTTTTAGAATCTCTTTATCTAGCTTTCAGAACCCAGGCAGTATGGCTTTTGTAATTGGCTTCTGCGATAATCCATCAGAGAAAAAAGTTGATGGCCAAAAGATCTACCCTCGTCCCCCACTGTTTTGCAGGCTTGTGCTTTTTGGGACCATGTGTTCCACAGGTGCCATTCTTAGTGCTGATTGGGTTTTTTTGTAGTTTGTAAGAGCACCTAAAAGACCGAATGTGATCTAAATATAAAGCCATTTCGTGATGCATTGATGTTGTTAATTCACCCAACAGCCTGATTCAGAGGTGGCTGATGCTGGCATGAAACTTGAAGAGTACTTTGAAGAACTTCTAAGGAACCTTTATCCTGAGAGAAAGTTCCCTGTACAAACCAACTGCCAGAGTGAAAAGGATAATCCAGAACTTACTGATGACTCGGATGATGACTTTGTACAGCCCCGGAAAAAACGCCTCAAAGGAGAAGAGCGTCAGTTGCTTAAATGAGCCGCATGTGTTACTATGGAACATTTTTTAAAAACTAAGAATATTTATCACTGTTAATTGTGAAAAGGGGAAAAAACACGACTGCTTTGACTTGTAGGTTTGTGGATATTTACTAGACTTTCTACCCCTTCCCTGAAACGCAAATCTAATGGAGATCAAGGCATGTCAAGTTCCAAACATTCATCGTACTTCTGGAGCAGCACAGAAATTGCCATTTGCGTGGTGTGACAGCTGTTTAACGTTACTTTGAGGAAGAAAAGGAGTTCGTATAGAATTGAACTTTAAAACATTGCAGGGGTTCAACATGTGGCTTTCTGAGTTTGAAGAAAATGTGATCTCACCAGACTTTTAATTTTACCAAAGGCATGTGGCTGGCCATAATTTGATTTCTTTGTACTGTATTTAACACAAGCCATGAAAACAGATGGTGTAATATTATTGTCCTGCAATACTGACTGGTACAATGAAAGTGTAGTTGCCCCCAGAGGAGTTATTGGTAATTTTAAAATGTAAGGGAGAGTGTATTAAAAATAACTTTAAAAAAAAAAAAAAAAAAAAAGGAATTTGTTTGAGAGTTTTTAATGGAGGAATTTAAGGACAGAATACTTTGTTTTGTGCCATTTTTCTCACCACCAGCAAGAAACAATGGTATTCCTGTACTATTTTTGAAAGGTGTCTCAAGTTTGATGTACCTCTGTTTGATGGAGTTGATGACAAAGTCTCAAGAGGAAAAAAAAAAAAAAAAAGTTTGCTTGCAACTATCAGTCAGTCTTTGTGTGTGTTTACAGAGCATCCTTTCTCTTGTCCACAAGCTCTTGTCGATTTTCCAAATTTCTAAATATGATGTTGTCAGAATGCAACCAGCATTGTTATTCACTTGGAAGTACAGAAGTTTGAAGAGGTGGAGAAAAAAGATACTGCTTTTCAACCTTTCATCTGTCCCTGTTAAAATCACCAGAAGGTGAGGACAAATTACTTTTTTTTTGTTCTGTCTGCTTTCCAGAAGCATTGACAACCATATTGTTGTTTCTGCCCTCAAGAGATTGCAGAGTTACAGAAGTACTTGTCTATGGTTGCTCCAGCTATTGGTTTATACTCTTCGTTTATGTCATCTTAAATGAAAACTGAGTTTTTGGGAGAGCAGGCAGTCTTTTGGATTAATTGAGCTCTGATTGTGCCAGAGTTTTGCAGATGGAACTGCGAAGACGTATGAGTGTACACAAGCCTGCTTTTGATTTGCTGTGTAGCACTGACCTGGTGCTGTGGATAGATCGTTGAAGAGACTAGGTGCAAGTGCTGCTTGTGCCTCCCTCCTGTGTACATGCACAGAAAAAGGCCCTTTTTTGCTTCTCACCAGATGTGACACTACCCACCTGCCTTTGTCATAGGGTGGCACTGCACACTTAAATGTAACGGACACTTCAAAAGAATACTCAGTTGTGTTTGCAGCAGGCCTTTGACATAGCTTTTGAAATGCCATGATGATGTGATTGGTTTTTAAGCTGCCCAAAGTAACCATTTATTTTCCCTTTTTCCTTCCTTTTATTTTTTTTGTTGTTTGTTTGTTGGGTTTTGGGTTTTTTTTTGTGGAAAGTTTTTATTACCTGAAGGCAGTTGCTTGTAGCAGGAGCTTTACCCAGAGTACCAGAAAAAAAGGCAGAGAGGTGAAGGAGCAGAACAGGACAGTGAGGGAGACTGTTCTAACAAAACAGGTGTGATCAGTGCACACTACAGCACCACAGACTTAAGGAATACAAGGTACTGCCATTGCAACATTTGAAGTCTTGAAGATCTAGCAATGCCTAGAAGTCCTAGATACCCCATCACCAAGTTTAACAGTGCTTCCAGAGGAAGGTGCTGTGTGATTCTCTAGACCGTAAGTTGCAAGCACAGATTTATTAGGAGGCTTAGTGCGTTTAGAGGTGAAGTTAGACACCTGTACAGCTTCACATTCAGGTTTTTCTTCCAGTGGAAAATACTGGGGAGAGGAGTGTAGATGTACTCCTGCAGTCCAGTTACTTACCTGTCTGCTGTTTGAAACTGCTTGAAAATACCTCTGTTTAAGTAACCCACTGGAAAAATCTGACTTAACTTTCATTTTGTGGTCTTGAATATCACCCCAAGAATCTTCAGAAATTGCCACTGCATTGAGGTTTGAGATGTTGTTTACCTGCTCTAATGCAGACGAGATGCACAAATAGATGAGGAATGCTATTTTGTTTTTAAAGTACTGTATTCTTTCAAGCTGCTATGGCAAAGACTGTATCTACTTTGTATATTCCCCTCCCTTGTCCCCTTTGCCTCGATCCACTGAATGGTGGCTGTTTTCCCCTTTCTTCTTTTTTTTTTCTTTTTTCTTTTTTTTTTTTCTTTTTTTCTTTTTTTTCTTTTTTTGGTGTGTGGAATGTCACTGCTAATAGCACTAGTAGTAAAGAGTCACCATTTCACTTCATAGGACAGGTAGAAAGCATCTTTTTATTGAATCATAAGAAAGGGAATGTCCTTGAGGAATTTGCCATGTGTCTATACAAATCATAGCTCTTACACTGTTCAGTTGCAATTTTTTATAATGGAAATGGTATGGAGAAGCAATCAACATCAAATGCAGCTCACAGGAAATGACAGATTCCAAAGGTTTATTTTTCTTTCCTACCCAATCCAACATCAAACACTCGCTTTCATTTTACTTGCTAAAAAGGGGAAAGAAAAAAATATTACATAAAATTAATAAAATGCACATGAAGACCAACAGAAATGGATACAGGCGAAAATAATATGCATTTGGGTGTGTCCAAAAGGTCTTGCCTCTGATAGGCAATCCCTATGACTGCTTTGAAACTGGGCTGATGCTGTCCTAATGAATTGAAACAAGAGTAGATATGCTTTTTAAATATCATTGCCTGGATTTCACGAAAAGTTACTTACATATTTTTTATGTAGTTGGTTCATTGAGACCTAGTTTTAAGGAACACATCTATTCCCTGGAGCCTTAGGACTAAATATTGCCATGTTAAAAGACCTTTTACATCATGTATTTAAATTCTTATATGGATTGGATGACTACTGTGTGAAGCCCTCGGACGATATGTTCAACAGTCATGATTCAGCAATCCCTGAATGACTACGTACACAAACGTAATCTCTGAAATGACCATGAGATAAGAGTTAGCAATTTGAATTTAAGATATGATGGTGGCTTCTCTGATTTAGCAATCCTTGAATGACTACATACGCAAATGTAATCACTGAAATGACCATGAGATAAGAGTTAGCAAGTTGAATTTAAGATCTAATGGTGGCTTCTCTGAGTACACAACTAGTTCTGCAGGTTTTTTATTTTTTTGTCCTTTTGACTTGTGCACGTAAAGACCAGCAGCTGGAGCTTATAATTCTTACTTATAACAAGGAGGATAATAATGCTATTGAGTTAAGTCCCCATGAAAAGGAGGGATCCCATTAAGGAATCATTACACTCCTTGACCACTGTTAGCCAAAGTTAATCCAACTGTAGCTGAATCAAAGCTTTCCTTTTAGGTCTAAAGCAGTTTTAATGAAGTGTTTTGCTTAGTAATTATTGTGAATCCAACTATTTGAAGGCCTAAGTGGCTCTCTGGCCTCTGTGCATGGGGCTGAATTTCACCCACAAGGAAAGAATGAGTTACTTTGTCCACTTCCTACTTAAACTTTTGGGTTTTCCTCCAGTCTTTTATAGAATATCATGTAGGTATTTTAAATGGTACAGAAGGCAAGCATTTCTAAAAGACAAGCATTTAAAAAAGCAGGCAATGATTAATATGTTGCTTTTCTGAAAACCCCGAGTTTAACTGTCCCGTGCACCTTGTGGAGACCTTAGAAGATGTGACCCAATGAAGGTCAAGTGCGTTGAGTATGTGTGTATGGATGGATATGTGTAGTATGTGTGTGTTTGTATATGAGTTGTTTTAAAGTCTGGTTCTGAAGCCTACGCAGGACAGTTTGATCAAACATCTGTCTTGCTCTAGGCTGCTGAAGAATGTGGATTATTTAGCTCGTGGTCTTCTGATTTACCCAGGTTGGAGTGCAGAATAAGGGGCAGTGTGATGTGGGCATGCTGCATGCGTGACGTGAAAAATTCCATGCTGGTATAGCTGAATCAGCTAGAATCACAGAACTGATTGCCACCTCCTGTAATTAAACTAGTGCGACTTGTGCATGGGAGGCTGTCTGAATTTAGGCTTTCCCCCTTAATCTTTGTGCTTAGTGTTTTGGCTGATTGCCTTTTAGGAAACACTAGCCACAAGGGCTTAGCTAACGGACTGATGCAGTTGAGGCTTTTGACTTGAATTTGATGAACAAACGGCTTTTGTAGTTTGAGGCGTTACATGTATCTGCTGTCCTCTCTCCCTGCAGCACAGGCAGACCAGAATGCATGCCTGTGAAGCAGCAACTTCAAGTCAGGACTGGAGATACTAGCAAAGAGGGGCTTGCACTCCCTGAAGCAAGCATGCTGACATGAGGGAGCTGGGGTTAGGGCAGGCCTCCTGGTTTGTTCTTTCATGAGAAATGAGCTTTAGGCAGCTGGGGGGACAGCGCTTTAAGCTGCTCAACAGCACGTTCCTATGCTTGCCTGTCAGGCCTTATTTTGGCTTATGAACCCTCAGGAGAGTTTGGTTTGGATTCTGGATGAATCATCATCTACTAGTTTCTAAATAGCATTTAGATAGACAGGAGCTCCTGGAGCAGTAATACAAACCTGCAGAGCCCTGCCCTTGGTCTCGATGGGCAGCGTGAACGCAGAGATGGCACACACGACACACACAGATGAGAAAAGACACAGGGCCCCAACGAAAGAAGCGCTCATCAGAACCTGCAGGTAAACAAACACTTTAAGCATCAGCTCAGTGGTATGGAGGGGCTGGCAGTTAGTTGGTAATTAAAGAGTGGACAAAGGGACACAAATGCCTAAAAGACTTCACAACAGAAAAACTATGTCAGGTGAATCTAAGAGCTTTCATAAAGTAACAAATACTAGCAAGCTGAGCTCTAGGAAGAGATTTTTGCAGACCTGCATCTGGCAAAGACCACATAAGTACTCTGTATAAACATCAGATAAAGAACTAATGAGTTGGAGTGGAACTGAATATATTTTTGTTTGGTTGGTTTTTTTTTTTTTTGTGAACTTCAGGAGCATCTCTCTGTATATTTTACAGCAATAATTGGCACAATATTTACCAGCATTATCAAGTCTGCTCTTACTTGTGATATAAATGGGGCCACCATAGCTCCAACACGGCACAATGACCCACTTGTTCCCATCCCCAGGGCTCGCATTGTGGTGGGATAAACCTAAAACAGGCCAGCAAGAAATCAGATTAGTGCAACAACATTCTGTGGTACGTGTCATTTTTCCTTTTTTTTTTTTTTTTAAATTTAATTTTTAGAGAGACCCATTACATTATCAAGGGCAGCTGGTGGGATAAGATATGAAAAGAAATAAAGTCTCCTTTAGGTCTTATTTGTACCATTACAAATCTACCATTTTTTGCTCCAAGTAAAGTTTTAGGGCAAGTCAGTCAAAGCTGGCTGTGGTTGCTCTTCTGTTTGATTACCGTGACTACCACCACCTTTCTCCTAGCTGCACTGGGCAGCTCACATCAAAGTCACAGAGGATAGGCTGGGTGCTAAATAAAGAATTCAACTTGTATTGCCAAGGCTTGTATCCAGAATGCAGGAAGAAAGGATATTGTCTGCGGCCTTCAAGACTGCCTATTTATTTGTATCAACAGCACTTTTATTTAGAAGGAGGGAAAAGAAAAACATACCAGTAAGAAACCTTCAGGCTTAGAATCCCAGAATCCTAGAGTGGCAGGGGTTGGAAGGGACCACTGGAGATCAGTCCATCTAGGTTCACTTAGAGCAGAGTGCCCAGGACTGCATTCAGGCGGGTTTTGAATATCTCCAGAGAAGGAGACTCCACAACCTCTCTGGGCAGCCTGTTCCAGTGCTCTGCCACCCTCAGGGTAAAGTAGATTTTCCTCATGTTCAGGTGGAACTTCCTGTGCTCCAGTTTGTGCCTGTTGCCCCTTCTCCTGTTACTGGGCACCACTGAGAAGAGCCTGGCCCCACCCTCTTGACACCCAACCTTTAGATATTTGTAAGCATTGATAAGGTCACCCCTCAGTCTTCTCCAGGCTGAACAGACCCAGGTCTCTCAGCCTTTCCTCATAAGAGAGATGCTTCAGTCCCCTAATTATCTTTGTGGCCCTCTGCTGGACTCTCTCCAGTAAGTTCCGTCCTTCTTGAACTGGGGGGGGCCCAGAAGTGGACACAGCACTCCAGATGTGGCCTCACCAGGGCAGAGTAGAGGGGGAGGAGAACCTCCCTCGACCTGCTGGCCACACTCTTCTTAATGCACCCCAGGACACCATTGGCCTTCTTGACCATAAAGGCACATTGCTGGCTCATGGTCAACTTGTTGTCTACCACAACTCCCAGGTCTTCTTCACAGAGCTGCTCTCCAGCAGGTCAGCCCCCAGCCTGTACTGGTGTGTCGGGTTATTCCTCCCCAAGTGCAGCACCCTACACTTGCCCTTGTTGAACTTCATGAGGTTCCTCTCTGCCCAGCTCTCCAACCTGTCCAAGTCTCTCTGAATGGCAGCACAGCCTTCTGGTGTATCAGTCACTCCTCCCAGTTTTGTATCATCAGCAAACTTGCTGAGGGTGCACTCTGTCCCTTCATCTGGGTCATTGATGAATATGTTGAACAAGACTGGACCCAGTACTGACCCCCAGGGAACACCGCTAGTTACAGGCCTCCAGCTCTACTCTGTGCCGCTGATCACAACCCTCTGAGCCCTGCCATTCAGACGGTTCTCAATCCACCTCACTGTCTACTCCTCTAACCCACAATTCCTGTTTCCCTATGAGGATGTTATGGGAGCCAGTGTCAAAAGCCTTGCTGAAGTTGAGGCAGACAACACCCACTGCTTTCTCCTCATCTACGCAGCCAGTCATGCCATCACAGAAGGCTATCAGATTGGCTAAGCATGATTTCCCCTTGGTGAATCCATGTTGACTGTTAGAAGAATGTTAGTGCTTTGTTTATTTTCGTTTTCACTTCTCCCAAACACCTGTGCCAATAAAGCACTTAAGCACGTGTTTTGCTTAACTTTAGTTAAGTCCTGTTAGTATCAATAGATTTTAGCAAGTATACTCATGTAAGCATTTGTGGAAATACTTTACTGGGCCGAGCCAATGGAGGTAAAGTAATTCAAGAGGAGTCCAGGCATTTGGCTGGAAAGGGGATTTCCAAGTTTGATTTTGATCATTGATTAAATTGAATAGTATTGGTTTATGATATGGCTGTTGCAGCAATGTTCTTTACATCAACAGCATCCAATTCGGGACTATTAAAACATTGGTATTTATTCAAGCCTAGTGCATGCTTAAAATAATAGAGTGTACTATTAAAAGAAGTATCAGGCCAACATAGGGAGCTACTTCTGTTTACTTTTTATCACTTTACTGTCTGCAAGGCAATAAAAATAAACTCCACACAATTGTTTAGAACAACAAAAAAAAACCCCAAGAATGTGTACTTAACTCACAGAACTCGTGGCTTCAGAGTTGTATGAAGGACAAGCTCTCTGAAGGGTTAAAACTATTTGCAGACAGAACACAGTACTTTCCATTAAGTGAAAAAAAACATGTAGATAACCTCATACTAGTACATCAGTCCCTTAAGCGCTGGAAAAGTTTCTTTCAGTGGTAGCCTGTTTTCTAACTTTGTAGGGGTTAGGAAGGAGAAAGGTTTTGGAACATAGTGGTACAGTCTCAAAAATAATGTTTTGTAGTAGCTGACCAACAGGTGGCTCAGTAGGGCATTCTTCTTCCACCTACTCTTGTCATCACCAAATAGTTATATGATCTCTTCTCTGATCTCACATATGAAAACAGTGTGGCAAGGAAGACAGTTCAAGGTGACTCTTAATGAGTCAATAAATATGGCAGCATTGCTGTCTACAGGCAACTGGGCTTTCATGCCCCAGACCAGCTTAACATACTTTCAGAAGGACCTACCTCTGCTGTGTAAATGTAGATGGTGTTGAAGTTTGCTGAAACCAAGGCACGCAGCATGAAGAGAAACCCAGTCGTGCCTGTGCTAGAGAGAAAGGCATGTGGAGTAAAGAGTTAGTATCACTAAATTGTGATCAGCAGAGATGCAATCTAATATATTCATTGTGCTCAGGCTTTTACCATCTTAATATGAGGAAAAGCATGAGGAAAAGCATAAGGAAAAGATGGTTGCTGACAAGTATAATCTTTCTTTGATAAGGCATAGTTGACAATGGGAAATTGCATGTTAGGTTTCCTTTAGGCCAGCGTTAGAGGCTGGAAGGAATGATCTGAACACGACTGTAGAGGCTCAGCACTACAGTCAAGTCTGACTTCCAGCCTAGCTCTTGCCTTCGGTTCCTGTATAAAACTTTTGCAAGCAAATATGATGGCCGGGCTCAGTTTCAGGGAAAACTGAAAATAATAATAGTAGTACAGAGGCCAATGCCTTACTGAATGACTGTAAGCTTCCTGACAGGGGCTTATTTAGCTTAATGACTATTTGCAGCCTCTGGCTCCCAAGTATTTCAGCCAGCTTCCAGGGCCAGTGGCCCACAGGGCAGGCAGCAGGGGTGTACACTGCTGGCGAGCAGCCGTCAGGCTACCAGCCAGTTTAGCAGAGACTTCAGCTTGAAGCCATCCTAATTTTCAGTAACTGTTAATCTCTGCCAGCTTGAGAGGGGTCTTTCTTATGCATCCTCACAAATCAACCTGATAATCCCAGCACTTGTGACAGCCTTTCCCTTGATGCTTTGAGCTCCACTTGCTCTACAAGTTAGAGGAGACATATGTAGCATTGCCAAAAAATGAAAGAAAGGGGGAAAAAACAAATGAGAAATATTACTTCTTTCTGGTGGATGTTGTTCACATAATTTTTAATTTTCTAGACCGCTAGAAAGCAGCTTGTTGTATGCTCAGGGGAAGCCACGTGGGCTCAATAATACAAGTGAGCCCCTCTGCACTACAGCAACTCCTGCCACAGCTTTCCCAGGTAAAGGAGGGAACCAGTCAGAGGGTTTTTTCAGATGTACAAGAATTACTGGCCTGACCAATTAGTGTCCTGAGAATACCATAGCTACTGCCCTCTGCCCACAGCATTGCACAGCCTCCCCAACAAGACCCAGACTACCTCGAGGTGCAGATATTGAGGAGAAGAAAGAACAGGGCCGTACATCCCATGGTGATACACAGGCTCAGTCGTCTTCCAAGGACATTGATGCTGAGAATGTTCAAAGGATTTACTGGAAATAAAAAGGAAAACTGTAAAAACGTTAGATGACCTAACTGCAGTGATTGTCCGTCTTGATAGCCCTTATGCAGTGTGCCTCAAAAATCCCTCTCTGCATCCCCAGTGCCTACCAAATGCTCTATAAAATGTGCAGTCACTATAATTCTCTTCCTGTACCCAAACCCTGTAATTTGCCCCTTTTTTGTTTGTCCTTCCTCTCAAAGGATGGAGCCTGTCCTCTGAAATTGCCTTGCTGGACTAAGGCAGGACACCGATGCCTGTCCTGACCCATGCAAGGAAGGCACCCGCTGGGTGCGCAGTGCAGGCCTGGGTGGTTTTGCTCCCTCTGGCCGCAGCCCAGACAAACACTGGGGCCCAGAGCATGCCCCGTTGAGTCCTGCCGGGAGCCAAGCAGGCACCTGAGCGCATCGCTGAACTGGTCCCAGCCTGGCTGCACCTGCAGGATCCAACACCTGGTCAATTTGTAGCTCAGTTGCTGAAACATATGAACCAGGGAAAACATTCACCTCCCAGAAGTGTTGCAAGACTAGATCTACATACAGTGCCAAGTTCTTTCAAGGGTGCCTTTGGGCAGTCCTGCCACCCCCCCAGCGCTCCCAGGCGGGCTGCACCAGGAAGCATTTTGGTTTGCTGTGTGTTCCCTGGGCACTTAGTTGTCTCTCCTTTACTGTAGTGCTCAGCACAGGACCCACTCCTGAGGCCACCATCTCTTGGAAAGTAGAGCATTTGAGTGTTGCATTTAATTACAGCAACCTGACTATTTGCAATCTTTGCTTATTTATGACTTTCCAAAAACTACAAGTCTGGGAATTTGGGAAGCCAGGCTCAGTTCTGGTAAGTGAGGAGCAATTTCACCTGGAGTTTAACCAAGGCTGTCGGTATGTGCTAACTGCAAAGGACATCTTTGGCTCTGCTGTTGGAAGGGCCCGTGCTGTCATCAGAAGCTGAATTATTCACCTGGGGAGCAATGTCCTCCCTTGCGCCTTGCCATCAGCTCATGGCCTGTGTCCCAGACCTTCATTTGAAGAGCCTGTGCTTGGCACTTGCCAGCAATGCTAAGGACATTTTGACCTCTGGCACATCACTAAACGCATGCAAAGCTAAAAGCTTTGCATTAAGAATTGGCTGCCAGTAAAAAGGGAATGGCAGGGCAGGGAGGGGAGAAGAGGTTACGTGCGATCTCTCCAACTGTGCTGATGATCATGGTCTGGTAGGCAGCGGGCCCAAAGAAGCGGCAGTGGCAGGGGCTGTGGCTCTCCTCGAAGTCATCGCCAGGGTCCTGCACTGGTCGTGCAGTGGAGCCACAGACAAGGTCCCGCTCCAGTAACTCTGCGCTGGCCAAGATGACGCCGTAATAAGCAAAAGCTATGCCAAGCCTGCGGGGAGGGGGAGAAACACTGCAATGAGCGACAGCAACAACAGGGAAGGTGAGGAAACTGAAACGCAGCAGGTTTCGGGTGCCCTGGGACCCCAGCTGCATGCACCAGCTCTGCATGATGGACCCCTTTAGCCTGAGCCTATCAGTGACCCGGGCACCCACCAGGTCACCCCACCCACAGCACACCAGTACCACCTCTGTCCGTGCACCTCTCTTCCTCAGGGGACCCCACCCCAGCTCATAGCTTGTCTTTTTGCTTGCCCCCTTAGTGCTGTTTCTTGCTCTGCAGCAGGTGGCCGGCTGCGGTCACACTGGGGAGAGCGTTCCCCTTCAGCCCCTTTCCTGACACAGAACTGTAAGTGGAGACATTTCCAAACCACCTCTTCCCAGGGGACCAGGGAGCCTCAACATCAGGCCCTATATGCTTGCAGCTCACATGAAGCAACTGTCCAGGATTTTTTTATTCCTTATCCTTTCTGCTCAGGGATTTGCAAAAGGACTTTTTATTAACTGGCTGGAGAGGCTCACATTGCACTTTGGCTGACTGTCAAGAACACAGCATTGGTGATGGCAGCCTGGCTGTGTCATTATCAAGTAATTCAGCATACGCTTAATCATAAGCAGGCTGAGAAGTAATTTTCACTTTTTTTTTACCCCTGCCCCCAGCAGTTTCAGAAATGAGCAGCAGAATCTGGGCTAGGAAATGAGCTGCCTGGGGAATCAGGGGGATGCTCAGGATGCAGGGGGGGGGGAGGGGGGACGGGGAGGGGATGCAAACCCAAGAACATGCCAGCAACTCCTGGGTGGACTAGGAGAGAAAGGAGGATTAAAAACTAAATAGAAAGATATTTCGTAACACTCATACAAGTTGAGAGGGGGGGGAAAAAAAAAAAAAATCCAAGGCCTGACTTTTAATAGCATTTTGGGTCAATGAGTTCCCATGGACCCATTATTTATACATTTCCATTCCAGACAGCAAAGTCAATGAAACATATATTACCCTTGCATACAGCTAACAGGAACATTGCATATGAAACCTGCCTCTCTTCAATCTTAATTTTCCCTGGCCGATGGCACTAGTAACAGTTAATGAGTTTCTGTTGGAGCCCTATTTCACTGATACATTGGCTGGCCTGCAAAGGTTTCTCCTCCTCTTGGGAAGAACAAGTTTACATCAAGAAGGGAAATGGAGCCACAGTCACATTGCTGGTGCATGCTGCAGTCAGGCGTGGACTCTCTCTCCTGCGGCTCTCCACTGGCTC
The DNA here is from genome assembly GCF_034619465.1 of Leptosomus discolor. NCBI lineage: Eukaryota > Metazoa > Chordata > Aves > Leptosomiformes > Leptosomidae > Leptosomus > Leptosomus discolor. The sequence continues at coordinate 156,045,254 of NC_141391.1, forward strand.
CCACCCCACCTCTGCCAAGCCTCCTTGTCCTGAGGAAGGACTCGTGGCACCCTGCACCATCCTGGATGTCCAGCCTTTTTATGCCTGTGTTAGCATTAACTGACATGGAGTGTCTGAGGCATGGTCTTGGACAAGTCTACGGTGACCCATGCCCACATACTCCCCCTCCAGCTGCTAAGGATCTGCAGCTGCCTCCTGAGGCAGAAGTGGTGCCTTGTAATGGTAAAGCCAATGGGAGAGTTCTGCTCCCTGCACATGTTCAGCTGAGAGAATAAGCTGATAAGCAAGAGAAAAAAAAAAAAAAAAAAATTTTTTTTTCACCATATGATCCATATCTGCAAAGTGGTTCTGAGGTATTTGGGGTGGATGAGGTCCTTGAAGCTTCCTCTCCTTTCCTGCAAATCATTGATAGAGATAGTTTTTTAAAGGGCATCTTTTATACTGGGGCGAGTGTTCTGCAGCAGCAGCTGGCACCCCAGGCCCCCCCTGCCCTCACCACAGGCTGTCGATGGCACAGACAGACTGACAGATGGTGCAACATATCAGCTCTCCAGAGAGAAAAGCCTCCCCTCCCCAAGGATGCCCACAGGAGGATCCACTGCAAAGGATGGGGGTGGGAGAAGAAGAGAACACCCTGAGCACTGCCAGCCCTCACAGGACATCCCAGCTCCCAGCGATCTGGCCCCAGCATGACCATCATGGTGCCAGAGAGGGATCTGGTTGCTGCTGGGGTTCCAGCACTGCTGGGGCTGCTGGCAGCTCACATTGCCCCACATGCTGGGGAGAGGGGCCCAGTATCCACTCTGCCTGTGGAGCGAGTTTGTGGCTATGTACGTCTTGCTGGGAGGCCTGAAATGCCAGTGAGCAGAGAGACAAGCAGGTACGGGGGGGCCCTGCCCACTCTGCTGCTCCCCAAAAGCTGGCAGCTGCCCTAGCATCCCACCACCAAGGGGAGATGAGTTCACAGGGACGGTTTGGGTTGCCTTTATTTTTATTTTCCTCATCATTGGTTAAGCCTGAGAGGGTGCACAACTAACAAAAACCCTTCCCACAGCCAATGTGGGTCCATTACATAAATTCAATTAAACTACAGGGAAGCTTTAATCTTAATTAATTCCAATAGAATAGCACCATCTTGCATGAATTGCTAAGGACAATGCTTGGTGCCTGTGGGGTTGAATAAGCAACAAAGAGGTCCAGGAAAGAGACTTAAAAGAGCTGGATAATAATTTTGAGGCCCTGGACAATAGTTTTGTCCAATCTTCCTCTCTTGAGGGTCAAAGGAGCCACCTGAATTAGTCCTCCCACCCTGCAGTCAGCAGAGCCCAGACCAGGGGTAAGAGGGAGCAGCCTGGGGAGGCCCTGGCCCCCAGCTCCCCTCCTACTCTGCCTGCAACACCCACACATGTTTTTGGGCATTTTGGTCCAGTAGTGATCAACTCCTGAGCTGCTCAGCTGCTTACAGGTGGAAATAGTGGCAGCTGTGAAATGGCCATTCTTGCTTTAACCCTCTTCTGCTAGTCCATGGCTCCTCAGGGACCTGGGGTGCTGGGACTCAGCAAAGTCTGGCCAGGGGGCTGGGAGAAGCCTCTGGGAGCAGTGGGTTGACCTCATGGCAGGGACCCTTGCAGCCTGACTGGCCACAGCCTTAAGAGGGACACCAAGGGGCAGGTCTCATGGCACAGGGGACACCCCTGGGGGATGGATGGGCCATAAGGAAGAACACATTTTGCTGGGAGCCCTTTTTGTGGTAAAAGAAGCAAATCTTTTCTCAGCACGAAATTTTTCTGAGCAAACACAAAGAATGAGAAAACTCAATTCCATTTTGAGGGCCAAGATTACTGTCTCTCCAAAAGAAAAATGACATCTTCATCATCATATTCAATAGTTGTTTGGAAAGAAACCAGGCAAGGAGGGGGAGAGAGGCAGAGCGAGGCGTGCTTGGCCATCCTGCTCCCTACCTGAACCCCAGATGCTGGCAGCCCTGCCCGGGATGGAGGGGCCGGGGAGCACCCTGGGCTCAGCTTACCTTGGCAGGCTCCCTCAGCACCCCCTCGGGCATTGTCACCCCATTCATCTTGGCTATCCTCTGCAGCGTGGCCAAGGCAGCCGCCACGTTTCCCGTGGAGACGTTGTACCGTGCGGACTCTGGGATGAACTGAAAGCAGAGCGGTGTCAGAAAGCCTTTCTGCACCTCTCTGTCCACACAGCCCTACTCAGAGCTTCCCATCGTGCCTAGGAGCTCAGCCAGGTTAGCAGAAGCCACTGCCTGAGCTGGAGCAGCCTTTTGCCTGCTCTCCTCCGTACCCCTGCGTGTCCCAGCTCCCCATACCCAACGTTGGGGGGCTCACCCTTCCCAACAGACCCATTTCTTCGTCCAGCTCCCAGGGCTCTGCTGCTGAGCCATCTGTGGCAAGCACTCATGAGGTATGGAAGCCAAAGACACAGGTTTAACAAAACCAATACTTAATCAATTGAAATTCTAAAACAGGATGAGGCATGCATTACTTACTAAGCAAAAATCTTGGAAGACTCAACAAAGCCATTAAAAAAAAGGAAGACATGGATGAAATTTAGGGGCAAGCTCACTCATCACTAGCATTTGCAACATTCACCCACTCCTGGTGCTCTTTCCAAAATAAAGTACCTTTTTACTAGATGATGGTTCTATTAAATGATAAACAGTTACATCTGTATCACTGAAATATGGATTAAAGACTCCTTTTTTAAAGGTATGTATGCTCACTGTGTCTTTTTTTCTTCTGGACTAAAAGCTTTTGCTACCCATTTTTTTCTGGCAAAAATAATCAGGGCAACAAAACATCAAAGTTATACAAGTGGCTGTTCACAGCAACCTTGCATTTGACTGCCCAAGTAGCACCCCTAATGGACATGTGCATTAATTCAGCTCCAGGAAGGGCTTTCACATCTGCACATCTTGCACCAGCCACAGCTTAGCACTGCAGTGCCCACGAGCACTGTAAGTAGGGATTTTCTACATCACTCCCCACAAATAAGACAATCCTCATGTCTGAGGCTGGTATCTCTAAAGCATAAGTAAACCTGGGGAAGCCATGGTTGACCCTGACCCATTTGCTCTGTGACCGTTCTACTGAGGCTTCTTTCCTCAGCCCTAGCAAATGTAAAGACTAAAGAGGGGGAGCTGTGGCCAGCACTGGACTGAAGATATTACTTGTGATTTTTTGCATACCCTTCCTACCCTGTCTTCCTCTCGATGCCTGGCCCATCACCATGGCCCCTGGGTACTGCTGGCAGCCTGGACACTGAAGTCTGAGGTGCTGGAGGCTACAGAAGGGCAGCAAAGCAAAGACAAGCCATCTCCTGCAGGGTGACATCTCCCCGGCAGCCAGTCTGCAGCACTCTCAGGCCATCAGGACCTTCCCAAGCACCCCGGGTAAGAGGGCTGCAGTGGTCAAAGAAGGACACAAGGACAGCCCCAGGCTTGCAGGGGGTGGAAGGCGATGCTGCTTGGTGCCTGGGGAGACACCAGGTCGGTGGTGGTACAGTGGGGTGTTAGGAGAAGAGCTCTTCCTACCTTGAACACCAGGATGAGAAGGATGCCAGGGATGGAGGCGATTCTGATCAGCCACCGCCAGCCGATCGTTGGGTTCACCACCGATGCCAAGCCAATGATTAACAAGGATCCTGCCAACCAAAACACCTTTCCAAGGGGAAGTAAAGGGTTAAAACACGAACACATGCCAACAATTTGTTTATTTTCTTCCTTTCTGGTTCAGTTCCATGGATAGGTGGCGATCTGTGCTGGGGAGTGCTGCAGTTAAAACCAAGCCATCCCACAGCTGTCTGAGAAGCTGAGCTTGGGTTGATGGAAAGAGGGAAAGAAAGACAAGGATTTGGAAAGGGACGGCTGAAGATAATCTTAATCAGCTCCAGATGAAAACAGATAACTTGCTGTGGCTACCATTGTGCTTAAAGCCACTTCTTTTTTCCTTCCAGTTGCTTCTCTGCTAATGCTCACGTCCATGAATTTTCCTCTTGTCTAAATCTCTGCAGGGAAGCAGCAGATTTACAAGCACCAAAGGCAAAAATGGTCCAGATTTCCACTGCTGGATGCTGGTGGGTCTCCAGTACACTCAATGCTAAGCTATACCAACAGAGAATCTGGTCCCCCGATCTGCAAGCACATTCCTCCCCAAAGTTCACTTGTTGCCATTAGGAGACACGTCCCTTTCCAGGGGACCACTCAAGGGAGCTCAGCCAATGCAAAACACAAATACATAAAAGCTACAGCAAGTTCATGAGTAATCTTTGGGCAGAAATAACAAATTTCTGGGGCGAAATACAAGACTGTTCTTTTTTATAAACCTTTGTGTTTCTGACCACACTTTGGTAATAAAGCCCTGGGATCAAACAGGCAGTAATGAAAAGCAAGTTATCCCTGCCACCAAGACCGTACACAAACACTTTTGGTTCAACAGTCAGATGAATTCATGTGCTCAATGAGGCCTCAGCAGATCATTTGCACATGCAGCAAGTGCCCGTTACAGAAATCTGGAGTAAGCAACAACTCGAGTCATGCTTGCTGTTGCCTTTGCCCAGTGAGCGGGCACAACCCTCCCAGCACTTCTCAGGCTGAATTTGGGACTATTTATGCTAGCCCTATCCTGCGCAAAGCCCCGTGCTGTCTCTGAACAGGGACAGGGAGAGGCGCAGATTAGGACCTTACCTGGGAATCACCTTATTCATAAATTGTTATGAAACAAGCCCAAAGAGAGGAGGGATGAGCCCAGGCCTGGAGGGGGCCAATGGTGCTGCTAGCCCCAAGGCTTGCAGAAAGCCCACCGGCACTGGCCCCATTAGAGCAGGCAGCACGGTTACTGATAGGGCAACAGAGAGGCTGGGTGTCAGCCGTCACTCAAAGTCCCAGTGCACGTTTGGAGCGACCAATTATTTGAGAGGAAATTGCCTCTCTTCTGCAAGCAGCTGCCAGTGTACAGCTTTAATAATGCTGGCGCCACACTGCAGGGCTCAGGAGGCAGCAGGGTCTTCCTCTGGCCCAGACGAGTGTGAATAGTCTGGGAGAAAGGCTCATGTGCTGGAAACCCGGCTTCCAAACAGCAGTGGAACAAACGTTCCAGAACTCAGGGTGAGAAGAAACAGTAACATGCTCACTGTTACCTGAGATAAGGGCAACATGTATCCTCGGTATTTGGTGGGCAAAAATTCCGTTTTTATGATAAGCCTAGAGAAAAAGTGAAAAAAGTGCAGAAATACAGCAACAATGGGAATTTCTGTACCAATCAAGTAGCAGTTCAGCTCAGCTCAGGCAGTGATGGACATTGCTGCCCATGGACAGAGTACCATCCCTTTTCTACCACTGAGCACCAAGAAACGGGGGATCCCTGCTCAATACGCTTTCCACTCTGGCAGGCACCAAATTACATGCAAGGGAGGCACACAGCATGGATCCTCTCCAGACCACAGCTGTAGGATACAGGCAGGTAAACACTGCACTCTGTACATCAGGAAACCTATGGGAAGATCCTGTGGAGTGGTTGAGGTGTCAGCATGGGCATAGAGTATGTTTATAGAAATGAACAATTTTTAGTGAATAATTTTTTAAAAATAAATAAAGAAAAAAATCTGTTCTACTTTTTTATCAAATGGTTGGATAGCCCTTGGGGGAGGGCCTGGCACTGGCATCTCTCAGCCTCACAGGTGTGAATTGTGCTTCCTTGGCTGGAAAGAGACAGAAGCGGGAGAAACCCATGTTGAGTCTTTCTACCTTGGCTATTGAAATGTCTTATAAGATGTGCAATTTCTCTTGGTCCTCATTTGGCTCATTAGCAGCCTTCATGTCCAGGGAATGGGGGCCCTCCTGAAAGGGAGGCAGTGTCGGGAGCTCTGCGGGTGCATGACCCAGGCACAGGGTGCCTTCTCTGCCCAATGGCACTTATTTCCCTCCTGATCTTGGGTCAACATGACCAGTTTTGGGCTTCCCTGCATGGGCAGCAGCAAGGCTTTAGGAAACCATGGAAGATGCTGAAATGTTGCTTTTGTTTCCCTGAGAGAGTCAAAAGAAATAATTTATTTTGCCAGGCTCCTAGTAAAGCGGTTGTTAATATTGTGAATTTCTCCTCTCCCCCTCCACGTTGCCCTTTCCACCCCAACAGGGCAGAAATTTTCATTTAAGTGGGAAGGTTTTACATCAGTTCAAGAAGAATTTGCTACTTAAGCAGAATTGTTGTGACTTTTTTATGAGGAAGCAGCCTTTGCTCATCTGTTACCTGTCTAATTGTTTTTATAATATATGTGCTTAATAATCCCTCTGTCACTGGCTTAACATAAACCAGCTGCCCCGTCTATTCTAGGGCTCGGGAGTCCTTGGGAACTGCAATTTAGGTTGATCAACTGGGATTCAGCAAGATTACAGAATGGTATTTTTTTTTAAAGCGATGCGGGAATTTGCTTCCCTTTCCACTTCCAGCCCCCATGGAGGCCCCTTCCCTGCTGTCTCCACCAGGTCACAGCGCAGCCACGGCTTATCAGGATCAACATGAAGGAAGCTAAGTGCTCTGCCAGGGTCAGCCCAAATGAGCTGAAGGAACTTTCCTGCGGTAAAGCCAGGAACTCATCCCCCTTGAGTCCATGGGTGCCTCTGCTAACCCCCCTGTGATGGCTGGCTTGCCACCGCCTATGCCACGAGGCGTGAAGCATGGCCTTACCCTTGTGCATGGCCTGACACGCCGCCGCCTACCATGGCCCGCAGGAACACAAACCAGATGTAGGATGGGGCAAACGAGGTCAGCAGGGAGAAATAGGCTGCCCAGAGGAATGAGAGCAGCAGAATCTGCAAAAGGGGAAAAAAATAGGGTCATCAAACCATGGTCTCAGCTAGGTGCATGGCTCCTGTGGGGTTCGGGAAATGGACATGCAGTCCCCGGTGCTCACTCACCTTCCAGCGGCCATACCTGTCGGCCAGGAGCCCAAGCATGATGCTGAAGACCATGTAGCCAAAAAACACCATCTAAGGGGAATTGACACAGAGCTGTGGAGGGCTCACTCCCAGCAGCAGCGGGCAGCTCTGCTCTTTGAATTGTGGGTGAGTTGAATGCTTTCCAAGCAGCAGGATGAACTGCAGTGCTCAGAACCATGAACAAGGTGGCTTTCAGGGGTTAACTGCCTCTATATAGGCACTCACTGCTTCAGCCCTCAAAGCTGGGGTTTGGATGGCGAGGACTTCAAAATAAGAATATGGAAGTGAGGGCTTGTTTGGGCATTACAGCTCTGGGACATCTATGTGTGTTCACATCAGCTCGCTTTCTGGTTTTCTACAGTTGTGGTACTGTTCTTGTCCCTGAGAGGAGGCCCTAGGAATTTATTTGGTCCACTGGGAAATGTACCTTACAAAGCCCATGGCAGTGCCCCTCACAATGACCACATGGTGGATGACCTGCGTGGAGGGAACACAAGTCACTCACCGTTGTCACTAAAGCCACCTGCCAGTCTTGAAGCTGCCACTCACATCGGATGAAAGGGGACACAACAGCTATTAGCATGATCTCCATGGCTTCAGCCACCTTCAGGAACGAGTGTGCACATTAGCAAGAAGGGAAGCCACAAGGAGCCCACAGGGGAAAGTCCCTCAGTCCTACCAAGCCTGCAGCCATGGCAGTCCCACTATGTCAAAACAGCCCTATGAAGCCATGGTGCCTCTATAGTGGTCTGAGTCCTGTGCCTGATCTGGAAGACGTGAGCACTTGGAAACAGGGGCAGAGGGGAGAAAGTTGCACCTAGAAAGCAGGTATCTAGGCACACGGTGTATCTAGGAAGGCTGGAAAGACTCATCCTTTGCAGAGGAGACTTATCCAGCTGTGCTAGTGGAAGGTCTTCCACTATCTCTGAAAAAACAAGCTGCTTGGTTAGGCCCTATGGTGTGAATCTGGGCATCTAACACAAAGATGACCTCTTAAGACTGTTTTTGATTAAAAAACTCATTGCTGCCTTGGCTGTTTGCCCCAGCAGCTGGCTTCAGTTAAGCCTATGTTTACACACAGCTAGAGGCTTTTACACCTCAGCTGCAGTGATCCTCATGGATATGTCCCCATCCCATCCTTACCCCAGCCTGGCCTCATGCTTTTGCCCCACTTACCAAACCAGATACACCATGAACACAAGAACCTGCCAGTTAAGAAATTATTCAGTAGCCAAGGGTGAGAGGAGGCTAGCTCTCCCATGCCGGATTACACAGCGTTTGGGTGCCCTGGGGATGGCATGAAAAATGCTGTGGGGAGGCTGAACTTATCCCTCAGACACTATTGAAGACGTGCCTCACCAGTGCTGCCCAGTTGGATGGTGCTCCAGGGCAGGGGCCAGGCCAGGGTGCTCTGGGACAACCTGCTCAGCTTTGCCCTGAAATAGCTCTGATATTAATTGGGGCCAATATTGATTTTGGCTGAAGATGACAACAGCAGAAATTGTTCTTCAGAAGGTATGTGTGAAAAAAACGGGCTGCAATATGTGCCCATAGTGCTTATGGTTGTTATTGCACAGTAACAAGGAAAACGAGAAGAGCATTTTTCAGGCCAGTACAGATGGCTGCAGACACCTACCCCAGTGCTGCCCATGATCAGGAAAAGCACAATGTGGAACCTCCCAAACCCAATGGTTTCCACGGCTTCTTCCACTGTAAATGTCTTCTGCCCTGAACACCAAAGGGAAAGAAAGACAGAGACAAAAAAAACATGTCAGCAGTCAAATTGTGCCTCCTCTTTACGAAATGTCAGTGTTTTATATGCTACTGTGGGACCGTACCAGGAAAAAGGCTGGAAACATCTACCAGCTGTGTGTCCACTGACCAGCCACTGGGCACACTGGTGGCCAGGCACGTCAGGGGGTTGTTGAAACAGCAGCTGGTGGGGAAGAAGGCAGGCTGGGCATGGGGGAAGGACAGCCTTGTACTGAGTTCAGTACTGTCGGGACTGCGTCTGGGCAGTGGCCTACTCTCTTCCCCTGCCCAAACTGCGGTGAGGCTCAGTCCCTCTGCACCCCTGGGGTACAGGCCTGCTCCCAGAGCAGGTGGTGTCAGCTGTGGGCTGACTCAGGTCCAGGCCCTGTGAGATGAGTGCAACCGGGGACTCGAGGTTCAGTTTCATGTCTTAAGCCTTTATTTCTGACGTTTGCCCCATTTCAGGAGCAAACAAAGCATCCCAAGGTCAGAGCTGGGATGGCTTTATAAACAGACCTGGCAGAAAGCTTTCAATATATGTATACTTTTAAGCTCTTGTTTAAGTAAAGTCATAGCTGTATAAATTTTTCTGTCAGGCCATTTATCTCCCAACCCATCAACATTACCTCTGAAATGGAACGGAACTTACTGCAGAATTTCAGGAGAAAAAAAAAAATTTTTTTGCAGATACTGTTCTACATTTTCTTTCACTTTAAAATGCTTTTGAAATAGACTACAATTTTATTTTCAAAAATAAGTTATCCAAAATGAAAGAATCCTTGAATAACAACTATAACAAAATATTTACACGAAACAGAGGCCTGAGAAAAACCAAGCCAGCCCAGCCAGCTCTTCCCACTGCCTTAGGTAGCAGCCACCAGTCTGATAGCTGTGATGGGAGAAGAGCAGTATGAAGCTGATGCCTGTGGCTCCATGTACAGAGGTTTTAGGCATCTGGAGTGCCAGGACTGGGGACCCTCTCTCTACCCCAGCTAAATAAAGACCCAAATTTTTAGTCCTGCCAATACAAACCCACCTTTTGGAGGTTCTTGTCTCTCTGTGTGGACTTCCTCCAAGCCAATAGCATTTTCTGCCTCTTTCAGTGCAATGGCCATCTCAGCTCCTGGTATGGTCCACCGTCACTGTCAGGCAAGGCTGGGATTTAACTGTGAAACCTCTGGACAGTCACAAAGCAATAAACCAGCAAAGCAGCATCCTGAGGGGGATCTCAGCTGGACTGAGGCCCCTGGACAGGACGACTTTGACCTTGAGAGGATTCCAGTCTACCCATGAGAGAACAAACAGGAGCAAGAAGAGCTGCAGCTGCAAGATAAGCAAGTTCTGAGAAAGTGTCGACCCGTAAGACAAGGCATACATGTACTTTTGTCAGAAAAGCTGAGTTATAATGAACTGTGCAAATAACAAATGATCAAGATTGCATAACAACTTTGAACCAATTAGAGACACATCTAGGAAAGCTAAGGAAATGAGAGTGTAAATGAACAGAGAAAGAGAGCAATAAAGGTTTTTGTACTACAGGCTTTCAGAAAGATTTGCTGTCTTGACCGCGACAGCATCCTATGCTAGAGTGGAAACATTCAGATGTACTCAAACATGGGTTTGTTTCAGGCAGCCACTGGGAGATGTTCCTTCCCACAGTGTTTTTTCCAAAAAAAACCACATAGAAACTTCACAAGTTAATTGAACTGACAGAGATAAGGCAACACCTTGCACTGGCTGTTTTTATGGAAAGTCTAGGGTCTGCCTTAGGAAAGACTGGAGACCTGCTAACACAAGAGACTGTGTGACGACTTCCCCAGCCTGGAGATGAGCGAAATCCAGAGACAGTCAAATGATGATGCATCTCCAAGGGCTAAGGCATGACACAACTGGTAGCAGGTTGCCCCTCTTGGAGGCAGAAATTGCTACCCCCTCGGAGCTGGGGTTGAGTGAGTGGCAGAAGTGCTGCTTTCTGTAATTGCTCAGTTTTATGGAAGCACCCGCTGAGGCAGAGCCAGTGGGTGGGAACAGCCACACTGAGGAGCATGGTGGCCCAGCCTGCTCCCCTAACCCTGGCTGCACTGGGATGGCATGGCTAGTGAGAGGCAAGCACTGAACTCCGCCTCACCCAGCCTGCACCTTGCCAGCATAGTGCTTTCCGCTGCAAACCTGATCCTCTGTCTCACCCCCGGCACTGCGCTAATCCCCATCTTCTCAGGTCAGCAAGAAACACAGCCATATGTTCTGCACTGCAACAGGGGAGAGCTGGCTTCTTCCCACCGTGTTTCTGGTTTCCAATGCTAGATCCCTTGGCCTGATGACAGCCACTTTTCCTGGTCAGAAAAACTAGTCTTAATCCCAGGGCAGGGATTAAGCACACCGCTTGGTTTAACCCACAAGATTTCTTGCTGAGTGTATGCTCAGTGGTGGGGGTGGCTCAACACATCTTCAATTTGATGACAGCCTCTCCTATGATGACCTCCCTCCAGGGGTACCGGACAACATTCATGGCCACTCAGGAGTGACTGGGGAGGCTGCTGCAGGGTGACAGCTTGGGGGAATTAATGCCCGAGAGCATGCAACGAAAGATACAAAACCCTAGCTGAGATAGAGGGCAGCACAAACATGGAAAGCACAGAGTTACAGTACTCCCAGGCTGGACATCTTAAAAGCATTACACTGAGGTACAGTTATAAGGAGGTCATTAATGGCTAATGGCAGATTAGTCAGGTGGGTCACTGTCCTAGGTTACAGTGTAAGATGTGCCCAAAAAAGTATTCTATTACCATCTTCAGGAGCTGTTGAGACCAGGTGGGGCGGTGCTCCCTGCCTCCCCCCTCTGGACTATCTCCTGTCAATGGGCACAACAATGCCTTATCGCCTGACCCATCGATAACTCGCTCCTGGGCTATCTCCTGTTAATGGCCCATCAATGAAATGAATTGCCTCATGACTCGCCATCCCATTGTGAGATGCTCCACCTGGGGGGAAGGAGCCAAGTAGTCCATGCCAAATAAAAACGGAGATTTCGAACACCCTAGCAGCCTTCTTCCACTGGATTCCCAGAGGAGTTTTTCCCCCCACTGGAGTTCCAGAGGACAAGAGCTACCTACCTACCACTGGACCTTCAGAGGAAGACCAGACCCTTTTACAAGATCGCTGCTTCAACAGAACTACATCCATCACTTCAGGAGGACTGCAGCCACCATCTTATCGGACTGCTACTGCCACCCTAACAGGGTGTCAGGTTGTATTTTCTGACTCTGTCAGTGTAAACCAATGGGTTGGTTTTTTTTCCTGCCTTGTGTTATATATATATATATATATATACATATATTAGTAAAGAACTGTTATTCCTATTCCCCATATCTTTGCCTGAAGGCCGCTTAATTTCAAAATTATAATAATTTGGAGGGAAGGGAGTTGCATTTTCCATTTCAAGGGAGGCTCCTGCCTTCCTCAGCAGACACCTGTCTTTCAAACCAAGACAGTCACATACACTGACCTTGCTGTTACAGATCATTACAGTCCAGCATACAAGAGGATGTGTAGGATCTTGCTTATAACTCTCTCCCATCATTATCCTCGGAAGCAGCAATAGCTGCCAGCAGCACATGGTGCCACCAGCTGACCACATTGGCTACCAGCTACGGACCATTTCCAAGTGGAACCAACTCAACAGCAATCAAACAAGGTGCCTGGAAAAGCCCGCAAGAAGAGCTAAATCTTTCCTGTGTGGCTGAATCAAGAAGGGCTTTGCAATAACAAAATCTGTGGACCTGTTTTTCTCTTTTTTTGTTCTTTTATGAATAGGGACCTGCAAACACATTCTAGCCTAAGCCGCCACATCATGCCTGTGTCTGGTTAAACAGCCTCCCTCTTCCGAAGCCTGTGGCAGGCACAGCCCAGGGTGCTGGGAGGCCAGGCTGGGGCATGCCCAGGACAAGGATCAAGACCTGGGCCCTTGCCCACCCATCCTGACGCTGGGATACTCTTCATTTTTGCTGCGAGGTGCTGGAGCATTTCACTGGCATGCACTTCTAGGCCTCATGCCACCATTCTGGGAAGTGCTGCAGCTCTTCCAGAAAATGGAAGAAAAGCCCGATCCCTGGTGTTGCTGTGTAGAATCCCCTATGAGGCTCAGGTGCTCAAACAGAAGGGTGCAGTGCCACCTCTGGCAGCCCACAGCAGCCAAGACACCCCCAGAGGTGTCAGGATGGTGGATAGCACCTATGGGAGACCCACAATGCTCTCAAATAGCAGCAGGTGAGCAGGTAGGATACCTCCTCTGGCATCTCAAATAACACCAGAAAACTGTGCAGGCACCTGCATCCCCCTTTGTCCAGGTATTGGGGCAGCTGGAGCAAAATTCAGTCATCCATAAAAAGACAAGAAGTCACTGTTCAGGTAAGTACCCGGCACTGTACAGTCTGCTCTAGCATTTACGTCCAAAAGGCAGAGATTTAGATGCAACACTTCAGTAAACCTCCTAATGGTTCCTACTGAACCCACAATTTGCTCATCCCAAACCTTTGCAGCCCTGTTTGCCTTGATGGAGTAGCTAGTGCCTATCACGCCTCTTTGGGGAGTCACAAGTTTCCTGCTAGTTGTGAAAATACTGAATGCCAATTACACGAGCCAAAAGAACAGCAGTGACAAAGCTCCTGGTGGCAGGGAAAATAGCGATCCTCCATCCAAAGGGAGCAACTAAGAGTGCAGTGAAACTGCTGCTGGGACCCTGTAGAAGGATGCTGTGATCCCACACTGGAGGGCTGCGAGGCCACGAAGGGCACACAATGCACAATGCTGTGCGTGAGACCAGCTGGGAATTTTGTCAGTAAAGTCAGAGAGCTTCTGAACGTGATATAGGAATGATCAGATACTCCCACTATTAAGTCAAGATTTGATTAGAGATTAGATATTTTTTTCTTTTCTTTTCTTTCTTTTTTTTTTTTTTTTTGAGTGAAGTTTCCTTACCTCTGCAATATCTCAGGCACGGAGCTGCAGACCTTTCCTCTTTTCTTGCTGTTTCTTTCTCTTCTGCTGTTTTCTTTTTACAGTGCTGGCAGTGCTGTGGGTTTGGGATTGAGCTCCCAGGAGTCAGGTTTCCTCCTCCACAGCCACAGGCAGGTCCCTCTCCACCCACTTCCACGCCTCAGAAGTAAGTGGCACAGGTGGGGTGCCCCAGTGCTGACTTATGCTGGTCCTGTGGCACATACAGGTCCTCCACAGGTGCTCCCCACCACAGGGACCACCCCAAGGTGATTGAGGGAGGGCACTGGGGAGATACTCCTATTACTACACCAGCAAGATTTTTAGCTGACAGGTTTTTAGGGCAGGTCCCTCAGCATCAGCACCCATAGAAGGGACCTTTGCTAACCCTGCAAAGCCATGAGCAGCACCTGGGTGCTGCAGCCAACAATCCCCCCTCAAGCCAAGTGAAGCCAACTCAGGTGCCGTCGCCATGAAAAAAAGGGGCCTGTTCATCTCCTTAATCCTTCTAAATTTCTTGACTGAGAACCAAGCTGCAGAGAACATTCATGGCTTAAACTGCGGCAGTGATCTGGGCCTTACTGTGCAATGAATCTCTGTGCTACAGGTTGGGTTGGACAGTGAATCTGAGCTCGATGGCCACGTGCTCTTGACTGAACCTTTACTACTCAAGTGTGTTGGTGTTGGTTTTAGTTTCTTCCAACGAAGACGCTGAGATGATTTCTGTCTCTGTCTTCCATGAGGGCTCCCCAAACCTTTCTCTTCTGAAATACATATACTGAGCTGGCAGCAACGCTGCAATACTTTTATCAAAGCATATAACTCTCATGCTGAATCTCATGCTTCCAAGCATCAGGAATACATTTGCTACTAGCCAACATGTGCTATTTCACAGCTTTATTTTCCGCTTAATAATATCTAATATTCAGCTACAGCCGTTATTGGCATCTGCTGAACTAGATGCACATTCTGGGCTGCCAGATTCGTACCATTATGTTTTCATTGCAAAAACTCAGTGTGCATGCAATTACAGGCAGGTACAGATGTTTTGGCATTCCAGCTTACCAGCACAGAAGGGAAAAAATGACCAAAATACCAGTGAAATTCTCAGCCAGAGAGATGTGCTTTTGGGCCCAGGTGTTAGGAGTTGAACAAAGGGTTGCTATGCCTATTGGGTTTTTTAACCATCTCATGATATTTTAGTTATTTGCCACAGTAATGCAAAGACTGATCAGAGTGAGGTGTGAATGGAAACATCTGCATGTGTGAAAGCTGCAGGAGAAACAAGAGAGCAAGGGTGAGAAGAAAGATCTCCATGTCGGCCAAGGACATGACAGAGAGCCATCACGCAGGTAAACACTGAGGAAAGTGCTGTTCACTGCAGAAGCCAAAGGCCGAGATCCAAGAAACTGTTGACTCCTTGTGTTTATGAAAACTGTTCAAAAACCAGTTCATCATCATCAGTCTAGAAGACCAAAGAGACTGGACAAGAATTTGATATCTGGTTTTCCTCATCCTCTAAGTCGCCAAAGTTGTCCTGGCAGGAGGGCCTGGTCACAGACAGCAATGGGTCTCATGAGAAGGAATAAAAAATTCAGGAGAGAATGAGTGTGAGTGACTGAAACCAGTTTGATTGACTTTGTTATCATTTCCCTTCCTACATGGTTATTCACTGAGGTTTTTTATATCGATTTCCTACAAAATTGTGTAACTGGTGTCACGAGCTCTCAGAAACAAACACCTTCCTAGCAATGAGATGAGCTTTGGATCCAGAAGCACCCATTCCTCCCTAGGCACTGATCCTGGGTATGCCTCGGAGGTCCTGACTTGGGAAGAGTTTTCAGTGAGGTCGTTACAAGTCACATCTCCTCCAGCAATGGATAAAGTCCAGATAAAGACCCCAGGGTGTTGTATCAAGGTCTACTAGTCTGTGACAGTGTTCTCTACTGGATCTGACCACATTTGGTAGCTACATTCAGTGCATCAGCTAGAAAATATGGTCCCATTCAGCTCAGCAGCTGAGCAGGGGAACAGGCAGTCACTGCTCCAAAATCCCCCCTCATCTTCTGCAGGAAAACCTTCTAAAAACAAGGCACTCTGGAACATTTCTGGGTTTTTAAATCAGTCTTAAAAACAATCCAGATGAAAACTAGGGCTCTCCTCAAAGTGTATAAGAACAACCCTGCCTTTCAGCAGCATTTTCTCTGAATGCTCCCTGATTATAAGTGGGCTTAGTCCCCTTGTAGAGTGGGGAAGTGCCATTCCCCGTATCACAAATGCACAAGTGAGCCACAGGCTTTGCTGCGTTACTCAGTTGTTCACAGAAAGGGAGAGCTGAATAATGAATTAAGCCAAATTTTTGAATAGCTGTTTGGTACAGTAAACAACAGACCATCTTGTCACCTGCAGTATTCACGGGATAACTTGTTTTTCTTGCTTAAAATGTAAACCTCAGACAAAAAGCAAAACACCAAGAAGCTCTAAAAGGAACAGATATTCTATTCCAGGTAATCATCTTCTCAGTTACATTGCAATCACATGGAAGGGTGCAATAAAGATAAAATATGTGTTTGTACAGAAAATCCACCCACTGTTTCATAAAGCAAATTGTTTTCTCTGTGTTTGGTAATGCATCAACCTAGTTTGGCCTTTCTTGCTTCAAGACAGCTTTTTTCCTAAACAGGAACAAAGAAAATAGGCTGGAAGGAAGAAACAAAGGTGATGTGCATATGCTGAGCAACTGTGACACCAGCTGCATTCACATCCATGTGGTTTTTGTCTGTACCATAGGTTACCTATACCAGAAGAACTGCTGGCACAAGGCCATGCGTGGGTCATGGACATGCTCCTGTGCCTACCTCTTCTCAGCTCTAGCTGCAGCTTCAAACCCAAGATGTTGTTAAAAGGGAAAAAGACTTTATTGGTAACTGGTGTCCAATGCCAGTATGGCTTCTTGAGACCACAAGGGACAAACTGGAACAACTGCTTTGCCTGGGGCTGCTTTTTCTCCCTGGTCACTGTAGCAGGAAGGTGGCTCTCAAGCCTGACTACTGCAGACGCGTGGCCCATGATGACTATTCCACTGTGTGTCCTGCTGGGAATGCTCCTAGGTGGGTTTCTTCGGGGGAGCTTGCTATCAGGGGTATGAGGTTTGAAAATAGGTCACACACCATGGAAAGGAGCACTGTCACCTCCAAATCCATCAGTATGCTGTGTTGGGATTTTACATCCTCCGCGGTTTAAAAAAAAAAAAAAGCCTGTTATGGTTAACATTATTGAATTTGAAAGATTAGTAATTCATGAATATTTAGGAAAGAACACAGTACATCAATATTTCAAATTCATCTAAACTGTTTTGATTCCTCTCTTCTTCCTGTTCATTAGGTATTAGCATTTCTACAGTCTGCTTTAACAACCCATCTTGAAAAATGCAGCACAGGGGGAGTCATCTTAAGTCTCCAGTGAGAAATAAGTCAATAGAAAGAAATAAATTTGCTGCCAATGTGGAAACTGGCACACTCTTTTGTTTACGCTGCTCAAAACTAACACTTTTGTTAAGTGATGACGTGTGCAAACGTCTATAATCCAGTGCTGTCAAGCCCTGGAGCAAATCAGATAAAAAGAGGGTTGTTGTAGCGAAGCATGTAGAAAATTGCAAGCCTGCAATATGATCTTTCTTTAAGCTGGTTTGCATTGTGTGCTAAATGAAGGGCTGCAATTTTATAAGGGACTTAATCATTGTCATATGATCAACCACAGCTTGAAACAACAGCCAAAACATATTTTCCTCGGAAAGAAATATACCACAAACACAAGGCAGTAAATGGAGCAAAACACATGCGGGTTGACTATTAATAACCAATTTAATTCAAAAACTGCATCTCCTCTTTTCAACCAAACAGAAGGCAGCTGACCTGATGAAATGCTGAGGACCAGGTACTTGGCAAAGACATCAGTGGAGATACTCAGCCAAGGGTCCAGCCAGCCCAGCCAATGTAGTTCAGCTCTCAGTTGATACAGCAGTATATGTGAATGCAGCTAGGACATTTTCATCTACAGCTGCCCTTCTTTCAAGGGCCACATCCTATTCTGTTCCATCCCGTATACCCTACTTTGTGGGTAAGAGACCACAAGAAAATAGAGCCTGGTCTGAGAAGCAAAGCAGTGATGCACTGGCTTCACTCTTCTGTGGTGCCATCGATGATGCTCTTGAAGGAGAACGGAGAAAATTTGTACCCAGCTCCAACGTAGAACTTGTTTTGGAACTCCACCCTGGGATGAGCAGAGAGGGGTGTCAGTGCTGCCCGCAGGCAGGACCTACGGCCAGCCGAGAGGCCAAAATATGACACCCATGGGAAAAGGGAGACCATAACAGATGGTGGCCTCTGAGATGAGAATATAGGCTCCTTCTGGAGCCAGCAGTGAGACATAGGCAGCCCAGGGAATGACCCAGCATCCATCAGCTTTGACTTTCCATCATTCAGCCTGGAAACACTCCTTGTGAGGCCAGTTGGCAGGACCTTGCTTGCCCACTAAACTGCTTCTAGCAGCTCTGACAGCTGGGATAACTGCCTGCTGGTTGCACACTCTGGTGGGAGACAGACATCTTCCCTTCCATGCACAATGACAAGCAACTGCACCATAGTTTGGCTTGGCAGCATTTGCGGTGGGACGTCACATGGTGAAAAAAGGCCACAGCTTGGGTGCTCAGGCAGGATGCCAAGTTATGGTGGTGTGAGGGGTGATTTGTTACCTTGGTCTTGTTTTACATACTAGCCCAATGGTGTGTCTGCACCACTCTCCTGGCCATGACTGATGTCTAGTTAAGGCAGACACAAGCTAACTTGAAACTGGTTGGCCACAAAGCCAAAAACAGTCTGGAGCTCAATCTGGGCTAATGGCACAAGTGCTGACCCAGGTTTTCAGCAGGTTTTGCAGTCCCAGCTGAACTCTTGCTGCCGTAGGTAGTCCCCAGCTGTCTTGTTTGATGATAACCCTGGGTGGGATACACAACCAGTGGTGTGGCTGTGGTGCCTTCAGGCGTTATCATGGAGGTCAAGGTGGCCTCAGTGGCTCTGCGTGTTTACTGGAGCAGAACTGCAGGTTGCCATTTACCACACACAGCAACAGCCATCACAGGCTCAGGAAGAGAGGTAGGTTGCTCCAGGGAGCAGCTCAGAGATGGAGCAGGGAGCTCTGACCTCCCTTTGGAGAAGCCTCCCTTGCCTCATTTGCCAAGGGGGACTGATGTCCTAATGCATAGGTACTAGCGCAGCGTGTCTAACACAGCTAGTGTGACCACCTGTTTCCACAGCTTGATCCCTCCCAAAGATTGCTCCAGGAAAAGCTCCAAAAGACCACACCACCTACCAGTGCAGACGCAAGGCGTGCAGAAAGGCTGAGAGCCCCTCCATGACGAGCAAGATGGCTACCGTCAGCACTGCAAACGCCGCAAAGATAATGAAGATGATGATGAGGCCTGCCCAGCTGCTGTTGTTGAACCCATTGTGCATCACCATGGTCCAAAGGACCTCTGACAGTTCTGCAAAAGGAAATAAAGGGAAAACAGTGCTGAGCAACAGCTGTGGACAGACACAGCGCTCAGTCTGGGAGCTCACCCACTTTTCCCAGTTAGATGATTTGGATAAGATGTACATGACAGTAATCATGTACATGACAGTGAAATGTACATAACAGTAATCATGTATGGCCACCCTGCCTCTCCATGATGACTGGGGAAGGGAATTGGATGCAGATTGTTTTCCATTGCTTCTCTTCACTGTGTTAGAAGCTGATGGTGCGGTTTCAGCTTGGCTTTGCATCACAAGTCCACGCAAGCACACTACCAAGAGTGCTGCTACACTGGCATGACACAGTCATCAGTTTAATTTGCACCTCTTTAACGTGGCAGATAGGCAGTATGTAGAGCCTTCTAAAACTGCCTGCTGCTAAATCCCAGTGAACACGATTGATTGACATAGCCAATACATGTGTACATTAGGTTACTGTATGATTGATGTAGCTGTACTGATTGATGGTAGCTAAGACCCACAGGAGACATGTAATTCCCATTTGTTCACCAAACTACCTCTCTTAAGGTGTCATGGAGAAGTTGCAGTGGGAAAAAAAAAAGGACAATTGCTTGGTCCCATCCAAGGCAGGACATATTAGTGTTTAGGTTGCTTGCACGCTCCTAAAGACTTTATTTCCTGCACAGCTTTATGTCAACATTCACAGCACTGGTATATCTGACATGTCCTGTCAGCTCAATAACATGTTCCCAACTTAACTATCCCAGTCACCTCGCATAGATTCAGGACTGAGCAATTTTCCTCTTGTGATACAGGCAAAGCAAGGACATAGCCCAGCTCTTCTCCATCCAGATACTTCATCCACGAGTTCAGCCTTCCATTTTGCCAGTCATTGGCCCTTGAGCCATATTCAGATTCAATGACCTGTTATTTTAGGTAACAACAGATGCAAGAGATCCCTTGCAACTGCTGCCCTCCAGAAAAATACTCCTGTTAATGCCAGTTTGTAAGGCTGCAAAGGAATATGGTGGTTTTCCAGGAAGAATTCTGACATAACACATAGGACTGCCCTTAGCTAAGCTTTTTAGTTGGTCGGTTTTATTTTATTTAGATACCTGTCCTCCACGTAAAGCTAATGTGTGTTAGCTTCCACTCAACTCCTACCAAGCTCATTTCTGTGCCAAGTACAGCTCACCTCTGTCAATTCATGGCATGCCCCCTCCTTTTTTTTTCCTTTTTTGTGTGCCCAATTCTTTAGGGTGGGCACAACTCCTAGCCAGAGGCAGCACAGCAATATTAATAAAAAAACAGTTCATAAAAAATAGAATTGTTGAAAATCTGAAGTTCCAGCCTAAGGCAATTTCTAGTATTTAGGCTTTTGTTTTTGTCTCAAATCAAGAAAAAAGACATTGAAATGCTGTACATTTCTCATGGAATGTGAGGTTCTACTAAATCTTGCTGGGAAAAATCCCAGTGAAAATGACAAATTCCAGGAGTTCTTGAACCAAAGCTTTTCTTTCTAGTTTGCTGAACCAAACACCTTTCAAGTCATTTTGACACTCATCTGCATACCCTAAGGCTATAGAAATTGCCTCTTGGGAAATGAAGCTACAGTTCCCATACTTTCTTTAGTTCTATGGACTGGACTATCCATTTGGACTGCACCTCCCACCATGCCACACACCATGAGGACTATTCCAGAGAGGTGGCTAGAGAGCAGCGTGGAAAAGGGGCTCCAGCCAGTAAATGCACTCAGGAGCTGCCTGATATATAGCTGTCAGGGATCACCAATGAAAAGCAAGATGGCCACCATGAAACACTTGGATTGATCTGACCTGAAGCAAAACATTCTGAGTCACAAACATCCACACAAAGAAATTTGATTTCATGGGGAAATTCAGAGCAATAATCAAACACTAGTAGAAGCATCAATCAGCATGGAGTTGCTGGTGAGGTAATTAACAAGTAGTCCATCACTCACGTGCATGGGCTAAGCTCAGTGCCCAGAGCCGCAAGTATGATGC
Organism: Leptosomus discolor; assembly: GCF_034619465.1. NCBI lineage: Eukaryota > Metazoa > Chordata > Aves > Leptosomiformes > Leptosomidae > Leptosomus > Leptosomus discolor. The sequence continues at coordinate 156,066,511 of NC_141391.1, forward strand.
TGTGTTGGAGATGCAGCCAAGGCAGTATTCAATGGTATGGATAGCTTGGTGGACAAATGTGTCTCCAAAATTGAACTGAAACACCATAAAGCCAAACATGTTTTATCAGTTCTTCGATCAGGGCTTCCTGATTAACAGAGCAACACTCGACCAAAGGATCTTCATACTCCTCCCTTTTCCTTGATTTGTCCTGAGCTACACACAGATAGTTCCTGGATAAAAAGATTGCTTTGAAAATTCCCTGTTCTCTATGATCTTCCCATACATTCTCCCTGGAGACATACAATTCCAGTGAAAAGCAAATGTCCAGGAGCCAGCTCATATTCCAGTCTCACAATTTCAAATCTGGAATAAGATGGCGATCCAATTGTTACCAACCTTTTTGACTTCTTGTAGAGACAGAAATTCTTATATGAAATAGGGTTTTTTGGGCTACCTGCCTATTGGTATACACGTTTTCGGAGGTATCACTGAATAAGTATATCTTAGCTGAACAGTCAGCCATATCCACAGTCAATATTGTAGGTACTCCCAACTGCTACAAACACTTTTGTCACTTTTTTAAATGTGTTGCTGCATACTGCAGAAACCATTGGCAACATCTGCCAAAGGAAGACTTTTCTCCCTGGCCAACACTGCAGGCTGCCAACTTCTCAATACTCCTTTCCAATTTAAATTAAGTAAAACTCACTGACTCTTGGGGAAGGCTTGACCTTCTTTGGGTGCAATGGAACAAACCCTCCTGGGGAAACAAAAGCTTGAGGTTTGTAAGAATGCTTGCCCTTACCAGGCAAAACTAAAGGAAAAACTCAGAGGAATTCATTACATGAAAATTCAAAGCTTATTCCGCTTAGAAACGCAAACTTGCAACAGTGTGTCTTGGTATCTTGTTAAAGAGAAGGGCTGACAACTCTGCAAAAGCCTTCTGCTTGACTTTGTGTCTTCTGCTGTTGCGTCTGTCTCAATAATTTTCTGACCACATTTTCTTACCTCTTCATCATCATCCTCATGTCCTCCATGGCCACCACTGTGGTCTCCCTGGGAAGCTTTCTTGGAGTGATTGGTCTCTGGGGCATCTACCTCATTTTCACCTCCAAGGTTTCCTGAGATGGCTTGAGATTGAATCTTTCAGAAACAAAATGTTACAAGTCTTTTGTGTCATGCCACAGATTGATACCAAAATGAACAGACCATGGCACAGAACTCCATCAATAACCTCACAACGGGTAACACATGAAGGACTACATCATGAACGTGAGGACAATTTCAATAATAGTCAGTCATCACAGACCAGAGAAACTGAGTACTTCTGCTGAATGGCTTATACTACTTAAATATTTTCCCTCATAGAGAATTTTCCAATAACCCCAACTAATTTGAAGCTAGTTTCTAGTCTTACAATGCACCCTGTATACCCACCATGAGAAGATCCATCACTTTTGGCAAATGAAAAAACTGAGGCACGTTAAAGCTGATGATCTCAAATAGATGGGTGCAAATCAAAGGAATTAGCATCAAGTAAAAGGGAAATGGAGCCTGAAAGGATCAGGTGACATGATAAAGGTCACACAACTCGTGGGATGCAGACAGAAGTACAATTAAGACCTCTTGATTCATTTTAAATTGACAAAAACCTCATGACAACCCATCTTCTCTCTGTAATCATTCTTTACAGAGCTTTTCTAGAGGTCTGAACAACTTGATCTGAGCCTTACTCCAGAAATGACAGCACAGCATAAGAATAGTCCTACATTATATGCCTGTAACAGTCGAATTATACAGCATAACCAAATACGTATCTCACAGCTTCTGTCAGGTTTTGTCCTGTCACTCTTTATAGCTTCCAGCAGGTTTCATTGGCAAGGTCTTATGGTAACATATTATTTCCTATTACAGCAGTAATCATTGTCACACCCACTTTATCTTTGCTTTACCTGAATGTCAGCACAGAGAACAGACTTTGTCGCAAACATATAAATCTGGGTAAATGTAAGATGTGATCAGACAGCTAACATATGAAAATTAGGAACAGAAATACAGGGGCATAATAGGAGGTGGGGAAAAGCTGTCAGATGCTACTAGCATAAAAGCAGGAGATGGAGTCAGCCATGTCAAGCTTTCATCCAAATCCCAGAAGAATGACAAAATAAGAAATTACAGCACAGAGGCAGGGCTGCAAAGGTCTCCCAGGGACCTGGCTTTCAGTTATAGGTCAGAAGTGATTGGGTTGGAAAAGGTCACACAGCACAACCAGCATCTCTTTCTTCAAATGGAAACATCTGTGCCCTATAAAAGGTACTCCAGGCACTAACTCCAACTATAAAGAGAAGTAAATCCTGACAGACAAGTAAAGTCCTGTTAGTGTTATAAAGGAGAGAATTAATGAACAACTGAGAAACTGCAGCTGCTGCAGTTACGTGCTGAAGAGCTGGGCAAACCACAGAGCCTGTGGGAAGGAGAACTCCGTGAAGGATATCGCTTAGAGAAGAAAGCACTGCTAGAAAGCAGGCAACAGCTTTTAAATCAAGCCTCTCCTCCAAGCAGTATTACCTTTCCAAGATAGCAGGTGTCCCATTCCTACAGAGCAGCCACCCAGTGGCTAGTGGTGGTTGTGGACTGACAACTGAGTTCTTTGCCCTGTCTTGGCTTTACCAGCACTTCAGTCTTTCTAAACCTTCTCTGGATTTCGATACAACGCTTGAAGGAGCTTGGAGTCAGCTTAAGCCCTTTCCTAACAAATAGGGTATAGCCTTGAGAGCAAAGCTCCTGCTTCCCATTTAGATGGTTCAGCCAAATGTCCATACACATGGTCTTGGCGCATGTACCATAAAGTACAGTTTGAAACTACCGGAGAAACTCTGACATCAGAGAAAAGCAGAAATCGCTGCAATCAGTTTTTGGGGTCTCTCTCCTCAGCTTTGCCTTTGCTGTACAGAATTGCCCTTGCCTGATCCACATCCCTTACCATGCGCTGTGCTTTCTGGTGGTTGGCTCGGAGGATGAAAGGTTTAATTAGGAGCATCCAGGGAACAGCAATCAGAGCAAAGATGACCAAGAAACTCTGGACTTCTTTCTAAAATACAAAACAACAAGAATGGCAAATAGTTACTTTACTTCCTTTAGCCAACTACATTTATGGTTAGAAACCCGATGCCATAAAATGGAAAATTTTCTTACACAACATATACACTCCCTGTATTGGTTGGGTCTCCTCTGCTTGTAAGGACGTGAAAATAAATGTATACTGCTTAAGGCTCCAGAAAGCACTGCCAAATAGAGATGGCTGGAGACTCATAAATGAAAGGCTTTCATGTTGGAAACAGTTAATTTGCCAAAAGCCAACGTTACTGACTTGAACCTGGGTCTCCAGTGTCCCAAGTGAATGTCCTAACTACTGGGTGAGCCAGTCAGTCTGCCTTGCTTTGGTCAGAGCAGAAATGTTGCAGTAAGAGCCAAGTCATTCAAGCCTTCCCTTGGAAAACAGGGAATTCAGGATTTGCTCTATATTTGCGATTCCAGAAGGGTAAGGAATTCCCATAGCTTAGGTCTGATAACACATTGCCCCCACAATATAAGGTGTTCTTGTTGCAATATGCTAGCCCTATTGCTGTCCTAACATAACTGTTTGTACTTTAAGAAAAACAAAAAAAAACAAATAAACAAACAAACAAAAAACAAACAAAGAAAACCCCAAACTACAACTTCTGCATTTTTTTAAAGCTGGATCAGATCTCTGATCATCTTATGGTTGATGTCATACAATCTTTGCATTCAGACTACTCAGGTGGATGGTACAGACAGTTACTGGTAGGGTAGGGGGTTAGGAATATGAGAAAAAAAAAAACATCTTGGAAAGACTGGGTTGTTACAGAGCAAAACCTTTTCTAATGACTTTTTGAAGGCTGGGAAAACTGTGTTTTCCTGAACTTCACTGCAGCCTTAATGCATGGAACTGATCAGGGCTCTCTACTAACTCTGACTCACCAGCAGTCCTAAAACTGAGCTCACATTGAAGTGCCAGAGAGTGCAACTGTATAGATGTAGATGCATACATGTGGCTGGAGGTAGCATTTGCTTGCAGATTCTTCATTGGTGCTACTGATATAAAATCAAGCAAGAAAAAAAAAAAAAAATCCATGTTCCGGGCAAATAAACAGACATAACTTTAAAAGAAATTTTCTCTTAGGGGAGACTTTTTTGCTTTATTATTTTTTTACGTGAACTCCCCAAAGGAGATGTTTCTGACAAAAAGTTGCCAGAAGCTCCTCTACCTACTTCTATTTTTTAGCAGAAAATATAAAGTTTTCAAATTTTCCAAAGAAGAAATAAGACAATTTCAAGGAAAGGAGAGGCTTGCTTTTTCTCTAGCACCATGCCGAGACTCCAGGACAGCACATCTGCAGTACCCAGTTTTGCATCACTAGTCACCCTTCTTTCCTTTTTTCCCCAAAGGTATGTTAAATTGTATTAACATTCTTGTGAGGACAACATTAAGAATGAGGTTTCCTCTGCATCACTGATTGATAGCTTCTCTGTCCTACCTGTCTACAAGGCCAACACTAAAACTGGAAGAACAAACTTCTCTTATGTGACTGGCACTTGTGATTGAACTTCTGAGCCTGTTGCCCAACTATGCCCACTCCCCACAACACCTACTGCGAATCCAAAACCAGATACAGTGGATTCAAGTTGCTTGATCCATACCTGATGCAGATATAATGGAGCATTTGAAGTGTCACTGTAATTGAAGAGAAACATATTGATGAAGTGGATGAGGATGCTTGGTGCACTCTGGGATGAGTGGACATCAAAATGACACCATTTGAAAATAATCATGAAGACCAGGTAGCCAAAAAGAGAGACAATAAAAATCATCTCTGGAATGAACTGAAGGATAATGTTTATGTACTTCTTGAAGTAGCTGGAAAGAATCAGGAAAGAACTACAATTAATCCGCTAGGTATTAATACAAGGTTGCACCCAAGTATGTCAGTACTGTACACTACTTAGTCTTTGGAAAATAATGTAAGAAACATGCAACTGTCCCTAGCCAAGGAAGAAGTCTGTAATTTCAGTCTTTATCAATGAAAGCCATTATTTAAATACAAAAGCTTTGTCATACTGATTCTTTTCAGGTTTTTGTACTTGTCCCACCAGTATCTCAGCACCTCAGAAGATTACTACACTGAAATAAAAATCGATTTTCAAAAAATGGTTAATTTATGAAGTTAAGCATTATACATTGAGGAAGGTCAGAAGCAGGTGTCGAATCAGTTCTGTAGGGGAAGTCTGCCTCTCTGTCATCTGCAAACACTTTCTACCCCTGAAGGTCACTACACACCTTCCAGCTCTGGAGACCCTCTCCAGACAGTAGTGCCAGCCCCTCCACGCTATCACCATTCCTTATTTTTTGTTTGAAAATACAGAGGCAGAGATGAAGACATGCACACTCACAGATCCTGACCAAAGGCCCCCTAAGTCAGGTGGAATGCATGTATACACGCTGTGCAAGATTTCAGCGTGCTTTGAATTAGGCCAAAAGAGTTTGTCTTGAGAGACAAAAATTATCAATAGTGGGAGCTGCTATATATTTTTAATTTAGTGTACTTCAGTACTTTTGCAGAATCAAGAACGTAAGAGAGAAACCGAAAAAGAGAGTTGATCCAAGAGAACATCTGCAATGCGATGGCTGTCTTTCCAGCCTTCGGACTCAGCACTCTGTACCAACAGTGGTGTGAGTCAGTCAGCGTACGGGGCTTTTCTACTCACACCAGGTAAAGGACAAAATTCAAGTCATCGGTCTGAGATATGGGGCTTTCTCTGAATGAAGGAAACTAGTTTAATGATGAGGACTTGTGCGCTGCAGCAACACACTTGGTGAAACAAACTTACATGTGGTTGAAGAGACTGAGTACCACCCCAAAAATCATGTGCACAATCCCTATAACAACCGACATCTTCATTTTGTAGGAGTTCAGGAAAGTCAGCTTGTTTGATGCAACATTCCAGATCTTTGGGAAAAGGAGCAGAGACAGAAGAACAAGATTTTCAGGTGTTCGATCAATAATGGATTTATGGAAGTTGTTGCTTTGACACGACCAATTTACTCCTACCAGTTCTAGGAAGATGATAACAAATGGTGGAAATGTAGATGCTCCTTATAATACCTTTGACTCTGCCAAGCTTCTTATCTAAAAGGTATAAAGTATTATCCTCGTTTAACAGAGAAAATAACAGGGATTTAAAATGATGTAGTGACTTTGCTTCAGTCCTCTGTAAACCAATGCAAAGGCTGGTAGCAGAACCTCAATATTCTCAGTGTCATTCCTTGTACTTAGGCTGAATCATCTCTTTAGCAGAGGTGGAAAGGCATTAGAAAATCCCATCTGCTGCTATGGAAATTTGTTCCACCTTCACCAGAGAAGCACTGAGGGCAGAGCATCTTCAAACTTTTGTCTGAACAAAAAAAAAAAAGTCATTCCAAGTCTTTGGCCATGGAGATCAGATTATTGCCTGCCTCTCTGCAGTAACTCCTCAGTTGGGTTGGGACAGTAACTGTATGCTTTTTCTTGGTCCTGCCTTTTTTATGCTACAGAGCTTCAGGGTTGTTTCTCCTTTCTTCCAAAACTTCCTAGACGCTGAAGTCTTCTGACCACAGATATGGTAAATAAATACCTCTTTTCAGACACTAAGCATAGTACTTGAACAGAAAGGAGGAAAACAGGGTCATATGGAAGGAAAAACATTCACTTATGTGCCTTTGTCCGACATGCTTTGTCTCTTCTATGGCTATGAAAGAGACTGCCTAGCCTACTCAGCTCAGGGTGACTCTTACTTTTCCAAGATACACCTCAGGCATCCTGCCAGGACTTATAAAATGCAAAGAGCCATCCATCCTTCTGGGCAGATGGCAATTGTTTAGCCATTCCTCCTTCCCAGCCAGGGGTCCCAGCCTCTCGAGCAGGCAGCAGCCAGGGTGGCTAGCCTGAGTTAACCTAAATTACAGATGTGCTGGGGCAACATACAGAGAATTCAAATGCCTCTGACATGACTTCTTGAAGTGCACTACTTATGTCCTGGGCAGAGCTTTAGAGCGAGGTTTGTGAAAAACTTAGTACAAGGTCAATCTCTCTGCAAACCAGGGCAAGCCAGTGTTTCTTTGTGTGACCAACTGAAATGAGAGCACATCCATCAGAATAGAGATAAATTGGCTGATATAAAGATCGAGAAAGGAAAGCTTGATGTTAACAACTGCATTTCAATACATGATAAAGAGAGAGTGGCAAGAGAAGGGAAATATGACAAGAGAAGAAAATGTGGATCCGTTAACTAATACTGGCATTTACTTCATGCTTCATACAATAAACATAGAAGTTAGGACTTTGCCCTCAAACTTGTGAGGTAGCTCTGGAATGGGTTAAGTACTCAAGTAAGGAAACTGCAGTCTGGTGACAAAGCGGAGACTGCAGCACAAGACCACTCTCCAGCAAAATCAAAGTTCCTTCCTGCTTACCATTTTGCTGCTGCCTGTGCAAAACTGTCAGCAATATATATCCTTGATTGCTAAAGATCATGACGACTATGTAAAGAACAGGCAAGGAGCAAGAAATGAAGCCATGGCTTCAGGAAGGACAGCAGGGAGCTACCGATGTAGTTCATACGTAGAAACAGAATTGAAATACAGATTATCTTAGAGCACTTCAATTTCATTACCGGATCTATTCCAAATGGATATGGGTTTCCAGAGTAGACTCCTGGGACTGCTGGATCCAACTGCAGCACCGTATTGTCCAGAAGCACATCCTTACTACAAAAGAAAAGTGAAATTGCCTTTGCAGCTTAATCTCACCATATAAGCCTACGGTACATTTATGTGAGATGTGCTGAGGATTGCCACATCCTGTCACTGACTCCAGTCTTTCTGTGAACTGTTGTCCTGCACTTGTGTGCACATGTGTGTGTGTCTCTGTGCATGTGTATGTGACAGTCTCCACCACACTGATAATTGTCTATGCATCAGTCCCAGACACCTGCAGATTTTTATGCACATCAGTGCCTGAACAAACAGGCATGTTCCCGAGGACTCTACCTTTCCATTTCAATAGTGAGTTCTGCCTCTGTGTGTCAGACAAAACCTCTGATTCATTCATGACTGCATCCACAGCAGGGAGTTCTTCCCTTTCCCACACAGGGAGTCACCGTGTCTTTCTTTCAAAGCCTACGTGCTCCATTCGATGTGTTTTCACTTGTTTCCAACATTTAGCCACTTACTTCCAAGTGCTATTTTTAAACATGGGGATGATATGCCAGGAAGAGCCAAAGATGTTGAATGATTTGGAGAAGCAGTCATTGTAGATGAAGCCAGTGTACATGGAGAATATGCCCATGAGCAGGATCAGGTAGCGCCCACTGAAAAAGGTGTTCCAGATCTGCAGGGGAAGAAGGCAGTGCCAATGACCAAAGTACCTGCAGTCCCATCAAATGGTGGGCCTCAGCCAACAGGAGACATGATTGTACTGATTATGTACATACAATCACTCATAGGAAACTCCAGGTCCCTCGGGCCCATCCAGGTCTCTGTGTAGAAGTAGGCAGAATTACTTGCCAAATCTCTGCCTCGTGAGCATCTTCGAAGGATCTCCACTGAGCCTTTGGGAGTCTGGATGCCCCCTTTATCAAATGGGGGGGATATGCCTTTTTACTATGCCAATAGGGTGCACTAGTTCCCTGGTCCTCACCTCATTAGTGCTTTTCTGGGCCAGAAGGCTCTTCTCGTTAATGACCATCCAGAGTGCAAAGCCCAGCATGACAGCGCCATGACCACAATCCCCAAACATCACCGCAAACAAGAAGGGGAAGGTAATGATAGTGTATGGAGCTGCAGGAAGGAAAGGACAAGAAGCTCAGTTCCTCCTAAGCAAAAAGGCCTCAGCAGAGAAGCAGTCCACCACACCAGACCATTTCCCACAGCTGCTGTCCTTGAAGGCCTCCACGATCCCTCCCCTACTCACCAGGCAGTCATATCTAGTGCAGAACTAGCTTTATCATCAGAAAGATTGTCCAGTTGCATGACCTGCATCTTCCTTGCAATTTTAGCCTTCGTTTATTGTCTCACCGCAATAAACATTATGTGTAGACAATTGCATTCTGTTTCGCCACAGAATAATGTACTTGAAGTTTACTACCATGTTTCTCAGTCTTCTCAGCCTCAACAATCTGAGTTCATCCTATCCTTTCCCATGGGCCCCCATTTCTAGGTTTCTGTTTGTTCTCAGTGGTCTCTGAGGTTCTCTACCATTGTTTCACACTTTTCTCAGGTCCTTTTGGCCTTTTTTTGCCTCAGCACGATAAGCTCAACATATATGTGCCTTGTGAGCTTAGGTCATTTACTCAGAGCTGCTACCTCACCATTTGTTCCCCATCCTGTATTTGTGTAGTTCATTACTCCTGCCACAATCAATCACTGAAGACCAGCAGCCGAATTCTTGCGTGCGAAAATCCATGCCTATGCACCAAAGAGTATTGATTTTTACCAGCAGAATATATGGTTCAGATTTCTCAGTCAGCAATGAGTGCATGTTTTAGGATAGTGACAGAGCTCAAAGGCTTTACTTTAGCTCTAGCAAGCCAGGTGCAGGTAGCTGAGTATTTCTCACCTGGGTTCATCTCCCTGTAGTTGCCCACACCATATGCATCCACAATGTTCTGAAACCCAGCTGTGAACTTGTTGGTCCTGTTGAAGGTGGGTGGTGCCATCCTGGTGTGTATGGCGTTAAGGATAGGGGCGATAGTAGAGCCACTGCGCTCCTGCAAACACAAAGGACAGATGAAGTCAGGGTGGCTAGCAGAGAAGAATCAGTCCCACAGCACCACAGGCTGTCCAAACATGCATAGGCAGCAACATGAAAGCTGGGCTCGAGAGTGCTATATCTCAACCCTCTTTCTAATATCCAGATTTTTCCTTTTTCTGTGCTATTGATTTGTTCAGGGAAAGCTGCCAGCACTGCTGACTCGTGGGTCGATCACAAACCTGCTAAGATTTAACGCTGACCTTAAACTCCCTGAGGCCAAGTGATCATGTGACAACCTCAACTTTAACTAAAACAGAAAAGGGAGTCCAGTGTTATGATAACAGACAGAAGTCTGGACATATGCTCAACATATAAACAACGCAGTTTAGGCAAGAACTTCAGGGACCAAAACCATTGGTCTCTTACCATTCCCTGATGGAGAGCTCTTTTTATCCGGGCAGCATCAGCCACGGGGAACCAGATCTCCGCAATCACGCACTGCTGGGTGACATCAATGTTACAGCAATTCAGGATGTGGTAGATGGCCTTGATTTTCTTCACCTTGATCCGCCAGGACCACAAGTTGGCTGCGGCCTCATGCAGCAGTCGCTGGCGGTGGGACTCAGTTTGGGTTATCACCTGTAAGCACAGCACAGGCAGCGCTTGAGGTAGGAAGGTGTAGGTGGCATGATCTGCTCAACAGTTGTTTGGGGAAGGCAGGTGGAAGAGGGTTGCAGAAAGGGAACGATTCATATGAATGCATGATGTGTCCTGGAGGGCACTGTATCAGGTCTAGGCACAGGAGCACTTGACACCAGATGCACAGTGCTGTTTGCTAAGGACTCTCCCTCCGTGGCCTCAAGCCTTTGTAAGTGTAGCGGAGATCGTTGGGAGCTACTGAGATGTGGGATTGGCTCCCTACCTAGTTGCTTCCAGACTGGTCACATCTCACCATGCACTTCCACCCTGCCATCTCCTGTAGGTGGCTCTGTGCCATGAACCTGGGGCACATCACATCCACCAGTGTGCCTGCACCGCTAGAGCTACAGCCTATGGCCCTGGTGGGACTTCCATGCATCATGTGACCACCACAGTGCTGCTACATAAATGAGTGGTGGAGATAACATGTTAGGAAAATAACCTGTGTGGGTCTACAAGCACTGAAGCAGCCTAGCTGCCCATGATGCTCAGGAATGAAAGTCAGTTTGGAAGCAGACTTGCATGCAGGCTTGGCAGTCACAGGCATCCACAGAGGGTGTGAAAGCAGGGTGTCAACTGACAGATGGGCTACCTCAGGCAAACAGTGTGTCCATTCCCTCCTGCCTCCTGTCATGTGTGACAAAACAAAGGTCACAGGCAGGAGTCCCTCCAAAAGGTGTGAAGACCTAATGCAGTATATGGATATACAAGCTACTGAGCACCCATAGCAACTGAAAGTGTAATTTTCAGCGGTGTATTAAATGTTGGAGTAAAGAGGAGACTTGTACTTCCGTAACAGCAGTCTTGGCTTTCCATTGCTAGTGTGACAAGCTCCCCAGAGTTTCCTTGGTAAAGAAAACTTAATTTAAATATAAAATAAATATTTAGAGTCCTCTCTGAACCTAGTATACTGGTACTACTGTTGCGACTGATCAACTTTGTGAGCTGCTGAAGGAAACCATGCTGTAAGAGCTAGATGAAACCATTTTGGACAACATGCAATTTGGTTACAATACCTGTAGCCTGATGATGACCTTAGATCCCACCCTGTAGCCCTGTATCACAAGGTCTAAACCTCTAACCCTTGCATGACCAACAGCAGCAAGTATTTTCTGAGCCCCTCATATGGGAGCCTGTCCCCCAGCAGCTCCTGGGGGGGTTTAAATGGGCAGAGCAGAGCACAAGCACTGGCCTCCACAACTGGCAGGGGGACTGATCCTGGGCTGGTGGATTCATCCCCAGCCCCTGGCCAGCTCTGCACAGCCAGATCCCCAAACAAGCTTTGGATCTGGCCGTGGCCACAGGGTTTCAGACAGGACAAATGTCTGGGCAGGTCCCACTTAAGGCATTCAGACCTCAGTAAAGCCGCTGCCACTTACCGTGTTTAAATCCTCGATCCTTGTGTTGACTCCATCAAGCATTTCTCGGCGCTCGGTGGCAGACTCTGGACAGGGATAGACTGTGGCACGAAATCTAGCCTCAGTAAGAAAGAAGTAAGAAACACCATTTATTTGGCTGACTTTCTTCCTCTGGACTCTTCTCAGCTCAAAGGTGGAGAAACTGGACTTTATTCCTCACCTGGTAGTATACTCTTCTTATATTCTATAAAGTTGTGCCTGGTGTCCCAGAAAGGTCCAAAAAGGTACATCTATCTCTTCATGGGAAAAAGGATCCCTTTGCCTGTTCTAGCTGAAAAAGCACTCCCTGCCGCAGGTGCTACAAGGTACATGATGTTATACAGTGGTCAGCGCTAATATGTAGGTACCTTCCTTATGCCCACAAGCTGCTTGAACTGCAGAGCCACAAAACCCTCACCCTGGCAAAGGCAGCCCCCCTGACACACTGGCCGATAGATGTCCCTCTTGCACTGAGGCTGGGAAAACACCACGTCCCTCTCCTTGCACTACCCTCCCGCAGTCACTGGGGGAAGGCATCGGCTGAGCTACCGCTGCACAGCAAGCGAACACCCTTGGTGAGTGCGGGATCTGTAAGTAAACGACCCTGTTAAAAAAAAGACTTTATTTCCTGAATAAAACAAAAGAAGGATGACCGTACAGCCGGCTCTTGGCTTCTGGTCCATCTGTTTGGCTACACAGTTTGGGAGCAAGGAAAGGATGGGTGAAGTTTTTTAAACATCTAAGAGTGATATCTGTTATGTCAGCTTACATGTGGCCAGGCCAGTATAAATACTTTTATAAGCTTACCTCCAAGCTGTATTTGGAAGATTCAGCTGGTTTGTTTAATGTGGTGTAATAAGGAGTAATGTGGGCTCCTAATATGTGAGTGAAGGTCTTATCTCCATGCAGGTGTTGGATACTGCTTCATCCATGGTAGGCAATATGACCTTCTCTAGTACAGCTGCAAGTCATACTAGTGTAAAGGTGCTTAACACTAGTACAGCACACTGAGGTGTCTTAAAGCCCCTATATGAACCCAATAGAGCCAATTAGAAATAAATAAGCTCTATGTGTCTCTGAAAAGTATACAGCTACCTGTCCTGCCTGCAAAACAAGTCCCAGAGTATACTTCATGCACAAAGAGCAGGCACAAGGAGTTCCCACTGGGACCTTGCAGATCACAAGGTGCGCTGCTGCAAGGCACTGCGCCTACAGGCTTTAACTAACCTGAGGTGCTGCAGTAACTAAAATAGCAGAGAACCCTCCATTTTTTCCTGCTCTGCTTTTTCAGTGATATCTAGTGCTTGTGCCAGCCCTGCCACCTCAAGGGCATTATAAATGTCATCTTCCAATATTGCCCTAACAGGTCTGCAGGAAGAGAACACTCCTCTACAGAGTGGAGGTCTTCTGCCCACCTAAGGCAACACACTTCCATCATCCTGCAGTGGAGTTACACTGAAGGTTGCTGAAGGGCTGTCTTTGTGCATGTGAGATGAATTAAAAGAAGAAGTAACAGGGTCATAGGGGTCTATCCCTGTTGAAGAGACAAAACTGTGCATGCTCTGTGTACAGATAAGCAGCATGTTCTGGCTTTGTCTGAGCACAGAATATAATCACCACCTGCTCTCCAAAATCACTTCCATCACACACACGAGCGAGGACAGTTGCAGATTGAACAAAACACTCTGCAGTTTCCTAGAGATCAGCCCAGAGGTGTGTGTAATGACAGCACGCACTCTTCAGCTAAACTTCCCTTTCCAGAATTGAATCTCCTCACTCAACACCTGGTATTCGTTTCCAAAGGTTATTCACCCTACCTAATTATTTCCATTTTCTTATTCTTCACAGCTCTTAGTTCATCTTTAATAAGGATTTTTAATCAAACTTGAAAGCTTATTCCTCCATGCTGCACTGTTCCCCCGTTTCCAATAACGTTATTGCAGCAGTGTTGCTTTGATCTTTTAACAGCCATTTTGCATACTGAGTATCAGCTTTGCCCTAATGGCACAGACATCTCTGAAAGCTCCAGGAGAATTCAGCAGGGAATCCTTACATTGATAAACCCAGTTTAGTATTCACATTAGCACTGAGGCAGCCGCAAGAAAAGGAGAAAAAGAAAAATTCTTACATTTTCCTCCTCCCTGCTCCCTCTACACCTTTCACTAATAAACTTGTGCGTGGACTTAATGCTCATGAAATTGTCAGACTAATGTTACCAATTAGAGTCAAGCAGGGACTACAAGCGTAACCTGAGGCACACTGCTCTGCAAACAAATCTTAGCCTGCCTTGCAGGAGACTGGCTTACACCAGTCGCATGATTTTTGCAGGATATTTACTTGTCATGAATGATGACTTAGTGCTAAGCAGAAATGTCCTGCTGGGGCTGGAATGACACTGTCATCTGCTTTAGGTATAGTTAGCCCTGCCTTAAAGATGGACCAGACCAAACGTCTTGGCCTGTGTACCAGGGATGGCTGATGGCCCACAGAACACAAAAGCGGAGGTGTGGGACTACTATGTCTAAAAAACTGCGACTCAGCAAAACATCCGTATATCCGTGCATATTAGCAAGCAAAAAATTCAAAAGGGAGGAAGAAAAGACTTAAAGGATGGTTTCAAGTGTAGCCTGATTAGCTGGCAATAAACAAAAACCAGCGCACTAGCACTGCAAAAGACATCCTCTGAATTTGTCTTAAGTAGGTACGTTTTCCTTCAGTTACAAGAGGATGAGAGAAACCATTCTAAGTTCCTTTCTATGAACCTACCACCACATCAATGCCACTAGCTCATAACAACTTCGCATGTTGTGGCCCACCCTGCAGGGATCTGCTCACGTTTCCAGCACTGCCCGGCCCCACGCTCCCAGCTGTACCCCACAGCAGAAGGTTTTGCCTATGGTTTGGATGAGTCTGACTTCAATCAATAACGAAAATGCTGACAGGCATCGCATTGTCTGTTCTTTCACTCCCACCACAGAAAAAAAATATTGGGCTTTTGACTGCAAGAAATTTTAAATGCTCCAGGGGGGAAAAAATATCCTCCAAAATGAAGCACCTGAAACACTCAATGGGCAGCCCCAACCAGCTCTAAATGTATGGCCTGGCAGTTTGCAAGGACATTAGCACAGGGGAAAATGCAATGGGAAGTATTCACCACCAGCAGTAAGAAATGGGACGTAAGCAGGAAATCGTAATCCAGAAAGAGTATGAGACTCGCTGAAAGCTCAAAGACCACTGGCAGCAGCAGACTGATCCTGCACAGTGGGAATGGCAAAACTCTCCCCATGTCTGAGGTTCAGGATCAGAAACCAGTGACTGAGAGCTGGGAGTCTTCCCCCAGCTGTCCATGCTCCCATGTCTGCTTTATAGAAAGAGATGCCCACCTCAGGAGGGCTGAATTGCTCTCAGGATGAACATTGCCCTCCACTGCCTATAGAAGGCATCTTGGAGGGCCTCATTTCTAAGGCAGGAATTGCTAATAGTCCCCAAGGGTCTGTTGCTTCATGGGACTGAAATTAGTTCTCACAGCTGGATGAACTGATCTTCCTAGTTTTTTTCTGATTAAAGGCAGGATGCAAGGAAATACCTTCCCTGAGTGCACATGTCAGGTAAAAGCAACTGCTCATCCCCTCCCTGTGACCCTTCTGCAGTCTGCAGGCACTTGGCTGGCCCCACTTAGCCAAGGGGCTGGACCTGAAATGGATTCCATGACAGCAGATGGATCCCCTCATCAAATCTAATTTACACCACAACAAAGCCCATTGCTCATCAGTGTTATGAAAGAGTAACAAAATACTCAACCTGAATTATCTTTTCAAGATGCTTAACAGGGTGGAAACAAGTCAGGTTGTATGAAGCTTTCATTTCTCTCCTGGGCTCTGTCTCCGATTACACAGATATTGTTCAAAGGCCTTGGGAAAGGGTTGAATAAACTGCAGCATCATCTTTTTATGATGAAATGCAGAAAGGCTTGAGAGCAGGTGAAGGATTACCATGTTCCCAGTGCCCAAGTTAGGGCCCCTGATTTTCAGGGGAAAGATGCTGAGTATTTATTTAAAAACAGTCCCCTTTAAGATGTCCTAAGTTAAAAATCTAGCAACTGAAGCTCCCAAGATCTTTAAGTCACTTCACAAAATTTAGGACCTCAATTTCCAAATGCCAAGGTGACAGATATCTTTTATGATTGGGAGCAGCAGAGCTGAGGAGTGGAAGGGAGCTCAGTGGCAGAGCTGACAGACATAGAGCCGGAGATTAGATTGCCACCTCCAAATTCAGCCAGCCTGGGCTGACAGGTAAACACCTCTGTGGAAGTCACTGTGGCTTGTCCACAGGACTGTCTTACCCGTCACAAATCTTCTTGATTTTTTGTTTAAGCTGCTCTCCTTGATAGAAGATAATGAACACATTCTTCTTCACCTCTTCTCTCTGCAACACAATTCATGCAGAATTTAACGCACACAGAGCAAAGAGTCCAGTGTGGAAAAGATGGTGGGGGTTTTTTGGCAGCCTCTCCACTGGATTGTTCTTTTCCCCCAGCCCTAGTTTTCTGGCAGCAATGTTTTCCCTAGATGCTGCTTCAGGGACCAGGCACGGCCGGCAACTCTGGGTTATGGGGGAAGAAGCAATGTGGAGTGGAGAGGAAGGGGACTAGATGTCTGCCAGGACACAGGGCTCATCCCAGAGACACCGAAGGGAATTGACCCTCTGCGGCCAGCCCCAGGTGAGGACAGCCACAGCCCACCTCCCCACTGGTCCCCATAAGACAGCCACCCTGCTAGGGCTCACATACATCTTAACCAGGTAGGAAAAAGGAGCCGCTTGGATAATGGCAAAAGGGAAAAGCAATGTCAAAAAATTCTCCCATCCTCAAACTTTCTTGCCTTTCTTCTACAGGCCGCCTTCAGACACCCAGCTCTGGTGAGACAGCTGGTGCTGCGGTATGGCCAGGGCACCAGTTCAGCTCCTGCAGGTCACAGGCATGCATGAAGAGCAGCGTGAAGCAAAACCAGGTTGGTACCTACTGTCACAGGGTCCTCCAGGGGGGTGTCCATTTCAGTGTACCTCAGGTAGATGTTTCCCCTGCAGACTCGCCACAGTAAACGCTCAAAGGGTATCATCCTTTCCCTCTTTATTACCCCTGCTGTGAACCTGAGCAGAGTTAAAAGATAAATAAATTACAAGCCTATTCTCAGTCTTTTAGGACCTGTAATACACATGATTTTACAATCTCTCCTTTTCTAGCCCATGATAGCCAGAGCTCTGCTCCTACGGTAGGCACTTTAGGAAAGACTTCTGGTTCTTATCTCAATCTACTGACTTTATCCTGTTGTTCTTTCTTTTAAACTTTATAAGTCGTCCCCAGATCAACAGAAAAAGAAGGAAAGACAATTCTGTCTAGAAACGGGGGAACAGAAAGATGCTTAAAGTCACACAAACAGAGAGTGCCTGAATGAGAGAGGTAGGAGGTAGCAATTTTGAAGTGGTGGTTTAACTGTATTCCCTCCTGTTTTCCTTTTCCCAGAAAGTACCAGACTGCACCTTTGAAGTGCATCATGACATGCTGGTATACAGCCACCAGGGCAAGCCCTCTGCAGGCATAAGCTTTGCCCACAAAAGAGTCGAACGGGGCTTCAGAAATACCAGCATAAGCAGCTAAAAACACCAGCCTGGAAGAACACCATCAGTGAGTTTCACCATACCTGGCTGTTGTAGACACAAGGGAAAGCTGTTTGAGTCTATGCTGTCTACCAAATTTCTGTTAGCAATATACATGGTGGTGTTTCTGCTCCCCTATCTTACACCCTCAGTGCCACTTTCTGTTGCAGACAAAGCTCAGTGCAAGCAATTCCATGGCTTTTTGCTGTGGTTAGACATCCATCCCTGAAGACCAGGGGGATGCCTGAGTCCAGAAGCCACAGATGAGATGCTGTGAGATAGCAACTTTCAGTCAATACCTACTAAGCGGTCACTGGAATTGGTGGCCTGGAAGTAAAAGTCCATTTGTCCCACTGACCCGTGACCTGATCATAGTTTTGATGACAACTTCAAAGGACAGCTGCTCTCACATCTTCATTAAACAGCTACACTGAAGAGGTTGTTGAACAGCCTCTCCTAAGAAGCTGAAGGAAGTGTACCAGTGTCACAGCAATGCAGCGCAGGTGGGAAGCCTGGCCAAGCTGGGGGCCATCACCAATACACACCCCAGCTTGGCAGCGGCAGCAGCAGCAGTGCTTCTCAGCTCCAGCAGTCCAGATGTGTCTTCACTGAAGAAATCATCTGGCAGATTGGTTTCTGCCTGGAAAACATTAGTTTTAAAAAACTATTCAGCATTGCCAGTTTGAAACCTATTTTCACATTTTTCTCCTGACATTTTTTCCCCTAAAGGCAGCTTTCTACAGAGATTTAGACCAAAGGAAAAAAAAATGTAAACTATATCTTAGCAACTGAAAAGCATAAACGCCATTTTCAAAGACAGTTGGGAACCAAGTTCTTGAGCCCCAAAGTGCAAACATATCTTACTGGCTTGTGGTAAAGACCACTAGGTTTTGACTAAAAATCAATGACAGCAACACACACCAAACGAAAACGTAAGTATTTTTAGGAACCTTCCACATCTCTGTTGGAAGAGCAAAGAGGCCTCTCACCTCAAAGAAGTCCTGGGTTTTCTTCAGCAAATGTTTGAGCTCCATCAGCTCAAGGAAGTTCTGCTTCAGCGTTTGCTGGTTCTGGTTGGCTTCCAGCAGCTCAGCTTCAAGTTTCTCCAGCACTGTCTGTTTAGGGTCCAAGCACATCCAGAAAAAGTCTGAAGCAGACCAATGGCCCTTTACTAAACTGATACCAAATCTCAAACAGTAGATGGCTGGTTTTTTTTTTCAAGGGGGGATACAGAAATATTCAGTGAGCACTTCAATAAACAATGAGTTTGTAGGAAGATATTCATCAACATCAATGCCTCATTTTCCCATTGCCACTTTCCCTGCTGTGTGCTTTGTCCTTTTCTGGCATTAGATCTCTGACTCACCTGACCGAAGCACAGGCAAGTAAGTGGGTGTGTGGTGTAGGTGTCTCAGCCTGTCTTGGCACCTCTGTGGTTCCCCACAGGACGTCTCAGACCCCAGGTGACTGGCTGTCAGTCTGCTGACTACAAAAGCAGCCTACAACATGGCCATTAGCTAGTTCATTAGCTATAGTCCAAATATTAGTTGAGGATGTGGGTCCAGAAATACACCAAGCAACCATCTTGCTCATGAAGCTGAAGCCCTTGGAAAGCATAATTTTTCTTCCTGGTCACCTACATGTGCAACATTTAAAAATTACCCTGTCGGTAAATGTAGCTTCCAGCTGAGCTAGAATAAAGCAGCTTTTGCACATCCAAAAGCAAGGCATAAATATTTGTGCCAGGCCCCAATATTACTATATTACAACCATACTCCCACCAGGACAGACAACCCCCGGGTTTTTGTGCAGTGAAGCTAGTTCTAACACTAGCTTTCCTGGTTAATCACCAAAAACCTTCTAACTCTCTCCTACAGGATGGTGGGGGCATTCTGTGATAGTGATACCTTTTTGTTAATATGTGGGACGAGAGGGATGTTTCACAGGGGATGGTAAAAAGACTGGGCTCTTTTAGGAACATGCAGTAATACCAGCCTTAACCTGATTGCTGAGACTGTGAGCCTTGCCAGCCTCAGCTACCAAGTCCTTCCTTGCAGGGGAGGACTATACTGAGCACATTACACAGACATCCTGGTTCACACCCCCCTTCTCTCTCTCCTTGGCTCACTCCAAATTCTGTACCTCCATATCGATCATTTCCCGAGGCAGGGGGGTCTCTGGGTACTTTTCTAGTTTGACTATCTCAACATTGTCTTCCATCTCATTTTCCAGAAAACCTGCAAGGAGAGGACACAGAAGTCTCGATATAGAGTCATGCCTGCTGCATCATTCTGGTCAGCAGCTGCTGCTAAGCCCCCTGTCAGGACCGAGGCATCACATGAGGTGTGACAGGGGGCAGCGATAGACAAGGGCTGTCATCCCAGTGCATATGCACAACCATCAAGAACTGGACACCCAGCAGCCTCCTTTCTCAGTGAGGATGCTGTTTCTCCTGAAGTCATGGTAGCTGCTCCCACCTGGACAGCCCTCAGCCCTGGCACAAATATCCAGCGTGGCAGCCCCTCGCTTGGGGCAGCGAATAAGGCATGCAGCAAGCCCAGGTTTCTCTCCTCCGCTCTAGCAACGGCAAGTGCTCTCACGGTGCCTATGGTGGGTACTGGTGTTGTGGTGGGGGGAGCACAGAGCTCACAGGACACACGTCCATGGGATAGCAGGTGCCATGAGCTCTACTGCTTGGGTTTCAAGCATTTGTCTGCAGGCTGAAGCCTTTGGTCACATGAAGTTTATGCCAATGTCTGGTGTGCTGGTGTAAGAGTCAGGTTATCTGGATTAGCCTCCTGCTCAGCCCCAGATTTATCTTGTGATTTTATATAAGCTAATCAACCTCCTTTCAGTTCAGTTAACCATTTTCAAAACAGGGGCAACAATTTATTGCCCATATGGGGTGAAGTGGTAATTGGCTGACACATGCAAAACATTTCCAGGGGCTCAGATGAAAACATCACCATTTTGCCACTAGTTCTGCTCTACAGTGTGAGAGCACTTAACAAAGAAATAAGTCCCACACCACCAGTTGGCAGAAAGCCGACTGCATTTGACAAGTGTTTACTTACACAGGATCCTCTCCAAGGATTCGCACCTTCTCACTTCATTCACAAACTTTCTCTGGAAGCTGTTGACATTCACATTCAGCTAAAAACAGGAGGGAAAACAAGCCTGGGGCTGGAGGCTGCACACCGTCATGCTCATTTTTAACATCAGCAGAGAGTGAACGCCTTTGATGGGGAAAGCCAACATTGCTGCATCTTACAGACTCCCAGCAGCAGGGCAATACCATGGGTTTCTGTGCCACTAAGGATATTGTGGCCTTACACCAGGCTCATTTCCACCCAGCCCTGCTCTGACAGCAGGAGTCATAGATGGGGTCTCATGGAGAGCCCCCATTTTCTGGTGGTGGAAGGAATCATCCTAAGGTTGTGCAGAGGGTGTGCAGAGCACTGGATGTGCACTCAGGGATGGGTCAGGTCTCAGCATAGAGACTGGTTTTCAGATCATATTTGAGGAAGTCCTGCTCTCACCACCCTGCAGGTGCACACCTTCCCCAAGTGCTTTGAGGGAAGGACAAGCACACCCCAGGGTGCATCTCCCACAGCTCAGCCCATTGGGCAGGCACTACTCACATCTCTGAACTGGACCAGACCCAGCTCCCCGAGCTCAGCCACGCAGCAGTAGGCAGCCTCCACCTGCAGGAAGAGCTGCATCAGGCTCATCTCTTCGCTCCGGAAGACCGAGGCCATTTCACCTGCCCTCCTCCCACCTGGGCGTCTGTGGGGGCCTTGGTGGCAGCGGCACAGTCTTCCTTGCCCAGGGAGGCGCCAGAAGATGCCAAGCACTGCAGGAACATTGGGATCACTGAGTCAAGGTGCTGGAAGCTAACCCAAAGTTGCCCATCATGTCCTTCAAAAAGGTTTCTTCACCTCCTAAAAGCCTCCTTGAACCCATGTGAGGCTTCATCCCACCAGAGCAGTGATAGACACTAAGGTATGTGTGTGACTCAGAGAAAAAGAGAAGGCAGGGAAGCTACTGTTTCCCTAGGACAGATAATGAGTAAATACCCTGCCCTGTCCTCTGCTGGACCAAAGATGCTTCAGACCACTGCACTCAAGCCCTTTATTTGGGTTTTGGATGCTGAGCTCATGAAGGACTCAATTTCTCTTTGTCTTCCACAACACAGAGAAGCAAAATCATTAATTTCACCTTGCAATTAGGCAGGTGAAAGAGACCTGACTGGTTTTTATCACTCTCATTGGTAGCATGAACACAACGTTGCAGACACATCTGGAGCATGTTATATGGGAATGGGGAGAAGAGGAGACTATTTCATTTAAGTTAAAACAAACTTTGAAATTTAAAAAGCATTTTGTCTCCCTAAAGTATGGTTTTCAAAATGAGATACATGAAATATTACGCATTTCACAAGTGTTCCTTTTGTCTATATGCTTCTTAGTACTTACTTTGAGTAACCTGAACATATAAATTGCTTTTAGTTGTTCTTGCACAAAATTAACAGATTGGCACATACAAACACAGTAATTACTCTTTTCCAGAGAAAAACATGCAGGCAGATATATTTCTTGCATGAATTTTGTAGCAAGCCTACATTTTATAAATAGCAAAACAAAATCCCTTTATAACCTCACTTCTACTTGTCGACAGGCGAGGAAGTCAATTGCCCTTAACCTTTTCTTTCTCTACGAACCTTGTCTTGCAACACTTTTTCTGATGTGGATTCTAATAATATTCTTTATAACATATGAAAAAATTATCTTAAATGCGAGAGAAGCACTTTGCAAGACATTAAAGGCTTGTTTAACAGGAGCACCATAGTCACAAGTCTTTATTTGCTCAACTGTCCTGTGAGTTTTCCTTGTCTTACTCTCTGTACCCATTCACTAAATGATTTAAGACGTTGAAAATATATAACTAATAGCTTGTTAAAAGAAAAATACCATGTGCCAGCTCCAGTGGGCTGTGTAAGGATACAGTCTTTAAAGTTGGTTGGACACTTTTTAGCAAATGGTATTTTTCACAAGGAAAATGCACAAAAGCTGCAGGAGAGCCCCACTACTCAGTCAGAAATGTAAAAAAAATTCCCTAGCTCTGATTTTCAAAAGGTTTAAAAGATCATAATAATGTCCCATCTTAACTTCTTTAGACCGAAATGTGTGAAGAGACTATAATTTAAAAAGGTTTGTATTTCTAAACCTGCAGTTAACTTCCATAAAAAATGTCAAAACCTTAGAATTAAAAGAACAAAACTCAAATAAAATATTTGGAATTATCTTAGTTAAACTGCTTCAAAATCATCCAAATCCAGGGTTATATTTTTCCTTGGTAATCACTCAGTGAAAAACCCCAAAGGCTCAATTTCATCTTGATATGGAATGAGAGAAAAAATTAAAAATAAAAGGAGAAACCTCTTTCCAGACAGGAAACCTTTCTTAGCCCCGCTCTGAGGAAGGCAGCGTGTTCGCCCTTCATCCATTCCTGCAGATACAGGAGGTTTGCCCAAAGGCACCTGCTGCCAGCCATGCCTCTATCAACATCCCCCCCAATTTTTTGCTTTGGCAGAAGAACAGTTAATTGAGAAATCACTCACGCTTTCCCCAGTTGCTATTTTCCAGCAGTATTATACTGCATTAAAACACACCGGGTTTCGGGCAGGGTAAATCCCGGTGCTGTAAGTTGCTTTGGAGAAGGTGTTACTCAGGTTTACCTCTCAGCCACCGTGCTCCTTTCCGGCAGGCCCTTTCCCCAGGGAAGGGGCAAGCTCTCCCCTCGGCTGGCCAGGCGTCCGTCAGGCGACAACAGCGGAGCTGTGCTTTGGCACGGCTGCAGGCACCGCGCTGGACGAGGAGGGCAGCAAGTGAAGCACCCTGGCCAACCGTCCTGTCTCGAGCAGGGCACAGCAAATCTTTTCTTTTAAGGTTGGAACCGGTCTGGACCAGAGGAGGACAATCCTTTCTGTCCCAGAACAACCCTCGGGTGGTCTGGACCCAGTGCTCTCTGGCTGGGTCACAACCCCCGTATCAGGTCTGCGACAAGCACAGGACGTGTTGCGGCAGCACGCGGCTTGTTGAGACTAATAACAGATGGGGCATGCCGGCTCACACCGCCCCGGCCACCAGAAAACAAGCAAGAACCTTTGAAACCTGCTGTATGTGGAGAGCTATAAACCCATAAAAACTCATTTGAGAGCCCTGGATGGAGGATCAGTCGCCGGGGAGGTGGAAAACTTCTGCGCTGCTTCTCACTGGTTTTTCCTCACTGAAGGCAGCCTGGGAAAGGACAGGGAAACAATGGGAGATTAATGATTTTCCTGCAGCCAGGGGACGGGCAGAGCTACACAGCAAAGAGAGGGCTGGGGGGGCAGGGGATCAGTCAGCAGAGCTGCACTAGCCTGGGGCAATGCTGGTAGGGAACTTGATTCTCCTCCTTTGAAATAACAAATGTTGAGGGACAAAATGGCTTTATAGACTTTCCCCTGCTTCAGCTGCTAAAGCAAGGGCCCCAGAGAGAAATTCATCCCCCTCAAAAGCAATGGCTTAGCTCCCACTGAGGTCAGAGGAGGCAGGGTTTCATCCTGGTAAATAAGGTTGGCTGGGTCACTGTTAAATCTAGCACCCACAAGAAGTTTCATCTCTTAGCTAAAGAAAAGCTAATGACAATGCATGGCTATATGTAAATTGTAAAGTACACCTGTAAAGAAACGCTTTCTCAGACCTGTTTTTTCGGAGGTACCCAGTAACCCTGACCCGACAAGCTGAAGGGTATAGCTTGTCCAAGGGAACAACGCTGAAAAGAGAGTAACAGCAGAGAGTTTCCCAGCCCAGAGGTTTTCTATTCAAAAGCAACTGAGAGTGGCCCCAATTTGTGAGGTCAGTAGCGTGAGAGGGCGCCTGCTGCTTTCCAAACTCCAGCTGCCTCAAGCTGTGTGACTCAAAAAGGAGGCCTTAAAAATTACAGGGTAATTTTGATGGTTGGGCCTAAAACTTTCATTTTGCTCAGCAACTGCCCAGCTGAGCTGGCCATGGGGCTCCCTGGCCTCCCACCCGCTTCGGTTGCACCGTGCTCCTGCTGTACCAGCCACTGTCAGTGGTCAGCTCTGCTTTCTCCATCGGCGCTAACCAAAGCAAGGGAGTAGAGGCTGATGAAAGTCGGCACTTTCTGCTGGGAAGTTGGAACTTCTCTTGGTAAGGCAGAAGTGAAGTAATTGCCTTCGACCGCATGTCCACCACGCAGGGCTGTGGAGAAGCTGGTGTGGGAAAGGAAGGACATTGCCTTCCCATCCGTGGTATAATGCTAAATAACAGGAGTCATCGTTCAGTTCTCAACTGACGTATATTGACATAACAAAATAAAACAGCTTCTCAGGCTATTCCCCCCACCTCTGAACCCACAGCACGCTCTTTCCCTTGGCAAAGCTGTTGTGTTCATGTGATGAACACACCAGGATTGCTTCTGTTTTTCACCTATGCTGCTCTTATTCAGCCCCACAGGTACATCAGCTACTCCTCTATAAGCTGTCAGGGTGAGGGGAGCAGAAGTGGCCCCCAACGCACACTTCATCGCCAAAGCAAGCTGCACTATGCTGGCCGCTCCATGCCATTAGCCAAGGAGCGAGAGAACACGGAGTGCGGGGATAAAGCCATCTCTCCTACCCTTCCCTCCCCGTCTTCCCGGGCAGAAGAGAAGCAGAAAGCATATCCTATTTCATGCCTCTGGCATGTGGAAGGAAGAACATTATTTTGTAATAATCTTATCATTAAAGATCAGATGATGACGGCTGATGATTTGGCTTCATTTGGAGGAGCCCCATCAGTGGGCTCATTGTCAGTGCTGGCAGCTCTGCCCCTGCAAGCTGAAGGCAGCCCTTCTCAGGAAGCCCCAGGCCGCCTGGCCAGCCTCCAGATCCCTTGCTGAGGTCTCCAGGGGGACAGCGTGGGCCCACAGCAGGGCCACAGGCTCAATATTTGCCTAACAGTAACCCCAGCCTGGACTGGAACACACAAAGGGCACAGTTGTGGAGTTTTTTGAAATGCTAGAGCTGTTTCACTCTGTGCAACAGAAAACAGATCCCCTCCCCGCTTCTTCCATTCAGAGTAAAACCTTTGTGGTTTTGATTTTTTTTCCTCCATTTCCCTAGTTTTAAAAATCAAATCCCCTGCTCACAGGTAGCTTTATCTTAGACAGTTATTTTTCACATCAATGAAGATATCAAACAAAACAGCCCCCTCCCCAATGGACACATTGTTGGTATCAGGCTTAAGGTTTGGGGCTTTTTAAAGCCATTTTGAGGGCTTTATAAAGGCCATCTGGGAGGGAGTTCGCCCCACAAAGACAGCGGGTTGCTAACAGAGAGACCTGCCCTCCCAACAGATGCCTTTTCTAGAGCTGCACTTGGAGATTTCATTACCTACGAAGCAAGCGTAGGAGACAGACCCAGTCCTGTGGTCTCACCAACAGCACAGACCACTTAGTGTCCTCCTTGGTGTTCAGCACTATGATGTCCAAGGCTGCACAGAGCCCTTGTGAATAATAACTGGGAACTGTCAACTAACCATCAACTCCAGTGTGTCAACACACAGAGCTCAGGGGGATGCTCCCAAATATGCAATCCCTCCAGACGGGCCGTCATCGCTTTCAGCAGCATGGGGAAGTTTCATGCAGCTGTAGGTGGCTCTGGGGTCAGTATCTCAGCTATAATCACTCCATGCTGAGCTCCACGGTGCAGAATGTTTTGCATGGCTAGACGGGATATTAATTTTTGAGCTCTCTTTCACCAAAGGTCCCTCCTATTGCAGCAGCTAAATGGAGTAGCACCTCAGGTACACTGAAACCAGAGTAGGGGTGTAGCTAACCCAACCTTAAGGGTTGGATGGAAAAAGGGATTTGTCCTCTTGTCCCTGATACACCCAGAGATGATGTACCTGCTCTGCTGCGATCTTGTGGGTTGTGTGTTTTGCCCCGAGTTAAATTCTATTCTAAGGATCAGTTGCCATCATGCTGGTCGCTGCTGGGATGGAACAGGATTGCAGCAGCAATCAGCTTTCATTTGGAATGAAAAATACAAACATGTTGTCAATGTAAACAGAAAAAAAAATGAAAAAAAATATACAGAGTGAGTGTGTACATGTGTGATAAAGGTAATAACTTTCCAAGAGCCACACCTGGGGGCGATGTGTCAGGCTGATATCCTGGTCATCAGAGAACCTTAACTGTGAAGCTCTCTGTGGCACAAAATATACCAAACGGTAGGTATTACCTCTCTCATCATCATCAGGAAAAGCTGACCAGCAGCCCTACACACTGTGGAAGAGTCTCCAAGGGGAGGGGTTGGAAGTACCTAATTTTAAACTAAACCAAGTCCTGCCTTGAGAACCGCACAGAAGCGAGAGGCCAAGGAAAGAAAGCCCCCGTCTCTGCTGGTGCTGCAGCCATGCCTTGTGTGCCAGGGCACCCCTGTGGAGACAGGCATTCATGTGATGCTTAGAAACCAAGTGAGGGGAAGGCTTTGGAGAGTCTTCTCGCTCTTCGGGTGGTCACAGCACTGAAATATGAATGTGTTAGACAGAAGAAATGAATCAAATCCAAATCTGTGTCAGGAGATGATTTTATAGGGCTCCCATTGTGTCTGAACTTATCAAGCAAAGCCTTCACTTCCAATCTGATCCAAAAATCACTGAAGCCAAGCACAGCCTGTTCACTGCTTCAGAAGACTTTGGAGCAGGCCTGTTCTGAACCACTGAGGGAACACATTTTGGAAAGGCAAAGAAATGCATTATGTTAATTGTGCAAAACATTTTCAGCATCCCTCAGAAATCTGCACATTTACCTGCAAGCTGACAAAGAGTATTTAGGTAATAGTTAAAATTCAAAAGACATTTCACAGAATCACAGAATGTTAGGGGTTGGAAGGGACCTCGAAAGATCATCTAGTCCAATCCCCCTGCCAGAGCAGGACCACCCAGAGTAGGTCACACAGGAACGCATCCAGGCGGGTTTTGAATGTCTCCAGAGAAGGAGACTCCACAACCTCTCTGGGCAGCCTGTTCCAGTGCTCTGTCACCCTCATAGGGAAAAAGTTTTTCCTTATGTTAATGTGGAACCTCCTATACTCCAGCTTGCACTTGTTGCCCCTTGCCCTGTCATTGGACATCACCAAGAAGAGCCTGGCTCCATCCTCCTGACACTCGCCCTTTACGTATTTATAAACATTGATGAGGTCACCCCTCAGTCTCCTCTTCTCCAAGCTAAAGAGACCCAGCTCCCTCAGCCCTTCATCATAAGGGAGATGTTCCACCCCCTTAATCATCTCTGTGGCTCTGCGCTGGACTCTTTCAAGCAGCTCCCTGTCCTTCTTGGACTGAGGGGCCCAGAACTGGACACACTATTCCAGCTGCCGTCATTCCAAATTAAATCATTCATGCCATAACAGAGCGGTTTTGCCTTTTCCTTTCCCCTCAAACATTTTGTGCTGCACAGAACACTTTCCTGCTCCTTATTTTTGCAAAATTAACTGCCAGGTCAACTTTCAGCAGGGTGAGAAATTCAGGAGGGAAAGGTGAACCTGGAAGAGAGTGGAAGGCCTTTCCTCAGTGGAGAGTTGAGTTTTAGTTTTGATGCAACAAAGCGCTCAGATAAAAACACAGATTAGAGACAACTATGATGAAATCACTTAGTTGCTGAAATGAGACAGAGATGAGGATTATCCTATAAGGGTAATTTCAAGAAGCTCTGAGCATTCAGAGTGTTTTTACAGCATCTCTCCTGCAGTGACTCATGCCTACTGAGGCCAAAAGCGATGGCTGCTGGGGTCACACAGCCAGCCTGGCTTCCAGCCGAGCACGACACACCTTGGGACAGTCCTCTGGTGCCAGCCAAAGGATGGGGCCACACATACCCACAGCAGCGGGAGGGGGCTGCCGCAGACTGGACAGCACAGCCTGCACTCTGCCAGCCCTGGCAGCGTGTTGACATGAAAACAGGGAGACAAGACAGGTAAATGGGCCTGTTTCAGCTGGCCTGCCTTCATCTGCAGCTCAGCATGACCTTTCTCTAGGGGAAACCTCTGGTTGTCCACGTCCTGCTGCATCAAGGAAATACCGGCAGCTGGAGGGGAGTAGAATGCATTTGGTGGTGGTGGTTGGACATCAAGGAAGACAAGAGGGTTCACCCCGCAGAAACGCTGGGCAGGGGCCCAGTCTATGTGGGTTTTGCTCTCAAGTTTTTTCTTAAACAAAGGGAGACCAAACAAACCCGACAGTTCTGCACAGCAGCACACTGTTGTATGCAGTTCACCGAAGTTCCCACGGGAAATTTATTATGCACCTCTCTGCAGCTTTCAGCAGTGTGGAGGGAAAAAAAAAGAAAATTTTTAGATATTGTCCATCCTACTAGGATTGCTGCCCCAGACACCTTCCCCCTTGCCTCCCATGGGATGGCTGCACATCCCAAACAGGCCACAGACAGCTTCATTCTCATGTGAGCACCCGAAGCTGTGTGTGACCACTGCTGAAGAGCGCCAGCAACCTGCTCCCTGCTGAGCCTACCTCTCCTTCCTGCCCAATTTAATGCCTGAAGTTTTCTCTAACAAGGACATCGTGGTGGGTCAGAGATAGGAGCAAGCAGAGCCAACAGCCTGGGGAACAGCAGCAACGTGCGGTGCTCATCAGACCAGGACAACACAAGCACTTCAACAGAGTGGCCTTTCTAGCCAGGACTGTAGGAAAAAATCTTGCCCTCCAGCTGATATCCTTTTGCCAGCAACCCTCCTGGTCTGCAGGTAGAGCTGTGCTGGTGGGAAGGCATAGCTCCTAGCTTTACTCATAGAGAAGGTGGCATAAGTACAAGAAAAGAAAAAAAAGCTTTCAGCATCATGTTGCACATGGGTGATGGAGACAGTGACAAAGCTGCACTCATGGAGCTTCTTCCTAAGCAAGGACCTCAAGCTTGAACTGATCCCAACCCATAATCCAACACAGGCCCTTAAAGAAAGGCTGTTGTTACCATGTAGTAGCTGTTGGTAGCCTACACAAAGCAACTTGTTTCCTTCCACTTCTTGGTGAAAACGTGCCCATACCCTATGTTAACTGAGCAGCTGCTGCACCAGCGTGATCAAAGACTTCTTTTTTTTTTAGGCTTTCATGCATCCTTTCCAAAAGAAGCATCACTGCTGGGCAGTTTTGGGGGAGGTCAAGCCAGCAAACATGCAAAATCAAAGCCAGATGGGGAGACAAATTCTCTACCCTGATCCTCTGCTCCTTTCCAGCTCTATTAGACCACCTTCACAGGACCGAAAGGAGACTCAGAAGACAGAAGCTGCCTGGGACCCCATCAGGAAGGGCTGGCTCCAGAAGCCTTTCCTCCCTCCAGCTGCAGCAGATCCTGGGGAAAAACCTTCAGGGGCCCTCCACCTGCCTCGGTGCTGGTATTCACCTCCTGCTGGAGCTGCTTTGGTTGGAGCCCTTCTCTTTCCTCACCCTGCTGTGGCAGGAAAGTTCAAGGTGTCCTGGCAGCAGGAAGCTCCTTTGCTCCACCCTCTGCCCTGCATACTGACTCTCTGAGTTTATTGAGGATTTGTTGAACCAGAGCTGCCAGCGACAGCGACCTGATCTGTGTGGCCACTCGGGTGGGAGCTGGACCCCCGGCATGAAGCACTTCTCCAGAGAGTCCTGGGCAGCCTTCACTGTGCTCTTCTTCACCATCATGCTCTGGTATTCCTGCTCAGCAGGTATTTATCTTCTCTTATGCTCCAGTTTCTATATCCTGCCTTTTCCCCGACTCCTCTCAATACCTAATATATTACCCACTGACAGTAATTTGTTCTTTAAAAACAAGGTGGGCTCCCTTGTCTCATCTAAAAAGTGTACAGAGCTGGAATTGATTAATGCTAATGAGAATTACTTGACGTGATTGATCACAGCATCTTTCTGAAGAGATGTGCTTTTGCCAGATACTTACAGATCCACTGTAAATGTGTCTGAGTTGCAGATTGCTCCACTGAATGGTGAGGAGATAGAGGACGACAGTTACTTGGCCTTCCTGTGCTTGCTGAGGCAAGGGACCATTTGAAATACCCCCCAAGAGGCTCACTGTAGTCTGGTTTAGCTCTTACTAGGTGCTTTTTGCAGGAAAACTGGCTTTGGTGCCCCCTTAATCAGAGAAGCTGCCTAAAATAGAAATGAGACCTGTGAGCTGCTCCTTTCCCATCAGGCTACTGCCTGTATTTGTGTATCAACACCGGTTGAGACCTGCCAGATGTTTAAAGATGGGTTAGCTTTGACAGCCTGTCCTTGGGGCTGGAAAGTCTATAAACATGAACCAATGCTCTGTATTCTGCAGCACTTTCTTCCACAGGTCATACACTTTTTTTAATGATTCTTCCCAGTGCTCCCGTGAGGTATTTATTAACTCGGAAAACAAATTATGGGCTTGCCCAAGGTCATTCAGCAAGTCCTATCAGAGTCAGAAAGAGCAGTGGGGACTACTCAGACCCTTCCCTGGAGCAGGCTACCTGGGGACCCACTCCCGGCATGGCAGCAGCCATCAGGAAAGCTCTGGTCTTGCTGACAGTTAAATCAGCTCAAAATACAAAGCTGGGCATCAGCAGGTGACCCAAAGGGGGATATCTCCTGTAGGACAACCTCAGTTTATTTGCTGCTGCTTGGAAAACACCAAACTCAATGAAAAGGTTTGGTCAAAGGTCTTGTTCTGTTTTGTTTTCCTGAGCTGAAACTAAATCTGAGTCATTATTTTGAAGTCTTTGGTGAAATCAAGCTGGAACTGATTGTCTCGTTCACAGTCCAAATTATCAGCTCAGAGTGATGGTTTGATTTGAAATAGTTCTCATATCTTCTGCCTGGTCTGTGGACCCGCAGCGCATTGGAGCCCCTCCATCTGCCTGCAGCAGGAGCCCTTATCCCTGTAGGCTCTCCAGGCTGTTTTTCATCTATCTCTGCAGGTGACCATTTCATTGTGGGATACTTCACCTGCCTGATCTTGAACTGTACTGCTCATAGTGGCACAGGAGCAGATATTTCTTTTACTCCCTTCCTTCTGCAGCAGGGGATGGGCTGGTGTTAATGCACAGGGACCACAGCAGCCTGTGCTTTTCCCACGCAGGCATCCTGCAGCTGTCCTTGCATCTGATCCTGCAGTGCTGCGAGATGCATGCTAAAGCTGAGGGGCAAATCAGGTATTAGGAGGTCTAAGGAGGCTTTGGCCTGTGACACCATGTACAGATTTGGAGGGCTGGAGAGCAGCCACAGAGCTGTGCCAGAGTGCATGTGTGCTCTGTTTCTGGGTGGGAAGCAGGATAAAGAGGCAAAAACTTCATTGAAGCTCCAGTCCCTCTCCCTCCCTTACTTATTTCTGTATGTTGTATTTTCCAACCTGAGCTGGTTATTGTGCTGGCCTGAACTGGAGTCCAGCCAGAACAGTTTCAGACACAGCTGCGCCTGAACTGCAGCAAAGCCAAAGCTCCCTGCTGAGGCTGGGGTGGATCTGCTGAGGCTCTGCATGGATGGGCTCAGCCCTTGGTTCTGCCAGACTCTTTCACCCCCTGGCATTACTGGGATTTTTCTGAGGGCAAAAGGAGGTAGATGTACAGCTCACTGGCCTTGGATCTCCCGGTGCCCCTGAATGCTCTCTTTCATTTCAGTCCCTGCTCGTTCTGCCCCTGTAGCTTGGGAAAAGACGGTGGTTAATTTGAGCTCTGAGTGAGTGGCTCACACCAGGATCATACTCAGGTAGAGGCACAGTGATTCAACTACTTACAGCTGGTGCTAGAGCAGGTCTCTCTAGAGCCTGTGTTGACAGTGGTGGGATGAGAAAGCATACCCTGATGCAGCAATGTTTAGGGGCAGGAACTTATTTTCTCCAAGTTGTTTCTGTCCTACAGACCACTGCAAGGCCAATGGCTTTCAGATTTTCATGCTTGATGCCCAGTATTGGTTTTCTGATCCAACTTGCCTTTTCTTCTGTGCTTTCCTTCTGGCAGCAGCTAAAGAAGCCTCCAATGTTTCAACAAGCAACATGCTCACAACTGGGTATGAAGCACCATGTCTTAGTAAGTCTTCCTAAATAATTACTACCACAATAAAACCAGGTGATGAAGCTACACAGGCAACTGAGAAGCTGTCTTGGAAAAAGATTTATCTGTTGTCAAGGCTTCTGTTGCAGGTGAAACTCTAGGACACATTTCTAAGATTCCTCCACTGGCATGCCCAATATATCATCTTAGGTACATTCAGATGGACTCATAGCTTTGAACAGACTAATTCATAGCTAATTTGTGTGTCCTAAAGCTCCCTGCCAGGCTGCCTGCCTGTAGGCACAATGTGGATTCCCAAGAGCGCCTCTTTCCCCCACCTTACCAAGTCTTCCCCAAAGAGCCAGTCCCAGGCAACCTGAGATCCTGCCAGTCCTCCCAGAGTCATCCTCTGTCCCAAACGTCAAACATCCCCACAGTCCTGCACCTCCTGAATTATGGCACATGTAGCAAAAGGTATGCTGCTTCAAAGCACGACATGGTTATAAGGGGCAGGCATCCCTCCCCCTTCTCTAGGCACATAGAAGACATGTCTCTTGCTGTGGGAAGAGCTGCTCTCTACAGCGCAGGACAATTGTACCGTGTGCACTGAAGGCCAACGCATAGGAACACGGTCCTGCCTGACATACGTGAATAAGAGCAACTGAGCAGCACCTGCACTTGCCTTTTCCCTGGAAATGGGCAAGAGGCTAGCTGCCCTGCACCGACCTCAGGAGGCATTCACTTTTCACAGCTGACAAGCTTCATGCACGTCAACATACAATGCGTGTAGCTGCAAGGTGGTTTTGGCTGCCTCAGCGCTCCTGGGTGCCGGGGTTTCACGTTCAGCTTCTATTCCAGGCCAAGGGGTCAAGATACCATGGTCCTCCAGGCTCCCTTTGATATTTCCACATCACCACCCAGGATGCAGACACAGACCTGGGTATCTTCACTGTGCCCTTGTGATGGAGAAAGTATGGCAGATGCATTTAAATAACAGCATAAACTAATGACATATTCCTTAACTGACTTCAGGAAATCAGACTGATTTAAACAAAAAAAAGATCCAAAATGTACAAGAAAAAAAACCACGGAATTGTTAAAAATTTTTTCATTTTTATACACATAAAAGAATGATCCCCCAATGGTGGTGTGTTTTGCAGCTGTTACATGCAAGTCACAGTTAACAGCCCAGCAGAGAGCAGCCACTGCTTCTATTGCTGGCAGAGGTATTGGGTACCTAAACTACTGGACATTCTGCTGAAGGTGTGTCTGCTAAAGAACCTCTTACTCTCTCACATGAAGGTTCCTCTGCCTTGGGCTTATTTTTAATTTTAACTCGCTACCTCTATCATACTCCATTCCTAACACTGACTGAGGAGATGCTAAGCAGGTGTTTTAAAAGATTTCCATAATGGTGGGCACAGTGATAAGAGGAGCAGCTCAGGTGTTTGGCCAGACAGGAATGACCAAGTCTTGAAGACATACAGGTGAAACTGAATATTGCCATCCCCCAGGTTAACGGCCAGGCTTAGGAGAAAGATGCCAAGGCAGACAGAGGAGCCACAGGCCAGATAGTGAAGTCACTCTCTCATCTGCAAACAAAATCTGTTACATACTTGGTTTCCTATCAGCTCATTTCATTTCTTTGCCACCAGACGTGAACTTCTGCATGCAAGCGGCCATGTGCTGCCCAACGGGCATGGACGATTATGGATGGATTGCAGCAGCCGTTGGCTGGAGCCTGTGGTTCCTGACTCTCATCCTGCTCTGCGTGGACAAGGTCACAAAACTCCGGCCTGACGAACCCAAATACTTGGTGGCCTGAAGCAGGGCAAGCCAGCAAGCAGTAGCACCTGGGAGCAGTGAGGTACAGGCAGCCCAACAAAACATTTCAATCAATTCCGAAGAAATAAAAATGAAAGGGAATGGACTTTCAGCCAAGAAAGGCCAGACCTAAGCAAGGCACCTGCTGGGGCTTCATCCTCCCTGGCAGGTCAGAGCTGCCAGTCAGGGTGTGGAGCAAGCAAGTCCCTGCAAGCCACTACGTGTGTCCCACAGTGCCAAGAAAACCTTTTCCCTGAGCCCTTTCAAGCTTGCTGTGAGCACACCAGCAGCAATGAGATGCTGAAGGACCAGTTACCAGTCTACAGCATACTACCTTAAGACAGCTCAGTACATAATCTTTGACTTTGAAACAGAAAGTGGGCAAATAAAGCTATTTTCTGGAGGATCAATGCTACCAGATCCATTACTAAGCTATAGGCCAGGTTATGCAACTCATTGCTTATACTGAGTCCTTCTCAGTCACTAACCTGTGATATTTTAGTCTATTAACTGATACCAGTGAAAACACTGTTACAGAAACTTAAGGATTGTTTGGGATGGTATGAAAATAAAACTAGGTTTTCCAGTGCAGTTTATAAATGAACTGTTTTGTAGGAATTTAATGTTGGTTGTATTTATTCCGATTGCACCTGCCCGAGTAACTAAGCCAAGCTGAACCATGGCAAGCAGGTTTAAACCAGCATATCCAATTCACGCACAAAACTGTTCCTATTTATGCAAGATAACAATAAACACCCTTACTGATGGAAAGATTCTCACTGACTGGTTTATTTTGATAAAGCTTATATTGGCAAGGAATTACCCAAACCAAATTGTTAGAATCATGTTTCTAACAAGAAATATTCATGCAGGAGGATTTGCCTCACTGCAGTCAAACTATCTGGTTTGCACCAGTTTAATTTCTATCCGTTACTAAAACAACAAATCAGTGTTAAACCCATCTAGACATACACAGGATTAGCAAACCTGCTAGAGACTGAAATGAAACATAAAAAGTTACTCTCAAACCACAGAAAGCTCTACTGGAGATTTGTATCTATTAAATATCATTAAAGCCTCCCTTCAGCTTATCAATGCGTAACTTTTCCAGTTAGAAATGAAACAGATCAGTTTAAGACTCTTCAGATGACTTCTAGCACAACAAGGCACTTCTATCATGACAACGCTGTGCCATTTCACAGTGATGGGCTGTCACCCCTTATCAACCATTCACCATCAATAGGAATGAGTGCAAGTTAGACACTGAGGAAAAGACATCTTTCCCTGCCATTAGTATCACTTAATACAAAAAAAATCTAGAGCAAAATGCTGAGCAGACGTGCTAGTACCAGGAAAGCAAGTTTTGAAAGGGAAGGGCTTAATTCTTTTGTGGCTTTTTTACTGTGTGTGTTTTGTTTGGTTGTTTCGGGGTTTTTCTTTTCACATGCACCACACTACAAGTAGTAAACAATCACAAAACATTGCTCAATTAAGGAAAAAACCCTCAACATTTCAACATACAATAATTAAAACAAAAGTAATTTTCACAAGACAAATCTCTGTGTTGGCCAACTGCCTACTACTTTCCACAAAATATATGTATAATCTCGTATATGTAAAAACTTATAATAAAGGACTCTACGTCTTTTGGTGTTGACTGAAAGAACAGTGAGTTGATAGTTAATAACCACTGCTGTCACTGACAGACAACAAATCTTACAGCTACATAGATAATATTTGTTCCTGATTTTTTAGCTTTAATAGTGGAAAGCATGCATCGGCCTGAAAGCAACATGGTAAGATACTGTGAAAAAATTGCCATGGATTGCTTTAATGTCTACCTTCTGCAGATCTCTTCTTACAGTTCTCCAGCCTTATGGAGATTGTTCTCCTGGTTAGGAACACCTAAGTGCCTGCTGGATATGGTGCTGTTTTTCGTCTTTGAGGTGATATGTTTCATAGCTTTCACATTTCCTTGACTAATGCTATGAGTGCATGGATGCAGCCAGTCACAGAAGTAAATCAATTCCAGTCTGAGGAATTGTAAGCACATGATGCAAGCTCTAGGTGTCCTATAGCCCAGCACTACACCAGCAAACCAACTTCATAACAATTGGGCATTTCTGGGGGCCTTCCTAAAGCTTGCCTTTAAAAGTATAGCTTGTTCATTTTTCACTCTCTCCAAAACAGACTGCTTGTGTGCAGCTACCTTCAAAAAATGTAGCAGACTTAAACCTCAAGTTTTGCTTTTTGCAGCTTCTACCGAGGATTCCCAGCTCAGCTGAACATGGGGGGGGATGGGGACGAGGGACAGACGAAAAGACCCAGTTTTCTATATAAAGTAATGCCCCCAAGGATTTTGTATACTTGTGTTCAAGGGTGACATCCAAGTCTCAACAAAATCAGGTATACAAATGGAATATCTTACAGAAAATTTCTGCTGCGAAACATATACTTTTTTTAGACCAGTGACCTGTAAACCTCTTATCTCATATAACAGTTTTGTTTTCTTACCGCATCATCTACTTTGACATCTGACATTGCCAGGTTTGATCTTTTCAAGTCATTTCACCTCCTGTGAAGTGGACTGACTCACTTAGAAAATGCAATCATGTAATGAATTTCATGAAATACTAATACCACAAAGTGTCAGTATCCCAAAAGCTCAACTTAAACGTCTTATCTGTTCCTATGCAATATAGTACAAACCAGTAAAATACTACTTTAAAGAGATTCTCTGAGGTAGATGTTATGTGTTGTACCGATCCTAGGCATGGTGGGCAATCACAACGTAATGGGTTTGTGTGGCAAGGTTTTGGCAGCAGGGGGGTTACAGGGGTGGCTTCTGTGAGAAGCTGCTAGAAATTTCCCCTACATCCAATACAGCCAATGCTAGCCAGCGTTAAGACAGACCCACCACTGGCCAAGGCCAAGCCAATCAGCGACGGTGGTAGCGCCTCTGGGATAATGTGTTTGAGAAAGGGAAAAAGTTATTGCACAGCAGCAATTGCAGTGAGAGAGAGGAGTGAGAACATGTGAGAAGAACATTTTCTGCAGACACCAAGGTTAGTGAAGAACGGGGGGAGAAGTTGCTCCAGGCACCGGAGCAGCGATTACCCTGCAGCCTGTGGTAAAGACCATGGTAAGGCAGGCTGTCCCCCTGCAGCCCATGGGCGGTGAAGCAGATGACTGCTTACACCCCATGGAGGACCCCATGTCAGACTAGGTGGATGCCTGAAGGAAGCTGTGAACCCGTGCGAAGCCTGCACTGGAGCAGGTTCCTGGCAGGACCTGTGGCCCATGGAGAGAGAGAAGCCCACGCTGGAGCAGGTTGGCTGCTAGTGACCCCATGGAGGGGAACCACACTGGAGCAGTTGGTTACTGAAGGGCTGCACCCCATGAAGGAGACCCACGCTGGAGCAGTTCATGAAGAACTGTAGCCTGTGGGAAGGACTCACACTGGAGAAGTCATGGAGGACTGTCTCCTGTGAGAGGGACCGCACACTGGAGCGGGGAAAGTGAGGAGTCCTCCCCCTGAGGAGGAAGGAGTGGCAGGAACAACAGTGAGACGAACTGACCCAACCACCACTCCCCGTCCCCCTGCACCACTTGGGGGGAGGAGAAAGAGAAATCTGGAATAAAGTTAAGTCTGGGAAGAAGGGAGGGGTGGGGGGAAGGTGTTTTAAGATTTGGTTTTATTTCTCAGTACTCCTCTCTCAGTTAATTGGTAATAAATCACATTTTTCCCAAGCTGAGTCTGTTTTGCTTGTGACTGTAAATGCTGAGTGATCTCCCTGTGTTTATCTCGACCCACAAGCCTGTTGTTATATTTTTCTCTCCCCTGTCCAGTTGAGGAGGGGAACAGTGACAGAGTGGCTTTGGTGGGCACCTGGCATCCAGCCAGGGTCAAACCCACCACACACAAGTACAATGCAAAGCAATGCATCATGCAAAAGGAGGAGAAAAGCCCTAACAGCACTGTCAGTGTTTCAGGGGCTTGTCAATCATTACAGAAAGTGCAGAATAAAAAAGTTGCATCCAAGAGACCTGAGAAATTGATATAAAGAAAAAAGTTAGTGTGCAGAAATGGATTACACATACTTAATTTACAGAAAATGCAATCTAAAGATGATCTGTGGTCTGCTGCTACGCTTCCTGGAATATTTTTAGCTAGGGAACACATAGTACTTCAGCCTGTGGGTTATAACCCCTATTTTAAGACCAATCAAGACCACAGTAGAAGGCTGTCGTCTGTTTTTTCTGCACAAATTAAAGGTGATGCTATAGTACAACTCCTTATAAATATGGTCCACGACCAATGTCATAGACTGGTGTACTCATTTATTTGGTATTATCTCACATTCCTAATAATATCACTGACATTATAGTACCTCTAATAGTAGATTCCCAACTAGCGTAGTGCTGTCCAAGTCCTGTTGACTTCAAGGGAGCTACACATACATCCAGCACATGCCTTGTTTTGTTGTTTGTTTGGTTTTTTTCCATTGTAACTCACAGAACCACAGAATGGTTTGTGTTGGAAGGGACCTTAAAGACCATCTAGTTCCAACTCCCTGCCATGGGCAGGGACACCTCCCACTACACCAGGTTGCTCAAAGCCCCATCCAACCTGGCCTTGAACACTGTCAGGGAGGGGGCAGCCACAGCTGCTC
This sequence comes from Leptosomus discolor, assembly GCF_034619465.1. Lineage (NCBI taxonomy): Eukaryota > Metazoa > Chordata > Aves > Leptosomiformes > Leptosomidae > Leptosomus > Leptosomus discolor. The sequence continues at coordinate 156,105,605 of NC_141391.1, forward strand.
TGGGCAACCTGTGCCAGTGTCTCACCACCCTCACAGTGAAGAATTTCTTCCAAATGCCTAATCTAAATCTCCCCTCTCTCAGTTTGCAACCATTACCCCTCATCCCATCGCTACCCTCCCTGACCAAGAGTCCCTCCCCACCTTCCCTGCAGGCCCCCTTTAAGCACTGGAAGACCACTATAAGGTCTCCTTGGAGCCTTCTCTTCTCCAGGCTGAACAACCCCAGCTCTCAGCCTGTCCTCATAGGGCAGGTGCTCCAGCCCCATGATCATCTTTGTGGCCTCCTCTGGTCCTGCTCAAGCAGGTCCATGTATTTCTTGTGCTGGGGGCCCAGAGCTGGACGCAGCACTGCAGGTGGGGTCTCACCAGAGCGGAGTAGAGGGGGAGAATCCCCTCCCTTGACCTGCTGGCTGTGCTGCTTTGATGCAGCCCAGGATGCGACTGGCTTTCTGGGCTGTGAGTGCACATTGCCGGCTCATGTTCAGTTTTTCATCCACCAGCACCCCCAAGTCCTTCTCCCCAGGGCTGCTCTCAATCCACTCACTGCCCAGCCTGTCTCTGTGCTTGGGATTGCCCCGACCCAGGTGCAGGACCTTGCACTTGGCCTTGTTGAACTTCATGAGGTTTGCATGGGCCCACCTCTCCGGGGATGGCCTCCCTTCCCTCCAGCATGTGGACCGCACCACACAGCTTGGTGTCATCGGCAAACTTGCTGAGGGTGCACTTGATCCCGCTGTCCGTGTTGCCAATAAGATATTACAGTACATTGTCCAGTCGAATTCTATGTCCTTGAACCTTGCTGGAATCAGATGGAGCTCATATGATTTAGTACAAAGAAAGGCAAAAAAAAGAAAGGTTGAAACCTGGATGGCTGAATAAAAAGAAGTGCAACTGAAAAACAAGAGTTTGAACCCTAACATTGCTGATCAAGCCAGAACAGTTACCTGTATTTTCTGGACATTTTCTGAATTTCAGGCATGAAGGTATGTAGTGCCTGGAAAGGAAAGATGCACACAGATGGCACCTGTGAAAGCCGCTGGTCTACAAGTGTCTCGGATAGACAAACAGAACAGCAGGGACATGTAACAGATCTGGACTTCTAATACCAAAAGAGAAAAACATTAGCAGCAGCACAGCATTCCAGGGTAACTACTTTAATTTGCCTGGAGATAATATCAATCACATTTGACTAGTGATTTTTAAAATTCTTAATTCAAGACTAAATGGATTGGTACTTGATGCATGACACTTCAACTTTTTAGATACCATTGCTCTGGTAATGACTCACTAATGAATTACTAAACCCCCAAGGATAAAGGCAGTGAATGAATGAGCTACATATTAAGCAATTGCACTTTACAATGATTATACTTTGCAAAATCACTAGAGGGATGAAAACTGGGAAGCACCAGAGCTTCCTACTCGCATGAAACACACAGAGAAAAGACAGAGGTTAAATTCGTAAGAAAAGGTGCTCTGTACTAGGACTCTGCAGGAATTTTGATAAAGCCACTACAAAAACCTAGGATTTCAGAAGGTTATTGTAATTAATTACAGCCAAGGAATTAAATACAGGCATTCTTGGGAAGCAACCACCCCCTCTCATCCTTACCATCCAGATTCTGCTTATTTTGTGGTATCAGTGGTATCAGCATTTGTTGTGGAATTCAAACCTTGCAGGTTTCTGTCCCAGAATCAAACATGCACTTTTCAAAGAGCTTACTTCCAACTCTTATTTCATAATAACCTCCTGGAAATAAACACAGGGTAAACAATGCAGTATTGTCTCCCAGGTCTGCAAACAGCTTGGAAAAAAATAACAGCTCTAAGAGACAGGCTGACTTTTCCTGTCCAGTTTGACAGTATGAAACCTAAGGGCACCTTCAGTTAACCATTTTGCTTGCCTATCAGAAATAATGGTTTACGGGCCCCTACATCTTGCTGGCATAAAACTTGCCCAGAATTAACTTCTCTTTCCAAAAAGAAAGACTTTCTGCAGTCACAGGGGAAAAGTGGCCGGTCTGAGCGATCAGCAAATGAAGCTCTTCCAAACCACACTCCCTGCTTGTCATGGTGCCCTTCGCTCTAAAAGCTAAAGAACTTAACTAATTGTGAAACTTCAGATTTTCTCTCTCTGCCACTACGTGTGGTAAAGTCACATCCTCTACCTGTAAACCTGCCAGACACACATTTTGGGGACAGCATGAACCAAACACCATTCACGTTGTGCCAGTCTCAAACCCCTCCATTTCTCTGTCTCTCCAAAGGTCTCCACCACAATTTGGTTTGCCACTTGAGGGAACAAAAAGAGCCCGGGGCAATCTATAACCTAATTTAGACAAAGATGCCACAGGCTGTACAGACCTTTCACATGCTGTGGCAATGGCCCCTCCCGTCCAGTTCTGCTGCCCAGCAGAGACTGCCAGGTATTTTGGGGAAACCACACTACACACAGCAATCCTCCCTTCCCTTCCCCTGCCAAGCTCATAGGTGAAATCCAGCACCCTCCTGATACAGAACTGAGCTCTCTTGCAGCAGCTCTTCCCTTCAGCATTTTGAAATTAAACCTTTCAGGACTGTAGTTTCATGCAATACTACCTTTCAATGAGTTTTTCTTCTCAACTTCTCCCTTGTGATTAAAATCACTCTTGTTTCCCCCCACCCTTCTCTCTCCTATTGATCTCATTTTCCACAAACTTCATATATTCACTGCTGAGTTTGTGCACTAACTTAAACACAGTATGTCACCCTTCAACTATTTCATATGACAGGCTTTATTATTATTATAATTTTTTATTTTATTTCTTTTTACAACAAGCATATAGAAGACATTTCTCTAACTCCCAAGTCCTAGTTAAACTTTCTGCTGCCTCTGTGCTCTTTGGTGGCCATATCTTCCAAACTATGTACCCATTTCAGCTTTACCTTTATTATTCGTTATTTACTCAAATACACTAGGTTTCTTCCCTTCCCTTCCCTGACCACCAGCTGTGCCCAATGTCAGCTGCAACAACCCAAAAGGCCTGCCTTGTCCTTTCCTTCTCTTCCTTTTCCAGTGGGGAACTGGAAATCGCATTGGCCTCCAGCTGATGGTATTTCCGTAAGCTCTGCCTCTTTTCTGATGATGTCTCTTCACAAAATTCTTTCTAGTAATACCCCGTCAGTGACTTTTCCAGTCTCTTTGATTTATCTAATTATAAAGCCAAAACAAGCGGTACCCACATACTGAGCTGCGGTTGGTGAGTCACTGGGAGAACCAGAACCACCCTTCCTAGCCTGTCGTTTCCAGATCACACGATTAAACATGCAGCCAAATTAATTTTTCAGTGTGACTTTCTGGAGCATAAGTCACAGTACTTCTTCAGGTCCTCTACAGTTTTGTCTAAATGGGGGAAGAGACAGGAGATACCTGCAAAGCAATCTCTGCTAGACTGCTTCCCCTTCATGACATTTCCACATACTGTATATCTAAACTAAATCAGACCAACAACACTCAGTTCTAATGTGGCAACCTCTGGGCTCAAATACGTGAGGAAATCACCAGACTTCAGCTGAGGTATACTAACATCTCATACAGATGTGTGATAATGTTAAGTAAGAGATGTTAGTTCATCTTTACTTAAAGAGGACCAAATAATGCTCACTGGCACTAGTGTTGAGTCCTTCTTAAGTGCAAAGCTGCAGGGAACAGTGCTTTTTGCTCCTAGGCAGCAGTGAGATTATTGTGGGCGGTATCGTGTCAGTGATGCTGTCTGCTGGAAGTGACACACAACTTCTCTTCCCTTCTTTGCAGCTCTACTCTGCAAAAGCAAGAAGGTGGTTTCCAGCATCCTAGCAAATCTTCTTCCACGTGGCAGTGAAGCATATGAGGATGTAGCAATAATATCGTACTTCTTGACTGCACATCTAGAAATCCTCTAAATGGGAGATTCCTCACCTTTAACCTTCAATTTTGGAAGTGTTCTTGTTTGAAGCTGCCATCATCAAGCCCAGAGACAGAAACTATCATAAGAATTAAACTCATCCACGGAAATGCTTGATAAGAAGTGTTCCATGCAAAATGCAGGGCGACTTACCTGAAACCATTTTATCCAGGATTGCAAGGACTAACAAATCTGGTCATCAGTTCATCAGTTTGTGGATGCCCAGATCACCTGTACTGCATCAAATTTGAACGATTTCATATTTGGCAACTATGCTGAAGTACTACTGATAGCGGCTAATACACAATTCTTTCTCCTGTTTCTGTTAAGTCCAAGGATAAAAGGTTCCTGATTTTTCATTACTGCAGTATTTTTTAAATTCCTATTTCTTTGGTCAAGTTTCTTTCAGATCTGCATTTCAGAACCAAAAGAGCACAGCACATTCCCAAATGTAACACTTCATTAACTTTCCTTGAATGTAAACAATTTTTTCCTGAAACACAAACAATATCCAGCTATTGCTTCTAAACCATGCACAGCACTATAATGTTCAGACAGCCTGGATGAGAAAACCAACTTTCGAGAAGCCTTGGGACAGAAACCTTAGAGAAGTTTTCATGGGAACATGACATAGCTTTTAAGAAGTGTGCACGTTAGAGTATAACTGGAAATGCAAAACAGTAATTTTCATCTTTCAGTCTCTTTCTGCTCTCTTAATTCTCATTTTCACTTCACCTGCTCTACATGTGGCAATAAGGGGATTACTGTAAGTGAACCTGAAAACCACCACGTCAGGGATCCATGGAGGTTAGGCAATCATTTCAAAAGACTCTTCAGAGCATTTGTTCAAATGTACCAACATTTTATTCCAATTAAGGCAAGATGTAACAGCCTAAACAAACTTCCAGTTATGGAGTAAGAACTACTCTAAACAGGAGTGGCCATTACAAAGGAAAACACGTACTTTAAATGTAAAGAGTATCAAGAAAAAGTAACACGAAATCAAGACAAAACATTCCAGCTCTACAAACTATGAACGGCAAAGAAATGTATATTTTTCTAGTACTAACGTAACATTTTTTCATTATCAGTCTTCAGTGGGATTCACAGGACTGCAGCTTTACTCTGGAAAAGTCTCTTTAAAAATACAGCGCAACTCCATAGGATTTTTGCTTCTCAAGTTTCTTACTCTCAGGGTGAGTAAACTCACCCTGGGACTTGTACGTCAAGCTAGACACATCTTGCCAAGTGCATCCCAAACTGTACCAAAAAATGTGTAGGATAAATTCTCCCTCCAAAGCACACATGCGACTAAAAGGTTTTCAGTGGAAGTCATGCAGATGTGACCAGGGACAATATGCAGACCAACATTTGGATCTGAATTACCCATCTATGGGAACTACCCATCCTACTGGTATGAGCTGTCACAAGCTGAGCTTGTTCTGTCAGAGATACTGACGTAAATTTTTACAGTCCTTCTGAGATAAGCTGTGTTTCAAGGGACATTCACCGTAACAGAGACACTGGACTTTTCAAGCACTCAAGTGCACTCACACCAAAATACTGCAAACCTACAGTGAATCTTCATCAGCATTGCCAAAAACTTTCATTCTCAATTTCTGCTTCCTCAGTATTTAGGACGTACAGGTAGTGGAATACGCGAATGACAGCAGGTTGGTGACAGTAGAATGCATCCCCAGGGCTTCCCCTCCACTTCTAAATAAAACATAACAGAAAGAGGAAAGATAACTCCACATTTAAGCACCTCAAAGCTGCTACTTTTCTCTAGGCACATCTAAACAGTCCTGGAGAAACTCTACAGCCATGGTGAACTGCTTTTGGGAGTCTCCCTGATGAGAGATGTTCCTCACTCATACAGACGAGCACCGCAAGTGGTGAAGGACTGCACAGAAGTGGGGTTGTGTTATGGAATCAGCTTCAGCGGGGGCAGGGGGAGTCCCCAACATTTTCTCTCTCTCTTTTTAGTGCACAGTCACAGGAGGTCCTGGAGACCTGGTTACTGCCCTTTGCCTTCTGACAATCCATTTTCAGCTTTATGTCCATAATCAGAAAACACCAAACAGGTGTTGTTTTGTTTTTTAATCCATTTATTTCTTTGCTCCTGGAAAAATAAGGCCCACGACATGTTTCCATCTCAAAGTCACAAAAGTTTTTCATCCTGCCACTTCGAAGCTCTTGGCCAAGATATGTTTTTTTCAAGGACTGGCACCTGTTAACAAAGAACTGCTAGATAAGGCATGGAATGGGAAACACCCATTTCTTCCTTGAGCTGAAAAATTGTTGAAGCTGGAAAAGGGGAGAATGTAGTGAGGGTGAGGGTTAAAAAAAATTAGTTTAACTGCCTACTGCCATCCACATCACACAACTGGTGACTTCACTTGGGCCCAAATACATACCAGCTTCCTTGTGTAATCCATCTAATGTGTTTTCAAGCCGTGGGTTAACACACAACAGCGTCAGCTCTTCTTGGGAAGTTATGATCCCTGTAAACAGCCTCTTTCTAAGATAACGCTGTAACCCTGCTGTCAGCGCTCTAATTTAAAGGCACTGGCTTCAGCACTTGGTAGCAGCACACAGTTTTGAGTAATCAATCTAGTTACATATTAATGTGCATTTAATTTAGGTGTGTGATATCAGGGTAGCCAACACCTCGCCAACCACTCCTTTGGGTGCAGAGGTGATATAGTGACATACAGACCTTGTGTGACGCTGCTGCTCTCCAACCACTATATATGAAGTGTTCCTGTTCCAAACAGGAATTATCCCCATGTTGGGGGGATAGCTCAAGGGTGAAGCCTGTTCCAAACCACTGCAAGCACAGTACATTGCAAAAGGTCAGTGACACACCAGTTATTGCTCCAAAGTGCACAAATTTAACATTGTGAGTCCAGCACCTATGCAATTCACTCCTCCTAAAAGCAAGGAGTTTTCTTTCCCAAGTCACATGCCCACAGTCACTGTCAGGACCATGAGTGACATCCTGCTAGAGAATATTTAATAGTACTGAAGTGTGCTCCGCCTTTCAAACTGAGTGTATGAAAAATAATGGTAAAATTTCACTTAGCTCCAAAGATAATCAAGAAGCAGGCTAGAGGTCAACATTTTGGCCATGAAAAGCAAAAAAAAAAAATCAACCAAGCTAAATTATGTAGCTCTCATCTCGCCAAGTTCTTCTATATGCCACACTAAACACAGACTAAATACAAATGTCAAGGAAAATTGTGAAGAAAGAGAAGAGCCTGAGGATTCCATGAACCAGATGGTTTAGTCATGGAAATGGCTGTAACTGTTGGTAACAGCTTTCTGTGCCTGTATCAACCTCTCATCTGATCCGTGATTTCAGAAACTGGCAGACCAATTAACAGATACTTAAATTCAGGATACTTAAAGTTTCAGAAAAAAAGGTTTGAGTCTGCCCTCCCCCCCCCCCTCTTTAATAGGGCAATAAAAATAATTGGCAAAAGAGCTCAAGCACATGGGAATGCAGAAGCTTATACATTTTTTTCCCTGAATTCCCAAGTGGAAATACACATTTTGGCACATGCATTCCACAGGGCCCTTTTGTAGCACATCAAAACTTCAGCTTTTCCTCTGGCTGCAGAAAGTAAAGTGTGGGTCTCCCTTGTTAAGACCATCCTTGGAACTGGCACCTTATGTGTTACTTTTCTTACTATACGAAGATACAGACTATGCCATACCATTTCCTTGTGAATACTAGATCATGTCTCCAGCCAGTTGGAGAATGTAACTTCCAAACACAGCTACCTGTCTTACATTTTGCTGTTCTGCCCTATGAACTTGTAAGGTTTTAAAGAGAGATTTTTGAATCCGAAAGCTTCTTTCATTTACCAGTACATATTTGTCCTGTATGGGTTCTTCATAAGATTTGGGACCGAAAAGAAAGAGGATACTCTTCCAAACAGAAAAATATGGAATATCATAATAGCATCACAATCACTAGTAAAAATAAATGAGAAATGGCTTATGTACCTCTAACTTTCAAAGCCCTTATTTCATATTCCTTCTTAAATAGCTGGAACTAGTAACCAGACAATGAACTTGCTTTTTAGAAGCCCACATTTTCTTGAAATGAAGTCACAGTAACGTGCTAATATTATAAGCACTGGCCTCTGACCTCACCGCAGAATTGAGCTGGAGAAGGATGCGGGCTCTGAAAGAGATGGTTTTAATGGGAACAGTCAGCCTTCAGCATTGTCAAAAAGACCAAACGAACATTGCTCGACACACTCTTCATTCTGCAAGACCTGACATTTTGCAGAAGTCTTGGCATTATTCATGTTTACAAACTTGGCAGAAAATAAATGTTTCTTTATTTTTATCCCAGAAGTGATTATCACACAGAAAGCTTAAAAAATTCAAAACATAACAACCCGTTGGTACTGCTGTTCACAACCATGCTGCTGTTCTGACTCCATTCAAACCTCAACCAGTGCCCATGAGGTTTATGTATTGGCCAAGGAACTGGAAATTAATTTAGACTCCTTCACTACAGTAAGTCCCTTAAAACAATTTCATATAGCCTTTTGATGATCGTGGGTAAACAGAAAACCAACTGAGCTTCCCAATAAAGAGGGGAAATATACTACCTTTTTTTTCCCCCACATCAGTGAGCAGCCAGTTGCTTCCCAGTTTTGGCTTTGGCAATGAATATTACGTAGACCTTCCATGAACAAGGTACATAAGGTTCTTCCGTGGCGTCCTCCTACCTGTTTTCATTTCAATCTGAGTTAGTCCTGTCACAGTTTTCGAACCGTGTGCTGGAACCAGGAACAGATTTGGTAGCCAACGACCACCACAGCATACCAGTGTTATACACCTGTATTTTACCAATGGTATTTCTACCCCAGTGAGGCAAACGCCACCCTACCCTGATCAACTGCCCAACCATCTCTTTGGTGGACTACTGTTCCTTAGACCTTTTACTACTACCATCTGCTAGCAATAGTAACCAAATAGCTAGTAACCAAATAGTTTTGCTTTCCATTTTTCTAGGGCAAGGCTCCCAAGCCTCCTCATGAACACTGAGCTTACCAGCTTACCCTCTATCTCTGTGCCAGTCTGTTAGCTTTAGTTTAGTCTGATCTGAAAATAAAAACACTCCAACAAATCATGACTTAAGTAAAATTTTTGTATGTATTATGTCAGTTACAGTTATGTAATGGGCAAACATTAGTAAATTCGTAGCTAATATTAAATTAAAACTCTGGAAAAAAACAGCGACGAACAGTTCCATGGCACGTACCATTCTTACCATGGGGATAATGCTTACCCTTTGTCCAAAGGGACAGTGGAAACAAGTATAAATATAGAAACTGTCTCAAAACTGCAAACCTAAGCCTATGTTAATGCTCTAAACTGTCACTGACTTTCACTAAAATTATTCAGATCCAAACATAAGCAATGATTTAGGACATCAATTTATAACGTAATGCTGGTGACCCTGTACCAGTCAGGCTGGACCGGTTTCTGTCCACAAAGCAAACTACAGAGTAGCAATATTTTATCGCTGGTCTTGCAAGAGCATATAGTATGTAAATAGATTTTTTTAAAGATACACATACACATTTCCCCAAATTCAACTGTGGCTGAGTACTCCTCTCCTAGTTTTCAATAATTTTTAACAAAATAAATACCAAGCCCTTTCTGTTTGGATGCTTTGCTCTGTTTTTTCCAGCCTGAATGAGTCTACAGATATTTTCTTAGTTATACAAGGCCAATGTTTCACTTTGCAAACATTGAAGATGAAGGAACACTTGAAGCTTCAGCACCAGAAGGAAAACAAGGAAGAGTGCAGAGGGTAGCTCCATTCGGAAGCACAGAGCTATAACAATTATTGTTCCAGTTTGTTACAAGTAGCTCAAAGACTTTTATTCAACATAGTCCCACTGTTCCTGACAACCAAAGTGATTCTTACGCGGGATCACACCTTGAACACCCTTGAGCTGATACAGTTTGTAATCTTGCAGAACAGCAACAGAAACCAGTTCCCCAGAAGCACTGGAGAGATCAGAATACTTGTCTTGCAAAATGTCATCTCAGTTTATTCAAACCTTCACCTGCTTCCTTAGAAAAAGGAGTCTATCATACTTGAAGTTTGTTCCTGTGGGTTTTTTTGTTGCTGGAGTGTTGACTTCTTGACCTAAGGTTTTACTTACTTGTTAGGCTGAATGAGGGTAGAGAGAGAAGAGGAGCACCGTAATATTAGAAGATTAATTAATATTACTTGTGATGACACTGACGATTTTCCCTGTTTGTCCCCCATCTCTCCTTACTATCCTCATTTTGCTGCCTTTTTTCTTTTTTTTTCCAGAGTGTTGTCAACAGAGCTGTGAAATTTCATTCTTTTGAGAGAACAACATTTACTGAATTCCTCTAAGTCTTTGCTTCCATAGGAAGCAGATACCTGGCAGATTTGCAAGGGAATGCTAAATCAACTATGGAAGTTCTGCACTGTTGTCTGTTTCTGAGAAAGTCGTAGAAGTTCTTCTCTAATTGCTTTGATAAGAGAGGCTGAAGAGTGACCTGGCTGGAGGTCCTCAGTGGAACTGGTGGTGTAGCAAAGGCCCTGGCCCTGAAGGTTGTTGTGTGGAAGCTGAGCAGGGGGTGCCGAAGGCTGCCTGGCTGAAGTCCTCGGCATCTGGAATACTGGTGAGGAGGAATATTCTTGGTGTCCATGCATAGGCGTCTGGAAAAAGGTAGGAAGCATTATTGTACTTTCTGAACAAACGTGATAATCCCAGAAAAGACAAGAAAGCAAAAAGGCAAAGAACAGAGGGAAAGCAGCATGGAGATGCTTCTATCTGCTGCCACTGTTCTTCTGTTGTATGAATGAGTGATTCCTTTTATGGAGCACAAAACAACAAGTGTACACAAAATTGTTGGACTGCCTCAAGTTCAGGGATTTTCAAAATCTCTTCGAGCATCTATTAAAATGTCTGACCCCCTTTCTAATCTATGATACGTTTAGAAACTGAAGTGGAAGGAGGTGGGAAGAAAACCCACAGAACTGGAAGTCAACAGAACTGGCTTCTCTTTCCTTGTCTTCCCATTAACTTCCTAAAAGGCAACAGGCAAATCACTCTCCTCCCAGCTGTCATTTCTCCGTACTATCTATAGAGATACTACTACTTTCACCTTCCCCTTCTCTGCCTGGCTTGCCTCTTCAGCCTGTACACTTGTGAGGACCCTGTGACTGACCAGTGCCCAGAAAAACACGGTCAACAGAAGCAGCAGAAGGAGAAAATTATTGAAATTGGAAAGACTAGATGATTCTATACCCAACAGCTGTTTTACATACCTAAGAAACACTATCCCACCAGTTTAGGGACAATCCTTGTTTCAGGGTACAAAGGGGTTAATTCTGCACTTGTTTAGTAACATATATTTTCTAACAGGAGAGAAATAAAACAGAAGCCTGAGTTTATGGGCTTGTCTATCTGGAAAAAGAATCTGCTTACACTAAAACAAAGCATGAATTTACAGAACACTGAGCGACTGCACTGACTCCCAGTATGGACACAAACGAGGTACATTTTGAAAAATCTAAACTCCAGCTGACATCCCTAAAGCAAGTTTCCTGTTGCCCCATATTGCTGAAGGCTGAGACACAGCCAGAAGAAAACAGCGGACACAAAGGACTTGAACACACCCTGCTGAACACACAACTGGGAGCAAAGCAGCGTAATCCCCTTTCAAAGGGTCTGCGCTGGGGATGAGGAGCAGCTAGCTGCAGCAAGTTCAGGTCACAGTTACCACAATTTAGTGAGCCCTTACTTTCTCAGTGGATAAGCCTTAAGTGGTAGCAGAGAGAGCAATCTGATGAGGGAAGAAAGGACAGCGAGGTCAGCTAGAAGAGGATTTGGGAGTGAGGGGGAAGGGAATGAAGGGATTACAAAGCAGAGCCTGGGAGGGATATGGAGGACCAAGGGTGACTATGGCAGCAGTGTGCAGGGAACACAAAAATGCACAAGAGTATGCTCCTTGACAATTCTTATAATATAAATAAATAAAATCTAAGCCATTTTGTCTGAAGTAGAACTAATAATAGATTCTGGCTCTCTTGCACAGCTCATGTACAGCACTCATTGTTTACACGGTTAATTTGGGGAGAGAGGAAGGAAAAGAGGCTTTAATAGAAGAATGATAGGTAAAGAAGGTTTTCCAAGTAACATCCTGTATTACCTCTTATAAAAGGGAGGTGATTTTGGTATCAGAAAGGAATGAATGGGTCTCTTGATTGTTCAGAATTATTCATTTGGCAGTGAAACCTGAAACTAATTCATATGTGCAGTCTAGAGTTAGCAAACCCAACAAGTTCTCTGTGGGTTTATAGAAAAGAGGTGACATAAATATTAAAAGCAAACATTCCTTGACACATGAATCTTAACAGCAACCTAAATTATGTTCAGGTTACTTTCGCATTAAAATGCATTATGTGATTCAGCTCCTATCTCATACTGCACTGAATTAGCACCATAAGAATAGTTTCTTAAGGGAAGTTAGGAAGAACATCTGATGACTGCAGTGGCTGTTTTTTTAACATTAAGGCTATAAAAGTTTTCATATGTATACCTTAGAAAAATGAAAGTGTGTATTTCTGTGATCTCATATATAACATCAGAATTCAACAGGTCTGAGAACTTTCAAGACCAGATTGGTTTAGAAACCTAAACTATACTAAAATACAACAGCAAAGGAAGGAGAGTAAAAAGGTTGGAAGAATTTTTGCTAGGGCTCACCTAATAATGCCTTTTTTCTTTTAAATGGGAATAATTCTTTGGGAAAAAAAAAAAAAGAAAGAATTCCTCATAGGAAAAGGAAAGTGCAGGCACTAGGTGAACTCTCCTACAACTAAATTACACCATACTCAGATAGTCTTAGTCCATGATCTCCTCCTCTTTCTTTTCTTTAAAACAAACAAACAAAAACACTCTAAAAAAAAAATAATCACATTGCAGTAACATCCAGTGCTCTATGGGCACAAACTGCAGCACAGGAAGTTCCATCCGAACATGAGGAAAAACTTCTTTACCCTGAGGGAGGCAGAGCACTGGAACAGGCTGCCCAGGGAGGTTGTGGAGTCTCCTTCTCTGGAGATACTCAAAACCCACCTGAATGCAGTGCTGTGTAACCTGCTCTGGGTGAACCTGCTTTAGCAGGGGGGTTGGACTAGATGATCTCCAAAGGTCCCTTCCAACCCCAACCATTCTGTGACTCTGTTACGTATGAACTGCAGCAACCATTGAGGAAAAAGTTCTGTCAAGGCCGAAGAAGTGTTTAAACGCTATTTAAAAGAAAATCAACCTGGATTGAGGTGACATGTTACCCATCTGAAATGGTGACTGAAAGTGCGAACTGCGACCAAATCATACTGTATTGGATCATGAATCTTTGAAAGTCGTGCAGGCAACTGATGTCAATACCAACTGTTTGCATAGCATCTCAGACAATGGGTCCGTAATGGAATTTTCAGTAATATGTTTGCAATTCAAGTAATAAAATATTAAGAAAGTAATGGTTGAAGGTGCACTTGGGGGACAGAAGGGAAAGGCCCACAGATCGAGAAAAGAAAAGTCATTTACAGAAGAGACAGACAAATGATAAGGGGCAATGAATAGTAACCTAGAGATGCCTCTGAAAATGGAACAGGAGAGACACTAAGATCTCTCATGCAAGTGCTCTTCTAGAGGTAAACTGAAAGTATGATGTTCTTGCACTCATACACACCAGTGTCCCAAGGAGAGATAGTAAGTTAAATTAGGAAAAGACATCTTTTGGCTTTGACAGTTAAAGCTTTTGAATAGTATCAGTAGAGTTTGTCTCTAGTGTGCCCAGTTCTCAAAAGCTTTGTGGCGCTCCTCTCAAGTTCATTTGGAGTGGTGGCAGATCAGTTTCACCAAACCTAAAGATAAGGCCCATCCTGTTGCATTTCCTTTCTGCAAAGCCATTTTGAGATCATGCAATACTGCAAAGCAACTTCAAGTAGTGTGAACACACACTGCCCTAAGTATGCAAAAGAAGGAGATCCTTCCTTCCTCCCTCAAGGAAGAAACCAGAAAAATGATAGTTTAAGCAAAGGAGCGAAAGAAGGAGAATAAAGTTGTCGCTCTCAAGAGCACTACAATAAAGCTGTCACAGGTCAGTCGGCTTCAGGATGCAAGCACCTCAGACACGGATTGGTAGCAGGCAACTGTATCTTTCCTGGAAAGGCCATATACTATCTTCAACCTCATACATCTGGTTGAATCAGAAACGTCAGCCTCTAGAAGCACCACAGCCAAGAACATGAAATCATGATGGCTGCCTAGGCAACACTGGTAAACGAATACATATTAATTTACCACATGCTGCTGACTGAGGCTAGGAAAATAACTGTTTAGAAACACCTCTGCTATTATGTACAAGTATATACCTTATTTCCTTGTCCTGACTCCCTGCTGTTGCACACTGATACAGAAGACAAAAGAACTACACCAATACAAAGTAAGACGGTAGTCTGGGACAATTTAATACAATGTTTTCTACTTACAATGATCTCAAAATACAGAGGCATATTTCAAAGAAGAAAATGGAAAGCAGTATCCACCTCTGCTGGAGCTCAGAAGCAGAACTGGGTGAACTGCAATTAATGCGTGAAGGCCTCAAGTGAGAAAAAAAAAAAGGTTAGGGTAAAGTGAGAGAAAGCAGTTAGAGAGAAGCAAAGGTAAAAGAACAGCAAGCAAAAGTTAGAAGAGCTAACGAGGGTTTGAAGAGCAAAGCAAAGTATGTCAGAGAAGCAACTGAAAGTATTCCAGGGGGAAAAAGTTCCAAACAGTAATGCAGGAAAAAAAAATACCCGAACATATCACTACTTCAGAAACTATGCAAATGTGTAACACAGTACTCACTGCATCTCGCCTAGCATATTCATCCTCTCCACGGTACTGGGGCCACCCTGGCCCCCCCGGCTGGCCATGCCCTGCTCTGCCTGAGGGGATCTCCACTTGTTGACCTCCGATTCTGCTAGCAATTCCCACCTGAGTGAGGTGCTGTATCTGAGAACCTTAAAAGCAAATATCGTTTTTTCATCTTTATACACAGTCAAGTTTGTAGGGCAGACAAATGACAACATAAAACTTTGTTGGAAGCAGGAGATAAGAAGTGGAGCTTTGTTTCTGTGCAATTAATAAAAAAATCAGCAGAAAGAAGGCTGTCAGTGTAGAATAAAGAAGGAAAAGTTATATGCATTTTGTGCAGTTCATTTGAGTGTGATGCTTTTCATTGCCACTGCACTGAAAGAAGAGGTTGAGATACATGCATCTCAGACATGGACTACACTTCGTTCCAAAAATATGCCAGCCCTTTCCAAACAGCATTTACTGAAAGCCCTGGCAATGCTTTCATGTAAATTACTTAGCAGCAAAGAGAAGACATTTGCTCCTGTGGTACACCTTACTCACATCACACTGGCAAGACCCTAACTCTCCAGACTACTTTCTAGTCCATCTCTCAGAAAAATAAAATACATGACTATGTAAGAGTATGGTTCTTTCAGCTTTGCTTTGTGGTTAAATATTAAACGATGCTGTCGTTGACTAACGAGAAGGTCAGAACACACCGTATCTCCTTTCAGCCTGAAAGCTAAACTCCTCCTTTCTCCTTTCCCTTCCCTCCCCTCCCACTGCTTTCAAACACATGCAAGGATAGCCACCACCATTAATTGCAAGAGACATGTAACAACATTCCAGCTTTTCTTTTTCCCAAATTTCCTCCCACGGGGAAACACTTCTTATTCTTTTTATTATTATATTTTATTATTCATTAGAAATGAAACACATTTAATAAACCCACAGATACATAGGAGAAAACTGTGTGTCCACGTGTATGTACAAAAACAGAGGAAAAGACAAAAACAACAGTGTGATTTACATGATGCACAGTTAGGTCACTTTTGTAATTTCTTCTCAAAAACCCCCAATATTTGAGAAGGTTGAAATTTGCATGTAATTATGCTGAAGGACAGGAACTCATCATCTGAATTGCCTCCAAACTTTAAAGCAGAATATACATGAACATTTAGAGAATAATGTGAATCAGACAATAAAGTAATCAATAATAAACTGTAACAGTCACTACATCCCTGTCATTCTCATTCACTTAACATTTACAAGGAGAAGATAGCAGCTATCAAAACTAGGACTCTGATATGAGTAAATGATCGTATTTCCATCCTTTTTCAACTCCCCAGGAAGGAAACATTTCTCTGGGAGAAAATTAACGGCTGCATTTGCATAAGAACAGAATCTTGTATTCTTAGAATCAGTGTTTGCTGCTTAATTGCCAAGCGATGTTCGAATCTTACTCCTGATAGCATTGATGAGTGCTATGGAAATTATCCACAATCAAATCAGGGAAGGTGATTTCATATTGGACAGCAGCAATAGATAATATCATCAGACGCTACAAGATCCTGCTCCTATGCATACATTTCTAGGAAGAGAAATGAGAAAAAGATGCGGAAAAGTATATTAAAAATTTTCTATTTAGCAGGCTGATTTGGGATGCATCAGTCAGCTCATTTAGCACCAAAGAAATAGTTGGCTGTAGAAAGTTAGCATACACTGTACGCTCTAAAACAAGTAATTTTCCATTCTTAGAGAACGGTTTTTTTTGAAAATACACTGTGTGACAAGCAATGCTTGTAAGATACTAACAAGGTGGCAAAGCACTGCTTTTTTTCTGCAAGGTCCTATGGATGTAAAGTTAACCTCACTTTGTGATCACTTTTTTTTGGCAGTGAAGACAATGACCACATTTCAGTTGTAGCAGCTGAAGGAGAATGACCTCTTAATGGTGGCCTCAGTGTAAGAGTAGGTACGGAAACGGATCAGTTATTTTAACGCATATTCAACTTAAGTGAAGTGTACCTGCAGTGCTTCCGACTGGTCGTGGCCGTGCCACTGATGGCATTTCCTCTGAGTATATCCCTCTGGAGGAATATTGAACCTCAGGTGGCTGCTGGTCTGGGTGCATTAACTCTGCAGGTTGAAGAAAACCTGGCCCAAAGTTCTGCCTGTGGAAAAGTAAGGACTCAAGATTACAATAAGTGAATTGCCTAATTAGAAACAGGAATGCAAGTGTACCTCAAACAACTCTTTATGATGCCTTTCAATGTACATTTTAACCTTAAATGTTAAAGAAAATAATTACACCTGAGGAATATATTCCTCCTTCATGACCTGCATTGCACAGGAATAGGAGTTGGAAACTCTTCACAAAATTTACACAAGTGTTTTTCATAAGTTGCATTCTCCTCCATGCAGAGAAAAAAGTCCACAGATCTTGTTTTCCCCATGGGGAAAAAAGCCTCTTCAATGAAAAAAAAAATACATAGAAAAAGAAGACTTCAGTAGTGACATAGCTGCTTACCTCAGCAACAAATCTTTTTCACTCAAGGGTTTCTGGGCACACAGTTTTGGTCTAAATCAAACCATACAAACTACATTACATGTCTATTTCATGAAGGATTATTATTTCATCAAGCATTCCGACCATTTTTCAGAAGATTTTCAAAACTGCTCTTTAAGATTCATCAAACTACTCAAAGCCATCTTTAGCACGTATGAAGAGATGCAATGTAAACGAAATGTTTCCTGTAATTCAGGCTGGCACTGGTAGTTGTTATAGCTATGTATTTACTGAAAAGAGTTAACAACAGAAACTGTCATGTGTCTAACTTCACTAATTGTGCCAAGGTAATGGGAGTTGTAAAAGAAACCCTATAATTCATTCACAGAACAGGAGTAGAGAAGGAGATGGATATGATGCTTCTCTATGCTTCCTATTAACATATCTCCTGGCATGGAGACATTATATTTTAAAAGACTGATGACAGCTGAGTTTTTTGATTCCTGTCAATATGGCAGAGGCGTGGATGCCCAAACTTCAGGTGCTTAGGTTACAAGGCTAGTCTCTCTTAGACCCCAAGTATCATCAAAGACGAGAGACGCATTCCTCAAGAGGAATTCAAAGCAAAAGATTAGGTTCACTAAATCATGTTCTGCAGGAGCCTCTCACCGGTGATTATAAAGGAAGTGAAGTGAGACAAACATCCTAAGGGAGGCACACAAAATTACGCAAAGTGAGGAATAGGGATGAGTTTTATATGCCTTTTACCACATCGGCATCTAAGCCCTTCTAGACCATGGACTGCAACTTATCCTATTCCTCAAGACCTCAGGTTTACACCCTTTTGTTTTACAGGAAAATCCTGTTACTGCATCTAATTAAAACCATTATTGATTTGTGCTTTACTTGGAAAACCAAACACCTTTGTATGACAACCAGATAGAAAAGAAAGTTGGCATAATAATATATATAGCCTAAGAAAGCCAAATAAGAGCGTAACAAAGCACAAACAACTAATAATAAATTAAAGTACTAGCTACCAGGCATACAGTATTAAATAGAGGAGGTATATGGGGTTCAAGCTGCAACAATCCCATTGTGGAAGTGTCAGAATTTCCCCAGCTCCCTTGCATATAATTCCATTTGTCTGCTCAGCAGATCCAGAGGAATCCATTTCCAACCAGACTCACAAGCTAGTAAAAATAAATGCTTGAATGAGTAGGTAATATTTAACAATATCACTTCTGTTATGTTTATCACAGTAACCAGTAAAGGATGTGAACATCTCGTCCTTTATGCCTGCAGTGCTGAGCTGGAATCTTGTACCTGATAAATTACTACATTTTTTGATACTGTCTAAAGAAAATATTTTCTCAACATTAAGGCAAATGTATAATTTTTGTGCCAATTTTTCAGAGTACAGGAAGCACATCCTTTAGTGCTGATGGGTTTGTACTTGAAAGGTGCACATTTAACAACCCATCACCCTCTCTTCTCAGTCTTCTTTGTAACAGAGAGATATAGCTACTCTTTAAAGTCAGAGGTCAACAGAAGAGTATAAAAATGGGATACAGCTAAATCTGTATGATACAGGCTTTCTGGTGCTCCGTGCTATTTCCAGACTGGTACCCAACCTTCAATTTATCTTTGCACATTCAAAAAAACTATTAATCTCTAGTTATTTAATTAAGTGGGGAGATACTGCTCCAAAAATCAATTTTACACCACTAATCCACTATAGCTAAATATCTCTAGCTCTGTTGCATGATGCAATATTCATTTTCTGGTAAAAGCTGTTCGTGGTGCGTTTATGTTTGCCTAGCTGTTATGTGACCCAGGTCTTTTACATTTAATTTTTTTTTTTTTTTTTTTACCCAGGTTGGTTCCACTCCATTAAAGATGCTGACTGCATTTGTACAGGGAGAAGGGAACAGTACGGTCACCCAGCTATTATTCCATGCATTGGATATTTAAGCAATGGACTATGACACTGATATATGCCATCTAATCATACAAACCTCAGGTTATTTTTCCCTCCACTAATCGGTGCACTGTTTCTATCAACTTGTTTATCATTATCTTTTGAATTTGGGCATAACCCTGCTCCACAAACTTGATAACTCCTTCCTTGTTTTCTATTGACCAAGCTTTAGGAAACCTTCTATTTTAATGAAAATTTAAAGGAATTCTCCCTGTTAAGGTCAACAACCTTGCAGATTGTTAACTTAAATCTGCTGATTTAAGTCCAAATGCTGACAATGCCAGCATTCAAACCATTAGTAACAATGGCATGAATTTCTATCTTACAGAAATCCAGAGTGCCTATGCCAAAGGTTGATAAGCTCTTGAATAAAAAGTGTGTTGCAAAGACACTGTCTTGCTCAGGTGTATTAATATGGGTTACAGCACTTCCATGATTAATTTATCGCATTTTCCCTGAATGCTAACAGGCCAAAGAGAAAATCCTCAACAAAAACCAATTGGTTATGCTTTGTGTTGGCAGTCTTAAAGCTCATCATCTTCAAGGTAACCTAAATTACAAAAAAACACGCTGCTTGTCATACTGCATGCCATTTCATGTATTCTCCACTTGCACTGAAACTGTTACCTTCAGCCAAGACCTAAGTAAGAAAATGGGCTTAGAGACTACTCCTTTTCTAGTTGGTCCTTTCAAAATCAGGTTGCAGAACAATGGATACAGGAAAGGTTTTCATACCCATTTTACCATCAAGTTTCCAAGGCAGTGAAGACTTCAGGTGAAATCTAATGAACAACATGGATACCAGTGGGTTTTAACCTCACATGGTGGGCTGCAAGAAGGTAATGAGAGAGCAGCACAGACACCAAATGTGGAATTAAGTCACCTGGACAACTGTTTTCTGCTCTTTACATGATTCTCCCACAGCGAGGCCAGGAAGACGGAAAATTTGTTCTCTCCCCTCCTCAATTTCATAATAATAGCCCTGCAAGGCAGGCTTCCTCTGTGAGGGTCACCATGCTCTGTAATTTGTTCTCAACTTGGTTAAAAATAGAATGAATCTGCTAGTCATCTGAAAGCTTTTGTGAGTGAGTGTTGCCCTGAGGCTACCGAAACAAGATGAAAGAGAGAGTATTGGGAGAATTACATGAATCTGAGTAACCGTTTCAGGCTCTCTGAAAGCTGAAACTCAGTGGTTTACTCAATATTTGGAAGGATATCTCTACAGCCAAGGGAACAGAGATACCTTTCTTTTAAATGGAGGCTTGGATTCCACACAGCATGCCTATGTCATTCATGCTATGTAAATAAACTACACAGGCTGGATCTGGACTTCTGTTACTTCTCATTTATAAAGTACTTGGCATAATAATACACTAGTGCCAGTAAGAACTCTAAAGGAATTGCAAGGAAAACACTAAATGATAATTCTATCAGTAAAAAGCTACCTTGGTAGGAGACCTGGTGCTGCTGGCGGAGTCATTCCAAATTCCACGTATCTCTGTCAGAAAACCAAAAAATCTGAAATTAAAATCCAAATGCATACCCTGGGAAGTCCACTGTCAGCCTTTTAAGTGACGAACGGCAGAGATCACTAGGCCTGTGTATGTGACTTGATTGCAGCCATAACAGTTCAATTTTACAAACACAGAAGCACAAGAAGATCTGGGAATCACTGCTACAGTGGGCTAGCAGTCTATTCTGCCTGATCAGAGTCTTAACTTAAACACCTTTCGGAAATATTTTCTCTCACTTGCAGGAGATCAAGGGTGGCTCCAATGTCTACTTAAAACTTTCAGAAAACGAGGCTTTGCCTTTGGGAATCTCTATACCTCAACCAGCATCAGACTGCAGCAGAGACACCATGGAGCTTGGACTCAACAGTCCAATGGCATTATGAGACCTGTACTGAATTGCTGAGGAACTTGAGATGACTTAAAAGATTATCTGCGTGTCTCAGTGCTCCATAAAATGCAAAAAATTATACAGAAATATTGATTCCCTATCCCTCTCCTCCTTTAAGCATTTGGATATTCTGCTAAAAAATATGACAGTTTTTTCATTGTCAAAATATAAACTAGCGCATATATTGTAAAAAGAAAAAAAAAAAAAGAAGTTTTTACTCTTAGACATAACAAGACTGATCTGTGAAAGATTGTAACTGAGAAGAACAGAAAAGTTATCCTAAAGGAGAACTTCTGTCTTCTCTTGTGGTTGGGATGGGAAAAGGGAAAAGAATCCAAATGGCTTAAAAAGCAAGTTCACTGTCCTGTGACGGTCATTTCTGAATGCTCCTGGTTCCAGAAACTGTTCCACATTTGTGACAAGTCCTGACAGCAAGGGCACAATAACAGTGACCATGGCTCAACTGGTGTTAACTACCTGCCCAGAAAAGCCTTTTAAATTGCATCACTCACATTAAACGGGTTGTTTACTGCCTGAGTTGGACCATAAGGTGATCCCCACTGGGTGCATGTGGTTCCCCTCCCTGCTCGAGCAGGAGTGTTGTTTACCGGCTGTCCTGCAGAGACCCCGGGTGGCGTGACTGCCGTGGAATTGGCTGCTTGGCTGCTGGGAGCCACCAGCGCAAAAGCATCATCCAGCAGCGAATGCATGGTTTGCCGAGCCTCTTCAATGGATGGCTGCGGTGGGACGTACTGGGAGACTGGGTGGGGAGGCAAGCCAGGGAACTTCCCCAGATCAGCTGAAGATGATGTCTGAGGTTCAGGAGGCAGATCCGGATCAGACTGGAAAAAAACAGAAAGAAGGCGAAGGGCAGCCACCGAAAAGATCTAACCAACTAGCTTCCAAGCCCCTGTGGGGCTGAAGCCTGAGCAACATTTTCTTTGCTAAAACCACTGTGAGATAAACGCTACAAGTGCTGGTGCTGGACAAAATCCGCCCCTTACCCTCCCCACTTCTGTACGCACATATGCATGCACACACATAACACCAGCTGTTCGAATACTTCATTCAGCGTGATCTGAAAGACTGTCATCTCAGATAAGACAGCGGAGCTTTGTGCAGGAGTTACTCAGCTATAACAGAAATCTTGTGGTTTACAAGCACATAATGAAGGCATGCAGAGAGCATTTACTCCACCCAGAAAAAGACAATCAGCTCTGTCTACATCTTTGACTTCTCTGCAGCTTTTGCAGTTCCAAGAAATTAATTCAGTCTTTAGCTTACAACTAACCACATCAGCAGTAATATTAAACAATTATTACCTCCTAGAAAAACACACAAAGGGAGTTGTTAATCAACTAAGTGGTTACCTGCATGGAACTTGAACTTGGGTGCATTATATGAATGGCATTCATAGAAGTGCTTCACAGCAGCAATACCTGAGGCATGCATCGCAATTACTATCTGGGATCTTACCACGTGGGCTTATTGTTCATCAGTAACAGAAAATTAAACGAGCTTTGCAGCAGCAGACTTATTATCAAAGCTCATTCTTACCACTGCATGGAGACTGCAAAATCAGTCGCCAAGATGCAAAAGCCTCTACTTCATCAGGAATTTAGCATTCCAAGTACTGTCTCACTACAGATGCCAAAGGGGCTAAGCTTGCTGTGTGACATGTCTTAATTAAACAGCTTCAGATGATAATTCATTCTGCTGCAGCATGACAGTAAAATCATCACACTCTTGTTTGAAGGCAGAGGGAAACCGCAGAAATCGACATTGTAGCCACCTGACTGCATATGCAGCTAATGCTGAAATTCTTGAAATTATTAAACCATTTTTCAAGATGAAAACTGTCCAGGGGCTTCCAATATTAGCATTAGGCTTACTAAAGTCTGCTTAGAGGTGGTTAAAGATGCCTAAATACAATTTGTGACATGGATATGATTGAACAGAAGCATTCTCCAGTGTCTTTGCCTTTTTTAGACAGGAAACAAAATTAATTTTCAAGACACTGTACTAGAACTGTTACAAGTTACTGTAGTACAAAGACATCTTTCTCTTTCATTAATAATTAATTCCCACATTTTAAAGATGAGAAAAATTCTCATTAAAGGAATTGAGTCTTCCACCCTGCGAAAGCAAAGGACTAAATTTTTTGTAACGTACAAATACATAACATCCAGCAAATTGGACTAGAGTGAAACTATATTCAAGAGATTGTGGAACATGCCAAGCACACTTTCATGTGCTTAATGCAGTGGCATTAACGAAAACAAGGTTTTAGTTCTTAGCTTCTTTAATATCAAGGAATACTTGGCAGAATTGTACTGCTTAATGCTGAGACTGACAATGAAATCCCTGTTTCACTTTGATTTTCATGCTAACTACACGTGACTGAAACTAGCCAGATAGAACCCAGTCAGAAGGCCGAAAACCCCCCAATGTCACAACTGTCATTAAAATTATCAGAACACTCCTGTCATTCAAGAGACATACATACAATATATGCAGAATTATTGACTCCTGGAGGCCTTTTGTATGTCCCATCACTGTCAGTTGTGATTAACCTGTCCTTTTCTGCATCAATCGGACTACCATTTATCTGATGTCGCCGGCGCTGCTTGGGAGAACGTTTTGCACGAGAACTTAACAGGAAGAAAACAAAAAGCAGAGAGAGAGAAAAAAAGAAAGAAAACAAAGGTAATCACATTTCTTTTTCCAATTTTTCTTATCCTACTCAAGGTTGAACTCCTCTGAACATTCCCTCCAAGTCATCCTTGCCTCAGACCTGTTTCTCTTCCCTTTCCCAGTTTTTCATGCCAGTCCCACTAGTTAGCCTTAAATCTCTCTCCTCAAGCTTCCAATAACACTGATTGGCAGCTCTCCAAACCATCCCATTCCTCCCTCAAACTCGCTCCAGTGTCACCTCCCCTCTACATTCATCTTTCAAAGTTGTCCGTGCTCCAGCCCCACTCACAGTGCCTCTCCAGACCTCCCAGACCAACGTCTGACACATTTCCAGTAGCAGAACAGAACACGCTGCCAACAAGGCTTTGCGCTTGGCATCATGGGTTTAACCCTACCAGACAAACCAGATGAGGAGCCCATGTAGCTGAAGAAAAGCTACTTTCTATCAGTGTGGAAGCAGTTATAGGGCACTAGTGCTCCAGGGACAAAGTGCCGGTATTCAACAGCCCTAAACATAGCCCAGGGAAGATTTTTGCTGAAAATACAAGGCCAAGAAGGCAGATCCATGAGGCTGACAAATGTGACTCATGACCCAAAAGGAACAGATAAAAAGTTCTCATTGATTTGTGAACTTGTCTTTAAAATTCAGAATCTTCATGCTTTTTAAATTGTTCAAGGGTTTCCTTATTTTCCATCTTTTCCCCCTTTGTAAAAATATTATTTCTTGCAGTTCATATTTTCCGTGTCTCTTTTTTCAGTGCTTATATTACAATTTTGATCCCTCTACACCTTACAAGTATTCAAACAAATGCAAGCAAATACTACATTGTTTTAAGACATTTTTCATACATTTGGATTTATTTATCAAGAACTCTCTGCTGAAAACTTGTAAAAAAATAATTTGAAAACAAAACATAGTGGCATACATGGAAACAAATAAAAATGTTTAGAACAACCCAAACCTTTTCACCTAGATGACTCAAATTCAACCAGTGATCAAAATGATTTGATCCTCTGAAAGTTCCAAAGTACAGGTTTGATGTACGCTGGACGTTGACTCTAAAATAAACTTGTTCTTTCCTATCTTTGAAATCCCTACCTCTTCCTGGGCTCTATAAAGACAGTAGGCACACTGCCTCCAGGGTCCAAGATCTTGTCAATCTGCATCTGTGCCTTGCGATATATTCTGTGCTGTTCTTTGGAGTCAACAACCACCACATCATCCACCACCGGAAATTCGTAGTGCCCTTTGCGCTTGGCGCGAAGACGAATCTTATTGCGGTGATGCTCGATCTCAGATTTATGCCTCAGGGCTGTTTGTATCTTAAAGAAGGAGGGGGCAAAAAAAATAATCAACATTTCACTTGTAATTTTTGCAAACAGAATTTTTTGCTGCTTGTCCATAAACCTCTCCTTCTCAGCCCCCTCCCCTTCCCTCCCCCAAATCTCGGAAGGATTAAAATAAGGCACACAATTCATAAACACTCCTTCTTTCTTGGATATTTTGCAGTATCCCCACTGTCCCCCCAGGCAGATGTACTATTATACACAATACAATTGCCAGCACAGCAGGTGCTATTAGAGAGAGGTGGCAGTTTGTTAACAAAAGGCAGGAGGAATAAGAAAAACTCCTGCTGTCTGCCAGCAGTGACACTGCTCTGAAAAAATAAGACTAATCAGTACAGGCTGTATCTACCTTTGCTTGTCAAACAGAAATACATTTGATCAATAGTGTTGAAGTCTGTAACCCATTCCTTTAATGATCTTCATCACGTAAGAAGCAAGAACTTAAAGAGATAATTTTGCTCATAACTCTGTGCCTTTGCTGAGAGGCCACCATAAGCTATGCAGAAACATAGCAGCAAAACAGGGGCCCAGGTCCCTAGATGAACACGGCGTTATCAGCTCTACACCTTCTTGCAGGCTGAGTTTTCATGCCTCTCTCCCACCTTTTTTTTTCAAATTCCCTGGAGTACATCTGGGGAAAGCTGTTGTAAACACCACACTTTAAAGTCCTGGCCCAACGCTCACTGAAATCTTTCTTATCAATGGAAAACAGTTGGGTACCAGACAGATAGCAACAGCTGCTCTGCCTGTGCTGGACTTGTTCTGCAACACATCTGCAGCAGCGAATTAAATACCAAATAAAAATTTATTTTTGTGTATTCTCTCATGAAAATTGCAAAAAAGCATAAAAGGGACCCAAGCCAGACATACTCTTCACATTTAGAGTTAGATGTCTTCTGCCCATATAATCAGATTGTGGTTCTGTAACCTGTCTTCTGTAAGGTACTCAGAAACACAGTATCTTAACACAGTTAAGTTAAAGGTTTCAGTAATCTTCCACTCTGAATTACGAGGAGATGCCATCTTACTGGTACCTGGTACTGTCAGGCAGTGTATGATGTGGTTTTACAGCACATTACCTTCTCGCCTAATGCCCCAGGCATGTTCATATTCTGCTTACAATAACCTGAGCCTCAGAGACATCAGGAAGTTTCTGTATGTTTACAGTCAGGTAAACACATCAGAAGTTGGAAGCAACAAACGTGCTGCAAATTCACACCCCAGAATGTCTTGAGATATGTTTGTATAACCCACATCCTGAGTTGCTGAAGTCAAAAGAATGGTGTAGAGTGAAAACCAAGGTGGGCCAGACATTCCAGTTCTCACAGATTAATTAACACAACTCTCATAAGTTGTGTCCTGCTGACTAGTAAAAGGATGGTAACAAAAGTTGACCACCAAATTTGCTCCCCTCTCAATGTTTAAGTTTTGGTTTAGGTATCTCTTAAAAACAGGCCAAATTATCTCTCTGGATGAAAACAGGATTATTCCTGTAACTTCTCAAAATTCAGCTCCTCAGGAACTAAGGAGGAACTCCTGATAAAAAGAAACTGGATACTTCTCACTTCCCTCTTGGCTGGGCATACAGTCGTCCACAAACATTCAAGACATTTTAAAAATACCTCTTTGTTAATTTTGTTGGTCTCTGCTACTCGATCAGAAAGCACTGAGTTCTGAACTGGAGGTGCTGCCATCGGTTGCATAGCAATCAGCTGGATTTTGCTTGGGACTCGCCTGCTGGCATCTGAGGAACGTGACATCCTATCCACATGTTCAAAGATAGAGGCCGAGGAGTGCTGCTCATTTCCACTGCTGGTCTGAGGAGGTCCTAAATCACCAAAAACAGAGTAGTGTTGCTAGGACTATCTCAGTCAAATGTTAAGCTCTACAGATGCTATGCTACAAGACGATGCCATGTTTTCCATCTGTGTTTAATTTGCCCTATAGGCCTTCCAGCTGATTCACATTTAGCACACAAGTTTACCCAGTGGTTTGCAAATTATAAACATTTTTCCATATTTCCAGAAGGTGAGCTGTCATTCTTTATTTCTGTAAATCAATCCTCTTGGCATTTGCAAACCCCCAAAATCTCAATCTACTTTATTCCATAAAAAGCTGTTCAAGTACATACTGTTAATGCTTCTTATTATCAGTACTTAAGGAGATGCAAATTCCTCAAATGGAGGTTCAAAGAGCAATAAAAGATGTCCCAGCTGTAAAACGCAGTTCTTCAGTGATAGGAGTGATATATGAACTAAACAAAAAAAACCCTTAGAAATCCACACAAAGCACAAAGAATTTTACAGAGGTTTTACTGATGAAAGCTTTCAAAGCACTGTTTTCTTCCCTGTGACAGGATAAACATTTCACACGGTAATAAGCAAGCTGCACAAATATTGCCACATCGTAATTTGCTGAAGAGGTTAAATCAACTCAAATACAATCAGCAAAAGACATTACAGAAACCAATATACATGAAAGTTGTGGCCCTGGTCCTGCCAACAGTTAATCACTTCAACAGAAATGGGTCATCTCCCTCAAAATACTTGAACTCTGCAGGATCACCCCAGTGGTTTGCAGTTAAGCATATATTGGAGTATTTTTTGCTGGAGCTAAGCCTACCAGAAGAACTGTTGATTGGGCTTGCAAAAACTACTGAAGACTTGCAATATCATCTTTTATCTTGTCCACATAGAAACACCACAAATTCTCAAGCTGCTTTTCACCGTGAAATATAAGCAATAAGAGATTAAGATTTAAGACTCTTCTTACAGAGGAACACAACAGAGTAGAGGGACGTAGTTCCACATCCTTGCACAGACTTCTAATAATGGGCTGTGGTTCTCAGATTCAAATCAGAAGGAGAATCTGATTTGATTCCGACACAGAATCAATTGTTGATCAACCTGACCCAACTCCAATAGATAAGAAGGAAAAGAAAACAGCCACTGCTCTGGTCCATTTGCAACATGTGCTCGTAATAAAGTACACGGTTCAGAAGCAGAGTGAATGCTATCTGATGTAGAAGGTCACAGTAGATAATGTGCTCCTTTGCTTCCATCTCCTAGCACAAAAAGGGAGCAGGATAGTGAAGGTATGGTACACTATTACATTCACATTACTTTTGGGCTGGAAAGCAATCTAGCCAGAAGCTAAGCAAAATTCTTATTTTTCATATTTCTCGAACTTGATCAATGCATTGTCAAATGTACACATTTGTAAATGGTATGCATTGATCTTTCCTGTATAAGCGTCCTTAAAAAGAAGGTAAACTGTTCCACTCAAGATCTCTGTGTCCCAAATGTTTTGCAAGACACAGAGCCTAAATGAAATATATCCAACTCTCTTCTGTAGCTATTTATGTGATCTTTACAATTTGTCATCTTCACAGCCCCATCTTCACGCATTTCTTAAAAGCATGCAAGCATTACCTCTCACAGAGAGGGGCACGAGATATATTAAGCAGTCAGTGTGAATCCCTCAGAACAATCCTGTAGCACAATGGAAATCTGAACTTCTGCATCATCATTCCTGTTTTCCCCATATATTAATCACTTTTTCCATCCTTTCCAGTCTAACAGCAGCTCTCAAAGCTCCCTGATCTCCAATACAAAATTTTTAGGTTATTTTCATATTACTTGGTTAGCAAGGTCAAATATATTCAATTATGGTGAGCATTCAACTTTGAATCTTTACAATTTCATCCATAACCTCTCCTTTTGCACACATAAACAAGTGTTTGGCAGAGCCCTCTTAGCTGAAATGGTTCTTAAACTCATTTTGTAAAACTGTCCAAAAGTCCCACTGTCAAATTTTGGTAAGGCTCTACAGTAACACCATATGTTACTCTCTTTGCAGAAAAGATGCGCGCACACACAGACAACCTGTAAGCTGCATCTGACCTTTAAATCCTCTCTGTGTGCATGCACTGAATGTGTCTATAAACACAAAACAAGATGGAAGTATAGTAAAGTAGATAAGAAAGCCAGGAACTGCACAGTGCTGTACACATACTACACTTGAATAAGCTCCTTTAGAAGTTTTGACAGAGGGAATAAGAATGGTTTCTCATTTCAAAGTTCTTACATTACACTATTGTCTATGGTTAGAAAATCTGCCTTATAAAGCTATCAGCACTATAAGAATGAAATTTTGATCTCAGACTAGACATCTGAGGC
The DNA here is from genome assembly GCF_034619465.1 of Leptosomus discolor. Classification (NCBI taxonomy): domain Eukaryota; kingdom Metazoa; phylum Chordata; class Aves; order Leptosomiformes; family Leptosomidae; genus Leptosomus; species Leptosomus discolor. The sequence goes on from NC_141391.1 coordinate 156,135,058, forward strand.
TGAAAAATAATGGAGAGGAATTAATACCCAAATACTGGACAAGACACTTTTAAAACAACTCGTGCATACAGGTCACATGTCAGGATCAAGTTCATCACTGTTCCCTGGGTTGAAACTACTAATTGAACTGAAATATCATATCATAGAATCATATCATAGAATGGTTTGGGTTGGAAGGGACCTCAAAGATCATCTAGTTCCAACCTCCCTGCCATGGCAGGGGCACCTCTCACTAGACCATCCAACCTGGTCTTGAACACTGCCAGGGAGGTGACATCAACAACTTCCCTAGGCAACCTGTTCCAGTGTCTCACTGCCCTCCGGGTGAAGAACTGCTTTCTTATATCTAGTCTAAACCTGCCCTCTCCCCGTTTCCAGCTATTACCCCTTGTCCTAACAGTACATGTCAGGAAAATTAATTGCTCTGCAGGAAGCTATGACTTCATACTAAACCCAATACAGTTGGAGATAGAGGAAGGCTATTGCTTCCTGCACCTTCTTGAAATAAAAAGAGACACAGCGACCAAGGTGCACAAAGCCTAATCCAAAATCAGGTAACACCAATGAGAATCTTCCACTGATCCACTGGTATTCGAATCATGCCAGAGTATGCAGTTTCAGATAAATTTCACACTGTTTCCTTGTATCCCAGTAGGTTACGTCCCCAGGATGCCTCTGATGACTCATTAGTTACTTGTACAAGCCCAACAATGGAAAGCATCATAGTCAGCATTATACCCATCCTTCTCTACTATCAGAAGATGGAAAATGCTATTAGAGGACACCATCCTTAATTTATCACTAGGTATGGCATGCATTATCAAAGACAGTGTCAACTTTCTCCTGCCTCATCTTTGCCAAGTCTTAGCCCTGACCAGAAAAACACTAGTTCATGAGAAAATATTTGTGCTTCTTTGCAGGTAGGCTGCGTTTGTCTCTAGCTTCCAGTAAAGACACTAACTCTAACAATATCTCTAACTTGTTTATACAAAGCTAGTTTCAGGACCAACAGCTGCCTCAGTTTTGCTTCTTTCACAGTGATGTTTTCCTCAATAATTTGAAAGAATTGAGAGGAAATTAGAAAAATGTGCCTAAATTGGATGACTATAATTGGTGTTATTGAGAATTTTTTATACTTCAATAGCTTAAAAGCAATTTTGGTTTTTTAGACTCAGAAAACAAATCCTTCCATCCTTAAGATATAATTGCAGCTACCCCAGCACCTCCATTCACATTTGTACTCAACTACGAGCTCTGGTTACTTACCCACTCTGTTTGCTCCTGACAACATAAAGGAAAAAGAAGAGACAACACAGTAATTATTACAAATAATTCAGCTGGAATGGCAACTGGAAAAAAAAACGGCAGTAAGAGGACTGCATTTACTTTTGAATGAAATGCATAAACTTGGATCAAACTGCCAAGGCTCAGCTGCACAAAAAGGAAGCTGAATCTGCCATTTAACAGAGAGCGAGCTCTCTGCAGACAGTGTCTCCAATTCTGAATGCAAACAATAGTCCCTATGATTACCAAACTAGAGGCACCAAATGTTGAATAAAGACCTATATTTGATCGAGTAAGGGCATGATAGGTAAGAAGGACACTTTTTACACAATATCCATGGTGCCTTTGCCAGATAATTCAGACGCAGCAATACCTAACGCTTCTACACCAAAAGGAAATATTGAACTGTACATAAAGTTTTGAGCCAGATGGAAAACGAAGAGACAAAAATGGAGCTCCCAAGTCAGCAGAAATGGGAGATCACTAAATCAGGGCAACAGAATTGAAGTCAGATAGGTTGGAGCAACTCATAAACGATCCTGAGATGAGTTCTGTCATAGCATAATTGCTTTCCTATGTATTTGTTTCGGCATGATTTCTGGTCCTTAAAGCAAACTTAAGGCATTGATAACATATATAGATAGCATCAGTACAGTACCTTCTTTTTGTAAATTGTGTAAAGTACATACAGCATACGCTGCCTGCTGAATTATGATGAAGTATAACTTCCTAGTCACATTAGCAGATCCTGTGCTTTGTTTTCTTACGTGATCGTTACAGAAGAAAGCCTGCTCCATCACCTTTGCTCTCCCAGGAGGAGTCCACATTATGAAAGTTTAAGAATCATACATTATTTAACTTGCTGTTTAGCCACCCAAGCGCTAGCAGTTTATATAAACTATCTTACATATTCCTCAATCTCACTTCTTCAACATAAGCAAAACCTGAAGATTGTCTGCTATGATCTGAATTTCACTGTTTCTCAGCAGTCACCTTTACATCTCAGCTGATATTTCACAAAGTATGTGAAAAAACATTCAATATACCAAAGAGACTGCTCACAATGTGATCAGTATTTTCTTCTTAGTTTCTGCTGCCATCAAGGCCATGTGTATTAAGAACAGATGGAGATATCACAAACTCTGTTACTCACTCAGTATCAGAATTTTCTCTAGGAAGACTCCCGTGATTTAAGGCAAAGATCTGGTAACTAAAACTTCAAGCAAGGAGCAAGCCATCTAAACCCAAAAGGCTCTTGGAAAAAACGCAGTGTTTGTGTAGGCACAGCTAACCACACACTTTTAAACAGTAAAAGAATTTAAAAGAACGCTTTAATTAAAAAATGAAAGTGGGTTTGCTGTGTTTTATCAACTTTTCAATGAGGAAAGAAATGTACCTTAAGGTACCTCCATGACAAATGCTGGCACTTTAACTGAAAGGAAAATGGTTCTTTACAAAAAAATTTCACTGTTATTAACATATTAGCACTGGATTTTCATCTTGCTAAAGCACAATCATGAAGGCATTTTGATGTCTGAATTAGAATTTATTTGTAAAACTTCTACCTCTCTGGTCGCCCTTTTGTTCTAATCTCACTTTTTTGAAGTTACAGACATATACCCACTCTGTATCAAGTCCTGCTGTGACCTCTACTGCCCATGGAACTGTCTGCAAGATTGCTACCACGAGAGTCACAATTAGGCCCACATGGAAAGAGGTTTGCCAGGGTTGTGTGGGAGAGAAAAGGAGGAAAGCCATTAGTTTCAAAAGCTTGCTGGAATGAAAGGAATGTGTAGATCTTCAGTTCCAATAGAAGAAACTCGACCAAAAAAGAAAGGAAGAAAATTTTCTGTGACACAAACCAGAAAAACTAACAGCCAAAGATGACTTTGGAAAAGCTACAGCACTAGAGTAACTCTTCAACCTGAGAAAAATACTGCTAGTGCACACAATAAAATAAAAGTGACAAACCCTTCTTCACTGCTCTGCGTGGTTTGCCCTCGTTTGCAACAGTTGATGGTCTTGCAGTTTCTTCTCCTGTCTCTCTCCCACTGGATTGTTCACTTGCTGTGGAGTCAGCATCTGATGGAGAAACTCTGCCACAAACATTAAAAACCAAACAAACCAACACATACCATAAGTTTGCAAAGGGCCACAGTTCTCATATGCAAAGAATCCTGTGAAGACTGCTAATATTTTCCTCTGTTTATAAGTAAATTTATAATAAATTATCACAGTTAGATATTCATTGCCATGATGTTACTGTTGTGTGTGAAAACTGACTGCAACAGGATTCATGTGTCAAGATTATTAACTAATCTTTCAAATACACTTCAAGAAAACACTGCATTCATAAGTAGCAGTTTACTTTTCAGACAGAAAAGAATTATATTAGAAATAAGATATGTGGACAGGTAATTAGTCTAATATTCAGACTTGCTAACTTGGTGTTTTCTCACTAACACTACAAGTCCATGTGAGTATTTTCCTGACCAGTTAAGCGTAGGGCCATTCAAATACGCTACTTTTATGTATTTATCCCACGCAGTCTTGAGATTCTTAAAAAACATTCGTTACCTACAAATTAGTCTCACTGTCCATAATTTTTGTGGGCAATTAAAGAAAAATATAAAGAAATACTGCGATTTCCCCCAAGAGTATACTTCAGCTGTAAAATTATTCAGATACTATAGAAATGGCGAAAATAGAGGGCGTACACTGCCGCCCAGCTGACACCAAACCCTGTCTTTTCATATGGGATCAGCCTTTGTGATAGTGTCTCTAAGTGCCGTTTTGTCTTGTGAACATTCATATTCTATTCCTGCAGGGAGTTAATCACTGCAAGTGTGCATGTGTCTGTGCGTTAACCTTGATAAGTGCAAGATTTGCTTGGGCTAGACGGGTATCTGAACTAGTTACTGAGGCTAAACATCAACCTGCCTGAAGCACACAGACAAGGATAACTATACCCAGCCAGACAAGTTCACTGAAAGTTAAACCTACTCCTTGCAGCAGGCAATGCTCCGAATTCAACTCCCTTTTTTCTCCTCCCTGAACAACGCACTGTTAATTGAACTCTGTCTTTCACTTTTTTCTGCAGGACTGTAATGCTAGTAAGTCACATCCCAATTAAAAAAAAAAAAAAGGCAGGGGAAAAAAGGGGAAATGGTTCTTAATGATTTTACAGATTTGCACCAGTGCATCTTTTCCTGTTTTCTAAGCTGGAGAGTGTGGGTAGAGCTATTGTCCACATCACCTTTGTCTTGGTTCAGCAGATTATAAGGCTAGAGTTCAGTTTCCAGACCTGCTACTGACTTTCTGTTTCACCTCACTGTGCTTTGTATTCCTTCATACTCTTTCCTCAGTCTACCACAATACATAAAAACATATCTAAATTGTCATAATAGATAGGAACATAAATAGCGCTGACTCAACATCAGTCATTCTTTATAAGTGCTGAGGAATATGCCATTGTATCCTCTCAAGCCAAAACAACAGGTCCAACTCTCAGCTGGAGCCCAGAGATGCTGTGCTTTCTGAACTCAGTTGCTTTTCTTGTTTGTTGTTTTTACAGATACAGAACATGTACGCATATCACCACTGTGTTTCCTGGCAGGCAACATACAGTCCTGAATTGCACTGTGATGAACTGAGTTCTGTCTTTCCTCACAAAACAGAAAACAGCTAAAACCAACATAACACACTAAGCTATCATTTCACGTTTCAACTTCTGCCTTCGGGAATAAATGTTTTAAATCTCAAGCTGACATGGGCGTATCAGCACGTTAGGGAGATGATGGTAACATCTCCATAGTTAAGCCTAAAGGGAGATGTGCTCTTAAGGGAGGATGAGGGAGAGGAAGGAAATTCTGTTTTGAAAACATTTTGAAGTGTTTGAATTTAGATAATATTAAGAAATAACTTTGTTCCAAATTTGATCAATGATTCATTGTTGTCTTCAGGGGAAGCATTAAAATGTTGGCTTCCGAAAATTTTTCCTGCTTCATTTTCTGATTTGTTCTAGATAAAATTCAGTAACAGCCTCAAGTTTAAATTTCCTTTATACTTATGTGCATGTGAATAGATACCTTCACCTCCCCCTAAGTATCATCTCCAACTTCGGGCACCTTTGAACTTTTAAAAAGAAACACAGAAACACTTGTCCTTCTGATTTATATGAATTTGTTTTAAGGTACACCAAAACAAGTTCGCTAATTTTTCTTGCATAATTTTCCAATTTTGCCCACCTTCAACAGTACCACTGGTAGTCTAGTACTTGCAAGGCCTACAGTGAGTTAGGAAGACAGGCTCAGCATCTGGGAAGGTGGGAAGGTGGAAACTGAGCTGTACAAAGCCCACGTGGGGAAGGTGAAGCAAGGATCTTGGGACAACTGGGGCTTTCGAGGAAGCACAGAAGGTTGAGCAGAGGAGCAAACTGTGTCACAGAGACCTGCAGCTCAGTCAGAACCACTGTTAGTTTCTTTCTAAGCTCATTCAACTTTGCCCTTGGTTGCTTTTTTTTTTCCTCTCACTGTGCAATAGCACATAGGTAAAAGCACAGGGAATGCAGAGCTAGAAACAAAGGAGTATAAAAATATGAGAGGAAGGGAGAAGAAGAATTACTGGAACATGGAGCACAGAGAAGCTCTGCAGTCAGGAGCTGTTTGTGACTCATCATAGCACTCCTTTCCTCAGGGCTCCATTTTTTCCCCACCTAATACCTCCTTTTTAAAATTTTTTTTTAATGCACAGATCCTTCTTTACTGCATAGCTCTGTTACAGCACCTATCCTACAAACACAACCCTCTCCTGCAAAACACATTCATACAATTTGATTATTGGAAAAGGTTGGGAAATTACTGCTAAAGGTTGACAGACACTTTCCCACTTGCACAGCTGTAAATTATCACTCCTCTTCCTGACCAAAGCTGGTTTACTATGAGAGCAACCAGATAACCACAAATAAAAACACTCATGCAACTTCCCTGAATTTTGGAGATACTGCTTGTTTCTGGAAATTCCAACGTATCATACATGTATTGACCACTATTAATATTACTGAAAACACACTGCTATTCATCAATGGCTTTCATTTGTTTTTAACTACCCATTGCCTTAATAGTTAAGAGATCACTACACAGAGAATGTATCAGGAAACATACACCTGGTGTTTCCACTAAACAAGTAATGACTTGACTCCAGCCAACCTAGTACTGTTTTAAATACCCCTCTTAACTGGAGCGTGCTGCCTTTAAGAGGAAAATGGACACTACATTCTCACAACCTTGTACTAATGAGTAGTGAGGCATAAATGACAGCCCACTAGAAAACACAAGCCCCAGAGCTCTGGAACAGTTCTTTCCACTGAAATTGCCCTAAAAATACAGTAATCACCAGCCATTAATAAACTGTCATCTACTACAATTCGTTTTATCTCTGTGAACCGACCTCCCTCTGTGTCGAACAGTCTTTGAAGGCTTTGAGGAAGTTTTGGATTTGGGGCTGGGCACATCTCCATTTTCAGATGGGGTGGTATCCTTAATAGGTCCTGGTAAAGGAGCTGGCTCGTGGATAATCAGGACATCATCTTTATTGTGCTGGCCTAGATGCTGCTTAGCAAAATCAAAGCCTTTCACACTGGGGGCTTGTAGCTGTGAAAGAAGAACAAAGACAAAAAACAGGGACCGTGAGTGACAATAAGTACGAAGGCTTTGGTTAAGATCTACAAACAATGTCCACTAGGAGGATGAGCAGGCTATGGTAGTCTCAGGAACGAATGACAGCTGCAGGGAAAAGAAAAATAAAACTACCACAATTCTATCATCTTCAGTATATGACACACAGTTTAAAACTCCAAATCAGCAAATCTCATTAAAAAAAAGCCTTGCTGCTGCTACATCTTTTCTGGCTATTTCTTCACATTTAATCATTGGGTGAGGAGCTTTGTGCATACTTGTGCATGCAAGGCCATAGACACCTGTGTACTCCGACAGTCATCTTTCCATTTCTTTCAGTCAAAATGAGTGAAGTGAGCTTAAATAATTTGAATAATGTCACTGCTCATCTACAGTTTGAGCTCCCCAAATCTGCAGGAGTCTGGGAGAGGCTGTACAAACACCTAGTTCACCTGATGAAAGATAAATATTTTGCAGATCTGAGTTATACAGCAACCTGGCAATGACTTTTCAGCCACCATGGATGCCTCCAGGAAAGAACTGAAAATCTAGCTCTTAGGAATTTCATACTGAATAGACAGAAAAAATAAACAAAAGGCTTGGGAGTTTAGAGAGATTAGATACTTATCCTAGAGATCTTATTAAGGGATTATGGATTCAATGGGTGTCTTGCTTGAGAAAGACACAGAACTGGGCCTTTCATTTTCATAACTGTATTTATAAAAAAAGCTAATCTCACCTTGTCAATGACTTGATTCAGACTTAATTTAATCAAGCCTTCAAGTTTCAAGCTCTCCTGCTGATTTTCTGGGGCTTTGGAGTAATTAGAAACTCTGAAGAATTAATTAAGAGAAAGTTTTTCTTCGAGTCCTGCTCAATTTTATGTAGTTTGGAAGTTGAAAGTAGAGAGAAATGTTGACGGCTCCAGTTTTCAAAGTGCATGCACACATACCCACTGCACAGCACACACACAAAACCCTCTGTGTGTTCCTAGAGCTGATTTCCTGCAAAGTGAAGCGTGTGTTGGAGCGCATTTATGGGTGCGTCAGGTTCCAGATGTTTAAATGAACCCCCTTTCATAAAGCCTGGCATGCCAACGTAACTACAAACAGACTCGTCTGATATCATGCCAAAGATAAGCTTGCCTAAGGAATATTGTGAAACAATCTCTTCAAAATATTTTCTCAGTAAGCAAACATTTTCCAAATGGTTCTTAGAAAGGATGTTGTAGTATAGCAAACTGCCTATTTAGCCCAGTAGATGGCAATAAAAGCTCTCCTGTAAAATCCAACCACTATCTGAATGGTTGAGGCTTTGGAGTTCATTTCTCACAAAATGAGTAAGCTTCTTATTTGAACAGATCTGGATGTCTTCCACTATACTCCATTTTTCTTGGGCTTTACAACAGTCCCTTCACTTCAGCATTATGGGTGATTCAATTACTGAATTTATGTAAATGACTGCAACCACTGATGCAAAAAGGCACTGTTGAGCTAGACCAGGTGAAGGTGTAACTGGTTTTCCCTTTTTTGAGTCACAGCCACCTAGTGAACCCTCCCTGAAACTCCCACCCTTTCAGAGTTGAAACACTGTCTTCAGGATCTTGCTTGCTTAAAAAAAACACCCTGACACTCCATGTCTTCCCACCCCCAAATACTCCTGAGGAAGAACTTTTCATTTCCGCAGTCAGAATTACAATGCCAGCTTGCAGCACTTTGATTACTGAAACTCCTCTTAGCTACCCCACCTCCACCTCTGGTCTGTTTGACATCATGCCTGTTCCCTTTGAAGATATTCCTGCGCACGATACTCTTCCTTTGACCCCTTCGGTGGTTTGCTTCCCTCCTTCTAACCCTTTCATACTCCACCCTCACGCCTGTACAGCCCTGTTGCTGATCCCTGATGATCACTTCCTCTATTTCACTATATTCCTCTTCACTGCCTCCAGCTCCCTTTGCTCTAAAGATAATGAGAGTCTTCACCATGTGCTGGGCACAATTTTTTCACAAAGAAATTTGGTATGCTCTACACTTTCCTAAGCACCCTTGACTTGACCTGAAAGTTACTACTGCTTTTTGAATAGTGCGATGGGTAGCATGGGCAAGGACAACTGAAGAGACGAACATTCTAGTAATATTGGAATTACTGCTATGGTTTTATTAAGATTGCCGCATGTCTGAAGCACGCATTTCAACATACCTTAAGAGTTAGCTCTAGCACTCTGCATTTGTAAACCCTCTAGGGACTAAAGCAACACTCAAAAATACAAATTTTTAATCTTTTAACTTTGAATAGTCTTATTCCTAGGCACAGTCTTAACATAACTTCTCATCTAAGCACAGTTACAGAAGCAGATATATTTATGTGTACATGTACATACGCCACAGCATATGTATGCACACATGTTTATCTGCAGAGAGACCACACAGAAGCTGAATTAAAAAGACTGTTAGTATTGCAAAGACAAGCACTCACACTATAAGAAATGGCACAGTTAAGATTGTCTGAACAATCACAACAGGATCCTCTCATGGATAGGCATTGCAATAAAGTCTTGAGTTACAACATCATAAATTCAATTATTTCACAGGAATCCTCTTGCTCTCTCCCACCCTGATGGATCCTTGGTATAGGCTGGGCTTCTGCTATTAGTCAAAGTTGGGTAGAATACAAGAATGTTATTTGTAGAACCAGGATACTCATTTCATGCAGAAGCTGGCAAACACGTAATAAAAGGAGGGGATGTAAGAAGAGAAAGGATGTATTCTTTTATGCACATCTGCAGCTAGGGTGGCTGAGACTTTGCCAATGTATTTCATGGACACTTGCTGGCAGAGGACTGGCAAATCTCAGGTATCCCCACCCCAGGCCTCAAGAAGCACTCACTCCAGGCACCACAGAACCTGTGGCTCTGTTCTCCTACAGTTGCATCCAGGTAAACTCCTCATCTGGTCTTAGTCTTCCCTGTCAGGCAGAACCAGTCTCTCCATCCCACCCTCTTGCCCCTCTCTCTCTCTACCTGCCAGCTGCCAGTTCCAGTTTACACTATCCAAGAACCTGAGGCTCACTGCACCTGGCCTCATAACAACCTCTGAGTACAGCAACAGAGAAAAAACTCTCTTTTAAGGTACAACTCTACAGAGCTCATACTCGCAGAACAGGTGTAACCCTAGAAGAATTTAACTGGTAAACCTCTAACAAGTCTCTGTCAATCCCATGCAAACGTTTTCCCAAAGGTTTAAAACTTAGTCAGAAATGGGCAATTCCCCATAGAATCAGCAAAAGCATTTCGGTTACACAAAAAAACCTTCTGGTCCTGTTTCCTTTCTTTCCCCACCCTGCACCCCCAAAAGCTGAGAATATGCACTAAAGCTTCTCCAAAACAATTTTTAAAATTTGGACAGAGCACTCTATTTTCTCTTAACCTTGTTCTTTGAAAGAACAAGCTCTTATTTTCATCGTAAAACACATTCTGTACGAAACTGATACTTGAATGGAAAATGTCATCTTGAATGATTCAAGTCTTGCAGAGTTCTGTACAGTCAAATAAGAACATTTCTAGGTATCTCCTACTAAAAAAGCTTAAGTTGGCACTACCAGCTCTAGCGAACATACAAATAGTGTGAGAGACTGTATGCATATATGTATATGTGTTTGTGCATATGGTTTTAATTTGTTTTGTATCTTTACACATTTGTGAAAGGGAAAAGATAAACTGCTCTGAAGCCTACCACCAAAATGAACACGCCTAAACTACTGTATTCATAAAGCATTACATTATTATACAAATGCAAACCCTGCTGAAATCTAAGGGGAAGACGATTTCAAATTGGTAAGTCAAGATAGCACTTTAATTCTATTGTTACACACTGAAGGAAAAAAAAATATTTGAAGCTCAATTTGTACAAAAGTCAAATCATTTCTGCAGAAGCCTACAAAGTCTGTGCACCTCCATCAAGACTTATTCCATAAAAGCAGCTAATAGTTTCAGTACTGTTCAAGCCACAAAAATATAACATGGTTGTCAATATATTGTTTTGCTAGATGCAGAGACACACCAGGAATGTCAACAATCTGTTTTCTCAAGAAAGCAAATACTGCATACAAAGGTCAGTGAATAATTTCAGCAGCAAGCAGAAGAGAAGAAATACACTTACTCAGTATTCTTCCTGTAGTTTCTACAAGTGGCATTTGAATTTGGACATAATATGAAGAATAATGTATTAAGACAATTTTCTATTGATTTTATACCACAGTCTTGCCTTGAGCCTTTTAGAGATAGATGCATTGAGCAGAGGTTGTTAAAAAGACATTTCTAAAGAAACAAGGGAGCTAAGCATGATTTTTAAAATAATACTTCAGTGTTGACACATAACGTATGAACAGGGCAGGGAACCCTGTAAAGAAGTCCTGCTGACCTTACTAACATGCTAGCACACGGAATGCTACAAAAATGCCAGGATAAAGAAACTTCACAGAAAAAAAAGTTTTCAAGTCTACTAGTTTAAACACAGCAAGGCAATGAAAATCAGTGTTCTTAAAATCAATGTGGGTTGAAGATATAAGTCAGTCTGATTTAGGATGGCTTAAAGCTACTAAACATCACAAACTGCCTTCCACAGTCTGAAATTCACACCACCAAACCCTTCTCTCTGCTCCCAGGGCACCACAGCATAATGTAGTGTAAATTCACAGCAGTACTCTCATGATGCACGGGTAAGGACAATTATTTGCAGGTGCTAGTGTTCTTGCTAGGGTCTTGTTAATTTTGACTCATTTTTTTCACCATGCTTCTACTATCCCATCCAAGTTGTTGCCTACTTCTCCCTCCCACAGGGATCATTCATCCATATTGTTTGCAGTGACTGCTCCATGAGATATTAAAACACCTACCAATAAGTACTGAGGCATGTTCACCTTTCTCAGTGTCATTTTCCTATTCAGCCCATTCTTCTAATACCATTCCTATCCCTTATGCATGTAAATATACCCTCTGTATTTTTGTTTACATTGCTCTCCTTCAACAAAACCCCTTTGGGATCATAGCCAGGGACTGCCTGTAAAGTATGCATACAAATTATACATACGATTCAGTAACAATAATGCATATCTGAGTTAAGACACAAGAAACTTTTGTTGATGAAAAAAGCATATTAGAAGACCACATAAAAGCAGAGTTCCATCTCCATAGCCTCCCTCAAAACACTGAAAAAAGATCCATTTGTATTTTTCAAGGTCTTTTTGTGCCATTGACACAATTTCCCTATGAAATGGGATATGATGCAACCAACTTGTGCCATAACTCTTTCCCAGTCTACTTTAAAAAAATACTACGCATCACTGAGAAATGTGCAGATGGATACTTCACTGCTGCTGGTTTACAAAATACAACAAAGGCAAGTGTAGAGTCTTGCATCTGGGAAAGAACAACCCCATGTACCAGTATGGGTTGGGGACTGACCCTTTAGAGAGTAGCATAGGTGAAAGGGAGTCCTGGTGGACAGCAGGATGACCATGAGCCAGCCATGTGCCCTCGTGGCCAAGAAGGCCAATGGCATCCTGGGATGTATCAGAAGGGCTGTGGTCAGTAGGTCAAGAGAGGTTCTCCTTCCCCTCTACTCTGTCTTGGTGGGATCGCATCTGGAATAGTGTGTCCAGTTCTGGGCCCCTCAGTCCAAGAAAGACAGGGAGCTGCTTGAAAGAGTCCAGCGCAGAGCCACAGAGATGATTAAGGGGGTGGAACATCTCCCTTATGATGAAAGGCTGAGGGAGCTGGGTCTCTTTATCTTGGAGAAGAGAAGACTGAGGGGTGACCTCATCAATGTTTATAAATACGTAAAGGGCGAGTGTCAGGAGGATGGAGCCAGGCTCTTCTCGGTGATGTCCAATGACAGGACAAGGGGCAACGGGTGCAAGCTGGAGCATAGGAGGTTCCACATTAACATAAGGAAAAACTTTTTCCCTGTGAGGGTGACAGAGCACTGGAACAGGCTGCCCAGAAGGTTGTAGAGTCTCCTTCTCTGCAGACATTCAAAACCTGCCTGGACGTGTTTCTGTGTGACCTACTCTGGGCGGTCCTGCTGTGGCAGGGGGGTTGGACTAGATGATCTTTCGAGGTCCCTTCCAATCCCTAATATTCTGTGATTCTGTGAAATTTTTTTAAACACCAAAACAAAAAAGGTTTCTAATTCGATTTACATACCTTCCCTTGCCATGTATGTACATAAAAAGAAGTGTATGCGGAATGGCAATTCACTATCTTAGGTAGGATGCCATCACCCTCCCATTACAGCAGCGTCACACCTTCTTTGGCAAGTCCCATCTCAAAAATAAGCAGGATTTTGAGATCTGAGGGCCAAAAAAGGGGTTGTATGTATAAAAAGCTGTCCGTTTTCTCATCTCAGACCAAGCACCTCTTTATACAAATTACATCTCACATTTGTCATCAACAGCACTTTTGTCAACTATCACCATTACCGGGAACACATAAAGCAGTTGAGCAAACATGTCCTTGTGGAGAAGAAACATGCTTATTATAGTTGCACAGGTTTCTGCCATCAAGTCAGGGAAAATTAGCACATAGTATACCAAATACTGGCACGGAAAAGCAGAACAAGCTAGTGTACAGCCTCTGGTCCTTCCCTCCTCTGAACAGTCAAAGCTGTGGTTTACTTCTCACCACCATACAAATAGTAAGTGAAGCAGGAATCTCACAAAAAAAATACCACCTCAGGAATTTTGCTCCTGGAGTAGGATCAAAAACAAATAAAGAAACCCCCAAACTTACAAAACTTTATAAAGCCTGAAATTCTCAAGACACCTGTTCCGAAATATTTTCTTAAGACAGGTTCTTATCACGAATTTTCATCATCCCTCCTCTTCTCCTTTGTGCATTTCTTCCTGCCACACTAATACTACCATGACAGCTCAGTAAATTTCACAAAATACAAGAGGGATCATGTTGTTGAAAGTCCATAACTCTGAGTATATATATGCCTACAGGCTGCTGAGATAACTGCTGTAACAGGCAAAATTTTGTGTCTGAATCACACACAGTTTTAGCCTTTCTTCTCAGACAGGAATGCCGCAGGGTGGATACTATCTTAATCACGGTTTGGTGAGGTTCCTTTGCACACTGGTTGGATGAAAGTGTCAGAAGTAAGTTAGAAAAAGATCACCAACTTCATAGGATAAACAGGTCACTGCTGTGTCTCAGTCTTTTGTCCAGAAGTTATGTCAAACAATTACTCCTCCAAGGCCATATACACACTCTGACATCATCTGCAACCTCTAAGTGAGGTAGCACAAGACATTAAAAATAAAGAAAAAAAAAAAAAAAGAAATTCTTTTGTCAACTTGTGAAGCAAAAGAATACATTCACAACATGGCTCTCACCATCTGGACAGAGAACGTATACAACTCAGTCCAGAAGCACTTCCTCTCTGCAAATAATAATAAAAGTGCTACAGACTTTTAAGATACAGCTTAGGTCAGCAATTTTAATTAATTTTTGTGCTGGTATTTTGTTGGGCTCAGTGACTCAAGCATATTTATATATCTAGAAAGGGTTTAATGCACACAGAACAAAAGTGTATTCACATATACTGCAGAAATCATCTGCTTGCTGAAATGAAGTTAAAAGTGAGCAGCAATGTTAAAACCTTAGGCAACAATGACTTTATTTTTAAGGCCCATTTCCTTGTTCCCAGTATAGCTAAATTCTACAGTAGACTCTCTATCATCTTTTGCTAGGAAAGACAGAATTAATTTCCCCAGTATTAATGTAGTCTCGGTGGTCTATTATCTTTAGGATGGTATAAAGCTTATCCGTATTTTGAAAATGGATTCTTTTTGTTTAATTCATTTTCAAAAGTAGCCATCATAAGTCACACTACAAATTCATGAGTCACCTATATTTTGAATAGCATATTCAGTTCTAGTATCCCTCTCAAAAAGGATGGAAAAGATTTAGAAATTGTTCAGCCTTCTCAAAGGCTAGCAGTTGGTCCAAAGGCCAGTTCAAAAGAAGAGATAAAAAACCTGGGACTCCTCTGTCTGGAAAAAGAGATAATGGAGATGGGAATATAACA
Source organism: Leptosomus discolor (assembly GCF_034619465.1). Lineage (NCBI taxonomy): Eukaryota > Metazoa > Chordata > Aves > Leptosomiformes > Leptosomidae > Leptosomus > Leptosomus discolor. The sequence goes on from NC_141391.1 coordinate 156,150,107, forward strand.
GAGATCTGTAAAGTTAGAATTGGCAAGGAGCAAGTGCTTAGGAATCAGCTGTTCACCCTCCCCTTTCCAATACAAGGAGCAGGGGGCATCACAGAAAACAAAAAGATGGCAGGATAAAAGCAAGATGAAACAAGATGACATGGTCCTTCATATAACATGCTGTGGAAATCCCTGCCAGCAGCTCAGATCGCTTTAGAAGGACTGGACAAGCTCACGGAAAAGAAATCTGTTGAGCGTTACTAAATATCATCCCTTCTAGAGAAAGTTCCCGAGACACAAATAACTAGAAGCTGAAGAGTTACTCAAGGCAAAGCATCACAGGTACCGGCCCTGTTCTTCTCCCCTTCTACAGGCTTTTGCTTTCGGCACCTGGGCTAGTTGGCCTTTTGGTCTGACCTAAGACAGCCACTCAAATGCTTGTAGAAAAGTAGGTGGAGACACTTTCCTTTATATATCTATCAGTATAAACAGTATCTCTAAATGTGGTATTTTATTTCTACAATCTGTAAATTGTTAATCCTCATTACAGAAGAGTTCCTACAAAAGAGCTCTTGCAGAGGAATTGCCACAAGATAAATGTATTGTTGAGAAGTAATTAAGATGTTGAATACTGTGTTCCTTGTTAGAATCCAGCTATTGATTCTGAAGCAGAACCTGTATGCCAATTCCAAAAAGACAACAATTTCAACAGTTAGTCAAGGTTGCTATTAGAATTGAATGATATTTGTTATGCAAACAGTAGACACAGTCATGAATCTTTTGCAGAAACTCATGTCAGTTTTCAAGTAGTTTTTATAAGATTGGTGTCAGCTGCCTTTCTTAACATGAGTCTCCTTTGACTTGAATTATTTTGCAATGCAGAACTGTTGCCTTGACATTATATAGATGAACAAAAGCATTAGAGGATGTCAAAATATCACAGGAACTCTTTATATCAGGAGCAGAAGCCTAGTATTTAGCCTCCAGCAGGGCTGGCCTCTTTGATCCTGGAAACATCCACGAGATAGTCTACAGAATACGCAATAATAAGCAAAACTCTCAATTCAGAGGTGTAAAGTTACACCTGACACATGAGATTTGGATATCAGATATCCCTGCTTGGGGGGAAAAATAAAAATCCACACAAACCTCTCTCAGACATCTTGCAGAACGCGTGACTCATTACCTGTAGCTGTGAGCGACACACGGAGGTCTGCCTGGCTGTCAGAAGCAGCGCAGATTAGAGCAGACATGCAAGGGCTGGTAACAGTCCCCAGGTGATTACACATTAGCTGAGGTTTGCTGGCACACAACACAAATTGGCAGCCCTTCAGCTCTGGCACTATCTGTGCTACCATTCAAGGAGAAGGTGCAGTACGGTATGCTTTCTCCACTGCTTTGTGGAGATCGACCCACCCCACCTCTCTCACACGTAAACACACAGGGAGACATATTCAGCCTTTAAGACCCACAGTGACATGCAGAGGACTCCATAGAGGAGCGGCTTCTGGCTGGAGAAGTAGGCTTTTCCCCCCCAGGGTTTTAGGAAAAACTTGGAAAACCTAGGAACCGAGCAAGTCACTCAAAAGTTAGCACTGCAAAGGCAATGACTTCAGCATGCCCAGCATTTACAGGAGAACATCCAAGACCTTCTAAATAAACCATCGACGAGCTTGTCCACAGGTGTCAGATTCTCATCACTGGGGCAGGGAGCCTTTCCCTGAATAACTGTCTAGAGCTGAAAATACCTTTGAAAAGTTCTAGCAAGGGATTTGACTTTTTTCTCTAAATGCTTGTACACAGCAGGGGAAGTGAAATCCCTACTGATCCAGATTCCCATTTTAATTTTTGGATCTCCATAGAGAAAGAAATATCGCCAACGCTGTTTCTATTACAGATATTATGTAGAATGGTTTTTTTTGTTCTCTGGAGAAGAGGAAAGGGGTTGACAATGTTTTCACACAAACACATCTGTAGTCCAGTACAGAGCAGAATAATGATGGTTTGGGCATTAAAGACATTTACCCATTTTTTCATCAAGAAGAAAAATAACCCATGGCAAAAGTTCAATTGCCCACAAAAGGCACAGCTTCTTTGCAAGAAAAAAAGCTCAGGTTGCGACAACGTTGTGGTGGATACAGGCAATGTCAAGAGAGAAAATTCTGTAATTTAAAAATGCCACCCATGCATCTTTTTACTTCTAAAGGCAAAGACATCTTTATCCAGTGCAACAACCTAGATCACATCACGGTAAATTTCCAGTAGGATGCTACATCTTACAGAACAAGTCATGAATACTTGATGTGCCTTTTAAATATCTTAGTTCCATCTCTTGAAAAGAATTATCCTTGCATAGACCAATGAATCTTGCATAGAAATGCTGCTCTGACCTGCTTCCTTAACTCCCTGTTTAAAAAGGGTCCAAATAACTTTGATCTAAGCACATTTTACCATCTAATGTCCAGAATGGAAAAGGTAACCTAATATTTTTTAGGTATTGTTAATCCTGCTTTGAGGCAGAGGGATGGATTAGCTAATCACAGTCTCTTCTAGATCCACTTTTTTTTTTTTTATTACTTCCTCTTCGAACCCGGTTTTGCTAGCATCAATTCCCACAAAAGTTTTCTTTCCTACATATTTATGTTTATATTCACTGAAGTAGCAGACTTCTGAGGCTATGCAGAAGTAAAACATCCCTTAGTATTGCCTGAGTTCAGGCCCTCTCTCTATATTCTTTGCAGAAGATAACATTATTTTAAGAAGGACCCTTACCCCATGCTGTCTGCAAGAAGGACAGATGGAGAATACAGTCTACCCTGCTCATATCGTCACCTTAGAAGAAATACTATCCTTGCTATTATCTGTATTATCTTTGAGAGTGACCTGGCCTTGAGGGTGGGGACAAGCAGTAAATCTAGACTCAAGCCTAGCTTCAGGGCTGCTATGGCACGTCAACATGGATGCAATCTTGAGTACTTCTGTGGGTCGTCATCACAGGATCTGAATATTTTTCAACACAGCTATGCCTGTTGAAGTGCGAAATATGCTATTATTGACTGTCACAAGTGAGGGACTGTGATCCAAATAGTCTAAAGGGGTGTCCACAGACCAGATAAGGGACCAAAGCAGGTTAGCTGCACAATACACTGGCCAGTATGATTGAATTGTTGCATAACACAACTATCTGGTGATCTTTACCTCACTAAGGGGTACCCAGGCAGCCATACCCTCAGGGCACACCCAGAAGGCATGTAAGGTCTTATTACCAACAGATAAAAGTATTGGTTTGCTTCATCAGAAGATAGACTGTGAGGGTAAGCAGCTTATGACTTACTTTTAATGGTGGCCATAGGAACACAGAAATCATACCTACTCTGTAAAAGTTAAACCTTTACATACAGAAGATTAAAATTACCAAAATATTTCAGGAAAAAGCAGGAGTTTAAAACCAGAATCAAGTGATTATGGGAAAGAAAGGAAGAAAGAAAAGATGGTACTAGAATGACACATGGGACTATAGAATCCAGGAAAATCTGCAGTGTCTTTAAAGCACCTCTCTGAAGAGAAGAACGTAAATTTGTAAAAGAGACTCGAAATCGAGAATAAAAAGCTCCTGCAAAACTTAACGCCTTGCTTATGTAATCTGCATTACTGTACGTTTACAGAAGTTCTTTCTCTTGATGTTTCATGGAACCAGCCTTTTAGTGGCAAAGTCTTTCTCAACAGCATGAAGTAAACAGGCTTTCCCCTCACACCACTCCCAAACTTCTTGCAGGCTTTTAAGTCACAGGTGGCATAATTTGCTATCAGCTGCTACTGTGAATTCTAACAAATTATTATGCTGCTCACTGATCTGCTATGTTAAAATGGCTAATTAAACACAATGAAAAAAAGACTGGTGATACCTCTGGAGATCCACCAGTGCAGTATGATATCCTATTTCATCTGAGCAAGAAAAGGATGGCTCAGTTTCTTATCTTCCAACGAACATGCATTTTCAAGTGCGAAATACATTGTAGACCCATTACATGGTTGACAAGAATTGTCTTCTATTTCCAGTATGGATACATCATGCATATGTTAATTAAATACTTTGATATTTATACATTCCATTTCTATATTTACATTAAAAGAACTCTTTTTTAAAGATTAATGGAAGCAAGAAGAGCTAGCACTACAAATGCGTCCTTATGGTTTTTTACCAATGAAATATTGATTTCAAGAGAAAAACCCAGATCTTTAACCTAAATATCCTTCCATTTACAGATGCAGTGTATGCCTTCACTTTCATTTGGTACAAAAGTCAAGCTCTATAAAGACGGAATGGAAATAATTATGGGTGGGGTGAGGAAGGGGAAGCCTATGTCCATTTTTAAACTGAGTTTATTTACAGACCTAAATCCCCGGTCACGTGATTTTACTCCTTTGATCATTTCTTTGCATCTACTGGAATAAAAAGTATTAAAAACATAAACAATTTTAAAGGGCAGGGCCAGACCAAATGTTCTTAATCATTCATATGCTGTTGTGACTGTCTGGGGGTCTTCAGTGCTTGTTAAATATGCCCTATTCTGACCCGGAATTCCAATCCACTGCTTGAAGACATGAAGAAATCCCAAAGACAGCCTGCTACTAAGGAAGCCAGAGTACTACTTTTGTTCTGAATCTTGTGCAAAAGAGGAAGATGGCTTTCAAAGTAGATTCTCCTGGCTGTTTGATCTGCTAAGTAATAAAAATTTAAGACACTTTTTATTGCTTTACCTCATTTAGTATTAAAGTATAAGCCATCCACTGGCACAAGGATTGGACTAGATGTCCTTACTGGTTCTTTCTAGTTTGCTTACAGTGACTTCCCTAAAGAAGGCAAAGTGACAGGCTCCCTAGGTGAACCGAAATGAGACTTGCACACAAAGAATTTCAAGGCTTCTGACTCATGAATGATTAAGATGAAGAATACTGTGGAAGCAGTGGAGAAAAACAACCGAGCCATTTTCCCAAAAGAAAGTAAAACTATGAAAGATGTTTCTGGCCTTACAGCCAACCCAACTCAACTTCTCTCTTCCAAAAATCTTGCAACAGCAGGGAGGCACCAAAAATACATGTGATGAAACGGTGTACGAATGGTAATGATCCTCTCCTGCCTTTTTTATATGACCCTTCTCAAATTAGCCAAAACTACTGTGGGGAATTTCTTCAACCAAAATCTGCATTACATGTTACCACAGCACAGGTGAAACAAGGTACCACAGGGTGAAGTTCATCAAAGGATACCCCTTGTTGCCGACCTTGATGCTAACACTCAATCTGCAGTGGCAAGACAAGTGGAAGTTACTATTGATTTGTTCTGACTGCTTTGGAAGTGCAACCACTTTCTGCTTCTCTCATCTTTCACATCATTAATTATCTTGAAAGAGAGCATGGTGTACAGACAAGGCTTGTTACAGAGAAAACTGTATGACAGAACATGAGGTGACAGTACAAGAACATGACTACAGTACCACAGGATTAGCACAGGCAGATTATTTTGCCTTTAATAATGCCTCTGAAGGTATAGTCAGTAATAAGCATATCTGACATACAGACTCGTTCTCTTTAGCTGTAAAAAGGAAAAGTAGGATTTATAACCCTTTAGTCACTTTTCCATTCTTTTTACTGAACACATCCTTTGCAAAAATCCTGCATCACATATTTTTCAATTTACAGTCTTGGGCAGGAAAAAGACAGACTGCTGAATTTCTCACCATCCTAACCCAGTCCTCCAACACTCCAGCCAACACGCTCACCCATGCGGTCTCATGCAGATCCACTAATTAAGGTTATAGTCCTGCAACAGGCTCTCACAACCACGACACAAGAGCCCCGGCAGAACATGGAGCACCAAGGATAGGCTCTAGCAAATTCTAGTTCCAGCATCATGTATAACGGATAGCGCTGTTTAGCTGTCAAATTAGTTTACCAGAAGCTCTCCAAAGAAAAATTCAGCCCTCTGCAGGAACAAGGTCAGTGATTCAACACTCAATACATTTCCTCTTATTCAGTCCTAGCCAAAGCCTTGAAATGAAGCGATAAAGAAAGATTCCTTTCAGGCTCAGTGCCCACATTTCAGAAGGATGTATCTAGATAACGCGGTATCATATATCTAGGAGAACAAATAAAACACTATGGGATTTCTGACTTCAACTATTATTTGACTTTTTTCCTTTTTCTCTTTTTTTGTCTGTTTGTTTTGTTTTTTAAACTGGAAGGCTGCTGAAACTGTGTTTCCACATGCTATTTAAGGATGCTAGGTGTTCCCCAGACTCTCACATTCATGTATGCTCAGAATACTCCAGCTCCTCTCATCACAGCGTCCCCTCTTACCTTCTGCCGCTGCTGAATGTTGCTCATCGTGTCTGGCTGAAACTCCAGTTTGTCTGTTCGACAAAGTTTCCAGTATAAAATAATAACGATCAGAAGCACTACAGCAACTGGGACTGCCACACCAACAATAATCCATAGGTTGCTATTCTGTGACTCCGAGGTGGACTCCTTCTGCTTCTCCACAGCTGTGAAGTTAAAAGGAAGACAGCAATATTATGTGGTTACATATTTTAAACAGAGGACACTTCGAGGTTACGAATTTTTACGTTCTTGTAAATGCTAGTTAAGGAATTTATCAGAAACCAGCTGCACATCACAGGAAACGTCATACCACTTGAAAGTCAGCGTACGTCATGCTCAGGAAGCATGGGGCAGCTGATTGATTGTCCCGGCCTACCTCCTGAAGACCTGTGCTTAAAATACTAATGAAAATACACTTCTGCCACATCATTCTGTAACCCAAAACTGAACTGACATAGTGAAACGGGTCCAGAAAAATGACTTGCTACTAACAAAGGTAAGAAGGACTTTCCAACATTACTGCCTGTTTTCTGCTTTAAGCAGTATGATCAGCTGCCTCTTCTCTTTAAATATACATTATATATTTTGTTACCTTCCCCATCAATAATCATAATCAGTTTGAAATCAGTAGGACCCTCCTCACACCCCAAGGCATATAATTCTGTGGTTTTTATTACTTTTTTTCCTTTCACTGTTTCACTGGGATCCTTTAGCCCCAAGCAGAAGACAGACGTACTGGGAGTTGTAATCAAACCAGTCACGCTTGTAAAAAGTGAACTGGAAGACTCGTGAAAACTTTCAATTGCTCTGTTTTGCATAGGGGTTATATGTGGGACTAAAAACCACAGCAGTAATACATTTTTTTTTGTCAAACTGATGCACTTTCTTAAAATGATGTTTTCAAGTTAAAAAGAATATTTCTTTGCAATCTTATTTTTATATATAATTTTCTTAATATTCATTCCAATGATGAACTTAGAGATTAAAGGAACATATTATAATTCTTAGATTTTATACATCTGACAGCTCATTTATGTTACATTTTCTGTTATAAAAATAACCTTTTTTGGGTCTAGTTTCTTCCAACAAGAAGAAACATTTTTAAAATTTCTATGATTCTATGTCTCTTAAAAGAACTTTCTAATGACGCGTCAAAGATAACAAGTTTCAACACGCAGCATAAGCTATAAACACTTCATGAAGTTTGTTCAACACTCACCATTTTTGTAAAGGGAATTTATTCTTGCAACTTCTTGCATTTCTATCTAACCAATATTACAGTCCCTTAACAGATATTAAGCAGATGTATACGAGCTACTGACCTATCTTGAAACCACTGTTTCAATGAGGGATAAAATTTAGGAACACATCCAGATGGTGCAATTATTACTATTTTCTTTCTTTTCTTTCTGCAGAGAATTTTGAAAATCAGACACATGCTTCTTCTATTGGCAAAATACCCTGTGGTACAATGTAACTCATGCCTCCATATTGCACAGAAAACAGAAAAGGTAATTAAGCATTCATACCAATGATGTATATTGCAGCTGATATACATGTCTGTTACTGTTTTAAATACTTTCAAGTTTCTTTCCTAATCATAACATGGAATTCTGAGTAGGTCTTCTGCCTCACTCCTTACTGCAAATTATTTATATATCAAACTTCCTGAATAAAGCATTTATATGACCTGTCATATTTATTCTGATGTCTATCTAGTAAAGATAACATCACTTTTATATTCTCTTTATTAAAAGTTGACATTACTTATATATTACTGATGGACAAACAATAAAATAAGGTCAATCATATTCAATGACGAAAAACTGTTTCTTTTTGCTTATACCCTTCAAAATGCCCCAACTAGCATTTGCCTACATCTTTCCCTCACAGAAACAGTAATTCAGACAAACAAAAAATAGCGACTTGTGTTAAACTTTACTGCTGTTACTCAGCTAAAGGAAACACTCATTTCACACCGACACCCTCCCATCCCACAATCGTGGGGCTTGTGCAAGCTCCTGGGCAAGATAAGCTGCAGAGAAATATTGGACAAGCAGAAAGAGATGAAAATGGCAAGAAAGTACCTAGTTAGCACAGTATTTTTCTAGCACAAGCACTAAAGTGAATGCAGTAAGGCTTACACTCAAGGACCCTGTTGCAACTCCAAGGCCAGCAGAGTCTTCAAGAAGCAAAGCCACACCACATAGCTCACCGCAACACTGCTAAAATTTTATTTCCTCAGGAGCGTCCCAAGAACAAAACACTGCCACAGTGCGCACTGTCTAGTGCCATAATCTCTAAAGCTAATGTCACCCTTCCTGCTTCTCTTTGCTGGCATCAGTGTGGATTTGACAGGGCTTACGCTGTGCAACGGTGCCTTCAATGCGGTATCCAAGGATGATTGCAGCCCGCTGGATATCAACTCTGTTCATCAAGTCTGAGCACTTCAGAGCACTAAGTCTCTCTCCATCTTGGTCCTCCACAAAATAGATCAGCTCCACAGGGTTATCAACACCAACTAACCGTGATACGTTCACAATCTGAAAAGAAATTGGAAGGCTTTTACATTTCAAGTTGTATTTATTTGGGGCTCCCATACATTTGGTCTTTCAGTCCTTACCCTCTCTTCCCCTTCCCTTCACAGGGCCTAGATCTTAAGGCCACTTGTCTAAAAAGAAACATTTGGAACAGCTTTGTCAAGATGGCATCAGAAGCTGTCTTAATTGTCACGGTGTGCAACCCTAGTGCATAAAAAAAACATTCCACCTTGTACTATGATGTAGAAACACAACTGCTGTTAAGGAAAACCCCTCTATCTGTGACACCAAATTACGCTAACCATCTAACTACTGTGAACTGGTACAGTTTGGAAATTGTCAATATCCAGAGAAGTCTGATGGGAAGACGTGCTGTGTGAAGCACTCCAAAACACTGTATGCAGCAAAGGCAACATACACACAGGCTAATTCTCTCATCTGAGAAGAGCTTAAGTCAATGATGAGCAAGTGTAGATACACAGAGCTAATAGTCAGTAATAATAATTTGCTTCCGAACTAAAATTCAGGATATTTTCACCTAATACTTATACAAAAGATTCTGAGCAGAAGCCTTCCAGAGGAAGACAACATTGCTGGAATAATATATCGGTGTCTAATTACACAAGCACAACTCAACTGCTCCAGGACCTGGAAAATTTACAGAAGTATCTATTTTGTAACTGAAACAAAAATTTCCATGGAAGCAATCCCTTGTATAATAAAATTTTATGGCAAGCCTGAAGTTTCCACTTTTTTTCCTATTTGTTTCACAACAACGTACAGATCCAATATTGAAGTAAGAGACCTGCTTTCACTCTAAAGCTGCCGACACCATGTCACACTGGAAGCCTCTACCGCAATTTAGCACTTGTTAGTAGGAGCTACTGAAGAGATTAATGTAAATGCTTTTTTCCCTTCTCTAAATACCTAGTTTTACTTTGTTATTCGTAACACACACCTTTTTGTTCCAGTTTTTCCGAATGTTAAGCAGCTACACAGGCAAATATCCTGTTATATTCAAATAGGACTGTTTGCGCTTCCTGAAGGAAAGCACCCGCATGGTCACCTTCACCCTCCAAACAGCTCCAAACCCTGGCATCCACCTTTCTTCAGGGAGGAATGTATTTGACACTGTGGGAAGCAATTCTTCCTACCTACTTCTAAAGATGTTAATAATCAAAAGAATGCATGCTATGAGGAAGCCCTGGAGATACTCTCTAACCACCAAACATCTACATTGCATATGAGAATCACGTAACAATTTTGAATTCCTGTAAAATTAAATCTTATATATAATAACTCTCCTCTGTTTAACTATTTACATGCAATGGTGAGCTCAACCTAGAATTAGGCCAAACAAATAGTAGATGGTATTCTATCACGTAAAACAGAGTTTGAAGAGCTCTGGAAGGAATTGCCACAAGTAGAGCAATATATTTTGCTTCCTTCAGAATTATCCTTTACTATGAAGTACATATTTAATAAATTAGAATCTCAAACACTGCCCACAGGCTTAAAGTGAAGCAAACACACAAATGTTTGCATGTCTGAGGCTTACAATAGCAAAGCTTTATATTGTTTTCCTTCCTAGTTTCCAACAAACAATCAGGTTGCAGTAAAGCGGTGCAATGTTCTAGGTCAAGAGGGATGATGTCCTGGTCTTCGGGGACACCAACTCAATATGTCCTAAAAAAACATTTTCCAGGAGTGGTAACAGCAAGGTATATAATAAAAACTAAAAAGAAAAAGAAAAAAAAAAAAAGAAAAAGCACTATTGTCATGAAACTCTTCTAGGTCAAATCAGCTAAAAGAAAAGCAAAGAATAATGTTCAGTGTCAGTCACATTTGATGTAAGAAACAGGATACCTACAAATAGAGCAGAAAAAAATGTGCAAACTTCTGTAACACAGCAAGACCTGATAACAGGACCCATTAACCAATGCTGCTTCTCATCCTGAATGCTACTCCCTCTTCTACCAGCTAAGGGGCATCCAATCCCTGACTAAAAGTAACAAAACAGTATCAATAAATAAGGTTTCAATGCACATACTCAGCAGCTGTAAAGCTAAATCTGGTTTCACGGAAACCAGATATATCATTAGTTAACAAATGTCCACAGCTTCGTATTTCTGCTTCAGCTGGGCTGCCTTCACCACAGCCTGGCCTCAGTGCACAGAGAAGCAGGGTGCATGGAGTGGTATCTGCTTTCAGCATAGATGAACCCTTCTTAAGTAGCACTTAACTCACATGGAGAGCAAGGGAGTTGAAAGGCCACATGGGACTGCAAGTCAATGGGTTCTTCATTTAATTTTATGAAACCTCTCTGTGTATAGCAAAGCTACAGAATCAGAGAAATGTAGGAGATTCTTAAATTGAATTTTCATACCTTTCATGGCATTGTGGAGTATCCAAGAAGTTCTATAATTACGTGTGTGTTATATACACAGAGTAACAGTCAGAAGCTGGCTGAATGGGTTAAAAAAGGAACTTCTCCACAGCTGCCTTTAGAAAGGGTAGAAGGACAGATTCCAGTGCAAGTTGCCACAATTGAAACAATACAATTTTTAACACAATATTAAAACCAACAGCTTATGTCTCCCTATGCTGAGGAACAGGGATGGCTGGAACCAGAGCAGAGATAGGAAGAAGCAGCTGGAGGTATTTTGGTATAGTATAGAGAACATGCGAACGAGCATGAAGAAATTCAATGGAGGGTGGAGGTGCAGGCTGGTGTTGATGAAATAAGCTCATTATTTTAAGGTAAGTTTTATCTGAAATAACTTGCTCTGAATACACAGTATTCTGTGACTGCTCACACCATACTGAGGGAAGCTGCAGACAAAATTTCAAATCCAATGGGAGATGGTTATAGGTTTCTATTCTGGGAAAGCTGATGTCTATGAGACAACTAGACTTGTACATAAACTCAGCAACTGTGACAATATCGCCACTTCAGTTTTCCTCTCTGTCACACTGATTCACTAAAAAACCTTTTTTTTAAACTAACCTCTGAGTTTGCTACAACACAGAAAATGGCACACTGGATCTGAACTGGTCTTAAGTCTGTTTTTAAAATTGAGGTACACAGTCCCTGTGCCCAGTTTTTACACAGTTTCTGTATACTAAGTTTGGGTGTCATTTTGCTCCAAATTATACTCTCTGTGAAGCTTCAGATTGGTTTTGTCTCGTATTTCACAGAGGTGTGTCTATCCTTGAGAGTGCTAAGAATGCAAGCAGAGGCAGAAATGGTATTTTCCAGTCATCCAGCAAAGCAGCCCATGTGTAAGAAAGCATTTAAGCATGTTACATTTATACTTTTGGCAGTGAGGGATGACATAGGAAGGGGGGAAATAAAAGAATTTCAATACATAGGAGGCAGAAAATAAAAAAAAGGAAGAAAAGACTAATTCAACCTCTGTGTACATAAAAGATACCATGTTTGTTGATACTAGATGTGCATTTAGCCTCCACAAAGTAAAGGCTTAGCTGCGTTCAGGTGTGAGTAAATTTAATTTAAAAAGTGTTTTCAAGAGAATATCATAGGTCAGTGAACAGAGTTGCCTTGGTAACCAAATCTTGTTCGTAATTTAAAGCGGGGAAATCCAAGTGGTGGGCAAGCTCACAAGGCATTTGCAGAGTGTCAGTCAGCCAGTGGGACGTCCCAGTCAGCAACCCCGTAAGGAGCAAGGAATATCTGGGTGAACTGGGTCAGGGTTTTGAAGGCATGAGCATTACTTAGAAACAAGTAAACATGAAGTGCACGTTATGAGGATTATTTTCCTTTTTTCGCTCGTTCATCCCCTAGGGAAAAAATAATCAAAAGGGATTCTGCTTTCTGCCTTATTAAAAGTAGGATTTTAGTGTCCAGGCAATTAAATCATGCTGTACTGTGGTCTGAACGGTTCAGCAGACAAGGCAACACAAAGCATATGTGAAACGGGTAACCCGGACCTGAGAAATCCCTCACAGGAACCTGTCAGGCCAGGAAACGGCGGTGCCGCTCGTGGCAGCCAGCTTCCTCCTGGAGCGCCCCGGCTGGGGCTGGACAGGGCGGCGCTGGCTGTCACAGCACCAAACACTTACCCACTGCAGCGGGGCCCCCCGTGCCGAGCTGGGGAGACCGGTAAGTGAACGGAGAGGGCCAGGGCGCTGAAGGAAGGCTAAGGAAAGTGCCTCTGCTGAGGCTTGGCCGACACAGAGGTAGCACGACTGGGCCTTTCCTCACATTACACACTTGGGAGAGACACACAAGCTGTCAGCAGAAAACTAAGAGAATGAACCTCTGCCTTAATAAAAAGCTCAACTCAGTCACTATGTCCCCGCAGAGCTACCAATTCCTCTCACACGTTACCGCTATAGTGTTGCCTAACATTCTCCTTAAACCAGAACATCGTGCTTCTTGTCACTCAGTAGGATCACCCTTTTCACTATTAGGTTCAAAATACCAAACACGCTGAAATGAGGGAAAATTAATTATTTTTGTAGTAGTTCCTGCTGCATTTTTAAACTACAATTAAGCCGTTTAATTCCTCAAAAAAATCAATGAGAATTGAGTTACTACGGTAAACTATTGACAAAATATAGCATAGGGCCTAGCCTCTGCAGATGCAATGCAAACCACGTTAAACATGTGCCTTCAAATTTGCAGCAACAGCACACACATGTTAAAAATATACATCACTTGCTCCGTGAAACATTGAGCATCACACAAAAATCAACACAACTATCTCATGCGTAACGGTCAGGTATGAGGGGGTTTTTGTACATAATGGTTATAGGCTTTTTAATTTTTTTTTTCATCACAGAGTGCCTCCTGTTAACAACACAGATAGCCAAACAGGAGAGGAAAGCATGCTATCTGGGCACCTCAGGTAGTCCAAAGACCTTATTCTAGATTTAAAGAGTAATTTTTAACATTCTTAGATCCTAACACATGCCTTTAGAAATGAAATCTAAACCTTACAAGGTATCACTTCTATTTTCTTAGTATGTGAAAGGAAACCAATACGCCTGCAGTAACATTCACAAATAATTGCTTCACCTTCTGACCCACAGTCCTGATTTTCCACAGAGCTTAGAAATGTCACAGTTCAATACACTATAAATATCTTTCACCTCAGGAAAAATTCCGGTCTACAGGGCTCAACACAAGTGAAATGTGTGTCTAGTCTTCAGTGGATACATGCACGTCCTGCTAATAATGAGTATCCAACACTTCGGCCTTGCTGGCAGCTTTTGTTCTTATTTTCACTTCATTGTGGCCTACTGTCAAGAGCAGTCACTGGTTTGTGTGCAAGAAATACATATAGGAAAATCTGAATATAAAGCACAAAGAACATTAATAGCCCTCCCTAAAGCCACAAATAGATGCATATATACAACATATTTCAAAACACAGATATAAACTTGGCTATGAGGAATAGAATTAGCAGCAGTAGAACTAAAAGGTTTATTGCACATAACTGTGGACCAGATCCTCAACTGACATTGGAGCATCCTTGAAAGAAATCACCCTCCACTCAGGAGCCAACTACCAGGTGCACCACTCCAGCTACACGCAATAGCCTCTAAGGCTGTCTCACCTACCACACACCTGAACATCCTGCCAAAGCATGCTACCAAGAAGCTATAGTACCTTATGGTACCTACCATTCTCGTGCAGGAAAGCAGGACACCTATTTCGGACACCTAGCAGCAAGGTATCTCCTTCAGCCTTCCTTCTTCCACATCTCCTTTGTTACGCTGCTAACCCTATGTAACAGCATGGGCTGTGAGCACCTGGAGAAGCCCTGCGTTATGTGGGGTGGTACGATGTGTCACCATAACTAAGAGAATCCTCCACTGCCCAAAGACAGCAGTTTGCAGACTCTTTGCACTAACTAAGTGGCATAAATGAGAAGCACTGCTGTTTGGAACACGAACTGAAGACTTCATCTTATGTCCCAGTAAGTAATACAAAGTCATAAGAAAAACGCTGTATTTTCACTTTCCAAAGTACTATTCTTTAGCCAGAAAGGACCTGCTTGTAGTTTTGTATGTGCAAAAATAAATTACACGAGCTTTATTATGTAAAACCATAAAACTGTAATCTACATATACACATTTTATAGGCTGTGGTATCTTTGCTAGCAAAACTAGGAATATTTGTTCAATTTATATGCAAGGGGCTGACTGAGGCATAAAGAACAAAGTGCAGTAAGAGGTGTTGGGAATAGATGATCTGAAGCAGACATCTATTTACAGCAATTCAAAGCTGCACAAAATAAAAATAAAATAAAATCTCTATTACTGAAACAGATGTTTCTGGGACAGGAAAACAAAACGAAGAAAATCCCAACATCTGGAAATTTAGGTGGTAGCAAACACTGTAGGGATTAAATTAAATAAAGATAATAGGTCTGAACTACTAGAAGGGCATCTGTGAGGTAAACCAACTGTCGATGAATTAGCTGGAAAAAGTAATTTTTAAGAAGAAGAGCCTTCAAAAAGTATTTTGGCTTTCAGTTTGTTGAACTGACCAGGAGGAACACATGCAAGAACTTAAAACTTACAATTAAATATCCAAGCCTTCCTGGACATTACGTGACTAATTCCACCCGTGACAAAACTATAAAGCAGCACTGGAATCCAGATAGCAGAAGCTAGCATGTGTGCAAAATCTGACATGATTAATCATTCTTACTTGAAATCCATTCCTGTGATCATGAGTACTGTGACAAATAGGCAGTTAAGGGGTAGAACATACTACTCTGCTGCTGCCATCAGGCTGCACATGATTCTATTTCATCTTTCTACACCACCACCAAAACACCACAGAGAGCTGTGAAATAACTGTTCCAGCAGAGTACTTTTTTGACTCAGATGACCATCCCGTCTCCTTTTGCTAGGCACCTCATGTAAGTCAGACAAGATAGCAAGCTTTAAAAATAGGATGTTGGTAACATAATTTTCAATATTGTTTTTAAGAAGTTGTCAGAATTTTCTAGTAGCCACCTAAAATACTCAGTTGTTCCCATTTGTTACATTTAGCTTAAAAGACAACAAGGTATCTAAAGAATCATATTTTAGGTGCAAAACAAAAGCATCATCAACTAGCTAAACGTGGTATGTGCTTTTGAGTTATCTTAACTCAAAACTTAGACAATATTAACTTAATAACTTATTACCCTTCATTTCTTCCTCTGACTTTGAGCTCTTAATACCTGCACAATGTTGCTGCCTGCAAAACTGGCTCGTCTCCATATCCGCCCTCTGACCAAAGCCTCGTTTAACAGGTGAGCTAGTTTCCGTTCCATCTCAGCCTGAAACACTTCCTCCTGAATTCGCTGGTCGACGACACCCAAGAGAACTACATTGCAGAGAAAGTAACCCAAGAACACAAACAAATTAGTAAAACTTTTCAGTGCCTTTTCTGCAACTTCAATTACAAGCTTTGAGTCACCCTGTGACAGCTCCTGGACAATTCAAGAGTGGCTGTATTCATATGGGAATACCACCCAGTTCAGCTGGAGGTTACATGTTGGAAAGGAAAACACCGGGTGGGAAAAAGTTAAAATAAATAAATAAATAAAAATTAGGGCAGAGGGCATTTTTTGTAATCTCAGCCAGGCCAGACAGACGCAGGACACTGAAAAAACAGTTTCAATTCTAAAAAAACATAAACTTATGAGCATTCAGTGAATTGTTTAAAAATAAATACAAAAGAAAACTCAGTCTAAATTGTCTGCTGCAACTACTTTCAGTCAAATGTTGTGTTTGGAAGTGATACAGAAGTAGAGATGGGCAGGGCAAGGGTTCAGAATCAAGGAGAAAAAGTAGGAGAACAGAAGCACATGAAGCTGGGTATTCCAAGTGCATCTTCCCTAGATAAGACAAAGATTAACAAGTATGCCCATCATAGAACAAAACATCTGGTTAGTAGCCCTGCCCACTTCACTTCCCAACCCCAGGTACTCTGGGTCACTGAGGCAGCTAATGCTGAGAGGAATCCCTGAGGAACAACTCATGGGAAAGTGTGGACCTTTACTAACATGATGGCATCCAGTAAAAGAAAAGTGGGGTGAATGGAGTGACAATCATTCAAATGACCTAATGAAACAACCCTAAAGGATAGTAAACCAACTCATTGCTGACTGCAGTAAAATCAGTTTTCATTCCTGCGCCACTCCACGAATATGCTTTATATTTTTTAAAAGTCCCTTTTTCAGTAAATGTTTTCATGTTTAGTTTTTTAAGTGCGGCGTTTAATAAAAAGCCATCCAATTAGATAAAATCAATTAAATACAGATTTAAATTTTTTAATTTTTAAAACAGAAATATTAAACCCACTATTTCAATTTAAAAATCTTCACTGCAGATGTCAGTAAAAGGAAACTTTTTTGTGATTTCTCACAGAGATCAACAGCATCTGTCTTCTATATTCAGTCATACACTAAGTATCTCAGAATTAAATAGCAAAATAAATAGACAGTGGCCTAAGGCTATTATATCCAGCAAGTAGAAGACTGTTTCTTGCCTGTGTATTGAATTTCAGTATCAATTAATTACGCTTAATAGCATAGACTGTATTCTACAACTGAGAGGGACAGCTACAGAGAACACTGCATATCCCAATGTTTTATGACTATTGGGATACATGCACATATATCTAATATACACAATATTAAAAACATTCATGTGCATAAATTCTATCATTTTCCCATGTCATGATTCATTACCCTTACAATACAATATACAGACTGGAAGGACTGATCCAGCCAAAGTCTACTAGCTCTTCCCAGGCTGCCCTCAAGAACTGGGATTACAAAAAATTCCTCTGCAGCAAAAAAAGGCGCTGCAATTGGCTTACAGTCAGGAAGTTTACAAAACCCCAAAGGGACATGATTTCTGAGCTGAAAGAACCCGCTTCTTACCGCAGGATCTAAGGGAACTTCCAGCAACCACAAACAAAGCAAACCTAAGGCTGAGCAAGAGAGGGTAGGAGTGTGACAAAGATAAGCCAATACAAATCTCTAAGGAAGGATGACATCAGATGTGTGATGCACACACGTAGCTTCTCTCACGCTACTGAACACGATCTGAAATTCTTCATTTTTCTTCTCTAAAGCAAACTTGGGGGGGCTTCAGAAATCAAGCCGCAACCGGGTTTCCTGCTTAAAAAGTAAACTGGGTCACTGGTGAGAGGAGACACAGATACCTGAAAAAAGAGTAAGGCTATACAACTGGTGAACTACAGGTGGTAAAGTCGTGGGAGGACAAAAGTGTATCCAGTGGGGCATCTGCACCCTAACAGCAAGTTTGGCAGGCACAGCCTGGTCACCATTCAGCCCGTCTGCTTAAAAGAAGCAGGTAGAACCTACAGTGTGCAGGCAACCTCAACATCCTCTGAGCATCTAAACGCAACAGCTCAACCATATCTGTGCATTATAGAATAAAACATCCAGGAGACTTGGGTGGGAGGGATCTGCTGTGAATAAATCAGAAGAGATCAATGAAATGTGATGAAACTCTTTCACGTATTTGGAATGTATCTATTTTCACTCTGTTTTATTCCTGGCATGTTTCGGTAGAAAGTGCCACACAAAATTTTAATTTTCACTGAAAATAAAATAAAAATCTAAAAATCAATGTGGTATATTGACAGTGTACAGAGTAGACACTTTATGCCTGACAGTGTAAGTTGTCTCACTAAGAATGAACTGCTTATAGACAAAAACGACTTTGTGTGCATTATCAAGGAATTGCAGTAGTTCATTCTAGACCCAGGAATTACATTTCCCAGCTATTCCAGCTCACTAGGCCTTTGGTTTTAGGATTTATTCAGCTCAGGCACATTACTACCTCATAAAAATGCAGCACCCCTAAGCTATCGATATTTATGTAGGCTAGTTATCCTGCTAACAAACATAATTGCACTCTTACTTACTCACAGAGACTGTACGTACCTGTTCTCACCCAGGAAGATTTCATCAACTGAGACACATTAAGCTTAGGATAATGAAAGGCTGAGGGAAAAATAGAATGGAGGAAAAACATCCGTAAGAACAGTATCCTCAACAACATACACAAAAAAAAGAAGCCACTTCATAATTTATACTGTCAGTAAGCATATTATTTACACAGATGTATTACTACTCCTGAGGCTACGCAGACACAACAGTGAGGAAAGTGGTCCGAACATACACTCCCCAGTTCGTCTCTGAACAAAAAGCAGTGAACTGAAGCAGTCAGATTTATTACCTGAAAGATTTCAAGCTGCTGTACCGAGGTCATTGCTCCTAGAAATTTAAAAGCTCAATGTCTGAATTGTGACTCCTACTGAGCTAGCTGCAAGATCAGACTTTTGCTCAAAGGGCAACGAGGCAACTCATGAGTGTCTCAGGATGAAAATAAGACCTTCTCTGAGGCAGAAACTACATAGGAACACTAAATGTAAACAGAAAACTAAATGCATCTGATTTGTGTTCCAGGCTTGTGCTGGGGGAAGAAAGCATTTGAAAAACACCATCTTGATAACATTTTTTTAACAAAAACAAAAAATAACTGTATGCAGAAACATTGCTGTAGACAAATCTCATGGCTTTTGTGTTTGGTTTTGTGGCTCCAAGATTTCTTAATTTCTCAGTTTTTCCAAAAAAGCTCTGCTCCAGAGTGAAATCCTTGCCCCAGTGAAGTAAATAATGTCTATTTCTACTGACTTCAGTAGGGATAAGATTTTTCCCAAGGTTTCCACTGGAGAGCAGTAAAGACATGTTGGGAAACAAGTGAAGATGGGGGCTGGGCCAACAGTTTCCTCAAGGGAAGTCTTAAGCTTCACTATTGCAATAAGGAACGGTCTTAACTTTCTAAAAATATTTAATCCAGATGTAGTTTGCAAAGCATCATACAAAGGTTAATTTTTAAACCATTTCATGGATAGAAAGAATGGGGCACATAACAACTAAATGACCTGGTCCACGCTAGATCAATTTAGAGTAAAGATATCTTGTCTTCAGTTGTAGAATAGTTTGCCACTATCGCATGTTTCAGAGAAATAGAAAATTGACATTTTTCTAATTTAATTACGCAAGAATTTGCAGAAGAGCTGACCTCTGTTGTTGTACCTAAAAGCTGATTCTTTTGCCCCTCAAAAAACTTACATTTCTTTAACTAAGGCAAGAGAAAAAGAATCACTAGTTACATTGTAGCTTTTATTTTCATGGATTTATAAGTAGTCCTATGGAAAAAAATAAAATAAAATGTGGCTATTCCACCTTTATTTCAATAATAGCACCACTCACTTCAAGAGAACCACGTGGGAGGTACTTTGTGACTTACCAGTCCGAAGGGTATCAGAATATGGTCCTTTATTCTGAACAGGAAATCAGCCCCCTATACATTGACCAGGATGCATCAAATTTCCAAAACTCTCAGACACAGAAAAAGCACCTCACAGTCCAGTTAAACATACACACTTTTTTTTTTGGCACCCTGCTACAGGATCCTTCTGATTGCAACTTTTAGATTGGAGTTCTATTTACTCTGGTCATGCAACTGTTTACTTCAATTTAGAAATACAACTTGAACAAAAAAGCATAAACTAAACTGCATCTGTTGTTTTTCCAAAGCATGGAAAGAGCAAGATAAGAAAATGAAAAACCTTCCAATGGCCATAAAGCTTTGAACTGCTAGCAGTTGTGAGTTTTTTCTTCTTTTAAACCAAAATCATGTTTTGCCTCAATACTTAATGTGCTCTTCACACTTTTTCTAATTAGTACTTGAAAATGATTTAATTCATGCAAATTGCTGGATGACTATTCACTTAAACTTTTCACGGAATTAATGAAATTTAAAAATAAAACAACTTGAGCAGAAAATCTGGAAATGGAAAAGGAGGATGTGCTGTGATCACTGGCAACTAAGGCTGGGTTCTAAAACCTGATGAAGAAGCCGTGAAATGATGGATGCTTCTGCAACTGAGACCATGCTCTGAAGTCAGAAAATCCAGGCTCCGACTCATTCTATAGGTCACTCAGGTGTCTCACCAACAAAACACGTGGCCAGATCCTGAGCTCAGCTGGAGTCTCAGCACTGCAGCAAGATCGTATTTGCAAGATTCCCAGTGCCCTATGGAATTAATGATTAAACCCAGCACAGATTGATTGTTATTCTGAGAGGGAAGCTGGATAGACAAAACGCAATTATTAGTTAGATTGCAGATGGTCTGCTGATGAATATAGATGCATTAATGAAGTAGATGCTAGCATCGTTAGAAGATTTCAACACGCAGCCCTGAAGCATTATACTGCGTAACAGCGTCGATTCGATGCTCACTGAAAAGGCAAAGGGTCACCTAGTCACCCAGAAACCTCTTGACAACAGTCTGAAGCACAGCACTTGGGCAACATGGCCTTCACCAGATCCTCCAACAAGGATTTCCCTGACCCTCTCATACAGAGACGTGTTGGACCATGCAGGATAGAACGAGCACCATACTGATCATTCTTATTTCTGATAAATGGACAAACAGTAATAGAAAGCATGGAGGGAATGCAGTATTTGGAATGAGAAGGCATCAACTGAAAAATAAGATTCCATGCAAATACTGCTGTGTGAGCAATAGTAAAACACCGTATCTGTTAGAAGTCCGATCCAAAATGCACCCAGAAAAAAATTGCCAAATATTTCTGCAGTCTCTGGACTGTATCATACAATTTTATATTATCCTATTGGCCTTGCAACATCTAAAATAGATGCCACCCATCAAAGTGCTACTTACGGCAGTGAAAAAATAGCAAGTCCCAAGGCAATCTTCTCTATTTAAAGTCATAATAAAAACAAAGAGATTTATTTGTGCTAAGTTCATGAAAGCCAATATTCCTCATCTAGTCCACAGCTAGCCTTTGCCTGACCTCAGAGAAATCTTCCAGCCGTAAGAAGATATCAAATATATTATTTCCTGTTGTTTTTAATGAACTAGCACTGAGAAGCCATGACTAGACATGGTTTTCTTTCTGTTGACATGCAGTTCATGACCATCTAACCAGTTTACAATGTAAAATGTGAGATGTAAGGTGGACAATGCAAACCAAGCATGCAGGAAGGCGTAAACTGAACATTTGAATACAAGCATGTTGCTGAAGTCACCTAGAAATCTGTGAGGCAAAGGAAAAAGTCTGGAAGTTTCCAGGCTTGGACACTCCAACAGCCCTATTCCTGCACAGAACAGTCCATTCTGTCAAGCCAACAACTTTCACTACTGACCCTGACTCTAAATGAATGGAAAAAAGCTGACAAAAAAATCCTGTTGTTAATTATGTACTGCACAGGGACAACCCACACAGTTAAAAGTATAAACAGTACATCTTAGTTGTGCGGAAAAAAAAACAGTGAAAGGACTGTGTGTGAAATGCAATGTGAAGTGAACAAGCAGCGAGGAACAAATACGTTCCTTCAAACAAGGTTTATATTTGGGATATCAACGGCAAGGTCTCACTTCACTTAAGTGTTGCTATACAATGACAGTACGCAAGTAGCTTTTCCTTAGTATGAACCAACTTCAACACCCTGACAGCTCAGCTCACCTACAAATAATTTCTTTTTCTTCAGCTGCAGGCTATAAAACTTACAAAATCATATTCAGAGCTCTCAAGGGAAAAAAGAAAAAGTCATCACCAAGCAGATTAACTGTTAGCATGCCTGATAACTAAGGCACAAATAGCATAGAACACTTCATATTTACATATAAGAAATTTACATATAAACAATAACATACATAAATTGTAATTGTGTATGTAAATTTAATGTAAATATTGTGTATGTAAACATCCAAAAGTTCCCCCAAAAATTCACACTGAAAAGCAGAGGGTTGCATATTAATTTGCACAGAGCATCTAAGACAGATCTTCACAGCACCTTCAATGCTACTACTGCTCTGTAGTCCAAGGGAGAGCACAAATGCAGAGTTCAGGACCTAGAAAACAAAAACATTTAGGCATCTTCCTGCCAAAGTAGCTTTGAGGATCTGGCTGTTGGTCATCCTCAACAGACTGCTGAATAAGATGTCTCAAGAAGGATCTGCCGAATGCTGCTGAGCCTTTGGACGTGATTTCTGGCTCTGAATACTGAAGATCTAAAATCCTTTGGCTCAAAATACAGTCACAGCAACAGTGCAAAAAAACTGTAGAAACAGCTAAAAATAACCAAGTGTGGTTGCTTCACTTATACAAGTGTATAAGGTACATTGATTGTTGTGCTTGTTGACAGATTCATAGCTCTAACAAGCTGAGAAACTGTGTTCCCACATTGCTGACTTATCAAATAGTACCATGTCTGGTATTCCAAAACAGTGACAACAAATGCACCAAAGCTATTGAGACCAAACTAGTCAAGTTCAAATCAAAATGAGCTGTCCTGCAGTGGGCTCAATCTACAGTAAATTTGAGTTCCTCTAGCAAGAAGCAAGCCAAACGGCTGACAAGATGCTCCTTGATTCAGGGCACTATATCCATCAAATCCTCATGTTTTCTATATCTTAAACTTCGGGAAGATCTCACCATCCCTAAAAATTCTGAATCACTAAATTGAAATCTGATGTATTTAATTTGATTCACTACATGTATTTTATTTATTTTAATACAACATTAAATGTTTTGAAAATTCAGTCTAGACAAGTCTGAAGGTCGTCTTCAAAATCTATGAAACAAACTAAGAGACACCACCACCACCAAACTCTGGCTAAGATCTCTGAGGCAAGTGCTATGCTCTGTTGGCAACATTCATTCATTAAACTATGGCAGCAATTAGGTGGGATCATTGAAGGCAAGGGTGTATACACAGCTTGTTCAGCTGTTACCATCCCGCTAACAGGGATGTGCACCAAAGGAACAGCATTTTTCAAGAGCTCCAAATAGGTGAATCTGTGAATAAACTGTGTATCATGATGGACTTAGTCACCACTGATGAGTAACTCTGCCTTCCTACACTAAGGGTCTGCTTGTGGATTTGAGGTTTGGTATCGTTTGGGAGATTTGGTGGATTTGAGGGAAGGAAGAATAATTTTGTGTTTGAAGTCTGGAGGCCTATGCTGGAATTTGCAGGAATGAAGTTACCGCGCTGTTGGCGTACTTGTTTAAAATTGCCAGCAGGAAAAGAGCAAACAATACCTGAAGCTTCAGAAACACAGGCAGAGAAATAACTACCCTCAGGCTTGGACATGCCACTGTATTAACAGAGGCTAAATCTGCCAGGCCACAACAGCCAACATCTACATTACTTCACTGCGAATCCCCAGAGTAGTCAAGAAAGGAGGAGAAATCCGAATGGGACCTTTTTCCAAAGGCACTTCCTGACCTTTTCACTCATTCTATTTTGCACAGCTTTCTCATTAACATGTGAGGTATCACAGAGCTCTACCAGCATCAGCTGGGAGCTGGCCCCACTGGCCAGGCACTATAAGCATGCAGGTAACACAGTGAGAGCTCCTGCTATGAGCACTAATGAAATTACCTTCAAATTTCCTAAGTACCATCAGGAAAGGAAAATAAGGAGAGCAGTGTACATACATGATTAATAGGAGTGTTTTTCCCCTATGACCAGCCTGTCTTTCAGGATACACTAGCCTTGTTAGAAATTCTGTTATAATTTAATTGCACTGCAGCTCCATCGCAGAATCCAGATGACGGATTCTCAGCAAGGAGCAACCTGCAAATTCACTACATGTATCAGTCCAGAATAGGTAGATAAAACTAAAAATTGACTTGATGTGTGTACAACACAGGAAAAAAAAAGCCCCACGACATTGAAAATACTACCCGAAAGATCAAAAGTAATTAGTGAAAAGGTGCAAGAGAGACAATACAGAGTAAAGAGAAATGTCTTTCAAGCAATCAAGGCAAGAGCAACATTTAACTTTAATTCAGAGAAATTATATTAATCTACAGGCAAGGATTCTCAAGGCTTTTGGACCTGGCTCAATTAAATACAGCTACCACTGCAGAGGTGCAACCTGTGTGAGACTGACTGACAGCGGAAAAGTTCAAAGGAAATGAGACAACCTGCTACATTTTTCAACTGATTGTGGGAGCAGAGGGTTCAAAATGCTGAAAAATGAAAACAAAGTTTCAAAAAACTAGTACATTCACACTACTTCTAGTCACTGGGAAAATATCCTGTGCAGTCATCTTATATAAATTTAAAGGTGCTACAGAGAACAACTTCTGTTGATGAACACTCTCCTCTAATATCTTTGCTGACATACTACAGTACAGCTGCATAATGAACAGCAGCTGCCACTAATGCTGATTTTCCACTAGGTCCTTAACTGTATAGAATCACTGTGTCAGGTGCTACGCACCTATATACCTCACAAAAATAACTCCGATAATTAAAATCCTGCATTGGCAAGCACAGTGACATAGGAGAAACCAAGAATTAGTGGACTGGGTTTACAGTAACACCTGCCACCAGGAAAGGCAAGTACTGTTTTCTCATTATTTTGCTTATGTTCATGAGACATTTCTGTCATGAACAATCCACTAGTGTACAAGGATAAGCGTTGAGTTTAGACCCTTGGATTATTTATGAGACTGAGGTCATCTGAAAAATCTAACCAAACATAAACTGTCAAGGCTGAGTGCCAAGCAAACTCTGCTATAAAGGCAGTTCCCTTTAATCTAAGTTTAGGATGGCCATGGTCTAGAAAAAGTGCACAGTTAAGTGCAACACAAAGCCCAAGGTCGTCAACCCTGCCGAGAAGCAGCAAAGGCCCCTGTAGACACATCCACAGATGCACACCTCGGATCACACTTCACTGCAATATTCATCGAAGTTTTTTGGGTTTTTTTCCTTCAATCTGGACTAAGACCAGGGAAATATGAAGCCAGGTTAAACACAACTGGCCCAGTGCAAAAGGAAAGGATGATGACACAAGCAACAAGTTGCTGTAACACCGATATGTAGTATGGGAGCAGAGAGAGGCATGTATTTGTTCTGCAGAATTCATGATACAAATCAGGCGCTTGATGCCGTATTATCACTTATGTGCAAAATTATTTTAAAATTGTAGAGAGGCAAAAATACTTTAAAAGATATTTTGCAGTCTTGGCAAAGAGTAAGTACTCACGCTCAGCAATTTGCTGCACAGGATAGCCCAGGTAGAAGCTGAATTCCACCACAGACAAGTTTCTCAGCTGCTCACTGACTTCAGATCCATTTAGAAAGCCATATCTATCTCGGACAGCAAAAACAATGCTCACGGGGCCTTGCCGAAATGCTACACCAGACCTGCTCAGAGTTATATTCAGTATCTGAAAAGACAAGATTGAAGCACAGTCAGCAAAATCAAATCACTAGCATTTCCATTCCTTCCTTGACAGTCTTTCCCCTCCCCCCCCAACGTGAAGAGGGCCAAGGGCAGTTCACATCAAAACACAGGAACATCTATTCCAGGTTGTTTCACCCTGCTGAGTCTCAGAAGAGGCAAAGTTACATATGAATTCTTCTTCCAAGTGTTATCCTTTAAGGTCAATCATAATCCAGAATGATCTGAAAGCCACAGTCCAGAAAATGATGAAAAAACTCACCTAGAGAACAGTCAGTATAATACATCTGCTGATAAAGAAATTTTAGATGAATATCAAACTGGGTGGAACAGGCAGGAAGAGACCATGCTAAAAAATCCTGAAAATGGATGTTGTCTCGGTCAAAACTTCTTGCACCATGCACGCCCAGACCCTACCTACCAAAAAAGAAGCCTTCTTTTGTCACCAATGTACACAGCAACTGTGTTCACGTAGACACATCTCTTCTACACAGTAAGGAAGTATTTGAAATAAAATTTTGCGAAGCTGATAGTCCAAGAAATTGTTCTTCGCATTCTGTCTTCAGTCTATCCAGTCACACTGTGTCATTCAGTCGTACAGTTCTGAGCACTTTACTATACGTACTATATAGTACTTCAGGTACTATAAAGTTTATGTCTTTTTTCTTGCTATGATTTTATTTTAGGGTACCACAGACGGGCATTTATGGTGCCAGTTAAATAACACAATAGAATTTTTACTGATTTTAGTATTACAACAAAGCTAGATTAAATTTAAGAATTCAGACAGAAGAGGGAGTTGGTCTTATTAAGCTGAATTACTGACTTCCCAGGGAGTTTTAAGCTCTGCTATGTGACTCAGTACCCAGCACATACACATTTCGTATGTGAAGTTCCAGTAGCAGCTGCCACAGACATCATATACCGCTGTAAGTATTTCTAGACCTCAGAAGCAACTAGCATGTTTGCTCACATAATAGCAGAGTGCATCTAACTCCTATACTCCCTAATAGGATCCCCTGAGCAGCAGTGAGATCCAAAAGTTGTATTCCTACAAAAACATTCTAACCACGTCCTACTCTGTAATAGTAAAATCTGATGGGAGTGACTTCGATAAGGGTTACAGCAGCCTTTATATGAAAAAGTGTAAACCATATTATATTCAATAATGCTTTTGGATATAAATCATCATCTTGGATCATTTTTTTCAAAAAGCTTGAAACAGAGGGATATGTGGTGCCATATTATTTTGTAGGAGGAAAAAAATCCTGACTTCATAACAAAGTCTTCTAGTTCTACATGATCTAGACAGCGAGCGGTAGCCAGTGAACACCTAACTTATTTTACTGGCTGGATGAAACACAGGACAGATACAAAACATGCTGATGATCTTACTTGCACAGTGAAGTTGTAGAATTCCTGGTGTTTGGTCACCTCCCTGAATGCTGTTGTCAGCCCTTTCTCAATGCGCCGGCTAAAGTTGCAGAACCCAACATCCACGTTCCGAGGCACAAACTGAAGCACTGAAGGCAAAGAGTACACATTATTCCTACAGACAAGTACTTCCATAAGAGAGTACAAAACAAGCAAGGAATCCACAGGGTTATCACTTTCTCATGGAATTCCGGACATATTCAGTGAAATACTGGGAAAAATACAATAGAAACACATTTTGTGTTGGGGCAGTAAATTCTCTACTCATTAATATCTGTTGCAGCAGCAATTAGATTATTGAAAGATACTAGTGACAACATACCCACTGTTTCCTCTTGCATACTGAAAGACCTTTAGTACATACATGTACCTGATTTTACACGACTTGAAGACTGAATCAGCCACACTGAAATCCTTAGTACCCAACAGACCAATGAAAATCTTAAGGAAAAAAAGCAACAAATCTCTTTCTTGTAGACTGAAATATAGTATTTAGCTTGTCTAAAGGACCACATATTGAGTCCATTAATACACATCAGTATCAGTCTAACACTTTCAAACCACTTAATTAGCAAACAATCTTTTAAATCTAGATACGTACACCTTAAAGTCTTTCACAGGAGAGAAAGAAAGAGCACAAAAGAGAAAGAGGGAGTGTTTATCTACATAGCCATGTTAAGCAGTAGAAAAAGACATCACACATGTACACTTAAAGAAGTGATGTCTTACCATACAGTTATTAACACAGCAGAAACAACACACGAAACACACCTGAACAAAACCATTGTGTTTGACATTCATTAACTCTCTGCCTATATACCCAATCCCTGTCACTACCTCATTATGCAGCCAACCAACCAGGCAGGTTGTTCTGTTATGCAAATAGTGCCTGAAGATTTGAAACAATACCACTGACTCTCAAGACTCTCAGTCTTATTAGTAGACTTCACATAAACTGCTGCCATACGGCAGCCATGGAAAGCTGAATACTACATGAGCAATTCTCCTGCTCACGTTACACATGAGCTATCAATCCTCCTGCTCACCAATTCTCCTACATTATGAGAATTCTCAGGAGTAGCATTTAAAGTAAACATAATTTGAAACTTGACTCAAACATTATAAAGTAGCTGCACTGTGATTTTATGAGTAAATGTTTCACAATTTTCTTTCTCTTCTCACCTTTTGAAGCAAGAAAAAGAGCACACCTATTTTGCAACATGCCAACAAAATTTTCAGAAAAAATAATGAAATTCTGGGGTTAACTGTTGACCATTTATCATCTCTCAAGCACAGAGCTGGCAAGTATTTCACTAACAACCAAGAACTAAGATTCGCAGCAGCAGAATGCAGGGTTTTGACTCAACCTTGCATATTTAATCATAACTGAAGAAATGTGAATCAATCCGAAGCTACAGCTCCTCCTCTTCCGAGTCAGGAAGAACTCACCTGTCTGAACTTGGAATCTGTTATCTGGCACGGTGAAAGAAGGATGCAGTGAGAGGATCATGGGGGCCTCACCACGAAGAAGACTGCTGTTCACAAGCACATTTATGACGGCTACTGCCGTGTAAACAAAAGGACCTGATGTCACCAAGAAAGCAAATTTGGGGGAAATTTTATAAACCTACAAAAAAGAAAAAGAAATTTTAAAAAAATCTCCAATGTGAAATTTGGCAACACTTTAGACCTACATAGTCTCATGCATTTCAAAGACACATCATCAAGAGGTAGGAAAATGCAATCTTTATTTTTCAAAGAGGGAGCAGAAGCACAAGCACTCAGAGTGCCGTGCCTTGCAGCCTCTGCTCCAATGCATCAGAGAGGCTACTTCCCCGTGCTAGCTGCACCTACTAGAACCTCTTCAGCATAACACATCAATCTCAATGCTTCTTGATTTATCAGATCCCAGCATAGTAGCACTTCCCCTCATCTACACTCCCCTGGAGTACATGAGTTCCCATACAAAACTGCTGTTTGCTTACTGAACCGCTTGCATACCTTCTTCATTTCAGTCATATACTGCATAGCGAATACAACCTATACCATTCACATGTGATATGCACGGAGCATGTGGTTTATGGATATAATTTTCACACTCAAGAACGCTTTCTTCCAGAGAACACTTTCACCTGCTTACTTCAGCACAGTTACACAATTACAATTTTCCTCTTCCAATTCGTCTCCTGACTTTGAGTCTTCTTAAAAACCCTGAGGAGCCTTAGTCATCATGTAAAAGAAATGAGATTGTAAGTAAGATACAAACCTAGGTGAATGTTTCCATGCAGACACTCTTAAACACCATTTGTCTGTCACCTAAGTAAGAACAAACTGAAGGCTTTTATTTATTTAAACATATTATAGTGTCTTCTCTCCTTCAGAGAAACTCAGTATCAAGGACACCTGCTTCCCTAGCATTATTTTTTTCCATTTTGGTTTACTTCCCAGATTTGCTTCATTTGCCTAAGGCAGTCACACTAAAATATTTTGAGATGTCCAACCTGATGGCCTCACAAACAAATAAATAATCCAAACTAGAGACCCAAAGGTTCTGATAAATGCGCACCTCTTAGATGAAGAGATGCTAGCACCTTGCAGGCCTTGTGCTGGTGAAGGGATGTCAGATATCCTCAGCTTGAGGATCACCCTTATAGAAAAGCACAGTGCCACTTAAACTGTGACCCACATGTTCCTTACTAGTATTTCTGCAACAGTGTAGAGTGATGGCAATTGCTGTTTAGATGAGACAGCAAGCAGCTCTCTCCTGTCCTATAAAAAAACCATGCATTTCAAAGAGATCATCTTCCCCAGAAGAAACTATCTCAGTAGCAGAAGGAAATTAAAAAAAAAAAAAAAAAAAAAATCTATGCTGCTTATTATGCCTTTCTTCCTCCTTAGTCCACAAATATATGCAGCATCCAGCTTTTATTTAAAACAGATTTAGACCCATAGAATTCAAATTTGTTTGATATTAATAATATGCACAGCTCTTTTCATTTCCTCTTATCTGAAATTTTATCCTTTTATCTCAGGATGAAATGATCTTTGCAGCTTCAGTTTGTCAAATGGAAACAGCAGCTAAAATGGGTAAGACATGCCAAAAGAAAGTTGTCCAATACTTGCAAAAGAGACTACTTAAAAGGCAAGAAAAAGAGGAATTAGAATTACAAATCTCAGTGACAATTTGCTGGTGATTTCTAAAGCAATACATGCTGAGGAACAGAGGGCTGGTCTATCCAGCATAAACTAATGCACCAGAGTTAGGTATTTCAGACAAGAAAGCAAGCCGTTGATAACTATCTCAGTTGTCTCCATCTCTGACCAGCTGAGGTGCACCAGAGATGTAATGAAAGCAGCCTACCCCAAACACCCCTCCTGGAATCTTGCATTGACTTTTTTGTCTTAACAGCTAATGTTGTTTCCCTTTTGTGCTTCACTGCAGCAGAAAAGTGACAGCAATTCCAGAAGAACAGAAATTTTAAAGAAACCAAACACTTTTAAGTGTAATTTTGAAGTAGGTAGATTAGAACCACTACAGCTCAAAACAATAGCTATTTCTGCTTGAGATATGGCAGGCTTGTCTAGAGTTAGCTCTCTACAACCTAATTCAGATGACAGAAATAATGTAGCCATGCCAGCATGATGCTGTCTACAAGCTAATTCACAGAGAAGTCTGCAAAGTTATCTAGGGTAGATGAGCACAGCTCATGACTCTTGATTCACAAATGAGAATAGCTCCTCCTGGCAGAGCTCTAATGGTTCACAAACCCAGCTGTCCATCCAACCCTCTCTTGGAGGTTTCACCTCTACCGCCAGGACAGGTATACGCTAACACATTAGCTAGCTGAAACAACACATTTTAGAGCACCACCTATTAAAGTAAACAAGCAGAAATTCCTTGTATTAAACAACTACAAATTTCTTATCTTAACACTTTGGGGTAGAAAGCCAGAGAAGCACGCAAAACTCCATGTGCACTTTGGAGCCATCCCCACAGCAAAAGCGGAAACCTTCAGTAGGAGCAGAGAACCCTTACACCACCTCAAGTTAAGCTGTCCCTTCTCCAAAGGGCAACGGCTAATCCAGCTCTGCTGTCTCCAGGACACAACCTATCTCATTCAAAGCTACCCTCACAAGAGAGAGTGCTTCTCATACAGGAAGTTTTCAAGCCTCAGTTTACTAGAGGCTAGAAGAGTATTTGGGGAAAACATCACTGTATGCTTACTCTGTCCCTTATGACATTCCCTAAGCATTTGCTATTGATTATTGTCTGCCAAAATATTTGATTAGATGCACCTTTGCTACAATCTAATCCACACCTACACTCCACTGTATTATGCGGTGTACACATCTGGCAGAGAGCACGAACAACCAACTTCCTCACCCCCATCTTCTTAAGCATGCTGTAAAGAGCCTTCAGAGAGCATTTAACTTCCTGAAGATGGGCTACAAAGGCTCACAGTTCTTAAAAATGAAACAAAGCTTCTGCTTCTACGCACGTTAGGATCCTGAAGCAACAATTCTCTCGCCGTTTTTACACACCTAAATGGTACCAAGCCAGACTTGCAGCAGCAGTGAGGAGTGACAAGGCCAGCACAAGCCCACAAGGGGGCATCTTTGAAAGAAGTATTTAACTTCCTCACAATGAACTGATCACTCTTTGAAGGCAGAGATTTACTGATTTTGGATTATAGAAACCAATACGCTACGGACAGGCCCAAACCCCCACATTAAATACATCAACAAAGTGGCTGAGGTATATGCTGTACTGCACGATAAAACTTCCAAGCACAAATGAGGCTGGCAAAAACCTTTTTCCTGTTGGCATGAACTTAATGGCACCAGGGGTCCTGGCAGCGAGTCCCTGCCAGCCCTGTTTTATTTCACACCCCAACGCAACAAAGCTAACTCGAGGGAACATTATGTAACAGATCTTACCCAAGTGTCATAAGGTTTACATTAGAGAAAGCGGACAAAAACTACTCTTATTCAAACAATAAGGTCTTACTCTTTTGCAGATGCAATACATTGAGACCAACTGGAAAGAAAGAAGTTTAAATTTTAGGTTATTCTCACTTTGCAGTAATGACTTTTGCTAGGAAAAAAATGACAAAAGTTTTTTTCATTAGGCAGTATTCAAGCCTGCCTCTTTTTTTTCCCCCCACTTCAACAACTCAGAATGTTTGCAGTAATAAAGGAGCAGAGACCAAAGTTTCAACTGAAAAAGTTGGGAAAAAAAATGTTTTAATCTTCCTTTCAGTGTTAAACTTGGTTTGTATTTAAAGTGAGCAGCAGTTATATCCATCGTTGCCATGGATTTTATTTTTAAAGCATACATTACTACAAAGTTAAATTTAACAAGACTGTCTCCTGATTTACTGTGCATTACATCACAGCAAGGAAACAACATCTGTGAGCTGTAATAGGAGACACAGTAAAAAAGCAGCTTAGAGAAGTGCGCTGCTTTACCACAACTTGCAAACGTACACATGGTTCTTGGGTTCTCTCGACTAACAAAAGTCAGGTCTGCCTGATTAATTAAGTTTAGCAATATAGGCAAATTCTGTTTAAAATTTTGCATTACATCACCACTCAACAAACTGATATTATAGACAGCTCTTTTTAAAAAATGTTTCGCTGTTAGAGGTGAAGTCATTTGCTAGTGATTATTTTTAGTGCAAAATCCATACCCAAGGCATCACAAAGAACACATATGACAGCAGCATTCTAGCATAAAATAAGCATAACTGATTCCACAGAGATGTTTTCTCCTTTTGATAAAAAAGAATTTGCGAAGAATGAAGCCGGGTTAACTGCATTATTTATAAAAACAGTTGCTTCTGAGAAGCCTTAGGGCCAAAATATCCTATTGAGAGCTTTACAAGACAATATTGGGCATGAAAGGAAGGAATTTAAAGGGTAAAAATATAAAGAAGCAAGATATCAAATGTTTGCTCCAAACAACCTTCAAATATTTAGCAGTAGATTTTGTCTTACTGCTGTTACTATTAAGTGTTTTCATATTATTGAGGCATATAAGGTTCACTGAAAATTCATGTAGTTTATCATCATCAACTTTTGACTTCTTAACTATGACAGAGTGCATAATCTGAAAGTATTGCACAATCTGAAGGTGTAATTCACAAATGAGAAGTAGAATCTCTTATTTACAAAAAAAAAAAACCCTAAAAAGCTTATAGGCAGGTATCGCTAAAAGGACCTAAACTAAACATAATTGATAGTGGCAGCAATTTGTTAACACTCTTATCTTGACTGAGTAGTAGAGAGGCATAGTCTCAAACACCAGACAGGAGTTGTTTAATTACTGATTGTAGTGATTATGGCAGGAGCTGTCAACACACTGATTCCCCACAAAGACTGGCAAGCAGAAGTTAGAGGCACCAAGGGATTCTGTGCATGGAGAAACTCAAGTTACGTTCAACGTTCAAACTGCTACTTGAATAAATGTCATAATGAAACTGAGATCACCAACTCGAAGTAAGATAATGTGGTGCTGGGCCATCACAACTGGGTGAATGCAAGCATGAAAAATTGCAAGTGCAGCTGAACCTGCACCTACACCAGTAATTCCATTAAAACATTTCATTTTGTCCCCAGTGTTGAAGTATCTGATTATACAGCAAAGGTACCCCTACACTACCTCTACGGCCTTCTCCTCTCAGACAGAGGGTTTGAGACAGAGCAGGGGAACAGAGCCTTTAAACCTCATCTGAACCAGACATTCATTTGAGGTTAGGAAACAACACTGAAATATCATTCAAAGATGATTCCTTGAACGTCAAAGCAGAGGAAGCTTTCAAAAAAACCCAAGAATGCAGCAATTCCTAGCCCTGTGAGCAAGGGAAAGAGAGGAGTCACACTTATTTGAAGGCTTAAAATAACACCTTACCATTGCACACCTGATTTTTTTTCCCCTGCCTTTTTCATCTGCCAAATCCTGCGTTTTGGATTCCACCACTTCCGCTGCAAGTGTTGATGGCCTCACAACATAAAATAGCACACAGCTGTGCAGAAGGTTTTGTTTTGTTTAAGGTGTGAAGTATGCAATCAGCTAGCAGAACAAACAAACCTTTTTCAGAGGTATTTCAAAGGGTAAAAGCTTTTCAGTTCAGTTTCAATTCACCAGCCAAAGGAGGTGAGCAGTAGAGACTGGGCACTGCTTGCTCACCTCTGGCAAAAATCAATAAAGGTCTGTCCTAGAAAATGATGACATTCTAAACGTAAAAAAGATGATGTTATATTCATGTTAAAAACAAAACAAAAACATGACTAACATTTAAGTTAGAATAAATCTCTCTCTGACATAGTACCACATGGGTTGTTTTTAAATCACCCTTTTAGCCTGTGAACTAAACCCACTATTGTACTATATTGATCAAACAGTACTCATACACACTTCAAACTACTTACCTCTAGCTCTACTGATCGCCTGAACTGAACTCTGAGCACTTCTCTGATGGATTCACTGACATTTTGGAGAACAGCTCTTCGGGCCAGCACTGGAAATTAATGTCAGTCAGTAAACACATTTTAGCTTCATCTCTTCGGCTTTGGTTCAAAGCTGCATTTTCAATTGTGCAATGCATGAAAAAGCAGGCAATGAGATCAACTGCATCGAATGGATAAGACAATGGACAAGGAAACAGGTAAAGGTGTGACTGTATCCTAAAAAGTGATTTCACATATAATTTAAGGAACTCCAGGTTTATCTTCCATCTCGTTTTATTTTTCCATATGTAATGTCTTTAGCATTCTAGTAAAAGAATTCTCTAAAGAGCCACTGAGGCATTCAAATTGGATCTGAAAGTCGCAGCACAGTCAGTCTGACCTGTGCACAACAAGCCTGCTGTCATAACGCAGCTGAAGTTTTGTAGGCAATGTGTGGAACGCAGATGAGGTCAGAAAAAAGCCACAGAAAATATGCACCTACTGTTCTCTCAAATAAAAAAGTAAATGAATGTGAAATTGATTACTGAAAGGAATATCCACTGAGTAAGAAACCGCTTTAAAAACCCCACATCCCTATGGATGTCATGTCTGTTACAGTCACACTAGAGACTGTGACTATGGTCACAGAAACAACCGAGAAGTGTTGTTGTTGTCACCCTGCATCTACTTTCCATCAGTAACTTGCCTACAAAACTACTCAAAGTACAGGTTAAAAAAAAAATAAAAATCTCCCCATCACCAGCACAGCTGGCTCATCTTTGTATATGGAGGATGAGATTGTGTTTATTCTGCTTTACATATCACACGTAAATTTTAAGGGCAAAACATGTTGCATACCGCAGAACATGCAGCACTTCTGCAGCTGCCCTGGATTAGTTCACTGGTATTGTTTTGTTAACAAATTAGGAAGAGGTAGGAAAACACCAAAAAAGCAAACACAGACGCTGAGACAATTAATTTTGAAACACACTAACGTCACTTTTTCTGGTTACAAACACACCAAATCCAGCTGAAGTTAAGTATGGCAAGAGGGAAGACATAAACATAAGCTAGTGCGGTAAAACTACAGAAATGGCAACAAAACCCAAACATTTTTTAAATCAACTCTCCTCTTTCATATACACACAATTACCTCACATGCAGGGTTTTTTTTACAAACAGCAGCAACAACTGAAAGGAGAAACTTACTCAGTCAGAACATTTAATAGTTTGGCAGAACAGTACCATGACAGCAACATTCATTTACAACCCATGAAATGATAAAGCAGCCTCTAATGCAGCATACTTGTATATACGCATGAGCAATTTTAGAAGACAATTTCATTCTCTGTGCAGTGTAATGTATATGTAACTCGCTATCACAATGGACTCTGTTCAAGTGAATTCTATTATTTTCAAGAGTAAATGATAAATCGATGCTTTTACAGCCATTTATCTAAATTTACACTGCACTTCTTTGAAAGGTTCACTTAGCTAATTCAACACCTGCAATTTAGCTAGGGGGTCACATTACAGCGGCTTCTGAAACACAAAATAAAAACGTTAGGAACACCTTACCTGCAGTGACTAAGTAAGCATCGGGAACCGTGATGTCGCAGACGTAGGGTTGCCTTGTAGTGGTCACGGCAGAGGTTACGACCACAGGTTCAGATGGAGTAGTGGTCACCAGAGGGGTGGAGAACGTCCCCAGTCCGCCTGCAGCAGCGGTGCCATGGCTGCCCGTGGCACTGGCAGCAGTAGTTGTGGGGACAGTGGTGGGAGCAGCCGATGCATCAGTACCAGCAGTTACATTGCTCTCTGCTGGAACTTCATATCCAGTGGGAGGGCTAGAAGTCGGAGGAAATTGCGTGGGAGCTAATGACGTGGTCACAGACAGAGATGCTGTAGTAAAGGGCATCGCGCTGCTGGTGTCGGCACGTGACGTCAGGTTGTCAGGGTCTGTGGGAGAAAGGGCTGTGTGGGCACTGCCCTCGCTGCGAGATGTTAAAAGCAGCATGGGGTTAACTGTAGCACCGATATCCTCATCAGAAGCCAGAGCAGTTGTGAGCAGAGATGAAGAAACATTTAAGAGAGGAGTTGCCAGAACAGTAGTAAACAAAGAGATCAGATTTGTTTCATTGAGCGAGATGCCACTGGTAACAGACTGGGTGTCGGAAGCAGGCAGCACCAGGGTAGGAACCACGGAGTGAGAGGTGGAGAGGGAAGGCTCCAACTGGGAGGTAGCTCCTGTAACAGCTGAGGTAAATGCAACTTCAGAGCCCACTGGCGATACTGAGGGTGCTTCCAGAAACACAGACGACTCGGAGTGAAAATCTGATGATGGTGTTATTTCAGGAACATGTGCACCTAGAACAGAGGATGCATTTGAATAAAAGTACGATGGCTGGCCGAGCGGAAACTGAGAAAACTTGGTGTCAGTGGCAGAGCTGACAGTGTTAGCTAAGTCCCAGCTGGAAACATCCTCAGAAAGTACTGATGTCCCAGTCAACAAGCTCTGAGGTAAGAGTGTTGATAAAACGCTTTGCATGACAGAGTAAGAATTTAGCATGGCTGATGATAAAGACAAGCTAGGTTCAATAAGAAATGGTGTTGATAAAAGATTGGATGGAAAATCTGAAATATTTAAAGACAGTTCTTCCCTTGTAGATGTTTTGTCAAGCAAAAACAGAGATTCCGATGGCATTAATTCTGGCAACTCCAGCAAAGTTGTACGACTGACTGCAAATGATGCTACTGGCTCACTTGGGATGAAGATAGAGTCAAACAGAATAGTTGTGGCATCAGGAAGTTCTACATGAGTGCTTGGTATCAATGAAACAGTTTCCAGAACAGGGAGGGAAAACTGAGCAACAGAGATGTTCAGTGATGTTGCTCCAGGGAGCTGATGGTAAGAAGAAATTGTTATAGATGTTCGGTTGTCAAGGACAGTGTCCATGGTGCTTAATAAAAACACGCTTGAATCAGGCATCTCTGCAAACCTTGAAGAAAATGAAACAACTGGTCTTGACGGAAAAGAAGTATCAAAAATCTCAGGTGTAGGCTCCTCTAATTCATATCCATCAGTAATTATAGTTGTAAATGGAGTTATGCCTTGCACTTCGGAGGCTTTGATGGACAAAGTTTCAACATAATCGCCTGAGCCCACGTCGTGTTCTGGGGAAAAGCCTGCTTCTGGCAGAAGTGAAACTGAGTCACAATACAGACAAGAACTGTATGATCTCGTGAAAGGCACTGGGCTCATGAGCTCACTGACAAGCTCTGATTGACTTGGTATTTCTGAACCGGCAGGCAAATTTGGTGGTGTACTGGACAATTTGTGTGTAAACAGGCTGGCATTAAGAATCATATTAGAGTCTGTGGAAATGGCAGCTGAGTGAAGTAGGAGAGACGCAAGTGGAAGACTGATTGGAAACAAAGCAGGCTCAGCACTGGCTGATGAAACCAGCGTGGCCCAGGGAATGCTTGGGCTGGGGTAGGTCCTTAGACTGAGAGTTTTTGCTGCCCTGCTACCCACATCGGCGTAAAGGTCACCATACGGGTCCGCACTTTGTGCTGTGGCATCTGGGGTCACAGGGCTATTTTTACCCAGCAGCTTGAGATGAAAAGGGGACCCTTCTGAAGCAGCCCCAAAAGGCAGAGCTCTTAAACTTGCGTTTATGTTTTCCTGCACTGCAACTCCTGTCTCTGAAGGAATGGAAGTGAAATAAATAGCTGTATTTGGAGGGTACAACACCAAGTCTCTGCTTGCAGTTACCGTTTCGCTATCTGGTATAAAAGGCTTCAATCCTCTAAGAGTGTTACTGTGTTCAGGGACAGCGCTCAACGGAGTCTTCTGCTGTGCTGTTTCTGAGATGTCATATGGTGAAAAAAGGACAGATAATGAAGGTGTTAGCAACACAGTTTCTAACATTTCTCTTGGTGGCTCTACTGTATTAACTGAGTGATGATCTGTTAAAACTGCAAAAGACTTCAGTGGAGGAGTCCACTGTGCCTTTGGAAATGAGCTAATAAATTCATCGTCACTTAAAAATGCCTCATTGCTTGTTACGGAGACATCTACCAACGGCATACTTCTCCCTTCTGAAATCCTGACCATTTCTTCTTGGTTAAATAAAGTCCTGTCAAAGGGAGCAGTAACTGATGATAAAACCGTTTGAAGGAAATTACTTTCTTGGGACTCCAAAGCACTTTTTGCTAAGGCCATTTGTGTCCTGCTGCCTGATATGCTTTGGTGCACCTTTGAGTCCACTGAGAAAGAGGAAAAATTTTGATGCTCCAAGGATCTCTCATCTAAACAAAGAGACAGAAAAACAAACAAACAAAAAAAAAAACAAAACAAAACACCAGATTAGCACAAGTAGTAAGATCGCCATGAGCAAACCTCACGCGCAGTATTTCTGAAGACAACTGGCCAGAATTCAGGAGCTAATACAAAACCTCTCATTAAGTGAAAACTCTCCATGAGTGAGTCAGCACAAAAGGTACGATTCCCTGTGAAACTCCATTCCCTGGAAATGAGCAGGACAACACGAGCTCCTCTCACTTTGCACCTACCCATCTCTCTACAGCAGCACTCCAGCAAGCCCCAT
The DNA here is from genome assembly GCF_034619465.1 of Leptosomus discolor. Taxonomy (NCBI): domain Eukaryota; kingdom Metazoa; phylum Chordata; class Aves; order Leptosomiformes; family Leptosomidae; genus Leptosomus; species Leptosomus discolor. Next base: position 156,189,799 of record NC_141391.1, read on the forward strand.
GGAAGGACAGAAAGTGGCTCCCTCTTACCTATGTAAGGCTATAGTGCATAGCAGCTAATGGTCTCACAAAGTAAACAAATCAAAAAGGGTAACAAGGAACAATACACGGAAAAATTTTGCATAACTTTAGGTCTTGTGCTTTCCTTTAGTATCACCTCATTTCCTCCAGTTTTATTATCTCTTAATATTAGGCTCACTAGCAGATCTGTTCTGTTTCAAGGACCAGATCCTCCTTCTCATATCAGAAATCAGTGACACTTACGAGAGTTGAAGAGGGGTTCCCTTTATGTAAGGCAAATGTGGACCCGGTATCAACTACAAAAATTTGCTAAGTAACATGTCCAGTAGCTACACTTACATTGTCAGCCATTCATTTAACTTCTGGACTTTTAGCAGTCATTGATAAATTGCTTCATTACACAATTGCCATCTTTATTCACAACTTTCTGCAAGAGTACCCCAATTTGTGGGCCACCTGTAATAAAACTTTCACTGCTCCAATCTGCAGAATTCAAGTAATAATAGCTGGGTTCAACCACAAAGGAGAAAAAGCTAAGAATTCACCAGATATTTTAACACAATACTTGCAAAAATCATATATAAATATCATTTGCGTAACGACCATAATTCCTCCTGTCTCACAAAAGCATTCCTGGGTTACAGAGAAGATTTGTATATAAGCTTTTCCAACCATGGATGCATTCTGCAGAGAAAAGGTTGATTATTGCTTGAGTACTTTTCTGAAATGTCAAGACTGGATTAGTAGCCTTCAGAGCTGAATATTAAAGGAAATCATCGGAAATTGCTGCAGGATATTTTTCAAGGATACACACAAAAGCTTCATCCTTAAATTACCTATCCTACCTGATCATCCTGTTTTCATATGGGAGTGTCCATGCAGTGCTGCTGGAACCTACTGACAACGCACATTAAAAGGCTGGGGGGAGAGGGGGTGGGAAACCCACTCAGTTAAACCATCAGGGACCAGTTTAAAACAAAAAAGTGCATACAAAGTGCCAGACAGTGATGCAGTACAGCACTCAACCGTAACTACATTTGTAACCTCTATAGAGAGGTTGCCTTGAACTCAGTAACCCACGGCAGATCTTGCAGGAATAGCTCACCTGTTACACACTGTTGTCAGTCTATAAGCACTTCCCAAAGGTGATAAACTGCTGTACTCATCCCCTCCTCCCCTGGTCTGTTTGATAAACTCCTTGACTCAATTTTTCATGGGCTGACATACCAACTTGGTAAGTTTTAAATCTGCTGATCTGAAAAGCCCAATTACAAGAGTTAACACACAAAGCTAATGCCACTGTACTACTAATCACACCTAATCAAATATGAGCGCTGTGATTATATACTTTATTTTACAGATCCCACGCACAATGCTTTGCAGTGTAACAGGTACTATTCTCTCAAGTAGTCCAAATCCATTTTTTCCTCCTGAAACTCAATGTAGGCATTACCAGCTTGATGATGCTTAGTTGTGTTGTGATAAAATCCTTACACTGACACAAAAAAGCCTTACAATGCTCTCAGAGAGAAGAGGCAGACAGGGGGGCAGGCAGAGAGCGGGGGAACAGGTATACTCTTGTATGTAAGCTATGTAAGACAAATACACATCCTAGATTTCTTCCACGGAGGTCAGCTGTTTGAACACAGCACAGTGTAGCAACTATGGAATAACAGCTTTCACCTGCAGTTAATGTGGGTAACAGACGAAGCAGTTTCTAGCAAGCACAAACTGAAACACGGACCCTGGGCCAGCTACGTTTGCTGGCCAAAAGCTGTCCAACGCTTTCTCCTCACTAAAAGTCTCCCTAGCCTCGCTCACTCCTTTGATTTATGCTTCCAGCCTTTATTTTCCTCTTTGTGACATTTTGAGTAAGCAGGGAGTTACTGAAGGAAGAGACTTACAAGTTTATGAAACAAACACTGCCAAAATGAATCACTTCTCTGCCCGCACGCACGCACAACTCCTTTTAGCCAGCCTTGTAAAACCTTGGGCTGGCCCTAGCCACCTTGGCCACACTTTGGACACCTAGCGCTTGCTTACAGTGAGTTCCACATTGCTACACAGGACAGTTAATATCACCAGCAAAGGTGAATACACACAGTAATTTGTAACTGCACTTTTGATCACCTGTCTCCACAAATCTTTGACCCCAAAGCTAGAGGTGATCACAGAATGTTAGGGGTTGGAAGGGACCTCGAAAGATCATCTAGTCCAACCCCACTGCCACAGAGGACCAGCCAGAGTAGGTCACACAGAAACACATCCAGACAGGTTTTGAATGTCTCCAGAGAAGGAGGCTCCACAACCTCTCTGGGCAGCCTGTTCCAGTGCTCTGTCACCCTCATAGGGAAAAAGTTTTTCCTTATGTTAATGTGGAACCTCCTATGCTCCAGCTTGCACCCATTGCCCCTTGTCCTATCATTGGCCATCACCAAGAAGAGCCTGGCTCCATCCTCCTGACACTCGCCCTTTACGTATTTATAAACATTGATGAGGTCACCCCTCAGTCTCCTCTTCTCCAAGCTAAAGAGACCCAGCTCCCTCAGCCTTTCATCATAAGGGAGATGTTCCACCCCCTTAATCATCTCTGTGGCTCTGCGCTGGACTCTTTCAAGCAGTTCCCTGTCCTTCTTGAACTGAGGGGCCCAGAACTGGACACAATATCCAGATGCGGTCTCACCAGGACAGAGTAGAGGGGGAGGAGAACCTCTCTCGACCTACTGACCACACCCCTTCTGATACACCCCAGGATGCCATCAGCCTTCTTGGCCATGACAGCACATTGCTGGCTCATGGTCATCCTGCTGCCCACCAGGACCCCCAGGTCCCTTTCCACTACACTGCTTTCTAACAGCTCGGTCCCCAACCCGTACTGGTACATGGGCTTGTTCTTTCCCAGATGCAAGACTCTACACTTGCCCTTCTTGTATTTCATCAAATTTCTCCCCGCCCAGCTCTCGAGCCTGTCCAGCTTTCTCTGAATGGCAGCCCAGCCTTCTGGTGCGTCAGCCACTCCTCCCAGTTTTGTGTCACCAGTAAATTTGCTGACAGTGCACTCTGTTCCTTCATCCAGGTCACTGATGAATATATTGACTAGTACTGGTCCCAGTACTGACCCCTGAGGGACTCCACTAGATACAGGCCCCCAACTAGACTCTGTCCCATTGACCACAACTGACTTCTTTCCTTCAACCAATTCACAATCTACCTCACCACCTGATCATCCAGACCACACTTCCTCAGTTTAGCTGCGAGGATGCTGTGGGAGACTGTGTCAAAGGCTTTACTGAAATCAAGATAAACCATGTCCACTGCACTACCGCCATCTATCCACCTGGTTATGTCTTCTTAAAATGCTATCAGGTTGGTCAAACACGACTTCCCCTTGGTGAAGCCATGTTGACTGCTCCTAATGACCCTGTTATCCTTGATATGCCTAGAAACAGTACCAAGGATGAGTTGTTCCATCACCTTTCCAGGGATGGACGTGAGGCTGACAAGCCTGTAGTGATTCCACTAACAAAACAGTTTCACTGCTTATACTTGCCTATGGTGTCTATCATCTTCTTGCTTCACCCATAGAGAGCCCCCTTTGTTCAGTTTGATATGGGAGCTGCCACAAGGCAACATCCTGCTGGAAGTGACTAAGTGAGACGTCTCAGAAAGATCTTCTGAAGAGTTACTTGCACCACCATAAGCTGTCCAATAGCATGCATAAGAGGCAAGAGCAATCTTGGCTTCAAATTCATTCTGACTTGAGAATTAAGTTTTTTCTTGACAGCCTGCTAATATTTTTTCCTTGAAAGACATAAAGTAATAGTAAATAAGAATTTTATCATACACCTGTGCCTGTTAATGTAAAGAATCTTGCCACTGACACCAGGAAGGAAAGAACACACCTACTGAAAAAGATGTTTCAATTTTTTTTAAGGAAAACACACCATGTCATGAAAAAGTTATAAGCTACAAGACAAGGTAAGTAGAGTGGGGAAAAAAAAAAATCACTTGTGTATATAGGATTTTGAAACAACAACTCACCGGCAAGTTCACAAGCCAATGTTCCATGCTATTTGCTTTGCTTAGCATTTTAGAGGCAGGGAGCATTAGTGACATGCCATTAATAATACAAATTATTGTCTTCTGTCACCTCCAGAGGAACAGCGTACTACTTGAAATACTGCTTGTCAGAACTGCACACGCCTCTCAGGGAGAGCAGATGGGACGCGCAGCAGATGTGCCTGGGAGCAGCCAGACAGCCCACAAAGAGGAAAGAAAAGCAAAGGAAAAAGGGAAGGAGGTGAAGGCACACCGCGGCATGACAACGATGTGCAGAGCAGCCGATCGGGCTATACCGTGGGACAAAGAAAGCAGACAGATTGCACATGTTTTGGTGTATCTCAGTGCCACGACTGCACAAAGCTATTGATGAATATCAATGCTGACTCGTTTGTTTGCACAGCTGTTATTGTTGGGTGACGGTTTTGCCATCCAGCAACCGGACTGCCCTTGAGCTAGGCAACGGTGACAGGATGACAATCAGACAAGCCAAACTCCACCAAGCTGATAACATTATGAAAAAGAATAGATAGCTTAGGGAGCAAAGCTGTGACCCCAAGCTACAGCAAAAGGGGAGGAAAGGACAGCACTCATTGCAAGGGCCACAGGAGGCACAGATGGCACCAGTACAATGCCTCAGCTCAGACAATGGCATTCGGACACAGGAGGAGTGACAGCATAGGAAGTGTGCTGATAGGCTTGGGGCGGCCACATCTCTGCTGCTTCTGCTGCCCCCCAAAACCGGTAAGAGCCTGAACAAAACTCACAAGTAATGAAACCTGTCACTGAACACAACGACCCCTTCAGCTCCCAAATCTGTATTTACAGAAGCACAGCTGTGCACCGTTAACACTGGCACAGACTCGTGTGAATTAGGGAATGGCCATAACACCAGCACAGCACTTTCCCATGATTACAGCTAACGACTGCTGCAGTCTGTAGACCTCCTTGGTGACAAAAATATACCACGTCAGCTTGCTAGAAAACTATGTGTTCATAGACCAGGAACTAGCCTGTCATTTCTCCAGAAAGCAATTAGAGAGATGTAGTTTCCATCCTTCCTGTAGTTGCAGTGCTGTAAAGTAATGTCTGTTCTATACACTGTAATACAGTAAAAAAGGATAATTTTTGTATACATATTTGTAATAATATATGCCTATATCCATATACTTTCATATTGGTTTTGTAACAAATATACTTTCATATATTTTTAAATGCAGAATCCAAGATGTAATCTCGCCTCTGCCACTGATCTCACATGTGACTTCAAAAAAGTTGCATCACTTTTCCAAATGTGGCAATTCTACACTATCACAACTGTCAGCATCTACTAAAATGTAGCTAATTCCCCATCTTATGAAAATGTTAAATTATAGATGATAGGTACAGGATGACAACAATGAATACAACACAAAAGTCTTCACTTCTGACAAATTAAACCTTGAGAACAGAACTAGTAATTTTTGCTCTATTATTTTTAAGAAACTAAGTAACAGATAATAAAGTTTGCAAACATCAGAAAGTGCCAGCAGACTTGCAGCAAACCAGTTCAAAACACAGATCACTTCAAAAAAATTATCTTCTGTGTACTAATACAATGATCTACAAAATTAAATACCAGCACCTTTACTTTTTAGGCAAGGAGAAAAACTGCCCTCTTATTTACTGCCCATTGTTTCAAACACACGTTTTAGGTAGAGAGGCAACCAATGCTACATATGTTCCAAGTATTATGGGAAAATTCCTATTAACTAATTAGATAACAACAGTTTCCAAATTATTAAACCTAGGAACTCAATAGGAATATTCATCACTTGAAATGGCTCCCTGACTGGGGTAGAGTAGCATATCACATTTAAGGGAAGCTTTTAAGAAGATTTAAAAAAATTTTTTCTTTGAGAAAACGGAACGTAAGAAATTGAAATAACTGAATGTAGCATAGGACGAGACCACCCAAGGGTAGAAAAAATGATAGATACAAATGTATCTGAAAAAAAAACGTAACTCTTCCTCATATGGCTTAACATTTAATAACTTTTTAATTTATTTAACAGCATTTAGTTCAGCTTCTGTCAAAAAGAGCCTGTATGCATTAGGTCACTGCAAAAAAAGGTACACAGTTCTTTTTTGTAAGCCTCTAACTAAATTTCTTAGATGTCCGGTTTGTAGGAAAACACCAGTCACAGAAGCACGTGCAGCTGAAAAGCTGTCTGCTTTCTTCTCCGGGAAGCATTAAGCATGGATTCAACAGTGACAGTAATCACCCCGGCACACAAAAGCCAGGGAAAGGAGGGGATGGGAGCCTGCACAATTCCTCCCTTCCCGAGCTCCAGCTCCCAGCTCCTCTGCAGTGCTCTGGGCAGCTTTTGGAAGGTTCTGTTCCCCAGAGCGCATGCTGCACCCATGCCCAACGCTCCCTCGCGGCAGCACACGTTTAGGCTGCGCAAGGGACGCAAATCACCTGGAGTTCTAACAGCTGTTTCTCAAAGCAGTTCATTTTCTTAGTGTAAAAGATCAAGAATATCTCTCATCATTTACCACATGCACTTATGAACGTTAACTAATTAAGCTGCTTGTGCTACCTGAAAGGCTAAAAGAGACAAAAAGTAAAGAAATAAAAAAAAAAAAAGCAAAGTTTCGGCACTCTTTCACACTGCAGTTGAAGATAAAAATGTCACGACAAATAGAAAAAGTTGTATTAAGAGAAAAATAATAGCATTAATAGGAAGCATGCAAAGTGGGTGCCTATGTATACGAACGCTCACTTTTGCACACTTCAGGTTTCAATACATAGCCAAGAAAGAAGAGGAACATCTTGAAGTCATTCTTCATCCACGTGCAAACAGTTGTGGCTCAGCTGCTGCCCAGGTGCAAGTATACAAGAAACTCCCCTTCTCACACAGCAAATGAGCACAAGCTTCCACCTCTGCACAAGGAGAAAAGATGCACCAAGGCATAAAGGGAAGGGGCAAAGACAAAGCCTTGCTTGCTTGCCAGTAGAGTTGCTAAAGACTTTGTAAAGAAAGAGGTTAGAAGGCAGTCTAACTGCATTTCATACCAGAGTCAAAAAATATATCATGAAACTCTTCATCAAGTGTTGCATTTGAAAACCAATACCAATGAACCTATAATACCAGGCACTAGCACTTACACTTTCCTCGTTATCCAACATTGAAAAAAACCAACACTCAAAATTTCCTTTAGGACATTTTTGCTGGAAACCATCATGGCAAAAAGCTGTAGGCAGTCTGGGATCCCAACTTCCACTGCACGGCTGATGGAACACCTCATCAGAAAACTTGCAATCTATGCCCTGATCCAAGAATCTTCCTAATATATCCAATGCTAAAGCAGAACAGGACCCTGCAGCAGTTTACAGGAAATGGTAGATTAAAAGAAAAAAAAAACACAGCTTCTCTTTATTCAATACCATTGTAACACATTCCATTTTGCACAAAAGAGAGGAAAAACCTTGCAACCCAAGTGAAACTTTTTGTAACACAAAAGAAAACAGCACAGCACCAGATCAGGCGGTAAGGGCAGGAGAATACACAGATGGTGAGAGAGTGAATGACCCCACCATCCACTCCATAAACAAAAGCACGCAGTGAGATCCACCTCCCAATCAGTATTATTAACTTTGAAAAAACACAGCTTTGCTAACAAGTGGGCTGGGAACAAAACCCATGCGCAGAACAGTCTGTCATGCCTACACAACACCTGCAGACCCAAACGATACAGAAATCCTCATTCATGGAACTCCATAAAGCTCTTATAGCACCAAGATGCCTTGAGCTGACAGTCCCTCTCTAGAGCTTCTCTGAACAGAGAGACCCGAATGCAGAGGTGAGAAAGCAAATTAGCCATGACATTTCAAACCCCTCAGGGGGAAGAAGGGTAGATGTTCCCCATACAGTGGCCTTCTATGGCCACTACATGTTCCTGCAGACCATCACCCACCGCTGAGGAAAGCAACGGCTTCGTGCAGAGCTCAGTGCTCTAACGTGACCAGCTGGCTGGCCGTGCACGCACACACACAGAAAACTGCAAATCAAAGCGTAGTTCGAAGTGTAGCTTTTGCCAGGAGCATTCACACTTTTTTGGCATTTAGTTATACATGACATCATCATGCGGGAAGCCATATGTTAGGGATAAAGTACACACAAACTTGAATTGGCTTTACAAATGTTAATTCTAAGAAAAACTCTCATCAGATTTGCTCATCATGATAACCAGGTCACATTTTTAAACAGAAAAAGAAAAGCTTCCCCCCCCCCTTTTTTTTTTTAATTGCTCTCTGCACAGCAACTTGATTTTTAGTCTCTAAGAGCCAGTGTCAGTTTTCATCCAACCAAATGACTATGGAGAAGCTTTCCGCTTATGCTCAACACTGCAGCGTCCTCCAAAATGCAGATCCTGGAAGCTTTTGAAAAGACCAATTAAATTTATATCAGCCTCTCTTTTGTGCAGATGACATATCATTGAGTAGTATTTTGCACCCAATGCATACAAATACTTTAAGCAAAAAATACATCCTTAAAACAAAATTATTTTTATTTCTTGAATTGCGTTATCACTATAAAACTCCAGAAGCAATGAAACAAGAGAGCCTGAAGACAAGAGTAACTGCCTGATTAAAACAGAGCCTATTCTGTATCCTAGTAACCCAGTTATCCACAGGGACTCTCTTCATTGACACATATCCTTAACTGTGTCGTGCTGACAAAGGAAAAATACTGTTGACTGAGTTTTAAGTTGTTCAGGTCAGCAGGCTCGTTGCTCCAAAATCCTATTACTTCAAGGAATAAATGGAAGTCCCAACCTGCAACACCTAAAAGCAGCTCCTTTGAGAAGTTAATTCACAAGACTTTCATTACACAAAGCATGATGAAAAATCTGAAAAGATGAGATTTTCAACTGGCATAGTACCATCTCTCTGTATTGAACTCACAAAACAACAACTTCATTGCTCCAGGGCCAGATCATACAATATGCCTGTACATGCTTAATTTTTCAAACAGCTGTATACGCATAAGCAAATAATACTGAAAAGCTCTCGCACAGTTGGATGTGAAGGCATTTAGCAATACTCGCAGCATGTATCATTCAGCAAATCAAGTAATCTGAGAGAGAATCTAGCAAATCATTTTCACAGAAAAAGGCAATTTCATAGAAAAGCTGGGAAAAAGAGCAGATCAGTCCTGGCCATCCCAGGCTTTGGGGGTAAAACTAAGTGCTCAGCAAGAGCTGAAAACTTGAAAAGAGATGGAACAGAAGTTCAAGAAGTACTCACTTTAAGTAGAGGTTTAAAATAAGTTACCTAAGGTTTTTCTTTACAGCATGCAAGTGTTACTGGCCTTGACCTCACTTGGAAAAAGAGAAATCTCCTAAAACACTCCGTAATAAATAGAGAGTCACTGCATAATACCAAAGATCAAACTTCTGCCATAATATACACCCATAGAACTTCCAGAAGACAATACCCTGGCAAAATTACTAGAGAAGAGAGAAGGCAACAAGTATTATTTCAAGTAATAAAAAACCCAGCCAAACAACAACAACCAAATAACCGAAACAAAACAACCAACCACAAAACCCACACACAGGCTTTTCTGCCCCTTTCCTACAGGCTGTCAGGCTTAGGCAACCACTGCACAACATATGCAAATTCAATGCAAATGTTCTTACTAGAGATTCTGGAACTGTACTAGTTTTAAGAATAATTATGATATCAAGTAGTACGATTCCCTGTGTAAGTATCTCAAGATTTCACAATTAATTCTGGTCTTTTTTTCCCTAACAACATCCTCAAAACATAACAAGTAAAGAAATTGCAGTTGCTAGCATCTTAAGAGAAATGGAACTTGCCCAAAGCCTTTTCTTCCGTGTCCTTAATGCAATACAACAGGCCTAATCGCTGCTCTCAGAGCACTCTACTGGAAACAGGTTATCCTGAGCTACTGCCGCCTAAGCTTCAGACCTGGGGCCGAGTTCATGACCAGCACAAATGAGTTCAACTCTACCGGCTCCAGCAAAGTTGCATCATCTTTCCCCAGAGCTGAAGTTGGTGCTGTGAGACCACAAGTGTCGGCCATAGAATAACATCCAAGATACTAAGGTGTGAGTCTTCTGTTTCTTGGCACTCATAGTTGCTTAAGATGTGTGTGGCATTCCAAAGTTAAGAGAAAGAAGCTGTGGATACTGAAGTCCCCAAGTCCTGATAGTAAGTCAATCCTGTAATAAGAACTGCGGTTGCTGCATGATCCTAGAAACATCATAGCCTCAGCTAACCACAGAAACAAAAGAATGAGTAAGTAACATGTTAACAAGAGTAGCAGAAATAAATCAGAAAAGGATCTGCTGTAGGAAACAATAAGTACACAGATAATCCAGAAAAAGAATCTAAGGAGAGTATTTTTACTGGAAATATGTATAGGAGAACCAGAAAGGTAACAGAAAAACTATAAAGGACAGAGAAATATATGGGAGTGGAAAGCATTATATAGTCCTACTTTATGGGGCAGTCCACTCACAGCTTTTTTTTTTACAGGAACAATATCTCTTCAGGAACATCACAAAGTAAAACTTCCTAATTAACATACTGGGAAATATACTACAAAGCTGACAATAAAAAGGAGAGGCAAGGAATCTCCTCTTATCAAAACTTAACACGCACAAGACACATGAGAAACAGAAACAACTTGGTGGTAAAACATACCAGGTAACGCACTCCTCACAAGCAAGACTACTAGCAGAGAGCAACTGAAACATGTTTCAGAACAATTGAGCATTCAAGAAACTGAACAGCCACAGCACAGCTATGCTAGCCATGAAGAAGACATTTTTGTTGTAACTGACATTAGCAGCATGAAAGAAAACATAATTTCCTTAAAGTAACGGGGAGAAACCGAGGTGGGCAAGCACCATGCACATGGAGATAACAACAGCCAAACTCTGCCACATTCAGTAATAATCACTGCACACTTGTCACCCTGGCTGCCCTAAAGCACCTCATTACGATTAAGAGTTTTCAAGATCCTGTAGTAGAGAGCCATGTTAGCCTGGCTGTGAATTGTTGCCAAAGCAAACAGCGACACTGAAGAGATGGTCCTTCTAAGTCCTTACTAGGACCCTTCCTGATCCTTAAGCTCTCCAGATCATCCCTTCACTTCTCCATAGGCTCTACTGTGTAAGGTTGCATAAGGTTCCAACCTACCCCCATCACTGTTCAGTAAAGCTACAGACACAGGAATCAGTGAGAGGTTATAAATCACAGCACCTACTGATTAAACACAGACCTATATGCACTACTCCATCCATCACGGATGGCACTGTTAAAGGTATTCTCCACTAAAAAACCCTGGACCATAACTAGAATCTCCTCAGGCGAATCTTGGGTTAAAACTATGCTGATTCCCATGCATGCTGGAGAAAGCAGCTGGGATACAGGGTTAAGATGCATTCTGGCTGTATCGTCTCCAAGACAAAGACATTAAAAAATCCCCAATATCCAAGATCAGTAAATACTGGTCTCATGAGAAGAATACAGGCTTGTCTTTAATTCAGACCTTGGTATTTGTTTTGAGATTATCTGATCTACATTTTAGGACATCCTAGAAGTTTAACCCAGTGAAGCGTTGATGAGTTCCTTATGTGACACTCCTCAGGACAGTACGCTATTTTTGGAAGCTGAAACAGACAACCCTTAGATTCTGAACTGAACTTAAAAATTAGGTTTTTTGTTTATGATGTTGTCAATATCTTCAACCTATCTACTTAAATATCATCTCACTGAACAAGGTGCAGCATTGAGTTCCTTTCATATGTGATATACTGCAGGACAGCACACTATGTCTGGAAGCTGAAACAGCTACCCCTTGGATTTTAAACTGAATTTAGAAGTTGGAGGGTTGATGTTATGAATAGCTTTAACCTTCCCATGTGAAAAACATCACTGCATTGAAACTGGGCCTTCGCAGTCTGAATGAGGCTGCCAGCATTCTCCACAAGCTACCACACATTTGAACCATCTCCCTTCCCTTTCCAAAATATTCCAAGGGGATGGAAGTAATGAGGGATGTGGTGGTTCGGCCCTGGCCCGATGCCCACCAAGCCACTCTATCACTCTCACCCCCTCAGCTGGACAGGGGAGAGAAAATATAACAGGCACGTGGGTCAGATAAAGACAGTTTAATGAAGCAAATAGCCGCGCACGGAAGCAAAACAAAAGACCTTATTCTCTACTTCCCAGCAGCAGGCGACGTCCAGCCACTTTCTGGGAAGTAGGGCTCCGGTACACGTAGCGGTTGCTCCGGACGACAAACACGAAACGAATGTGTCCCCCCTTTCTTCCTGTTTTCCCCAGCTTGTATTACCGAGCAGACATCATGTGGTATGGAACATCCCTTTGGTCAGTCTGGGTCAGCTGTCCTGGCTATATCCCCTCCCAAGTTTTTACCCACCCCCAGCCTACTGAGGAAATGTTGGGGAAACAGCCTTGATGCTGTGTGAGCCCTACTCAGCGGCAGCCAAAACCCTGGTGTGTTATCTAGCTACCACTGCACAGCATGGTGAGGGCTGCATCTCAGGCAGACCCATTACAAGGGAAAAGGCTGAACTGGGAGCAAGCAAGAGTTCAAGTTTTATCAGGAATCATGACACATTCCAAGAATAAAAACACGAAGTAACGGCAAGGCTGATGCACATTTTTTTATTTGCATATAAATGCGAATAAATAGATACAATTTTCCAAAATAAAGAACATACCCCTTTCTTATCAAACACACACAAGTACTCTCCTTTATTGCATGTCTAGTACAATTTAAAATAATTGTAGGCTTCTTCTGTTGATTTTTCAAAAAAAATCAGCATATGCACTTCACAATGTCTCCAAACAATAAAAAAGCAATGAAAATGACTGCACATGCTAATAACTACTTTCATTTTTATTCCAGATAATGTTAAAATAAACAGTATCATTTGATAAAGAAATAACATCAATATAATTTCCACAGCGTATCAGTCGTAAGAAAGTTACTGTTGAGAACAATTCTATCTGCAGTGAAACAGGTTCAAAAGAACAGGAAAAGAAATACACTAACCTTCTCTACTAAGTTATCAGTTACTTGAGACTGAGTATTTACAATGCATGTGAATGTTGTTTGATATGTCCCTTACAGAGCTCGAAAATCCATTCCTGCCTTAAAAGCAAGAGGCTGCTAGAGGACAGCACATTAGTTACAACCAGACATACTCTGCTGACCCAATCCCAGCTCCTGTATGTTGGAATTCTTCCCCTTTCTTAGGTGGAAGAGCTGAATTAAAGATCCTGGTTGACTGTTGATGCATTCTTCTCCTCATATCCTAATCCCAGGAAATAATGTTATTCATAGTAACTATATGTCCACACCTTAGAAACCACAGTAGAAGTACCAAGATGAAAGATCCCAAACGAAAATTTTGTAAGCAACTACCTCAAGAACTATTCAATAAAAAAAAATTCTCTCAAGAGGAAATACTTTCCTGTGGAAAGCAACAGCCCCAGTAAAAGAGGATAAAGTCTTCTATATCAAGCTGATTTCAATTATTTAAGGAGCTGTATCATGCATATGTCTATTTTCTTCCCTTACAACAGCTTGGGCTTTCACAAGGCACACTGCTTAAGTGCCCATGATCAAAAATGACCAGTGTTTCTGGTTCAGGTCACAACACAGTTACTATATATTACTTTGCCATGTATAGCCAAACTAGTATAAAACTTTTATTTATGCTAAAGGAAAAGCAGGTCAGTCTCACACAACTGATGAGCTACAATCTATTTCACTCCCTGTGGTTTCAAACCCTCCTCCAACAGACAGTCACTTGGGAATGGACTTCTAGCCTAATTATCTCTAACTGTGATATTCCTACTATCCCACTAATACTCTCTTTCTACAAACTGACCTAATACAGAGACTGGCAGCAGTATAGACCTACAGCATCATTTCTCTAATTCCTGGACAGAAAAAAGGACTTCAGTGAGGGTTTTTCTCTGCCAAATAAGCCCAAGAAATCATTCTGGGAACACAGGGAAATTGTCCATTTTCTTTGTAAGTGGACCAGATGGACCTTAAAAAGGTCTAAAGAAGAGATGATTTTGGAATACATGAGCCTGATTATCCTTTGCTTTTAACCTTACCAGGTATTCACACATCTGTAAAGTGCTGTTACCCTAACCTAGGAAAGTCTGCCCACAGCACACAAACTAACTGACTACACAGAGAATTCGGTCCATTGACTGCTACTGGTCTCATCCAGGAAAGAGTGTGGTAGAGAGAGAACCTGTTAATTAAAATGAAAAGAGAAAACATGCTGGGGGTATGATAGTTTGAGCTTTGCTGTCAAATGCACTATATTTAAACACTCCCATTTGCAATGATCTGAGCCTTATTCAACCTTTGGAGTAAGATCTTTTTCTTTACTATGCAGACTTTTTCCTGCAGGACCATCATCATATGGCACCCAGCACAGAGGTACAACTGAGCTTAGGCCCTCCACCAGCGCAGTCCTGTGCAAAGCGCCTTGAGTACTGTAGGAAACACAGTGCTCCGCACCCAGCTGACTGCACAGGGTTCTGCAGGAAGGCGTACAAACACAAGTTGGTTGTCTCATGCTGCGATATTAAAAAAGGAAATAAAAGAGCTTTTCATGTGACTCGTGTCTGGTTTTGGATGCTGTACTTAAAGAAAAATATGGTCTAATTATTATTAAACATAAAGAAGCCAAAGAAGAGTACAAGCATGGACAGAGGATCTCTAGTGAGGAAACAACTGAGATAAAGTTGGGATTAACCATCCTAAAGGAAAAGGGGTTACAGGGGAAAGGGAAGGTACCTAATAAAACATGCCAATTGTTTTTAAGCACATGTAAAGTTACAGCAAAGAGCACAATCTCTTTTCCAGTATCTATACTGGACAGCTCAGCATTCCTAATAGCCATTCAGATGAGTTTTCCAAAGGTTGATATTGCTCTGTGTTGGAAAGGATTGCTCCAGATGGTCCAGGAGTCTCCATCACTGGAGGTCTTTAAGAACAGTTTAAACAACACACCAGGAATGATAATTACAGGTGATTCTTTCTTCGAGGCTTAGAGACATCTTTCAGACTTATTTCCTCTGATCCAAGCTGTTCAGATCCACTGTAGGGGGAAATCAATGTCACATGTGTTTAAAAAACAAAACTGCAGGGCCAAACCTTCTGTGCAGTTTCTCATATACAGCAAAGCTGTTCTAAAGAAAATAAACCACTAAGATCTGTTTATGAATATCCAAACTTTCCCACTACTTGAGAAAGGAATTTTTCCAAGATCTTAACATTTTTAATGTTAGCTTTTATATATATATATATATATGTAACTTTACATATAGCGAATTGTCACCATAACCATGGGGTTGCCAAGGAATAGGTCAACTAATACACTTAAAGGTATGCTGAGCAGGGATTGTAATCAATGATTATACAGAATTCCCTAATCCTAACTAGAAATTAGTTGTCAATGGGTAGGAAGCAGAGTGCATACTACCCTCTTTAAGAGCAACAGAACAACACGTTCTATTCAGCTGGATAAAAGCATATACAAACAACTTCACACCACTGAGGACCCAGCAGTAAAAGGGACCAGTGTTTGAAAGCAGTATGACTTTGTCACCAGTTGTGCATCCTCTGCGGTGAATGTGTTATTTACAGTATCTCTAAACAACCACAGAACTCATTATAGAAGCACAACTTGTTTAGCTGTGCTGTCAGGGACCTTTCAAGCGAGGCAAGCCTCCAAATTCTTTCTCTTGCCTTCCAGCACTGCCCATTCCCTTTCAAAGGCCAGACTCTTCAGTCCTTGATTACAACTGAAGCAAAAATAAAGTCAAATGTTCTGAAAGCCTCAAATGAACACAGTAGTATTTCCACCTGTAAGCAAAACACAGCCGATGTTCAGCTCCCCAAAAACTGTTTCCACATCTTTCCACTAGCATAAGAAAGGAGGAACAAATGATAACCAGTTTCTTAGTTACAACCACAAACGTTTTAAGAGCACGAAAGTACCAATGCCTGTGCAGTTGCACAGTCAAGGAAGTCATCCCCATCACAGACACACCTCTTTTTACTTCATGAAGCTATTTCATCCTCTCTTCCCCTACCCTGCTGCTTCCCACAATACCTACATCAAGGATAAAACTAAAGTAATAATAATTAAAAAAAAAAGTATCCTGAGCTGCTTTGGACTCCCACAGCTAAGCAAAGAAGTTTCTTAAACAACCTAGGCTGTGGTTATCCTCAGCTGCATTTCAAGACCCACTTGGGCCTCCAAAACTACACACACTTTTACAAACTAGTGCTGCCCTGTTAACTGAGATTAAGAGCAAAGTAGGACAGTTCCTGCTGCTGTGGAATGCTTTAAATTCTTATCACTGCTGACAACAATTGCATGAGAGAAAGCTGTGAGCATATATTGCACATTGGACTAAAAATCTTCCCCAAAACTTATACTATATGACACTTTTACGTGAAGAAGCTCAGATGAGAAATGGGTACAGACAGTCACACTGCTGTGGTGTATGGCCAACACTCTGGTGCCTGCAGCACTGCTAGATATTTCAACCTCAGTTAGGAAGGCAAGAGAGACTGCTCTTTATATGGAAGCAAAACTAGAAGAAAATCTATACGCGCCTTGCCTTAGAGATAGAGCTGTTCTAACATTGCCATCTCAGGGTGAAAAAAGTGTGGTTTGCCTCCGCTAGTATATATTGCCACCTGACAGGCAGAATAGTTAAAATGGGAACTCTCAGTGAATGCTTCCAGTTATACTAGGTGAAAGACATTTTGCTGTTACTTGCTGGTTTGTGGCAGCATGTACAAGCCCCTAGCAGAGATCCAGACTCCAGGCCTTGGCAGCACCTGCTCCACAACATCCTGTTTCATACAGATTACAGTAACTGCTGGTAGGAGTTTTGCCTCAGTCATAATTTTCGAAATTAAATTTATTTTAAATTACTGAAACTAGACCCCAAAGATTTTTTCTCTAGCTCTTTATTCTCCTTCCCTGCAAAGTTAACCACCTGGCACCACTTCTACTTAACCAGATCGTAGATTTTATTCATTCACACACACACACACACACACACACTCATTCTTTATTAATTAGGATTTGGAAAAAGCTAAAAGCATATGGTCATGTAAGCTTCCTACAGATTTGAAAGTAACACAGATTATTTCCAGTAGCACCTTCCATTTTGGCCCATCAGATCACTGAATCATTTAAGCCGCAAGTGGTTTTGCTTATTATCTCTCCAAATTAATGACATAAAAAAAAAGGCTGAAACACTCAGTACCAAACTCAGCTAAGAGATGCAAGCAGTAGTGCTCCAATCCAAGAAAAATTTGTTTTAAAATACGTAGCCAGGTCTATTATACATTTCAGTCAAACCACAACCTGCTTAGTAAAGAAACAAAAAACATACCAAAAAAGACATACATTAGCACAAGTATTCACAAAGTCAGAGTACAGTCACCTTCACAGGCAGCTAAGTCACCAAAGCACCCATTATAAGCTTCCTTGAGACCTTCAAGTTCCAGGCATCCCTGTAATTACCCCTGTAATCTTCTTATGTGCTTAAAAGTCATCTAACTATTCATCAAAAAAAAAAAAAAACCCAATCACTTTCACACATCTTGCAGCACTAACTCTAAAACCAATAATCATACTTTGTGGTAAAGGACCAGTTATCCTTTTAAGGGATAGGAGAGAAGTATTAAAATCCAACACACTACATGTGGTTTGCAGTTCTAGTTTTAGCAGTTTCCATGCCCAGAGACATGGGATGTGTCCTCCTGTTTGCCAGGTCTCTGAAATGTCACATTATACAAACTACCTTAAGATGAATGCAAATGGAAGGTGTCTCATGCCATTAAAATATAAACACTTAAAGGTCTGAAAAAAACAAGTGATGAGAACCTTAAACATACATACACATACATATATAAAATATGTATATATTAGATCAAATATATACATTCACATAGTACATAACACATCAACATGTGTATATTCTACATCACTTCTAAGGGTCCTCCCTCTCACAGAGATGAGCTTAAAGTTGTGATATTTTCCCAATTTCATAGCCTGAGACTCAGTTCTAATTTCAGGAATAGCTTCCTCACTGTCTTCAAACAACAGATTAAAATACAGGGAATCAGGTAATGCTCTTATCCAAACTCTGCTATGATTCCACGGAGACTTAAATTCTCACCGCCATCTCCCTTCTCCCTCCAGTTCCCCAATTCTCACTCAGCAGCTTAAGTCAGGATGAAGATCTTACTGTTACTGTGAAGACTTGTAACATCCTGAGCCACGTTTAAAAAAATTCTAAGGGCCTTTGGGCATAGTAGGTGAAATGATCACCTTAAGGAAGGCTAGAAGAAAACCAACCTGAAATCATGATTGCAGGAATGTAAACAAAGCTTGCTGTTCCTCCCATCAGTAGAAGGCAGCAGTGGAAAAAGCACACTTTGAGGAGCACATATCCCAGCCCAGTCTCTGGGAGACATTGCAGCAGCCTCCATTGCAGATCTGCTCCTACCAGCTGCCAATGATGAACCGTTCTGCACAGACCATAACCTGAAATCACTATACTAAGCCTGATTTCCTAAGTGAGCATGGAGAACATTATTCTACATTCTGTCCTCTCCAGTAACTTCTAAATCCAATAGCCAATTCAAAAAACACTCAACAGAAGTCTAGAAACTCAGAAATAATCAGTTTCACTCATATTTCATTAACATAAGCATTTGAGATGAGGGAAGAATATAAATTAGTCATTCATCTGCCCTTCTTTCCACTAAGGCTCAGGCAGAACTCAGCTTTTAACATGCCTTTTGGGAGCAACTGGCTAGCAAACCTGCATATCCACAGCTCCAGACATAGCACCACACCTACTGCTTCTTGCCCAGTACAAATATCTTTTTGACATTGATCTGCTACTACTGCCCTGGTTGGACAGAGGTGGAGGGAGGAGAGGGAAATAGGACACTACTGTCAAGGCACTGGGATTCACAAATTCTGCCCATCATGGAAGAGATTTATTTTAGACCAAGCTGCACTTCCATCCACCCACCTCTTCTGTGCAAAAATCCCCAAAATCCAACGAGCTACAACAAGTTTTCAAACAGCTGTACAAAACACTGAACCTAATCACTTTAGAAAACGGACACCTACCTTTGAGTTACTTCTGCACATGTATCAAGCAGCCAAACACTTTCAGATGAAAAGCACAACCTGGCAAACAAGCCAAATGTCCAACACAAACAGAACAGTGTTTTTCCCCAATAAGAAAAGAGGCAGTCATGTTTTCCCCAAATAATTATTCACTTGTTTGGTGAGTAAAAAGATTAAAGAAATTGCTTGACAACAATGACAACACTATGAAATTGCTATATTATTCCAATTCTGACTCCCGTTCCCATAACTTGAACTCCACTTCATATGCACACAACGATGGTACAGCTGATTACACAGTCTCAACAAAATTCTTCATCTGAAGCTGATCATCTTCGATAGTCCCCTCTTCCACTAAAACTAATTCCTGTATTTCAAAGATATCTGCCCTCTTCTAAATCCTGTTCCCAGCTCTAAATACTGCAAAAAGTTGATGGTAAGCATGGTTTCCTTCTGGTTTTAATAATGGAATGGTAATGTGCAACTACAGGATTGCCTACAATTCAGTCTGCAGCTTGAAGTCCTCTGAAGATCAACTTCCTCTTTCACTCTTACTGAACATTTTGTTCACTTCATAAAAGAAATAATTTGATTAATACGAAATGTAAAATGAGTGTCTTATCTGACACGGTATAAAAGAGAATCAACGTGAGTGAAGCAGAGTTTATGCTTATGTTTTATCACACACGGTGATAAACTAAAGAGGTAAAGCAGACTGAATTACAATTCTCACCTGGACCAAAGGCTGGAAAGTTACTGAGGACGAGGTACATGTTAATCTCTGCAGGCCTCCTACACACACCATAAGTCAGATCTAAGCAACAGCTGGGAATAGAACACACCACTACGCACTAGTCAGAGCACCACATTCAGCATCACTCAGGATAAAAGAAAAGGATGTAGGATATGCATCATCATTATTCTCCAAAGCCTTTTTGCCCCTAATTTATGTGCACAATTAAATTATGTGTATATCGTGCATTTAAGTTATTTAATGATTTGACTTATAAAAATCTCTAATTAGGCTTAGCAATCCTCATCAGAGAGTTGTCATTTCTGGATACTTAAAGCAGCACTGTATGATTTCACATTTGGAAGTTTAGTCCTCTCAGCCTCTAAGGATCAGAAATTTTACTTTATTTCCAAGCCGTAAGCAAAAATTCTGCACAATCTGTCATGGGATCTAGACAAATACATCAAGCAGGCCAGATCTGGCCTAAAGGCAGGGTGTTCAGCTCTCCTGCTTATGCTACATTCTGGCTCAATACCTTAAATTTTAATATGTGCAGGTTGGACTATGGAACTGACAGGTTGGGGGGGCGGCAGACATCTAAAAATCTATGGGTTGTTATCCCAAATCAAGTCACTGTACACGCAAAAGATTTAGTTAGGAGCTATATGAAAAGAGAATAGCCACCATCATTTTATCCATGTCTTCTCAGAAGTCAAGCTGTCAATGCATAAGCATCAAAACTAAATTAACCCTTGAAGAGAATGTGCTAAGACAGGGGAGAAAGCAACACACCAAACCTCTGGTAAGTATCTGTTAAAAAAAAAAAAGTTTTAATCTAAAACAAGGCCCTGCCAGGAAGTTATATAAAACAGCCTAAAACAGTCTGTTATGCTGTCTAATTACCCAGAAAACCATGCTGGTGCAGTACGATTGACTAAGGAGGGTAATGATCTCTTCCGTCTGTCAAAAAAAAATGTAGGATTCAGCAGTCACCAGTTGCATGCCAGCTTTAAGTGAACTTTGATTAGTACTGCATCCAAGAATCCCACTGTGGTGAACCTTCCATCCCCTTCATCTCACCAGTAATTTAATTCCCATAAGGAATTAGAAAGGCCAACGAACTGAACAGCTGCAAGGAGTTAATTTCCGCATTCTCGGTGCACGCGTGTTTCTTATGTTTCTTCCTTTCTGTGCAAATGCATTTCTGTTGGAGAAGGAGGAGGGGTAAAAGGCTGAAGAAAAGGAGAAAGTCAGAATTCATCTATTGCAACTTCAGTATAAAAGTAAATGAAACTATGTGAAAATCCACTTATATGTTGAATACTGTAGTGACAAGAACCAGATCAAAAAAAATTCTACAACCTCCAACTTTCTACTGTTTGAACTTCTGAAATAAAAAGAAAATATTTCACATTAGTAACAGTTTAGAATTTAATTAAGTTTTTCTTTTAAACATATGATGGAAGCATCTACTCTTTTAATTTGAATAGCAATAGAAACTCCTGTAAAGTAGGTTATTACCTTCAATTAATACTAGCACTATGCTTACATTTAAAAGAGGATAGAAAAAAAAAGACCACAGTGCTTAAAACACTCTACACATCTCACCTACAGCAGGTTAAAAATCACATGTGAGGCCAAAAATGAACCCACTAATCCTAAACAAGGAGTGAAGACAGAAGTGAGACCCAGTACAAAGGAGAAGTCAAGGAAAAAGATGCCACTTTTGCAATGTCATGGAGCAGCAAGATAAGATGAAATCCCAGGAGAGAACAAGACTTAAGAGATGCTCTACTGTCATTTAATTATGCAGCTGATTAGCTAGCTAAACATAAGTATAGTATTTGACTTGATATTTGTCCAATAATCCACAACAGCAAGCAAAGATGAATTGGATGTAACCTCTTGCTTATTTCCTTACACACAGAGAAGTGTAAAAGACATGCAAGATGAGATGGAGAGGAAACATCACAAAATATTTATTGAGGTGCCAAGAACGGAAGTACTGGAGCACTGCAAATACAATAAGTGTAAAGTCTGAAACTGCACAGCATTCCAGATGACAGTAACCAGGAGTACACCAGGCCTAGTCTGGCTAAGCTCAGTTATGAACGTGAAACAAGCACAGATGGTGCTTCACTGATTAAAAGCATCTCCATCTCAACAAACCTGCTTCTTCTGCATTTGATTTCAGAAACTGAGAAAAGATATAATGTGGGGCTTTGATCTATCTGAGGATACATTTAGCTGTTAAGTCCTGATCTACAACTTTTTTCCATTTTCTGGTGCTCAGTTTTTTAAAATGTAAAAATGGTGCACTAACTAGTACAATGCAACAGCAAGTTCCACTTGTGTTGGGTGATCTGCAGCACCCCTCAAAGTCAGTTTAACCACTGCAAACTGTCAAACTCTGCAAAACAGACTTTAATGCCCTGTCTTCAAGAACAGCTATGACACGCAGGAAAAATAGGATGCAATCATTTCAGAAAAATAGTTTAAAAGGTAGTAAGCATGTCCAAGGACAGAGCTAGGCTATACAGGTAAGCAACTTAAAATAGCATAGAATTGGTAAAAGCACAACATTTTTGCTGGATTAGTGGGCTGCAGTGGCTCAGTGAAGAGTCCGAAGTGCACCAGAACCACTGAAAAAGAGAAGTTGAGCAACAGCCAGAGCACTGAAAGGAGGAAGTAAAGTGAGACGTCTCCCTGTTTCAGCAGCAGCAAACAGTTCAGTCAGCTCACCATCCTAAGCACCAACAGAATGGTAACACTAAAAAAAACCAAAAAAGTAAAAAGTCTTAAAAGGGTAAATTAAATGAGGCAAGTTTCAGGTTAAGTAGTTAAGCAGACAAAAATCTGTCTATCATATGCTCCACCTCTAAAGACATGTAAATAAGAATATCTGATCTTAACAGTATTAAAGTGAGTCAGTGGTGCTGAGTGCTTCAAAAGTAAATTAAGTATTAAATTTGTTCTGCCTTTTGCCTTCTTCCATATGCTAACAAGGTAAATGTAAACATCTTTATCACTGGGTGTGGTTTATTTTAGATGAGATTTTTTTGAGATTTTATTTAAAAACATTACTGACATCAGCCTGACATCTATTAGGACCCTTGCCACAATAAAACATTCTCTGGCCTTCAGAATGAGGAAAACAACCAGGGAAACCAAGTTAGCCTCAAAACACTACAACTTGAGTTTGCACAGGAGGATGTCATTTTGTTTTCTAACAAGGGACAGTACACTTTAATAGCAGTACATTTTTCTAGAAGGTAGTTTTGATTCATTGTGCACTCTTTTGATTTTGCTTTTCCTTCTGATTAAGCCCTATGCTTGACATACTTTACCTGTAACTAAATTCTGGCGATCAACATAACCTTAAAGAGCTACATGCTTCAGTCCTTTCCTGGTTATCAACACAGCTATACCACCGTATTTTCCTGCAGCTCTCTCACATCAGGCATGAAGACTCCACATCATCTACAATTTCTAAGCAAAGATTTGAGCCACAGTCCTCAGGGCATTACTCTTGGCTAATTCAGCAAGTCCAATTGAGAGTGCACCAAGTATGAGCCTGCTTTGAGGAACACAGGCTTGAAGTTTATTAGAATAACTCGAACCACTTAAAAACAGTAGATATATCCGCACCTTCGAATGAAAGCTTTAGCACAAAAGCATACAACGAATAAGATCTCTGTACATTTTGTGACTTGCAACTCTCATTGCTCCTAGGTTGCTGAACTCCACTTCTCTGGCAGCACCAAGAAACCTCCCCCTTTCCCCTCTTTGTGTACCTCCATCCTCCTTTCAGAACAGTCTCCTTTTTCTTGTCTATGAACTCAGAAATCTCCTTTTATCCCCTAGTTAACTTCAAAAAAAGAGTAACATCCTAGTTTGGATGATACTGGATCATTAAAGCTTCTCTCAACAGTTGATGACCTAGCAAGTCTTATTTTAGCTTCTCTAAAGCAAAGCTCCTACAAATACCCATCCTCGCCACCATCTCCTTTCCTAGCCCTCCTAGAGTCTCCTTTAATGCAACTACATGGCACTGCATCATGAAAACAAGACAGAGATATAGAATAAAAAATAACACAGGCTTTTTTGTCCAGTTTGTTGTAAATATCCCAGAAGGGATTAAAAAAAAAAAATCTTTCGTAAGACAGAAGTGCCATACAGGCTGCTGTAACTCCAGATTAACTTCAGTATGTTCTACATTTACTGCTCTGTAAACTGTGAATGTTTTATTCTGCATCCCCACATTCGCCTAACTCATTAAAACTATAAAGTAAATATTAAACAACTATTCGCTTTTATATTTAAAAGCTGTAACTCATGTTAGAACAGAATGTTAAACCCTTGGGAGCTTAAAGGATCACTTCATCTAATTCTTTTTTCCTCCTTCTGTAACATGTAATCATGACATAGTATTGCAATGTTAACAGCTGTGTTGGTAATACAGTAAGATGTAATCCCTAAGACTGCTCAAAAACTACTATATGTTTTTCCTTTATAGCTTCCCACCTCACTACAATTCAAAGTAAAAAAGGGAGAGAGAAGACAGTTTTCTCAAGTCTTAAATCTTGAGATCCAGCTGCCATCCTCCTTCTTTGCCTCTTTACTCTTCTACACGGGCAAGCAGAGATCATTTTAAATCCAGGATATTCACAGCTTAGATGTACTCACCTGTATTCATCTAAATATTCAAAGATGCAGCACTTCATTTACAACAGCTTGTTTGCTTTGTAACACGAGAGGGTATTATTTTTATCTGGTTTTTATCTATTAAAAGGGCTTCTATTATGTTACTCTTAAGTTGACAAAGTTTTCAGGAGAGTCTTGCAACAGACCAAAATAAAAAAAAACCCCACCCTTGCTTATCACAGTAAAGAATATTTTGAGTATCACCTAAGTATCAAATATTTACATACTTCTAATTAATATAACAAATGCAGCTTTCCCTTAAGTAACAGATAACCTGTTTCAAATTAAAGGCTCCTTACAGTCATTCAGTTGGAAAGACAGATATATCTATACATAACATACAAACAGTTTGCGAAATCTGCAAAATTTTTTACTCAAAAAGATACCATTATTAGTGATTCAGAGATGGAGCAAGTGCCACTGTGCTTCCAGAAGGCATACGAATCACTAGAGTGTGAACATGTTTCCCTAGGAGCTAATCAAGGTAAAACCTGATGGCTTTTCTCCATGTACATGGTTATTTCATAATTCCACAATAATAGTCTGATATTCATATAGTCCAAAGGGCTTTGCTTTCCACAGTCAGGTTTAATTTACAGTTCCTGGCATTGCATGTTTAGAGGATCACCAGCCTGGCATTCTCCAAGCCCCTTCTACCCTCTAGAAGAACTGAAGCCTTAAAAAAGGGGCTAAGGACATGAGGAACATTTTGTTTCTTGACTTTTACGTAGTCCATTTTCATTCTTCTTTCAACATGTGTAGGAGAACTATACAATGAGAAGCACATGTTATTTCACAAAATGTTTTAAGTTAGAAAAAAAAGAAACAAAACTCATGCTGTACTTGAACTGTGCATGCAAGGGTTTTAAGCCAGCAGTCTTTTAGTACATTAAATTTACTTCCATCCCTTTCCCTTCACCAACAAGGGTTTGCGTAACCAGATGTTCTTATACACTGCAGTTTACAGCTGCCTCATATGGAAGGGCAACAATAAATATGCATAACTATGGAAACCAAAGCAAAGGTCAGGAAAAAAGTCAGTAGTTTGGTAACCTGATCCCACAGGTTTTTTTAAGTTACTGAACCTACATCTTTTCCAAATGAACCTGATTACAAAATATGTCAAACATATTTTGCATCCAAATGCTTCTCTCTATTCTTAAAACCTAAGGAATACTTACAGACAAGTAATTTGTGTTAAGATTTAGCTGCTTCTTACAAGCTGCCAAGTGCTTTCTGCCAGAAACGAAGTGCATTAAATGCTCACCGAATTCAATAGGTTATCAATGGTACACCTCAAAACCAAGGTCTCTGAGATTAATCCCAGATCTTACTGAACTACACCTTCCTTTAAATAATCTTATGTTTATGTTGTCCATACAACGAGGACTTCAGTGACTAAATATCACCTGCTTTTTCCTTTTCAAACCATCTCCCTCTTTGGTTACAGAACAAAAAGCAGATACTAGTACTGACAGTTCAGGAACACTACAAGCATAAGCTCTCTTACCTTGAAAGTTACAAGGAACATTAAATAGAATGTTTGCACATTGTCACTACATAATCTTTTAGTGAGGAACAAAAGTAAAACACACCTGCAAAAGCATGTTCAGCTAGTTGGCTGATTTACTAAGACCACCAAACCTGTCACTTATCCTAAACTAACAAAGGATCTAACTTGTGCCCCCAGAAACATATACAAACTCTTGCTATTGGCAGAACATTAAATCAATAGAAATGGTTTAATACAAAAATATTTTGCTCTTAGACGTTCTTCCTTCTATGAGCAGGAAAGGAAGTTTACACTCCAACTCAGTTCTACCCCTAAATTCAGCATTCTCTCCTCCAAAATAAAGCCTTTCAGACTCGGTTGCAGGTAAGTACTCTTAAGAGGCATGGCTCATGATTTCAAAAACAGGACTGTAAAATACTGTCCAGCTAAAATTGCCAAAGATGATTTATTTTTAGCAAAACTGTAGTTGACTCAGCTCTGGTGCACATTACAGAATTAGCAAATAGCTAATTGAGTATGGCTTTTAATTCAAAAACCTGTAAGGCAATTAAGCTACTTAACACGAAAATCAAGCATTTTCTGAGAGGTCCTGCCCAATATGAATGAACAACATTAGAGTTCTTCTTACAACAATAAAGTTGGGGTACAATGGAGACATTTAAATATTTAATTTAGACTGAGCTGTAAGTCATTAATTTTTTATTGATGCAAATCTTCAGTTCAGCTAGCGCTAGACAGTGATGCAGCCTATTCTGGCTGAAAGCAATAAGGAAAAACTTTTTCTCTGTGAGGGTGGCAGAGCACTGGAACAGGCTGCCCAGAGAGGTTGTGGAGTCTCCTTCTCTGGAGACATTCAAAACCCGCCTGGACGCATTCCTGTGTGACCTGCTCTGGGTGGTCCTGCTCTGGCAGGGGGGTTGGACTAGATGATCTCCAGAGGTCCCTTCCAACCCTGACCATTCTGTGACTCTGTGAAAGCAGGCTGAATTTCTCTGACACAGAATGGGATACAACCCCCCTCCTCCAAACAACACCACCTGCTTTTACATGGAGATCTCAGGCCATGACAGAGTCAGAACTGCATCTGAGCCTGGATGAAAGCTCATCCTTTGCTCATCATTCGGCTCACTGTTCAAAAAAATGCAGCTTGACCGTGCATCTGGAATATACAATTACAGCATCAACTTACACAAAACTATTCTTAAGAATACGCTGTGTTGTTTTGAGAATGCCATAGGCGGTCAGAAGCTACTTTGCACTTAGTCCTTGTCAATCGTGACAGAGCATCACTCATCCAAAGCCAATATACTGAGGAAATAGTTATTATACAGAAAAAAAGAAACATATCTGCATTTCTATATGCAGAGCAAAACAGAGGTTTTAGCTGCTAGCTCATCTAAAGCTGAAAGCAGTCTACCTAATGCAGCTAAGGTTCTTTAATTCAACAAACATGTCAAAAAGTAAAAATTCAAACCTCTTCAAAGTCAAGACAATGATAAAGGCAAATTATTCTTTCATTTTCATTTTTAATGATTCTTAAATATTCTGCTGAAAATATGTATTTAAAATTTAAGTCAGCCTTGCTGCAAAGTACTAGTGAGTCTTGACATTACACGTGCTTCGTAAAATTACTTCCACTTTTCTGGGAAGCAAGAGGAGACCTGATATGTGCTCAAACTTTTTCAAAATAAGCCTTGTTCCAATTTTGAAATCTCAATAATTTGTCAGGGTCAAGGTTCTCAAGATTTAAGTCAAATTGGTCAACAACCTAGTAGTGAAAAACCTGAACTGATGACACAGTATGCTATTGTGTTCCTTAAGATTACATTTATGCGAAACAAAATATTTTGTTTCTCATTTTGCTGTCATGCAGACACGCATAGCTATTTTTACAAGTAAGTCTGTTTACGTGCCATTTCCAGCAAAATTCAGAAGTGAGTTATGTCCAAGAAACATCAAAATGGAACATTTTGACTACACCAGAAGAATATATTCCATTCAAACACCATTCAAAGGGGAAGCAGCTCACACAGGACATGCTACAGCCAGACACCTCTAAGCATTCTCTGGTCAAGCTTCCTCCTTCCAGCACTGTGGATGCATGGGTTGGCCAGGGCGAGGAGTAGAAACTGTTGGGCAGAGGAAGGATGGAGATTAAGAAACCAAAGGAAAAGGAACAGCGAGCACCTCTGCAAGCATTACCAAAAGAGTCAGGGGAAGTGCTGCAGTCCAGCAGACTCACTAGATGCCTCCCTCCCACCCTGGAGCAGAGAGGGAAGAATCCAGGCAGATCACCCAATGACCTGTGCATACAGCAAAGGGAACACCTCAACTCCATCAACAGGGATTCAGGAGGTCTGCAGACTTGGGAATGAGCTGCAGGACCATCCACCAGGCACATGGGGCACCAGGGGTTGTACAGCAGGGGCTCAATGAGGCAGCTTGGTTGCTGTGGGCACCTGTGTGCTAAGGAGCCTCCAGAGCCTGGTAAGAGTCCAGAGTCATCAAGCAAGATCTCATGTCAACTGGGAATAGCTACTTGTTGCATTACAGCCACAGGAAAAGGGTACATACAGTGCATACTCCATACAGACTACCTGCATCTTGGACAAGTTTGACAGGGCCTGGAGGTGGGCAGAGCTGACCTGATAGTGATGCTGATGAAGCAAGACCAACCTCTCTTCCCCCAGTGGATGCTTAATGCTTTTGGGTTTGTTTTTTGTTTGTTTGGTTGGTTTTTTAAGTGACCACTATTCCTACAAGTCTCCCCCTTAAGAGACAAGCTGATGATCCTCTCTAACCATCCTAAAAGCATCCCTTAGGGAGAGAAAGACAAAACAGAGGGGAAACAAAATGATTTCACTGGACACAAATCAAAGTCAAGGACAGTGAGGGTCAACATAAAGAGACGGAACTGTAAGTAGGATCAAGCACAGCAGTCCCAACAGCACCCACCATTCACTGAAAGCGGACCAAGTATTGTACTCAAACGATTTCTGATCTAACCTAGCAAGGCCATGCTTAAATTGCTGAACAAGGGACAGGAGCATGTAAATCAGATAATTCAAGTCCATGGCACATAACTGTCTGAATGGGAATTAGCTTTAGAAAGTACTTAAAAAACAGATTACAACTCTATTGATTATTAAAATAAAACCAGTACGCATCTGCTGGCTACTTTTTGCAGACTCCAGGGGACACAGTTTAGCCATCTGCAAAGCAACACAATTTCCGTTTGGAAAATAGATTCTGCCAAATCATTAACTGCAAGTCAACTAATGATTGGTTAGACCAAGTTTCTGTAATATTTGTCTTCATCAAGACTTTCCAGCAAAGGCCAAAACCTCTGCCAAAATAACAGCTTACAGAGTAGTAAAAGGAAACATTCATCACACTGAAAAATAATGTAAAACACATCATTTCATGAAGTAGTCTTGTTTAGGTGTTTAGTTACTCCATTACTTACCAGATTAATTTCATATTCCAACCATTACCTCGACAGAAAAAAAAAAATCCACATTGACATCAAAGCAATTAAAATCAAATATAGTAAAGTTGATTCCGAAGCACTTTCAGAGGAATGAAAATATGTTAATGAAATGGAAGCACAGTTTCTAACTTCTGGGGGAGGGGGCTGCATATGGGGGGCAGAAGGATGGGAATGGATCACACTGCAAAAGTGCTAAATCACCTGTTTCCAATCTTACTCAATTGCTGACAGACACAGTTGAAGTTCTAGTAAACTTATAGTTTAAGAATGCATTCTTTTTGCAGATTTAAAAACAAGTTTAATAGTCTGAAGTCTTCTATGCAGAAAGCTACTGTGAGATTGCAACGGTAATAGTATCACGGGAGGAGAAGGAACAGCAAAAGCAGCTCTGGGAAGTGAATTCCCACAGAACAGAAGAAAAAGTGAAATTAAAAAAGCAGGGTGCCTGTGATAACTTCTAGAACCTAACCTTCTACATTTTTAAGGTTAGTTTTTACATAGTCAAGGTAAACAAAAGTTTTAAAGGCAGGAAGTTCTCAAGTGGATAATAAATTAATGTTTAAATTAATGAAAATTTACTATATACACACATTAAATATATATTTAGCCATCTGTATACATATATAGACAAATAAAAATTCAGCCACCAGTATAGATAAAACTTATAAAAAAATTTTCTCCTTGATAATGAAGCCTTGAATAACTTTTTAAATAAGAATGACCTTTATACTTTGGGGATCCCATCTTACAAACATCTTGATTGGGTGCAAAGTCATTAGATTTCAGGTTTATTTATGAATGGGGAACTACAATAGGACATGTGGAGCATGCTGCTGAGATATAGGTGACCTGATTTATTTTCTGCTGTATATGGGCCTGCCACCCACTGAAAATGGAAAAAAATAGGACAGCTTTTTAAAGTTCAACTGGACAAGACTGGACTTTCTGCCTTGAACTCAGAACTCTGAAAGCTAGAATGATTTTGTTCATAAAAGTTTATTTTTTAAAAATCTTTATATTAGCATTTAAAAAGCAGCTTGTGTCACAAGTGAAAAGTGCTTTGAATCACCAGGACTTCAAAAAACTTACTGAAAAAGTCACTGAAAAGTTACAAGAGTTCCCTAAAGACAGCAGTTTCAAAGAATTTAAGGTTCAATAATGCTAAAAACTACATTAAGTTAACCATGTCAATCAGAACAATGAATAAAAGATGATGCAGCAACACCTTCCCTAAAATACTAGCCACTTTCACCCTGAAGTTAGAGACCCTCATAATTTCTGAGGTGTGATTCGGTGGAAAAGATGACAATCCTGATATTCTCCATTTTATGTCTCTGTTTCAAAACAGGGGTACTGCCGACTTCAGTGCCTTAAGACTTAGCAGTTTTCTGAATGATCACCCAAGCAGTCTGTAATCTTTTTCTTCTTGAGCTGTTAATTACGGCATAAGTCCAGATTTGATCACGTTAAATAGTAAAAAATAAAAAGTAGGCCACAAGCATTGAGAAACTATGTATGAGGTAATCCTCTTTTCCTCCAAGACTTTAAGATTGCTATTTTACATTTTATATATGCATAAAAATCCTAAATGTATTTCAAAGCATTTAGCTCCCAATGCAAATGAACTGACAAAGACATCCACAATGGTGCTCAGTTGCTACAGCCATCCTGCCTCCTGCAGCCCCAGCTCTTTCCACAGGCATGTCAGACAACTATGAATTCAGTGCCTATTATCTCTTCCTTCCTTGCTACTATGACAGACTAAATTTAAAAGCACAGTGGAAAAAAATACTTGATTGAATCACCTCTTCAAGGAATCCATAACGACATTACAGAACGAGGCAAAGAATGCTCAAGAGGGATCCAATTCACCTCTGGCCTTGTAAATTTATTGTTCTTTGTATTTGTGCTCATAAAAAATACCATATTGAAAACACCAATACCAAAGTACCTTGAGGAATCAGTATGCTCTCTTAATGTTAAATACTATGGCAGATAGATTGCATCACTTGTCAATAAATAGATGCCTTTCTGTCAGCAGGTCAACTCTTCTTTGTCCAGGCACAGACTACCTAAGCTGCTGTGGTAGGAGAATGCGTTAGGAGGAAAGAGATGACACAGCCTGCATGAACGCCTTTTGGGTACCGCATACCCAGCAGGACACGCAAGCTCAGCGGCAGGGCTAAGAAAATAGACCTGCTGGTTTTGGAATGAGCAGCATAGCAGCGTTTGCATGAACTAACAAGCCCTTCAACATCCAAACCTGCTTTGCACAGAGCCATCTTGTACATAACCAAATTTTCAAACAGTTTTTAAACACAGATATATTGCTGAATTCCTCTCACAGAAAGGAAAAACTAAAGAGCCACAATAGGAAGACAGTAATCAAAACAACCAGCAAGAAACAGTCTCGCTCCAGGTTTTGCACACTTCAGCATCCATCAGGATAGACATCCCATACTATTTTCTTTGGCATGCCTCTCTGTCACCTAATTTCCCACCAAAATGTCAATCTCAACAAAAGTGAATCTTCAGAAGAAACTCAACGCGACTTGTGGATGAGCTCGAAAAAGAATTTCCTTAAATGAAAGAAGCATGCAGCTACCTCCATGAAGAGCTCAACAACTAATACCTGTAGCTGGAAACCAGGAAATTATAGGGGAATAAGAAATTAAAGGAGATCTTGCAGTGCTAATTCAAAGCTCTAGAAAGTAGCTTGTAAGATAACTAATACAACAGACCCCATCTGCAGCACGAGGTAAATAATGTAGAGGTTCTCTCCACTGCAGGTAAAACCAGAGAAAACACTATGTAAATCCTCACAAAGCTCAAACTGTACACAAAAACACAAGTATTAAAATCTGCATTCTCTTCCTTCTTTGCAGACTGAAGAGGTCTTCTCTCAATCAAATTACTAATGGAATAAATCACAATAATAAAAAGCCTTTTTGAATAACCAATCTACAGCATCCATTTTCTGCCTTATTAAAAGGCTGAAATGTTCGCGGAGTCAGTTTTCCTTCCCTTGCTAGTACATCAAGCGTCTTTCTTTTAATGCCATTATTATTTATTAAGTATTTGCAGCCAAGTAGATACTTTGGGAAGATCTGACTATTGATTAAAGCAATAGATACAAATCAGAGGGTACATGGAGAGATCTGTAAAAGGCATCTCTATAAAGCCACTTTCAGGAACCAAAGGCCTGGCAAGGCATATTAACTGCTGCTATGAAAAATTAACTACAATTTCTTCTCCCAGATTTGAGTCTCTTAGAGGCCCATGTTTCCCACCTGTAAAATAGGCTAACAGATACTATGATGACAGGTGCTTTTTGAGGAGCACTGAATGTTTCCCTCACTTAAGCCAGGACACTCACAAGTATCAAGTACTACACAAAGGCCGCAGCTCAATAGAAAGCAGAGCCTGAAAAACCTAAGAGTCCTAGACTGAAGTCTTCCAGACTCTCTGAAAAGCTAACAAAGGTTAGTGGTGCAAAGACATCTAAGCCCCAGCATTGATGAGAACATCTCACTGTTTCCCATTTACTATAATTTAGGGAGAAACACAGTTACAAGCATACAAACTTTTCAAAAGATGACTTTGGGGGAAACTTCCCATTTTATAAAACATCATTTCCATAACATCATTACTTTAGTACCTGAAAGTCCATTTTTGCCACTAGCTCCGTTACCAACATGAATGAGCCAGCATTGTTGAGAATACAATAAGCTGATGCAAAAGGGAGCTGAACCAACCCCACCCTCCCCTCCAGATTCCCCAGAGATAAAGTTGTGCCAAAATCCCATCAGATGTACTTTGATCGTTCCTAATTCTTCAGTGTTTCAGACAGTATGAACGAGGGCACATCTGCATTTCTTTATTGTCAGAATAATGACAGGATAATGGTGCTGGCACTAGGCCAGCCATTTTTTGAAACACTGTTGGCACGGACCATATTTGCAGTACTGTGAGTAAATGGTCTTGCCTGACAGTTATGGAACAAGTCAAGGAAATACGGCAAAAGCAAGTTCCCTGCATTTGTAAATAACTCCTTATTAGTTAAAACCTTTGTTATCGAGTAGTCCACTTACTGTTTTTCTGAAAGTGATACCTTCTGCATACAGAGCTAAAGGTGCTGTGGAAAGAGAAAATGGACCCCAACTTCCAACACTTACAAAAGCAGTGCTGTACCTGCAGAAAACTACAATGAACTCCCTAAGCACTTATGACTTAATATCAATGTATTTTTTAATGGTGGGGCAAGAAAGCTGAAAATTCGTATCATATACAAAATACGTCCTTATGATACACTGTCAGCCCATAAATACACTACACTACAAAGTAAAAGTTATTCTCTCTCCTCCCTCAACATTTCAAGGAAGAGCTTGTGCATTTCAGGTTTTCTTACTGTTCTCTTAGCAGTAAGTGTGTACTGAAGAGGAGATGGCAAAGCCCTAAGTTCAAATCAATACTTAACTAAAAGGCTACACGACTCTAAAACATGAAAAGCAACTGTGCCAAGGCTATTTGTGAAATTAAGAAAGTGACGGCCAGGCAAAGCAGATGCTTTTAGCACCATACAGCCTTTAGACTTCTTGCATATGAAAGTATTTCTTATTCATAGGAAGGCTTTTAGCAAGTTATGGAGATAGGCAACCTAAATAAGCTTTTGAGAGATTAACCTCTGGGTGCTCGTATCTGTAACACGTTTCTGCTACATCTAATACCCTTGTGCTTAAATAAGGCTGTCATGGAAAAGTCTACAAGTCTTACCTCATCACTGTTCAGTCAAAATATAAAAACAAACAGTAACTGCATTTGTTTTCTAAAATGAGAGATTTAACAGAAATCTTGTGGTTTTAGATAACATTGGAAGAATTACTATGTTTAAGATACGAAGTTGGTTAAGACATCTGACCTAACAGAAATTAATTAAAGAAAGGATATTTACTTGGCTTACATCTACCTATACAGTCATACCAAAACTACCTATGTTTGTTATAAATGACCATAATATGCTTCAGCTGAAGCAGTTTCAGAATCCGTGTGAGCTCTCTCCAGCTCTTGAAATAAACAAGGCTAAAGATTTTCTGAAACAAATGGGCTTACCTAGCTGTAACAAAATCCCCCAGGAACTCTCCACAGCCACTGTGCTGGGAGCTTCAGAGATAAAAATTGGCTGGAATAAAAAAAAAAATCACAGAGAAGAAAAAAACCCCAATCAACAACAAGAACTAGCATGGAAAATCATTCTCCATGTGGAACTCTCATTCAAAGCACTGATGCCATTGAACATGCTTCAGTCTGTGTATCTGTCTGGGAAGGAGGAAAAAGCATGTGTGTTTTCTGGAAGTTTCTTTAGTTTAGGCAGCACAGGAGAAGCATCTAAGGAGCTACTCCTGTAACCAATCTACCCACTATTCCTTATCTAGCCAGTATGAACCAAGTGAAAAAAAAAGAGCAGCCAAATTTCATCAACTCGTCACTAACCACACAAAAGTTTAAAATTAAAGAAATTTCTGATCTCAGAATAGATAATTGACCCTTAATATGAAGGGCATAGAGCTAGACAAGGCCAACTTCCACAACAGAGAAATTACAGCTAGCTGTAAGTTTTAACTGCCCTTCAGCCTGCAATCTGCAGGTGGCCTGGTTCTGCCAAAATATCTCCAGGATCCCACAGGAACACTTCTGTGAGGAGAAAGCAACAGGGGCCTGACACAGGCAGCTGGTCTACCTGGAAGCACTGCAGTCATAGCTCAGAAACAAAAAAGTTTCCTTCAGGAGTGGACAATGGCTTTCCTCAGACTTTCTCTTCAGTCTGATAATAAACCATTTGTGCTGCACAGTTAGGAGTTCAAGCACTAGGCTCTTCTAACTAAATAACTTGATTTGGTACCAAAACTTACTGCTTAATTCTGAATGCAGCTTGAAGTTGATTCTGAAGAAGACTAGGCTGCTTATTGATCATCTACAGTTCGGTGCGATCCAAGGTCTCTGAAGAGTTATTGGTGAACTATCAGTACTGGGGATAGATACAGTGGCCCCTGGAGCTGTAACCACCAAACACTACATTCAAAAGCTCTCAAGAATGTGACCATGATGAAGAGCCTACTGTAATTTAGGACCAGTTGGGACCACACTTGTGGCAGTATTGCAACATACTTTTAGATCATTTCACCCTCCCATGTAGTATCTATGCATTCCAACACAGACACCTCCTGCTGCAAGGACTTGGGAGGCTCACACCTCCAGGCTGTTGCTCAGGATGGGCAACAGGGAGCAAGCAGGGAAGAGAGTGACAGAAAGACATTAAGATGCTACATTGATGTCCCACCATACCTGAAATATACTAGTGGTCTAAGCTCAGTTCCTAGAGGGCTGGTGACTGCTATCCACAATTTTTGGGGGTCTTTTCAATTAGCATTTCTAGTTGAAAACCTAAATAGCAAAGCTGTGGAGAGTAAGGGGCTTTGGACAGTACTACTCTCTCCCACGCATCATGTGAGGCCAAGTTCCCACCAACAATGTGCTGTATGGGGGCATTTTCTGCCCTGCTATACTGCAGATAACTAGGAAGCACATGCTTTATTAACAACAATGTAAAGAGTTTATGGAAAAGTCAAAGTTAAATGCATGTTATTTTACAATTAAAAATACAGTAGTTGTTTTAAAGTTTATTTCATTGTTATGTGATGCAAGTGCAAGCTTCTATTTAAATAATGCACCTCCAAGAAAAATCATGAATAGATAAGTGCAGTTCTTCATTTAGAGGACTGGTATTGTAGAGAACTGTCGATGTATCTTCCTAAAGTACTTGAGAGGGGGGCGCTCTTAGGATGAAGAAGGGAGACAGCATACTTTATCTGGATCAAGGCATTTATTCATATTACTGCAATAAGCATTAACTCAGCATTGAAAAAGTGTTACTTAATCAGAGGTACAGAAAACTGCAGGTCTTCAACCCTTCAGCACCTGTATATTCAGAGGAGAATTCTACGCTCAACATAGAGGTTACAGGCAAAGTCATGGTACCTCTAGGATACGGACATTTGAAGAAGACCTCTAAAGAAGAAACTAGAAGTTATCAAAGTTATACAAAACTAAGTGCACATAAAAATCCAAACAGTAA
This sequence comes from Leptosomus discolor, assembly GCF_034619465.1. Lineage (NCBI taxonomy): Eukaryota > Metazoa > Chordata > Aves > Leptosomiformes > Leptosomidae > Leptosomus > Leptosomus discolor. The sequence goes on from NC_141391.1 coordinate 156,226,695, forward strand.
GAATGCCTTCAATCATAAAAGCATGACAGATATTAAAAATTTATTTCAATAAATTCGTTATTGTAGATTCTTTTATGGAGGAGGGCAGGATTTTTATTTTTAATGATGAGCAAGCTGGCTGAAAAAGACCCAAGTTCATTTACATCTCTAAAACAGTCTTGAAGAGCCTACAAAATTAACTGCTGGGCCCTATGCATCATTTAAGCCTTAGTCATGCAACAGCAGTGTTCTTCCTTCTCATTATTTGAGTTACCATAAATCATGAATACGTGATATAATTATGAAAAAGAAAATGCATCAAGTCCTTTTTTTTTTTTAATTGAGACATTATAGTGTTTAAAAACCAACTTGGACTAATTTACAGAAGCAATAGTATAGTTAATATAAACATGTATGTCAAAAGAAACAAAACTGTGATTTTTGTTTAGTTGAAGTTTCCGGCAGACTCTGAGCAGACAAATTTAGATAGCCACAAGAATGTAAAAGGCACTACTGGGAATTGTATCTGAATGAAGAGCACTACCCCTGCCTACCTCTGAAATATTTATGTTATATCAAGCAATATCTCAATTAACCAATTAACCTCTCAAGCAAAAGCCAGGCCAGCAGCAAGTTACAGTTCCACAATACTGGCTGCTATATAAAAACAAAAGACAATTTACCTTATCTTTCCCTACATGTTAGTCTTCCTGCAAACATAATATAGTACCAGTAGAACCATGCTATCTCTGGAAGTTACATTTCATAAGGCTTCATATATATATATTTTGGTCCATTTTAATAGTCACCAGAATGGATCCTCAGTCCCAAAGCTGTTTTCTACAAAAGTTTTTAGCAGGGTTTGGGTTCACAACCATTTTATTTTTCGCATGTTGTTAACAAGACAACATCTTAGCAATTACTTTTTAGAGGCAGGTGACACCCTGATGCAGAACAGACACTCAGCAGGTTTATCCATAGAACCAAAATTGTTCAAAACTCTCCCCAGGAATGACAAAATATATTGCTTCAGGCATGGAGGCATGGCCTACTAGTTATCTTAGGAAGTCCTTCCTATAGCATGCTGTTCACTGTGCTCTATTAATGCTAAGTGTAGTTTGTGTTTATTCGAACTACACATAGTAAATTACTAGAACTCATTGCAGCTCAGGTTTCAAAATATTTCTGAACTGCCAGAAAAATGTATTAAAAGGAAAAGCAGGCAAAGAAGGAGGGCAAGCAGATGACAAACCCCCCAACTTTTACACATTAGATCACCAAAAAAAAAAATCACTGTAGTCCTTTTCCCTTTATTTGAACTTCCATGACACAGCAAAGGAAGAAACAAACACGCACTAATGTAAATTTTCTCTTTTCTTCGTATCATCATAAAACCGAGCAAGTAAGTAATAGTGCAGTTTGCGTGTCATTATTTTCCAGAGAGTTGAAGTCAAAATAATGCTGATCAGATTGAAAAACAAGCACTTGTATGCTCCCCTCCCCAGTTCTAACCAAAGCAGCAGCTTTGGCTCGTGATGCTCATCTCACTGGAAAAAAATAGTGCACACAAAAAAAAAATCAAGGAGTGACATACATCTCAACATCTCAGGAAGTTCTTAACTAAAATGCTCCTTTGCCTTCTTAAGTAACTCCCTGTAGGATTGTCAGTACAACCACTCCACCTGCCCCAGTGCGCTAAAGAACAGTGGGATACACATTGTGGATTACATACTTGAAACTTACACTCTTGGTTTTACTCTGCCTGCCTTGGTACTCTCCGATCAAGAGCTGGGAATCTTTTGCATACTGGAACTACACACTGAAAATAAGACTCCCATTTTAAAAAAGAACATAATTTCATATGGCATAATCTTAAGATTAGACCAAATTAGGTCATTTCAAGCTTTTAAAAAAAATAGGAATGGATAAAAAGAAAAGATGACTTATCTTCCTTGGAAAAGCACCACTTCTCCAAGCTTGCATTTGCTTCATGGCAGCGAACACAAACAGAATGGCAAACCTCTCCTCTCTCAATAGTTCAATTTAACTGACCACAAAATGCACTCTTGTAATCACAGAAGGGTTGAGGTTGGACAGGACCTCTGGAGGTCATCTTGTCCAACGCCCCTCCTCAAGCAGGTTGCCCAGGACCGTGTCCAGACAGTTGCTGGGTATTTCCAAAGATGAAGACTCCACAGCCTCCATGGGCAAACTATGCCAGTGCTGTCACCCTCACGTTAAAAAAGTGTTTCTTGATGTTCAGAGGGAACCTCCTGTGTTTCAGTTTGTGCCCACAGCACCTGGCCCCGTCATTGGGCACCACTGAAAACATCCATCGTCTTTGCACCCTCACTTCAGGAATTTATACACATTGATGAGATCCCCCAAGAACTTCTTTTCTCCAGGCTGAACGGTCCTCAGTGTTCTCAGACTGGAGAGATGCTGCAGTCCCTTCACGATCTTAGCAGCCCTTTGCTGGACTCTCTCCAGTATGTCCATATCTGTCTTGTACTGGGGAGCCCAGAACTGGGCCCAGTGCTTCAGGTGTGGGCTTACCAGTGCTGAGAAGGATCACCTCCCTTGACCTGCTGGCAACACTCTCCTAATACAGCCAGGGAGACTTACAGCCTTCTTTGCCTTTGATCTCAAAGGCTGGCACCATCCTTTCTTTCGTGTTTGCATAGCAAAAAAAAATACGATAGAAAAATAGTTCACAGTAAACAAACACATGTGGTTTTAATTTTCTTTAAATATTAGGTTTCCTTGAAAAGAGGAAAGTTGTACTAGGACTTTGCTATAGCATGCATCTTTCATACACCTATACAAAATACAATGCTAGTGCTCTAAGTTACACAAGGAAAGGGAAGATGGAGCTGGTCACTTTTTCAATTAAAGGAATTCATGCCACGCACAATGAAGTAATTCTCAAAAGTGATTTATAACAGCTGACCACAAAACTACCTCTGAGCAGTCACACTGCAGTCGTTCTTTATGAAAAACACAGAAATAAATAGCACAGTGTTTACCCCTGAAGTAATCTTTTCCTATTAAAAAAAATAAAGAAAAAAAACCCCAGAAAACACCTTTTGACAAATCCTTTCTCAAACTCAAGTTTTCCATTAACTTCAAAATGTTAGTGTTTAGCAAATCTTTGGACACACAAGAACAAATGAGAGCTTTAACTTTCCAGCTAAGATTTAAACAAACAGAAGTGGCAAAAGATGTCTCACATCCTGTGCGTTCCACCAGTACACGTACTCTTGTTTCACTGTAGGTTACTGTGATGCTGCTATCCCCACAACATCTTTTACTGCTTCCTTGTTCATTTTGATTTTATAAATGGACTGTTGTGCTGCAACCAATTCCCTCAAGGCCAGCCACAAGCTAAGGACATTTTCCCTGTTCCACTCCATCTCTCCATTTCAATGGACCACTCTTACTGATGACTAGTGGTACGTGAAGGAAACCCTCCACAACTTTGGTGCTTAAACTTGTCAATTCTTGCAAATCACTAGCTGCTGTTTAGTTAAGCCATACACATGGCATTTAGTAATTTTATTTAAAAAAAACAAATCCCCGAAACTACCACACTGGAATTAAGTTAATGCAACATCCTTTCACAGAAAGAGTAAAAAAAAAAAGTAACAAAAGCCTAGCTCAAAAGCAACCTAGTGCTGTGACAGCTGAAGCTGTAAACAGGCCTGCCATTAAAAGGGACTGTTATTGCCGCCAAGTCATGAAGAATGAAGATATAGATATTAAAGTACGACCTAAAATTTGGTGCACTTTTTTTTATCACAGCGCCTTGCTTCTCCATTCCCATCAGAAGAAATTGGACAGAAACAGGACAATGCAACATCAAGAGTCTTGTGTGATATGCCAGATCATCAAACGTGTAAGAGAGGCAGAAGAAAACTGCTTTTGTGTTTATAATTTGCCCAAAACTGACATATTTAATACCCTATGGAATTACCTGTTATGTAACGTGTCACTCAGTCAAATCTTCCAAAGCAACATAATGTCTTGTTCCAAACTACTAAATAATTTGCTTTTTACGTACGTCTCCTGTCACATTCAGTAAATCTACTTAAGGTTTCTCACTGTGCAACAGGAAATTGCCTTAACTGAGGCATTCCATTAAAGCAGACAGCCAGTGCTTGGCTTTGAATTGCTCCTTTGTAAAAAGTCTATGAAACGCTAAAATGAAAACTCTACTGTATCAACATGCACTCTACAGACTAAAGTAAGTCAGATTTAAGCAGATGACTCATGTTAGAGTGATACAATATCAAGTCTGCTTTGTAAAGAAAAACACAGTTTAAAGACTGCTATTAGCAATTTTTTACATATATACATAAGGGCAGGTGTTGAAGCCTTTAGGATCTCTACAATAGCCCTATTATGCTGCATCCGTTACTGCTTATTTTTACTGCTCAGGAATCCTGAGAACCCCAGGAAGCCATTTTCAAGTAGTAGCTGGCAGCAAAGCTTCAAAAGGCTTCCCCTGTACACAAACATAATTGTTTACGTGCAATATATTCTCCCATTTAATCTAACTATTACCTCAGTTTCGCACTGTGAAATTAAAAAACCTGTTCTCTTCCTAGACCACAAGCAGGGTAATTTGTTGGTTTATATTGCCCTACCATACCACAACTGCCCTTTGTATATAAACTCCCTAGCCTGGATAGGCAGAGGGAACAGCTTTTAATAACTCTTTCTGGTTTTCACTTTTTTTACACATTTAAAGAGTCCTGCATTTTCTGTGGTAACTTTTACAACATATTTATATTTATTTCACAAAATACTAACAGAAGGGTTTATTACTCTCACTGTTTCATGCTGGTAACATTTCCCTTTCAATCTGATTTAATAATTGTTCACTCTCTGGCACAGCATTTCAGCATATTATGCAAACGAGTTTTTGCTTAGAGCACAGCTTGTCTAGTACTCACAATGTTAGATAGCTGAAATAACACTACTGGTCAAGACCTACACAAGTCTGTAAGCAGGCTGTACCCAGTACTACAACACAACCTGCCAGCTCCGCAGCAAACGGGTCCCTTTTGAAGTTTCCCTAACAGCAGCATAATGTATTGAACAAAGCAATACAAACTACCATTCTCCAAAATTCAGAATATTCTATTTCTTTATTAAGTCTGTTAAAAGTTAGGAAACCTAAGATTAAATATAGTGACTCATTTAGGGACTTAAGTGAGACCATGAGGGACCACATGTGATGAGGAGGCCAACAGCAGTTCTTAGATTCTAGCTTAAACGCAAAGAGAATTCTGAACATCAGACTTAAATGACATGGGTCACACTAAGTAATTTACAAGTAAATGTCAAAGAAAAAGAGAATCACATACTTCATGTAAGCTTATATATATGATTCCTATTTTCAAAAGCTTTAGGATAGACCTGAAAGCAAAATTACTCCATTCCGTCCGTGTACACGTAACCTGTTGTCACTTCTTTTCTGTTGCTTTTAGCCAGACAGCCCCCTTCCTCCTCCTTTCCAAGAGCTGGAAAGTACATTTCCAGAGGCTACCATATTTCACAGAAGTGATGTCTTGAAATTGCCTATGCTATCCCATCATTCAGATACACTGACTTATGCAAGAAATCAGAGCCAGTACCTGATGTTCTTTCAAATACATCTGTATTAACATATTTTCATTGAAACATTAACTGTTTTTATTCATGACCCAGTTACGAGGTCTTGCTAAGTATCCACTGATCTGCATTAACTGCGTGCAGACAGTTCACACCAGCTATATAGTATACAACTTAGTCAGCACATAAAAAGGACTAAATTAAAGTCAAGTCAAATTAGTCTGCGCTGCCAAAACCACCCTCCCTCATCGCTTCACGTTCACTGACACATGATAACTTATGAAGCCACAAGACTTTGAAATGTTCAGTACTAAAGACACATGATCAGTCTGGACTCCAAGTCCCACTAGAAAACAGCTGCATTTTAAAAGAGTATGATCTGACCAACAACATTTTACCTGGTTAAGTATAGACTGTCACAGCTGAGCTGTTGATACCAGCAGAGGAGCCATCAGGAACACTGTCAGGCAACAGTCTGCAATCCCCACATCACCTCCAGCCCCAACATTTGCGAAACAAAATACATGCTTTTGATCTTTCAGAATTCACATATTACAAGTCTGTGACACGCTTAGCCTATTTGCTCTACTAATCAGCAAGTAAACTGGCAGTGAGGCTTTTTTCCAATTAGTATCTTCTTTGTTTAACTTTCTAGGGCATGCAGAAATTGCTGCTCTCAATTATACGAGGACACAACATAGCATGCTTTTCAGTCTCTAACAGCAGCCAACACCAGACACTTTGCCAAAAGATGCATGAAACTCTGCATGCAGTAAGCAAGAGTTGGGCAATCAGCCCACCAGACAGATTAAGCCTTCGCTAGTGAAGAGACAGCCTTATATCAGGACAATTCAATCCTTCCAAAACTTGGTGGTTTATAATCCAAGTGCATTCTGGAAGGACCAGCTTTGCCCAGCCGGCAGGAGTTATGCACGGCCTCTGCAGTTATAAACTACGGCAGCACACCGCATGCGCTCCCTGTGAGACTGAAAGATAGCGAGGGGAGGTATCTCACGTCTGGGACCTTGGGAAAGTCTGGGCAACAGCTACTCATGCTCGAAAGAAAAAGGCCATTTAGAAAGCACAAACGCTTATGTCCTTTGCAAGACCTGACCAGCTACTGCAGCTCTACATGTTCTCAGAATTGTTACAAGGCTTGTATAACTGCTTCACTCATGGCCACCCGCACTCATCACTGCTGAAGGCTGTTCTGGATTTTCCGCTCTTCACACATATGTATTACCTAGATACCAGCAAACACAAGCAACAGACTTTTGCAGCATCCTTCATTTTATCTTCCTCAAGATTATTATACCCAAGTTAATTATATAAATAGACACAATGACTGTTTCCAAGAGTAGGTAGTGAGTAAACTATTATCACCAGACTACTAGCGTGATAAAGTTTCTAGGGAACTTACAACAGTCTGCAGTAAAGCTGGATAACCTGGAATGTACGGAGATTTCTTCAATTACATTCCACAAGCTAGCAAGCAACCCAATTAAACAGATTTCCATTGACACACAACTATTTTTGTTCTCAATTCTGTGGTTATTATTTGTGCAAATAATCTTATCCGCTCTATTAGAAGTTACTTGCTATGAGAGAGAAGCAAGTGTTACGCTACTTAAACACAGTTCTCAGTTACATATCTCCCATATTAAGGATACACACCAACATAGATATGGAACCTATGTTACTAAATACAGCTGGGAAAACTTCCTTTCTCTTTGCTCTGGGGTTAGAAAAGAAAAATAAAACATTATTATATAGTATATACTACATAGTTAAAAAAAAAAGAACCAAACAGCCTTCCCACAAACTTTCTCCTTAGTGCCACTTTTGGGGGCTTTTTCCCCCCTAACAAAATAGCAGTAATTTTATCTGGAGAGCCTCAGCACTTGTAGTAAATTTAATTGCAGTTTTAATACTGAAGAAGCAAAACTCAGGGTTTTTTAGGACAGTGAAGCCTGTCACAACTCCAGGAAGCAGTACTGAAGACTTCAAGTAAGATATACTGAACTGAGGGCAAGTCCAGAGACTGTCCAGAATACAGCTCTCAGGAAAAGATTTTATCAACATGCTAATCCTTCTCACTGAGGTCAGTCATCAACAGCATAATTTGGAAGGCAAGTGGAATTACCTTTGCAGAAGCTCAACGGGAAAAGCTACTATAAGTCAATGCTTTAGGTAAAATTGAAATACCTTTTGCTGCCCAACAAAACAGTAATAATCGTAGCCCTAGTAAGTCTCACAATACTTCTACAGAGCCAGTGAACTCATTCACAACTAAGAGACAAAAAGGTTCATCAGTATCAATGGGAAGTTAACCTTAGTATTTTAATTCTAGTGTAGGATTTATTATGCACCCAGGGATACTCAGAGACCCCAGTATGATACCTTTCTGCTGGTAAGTATTTTCATCAGGAAACACAAGAACGTTTATATGGTGCGAGACACGCTGCTTGGCTATTACCTTACAGGAAGTCATCCGACCTGAACCACATGGAATTTTCTCAGTAGCCTAGATATAAATAGACAGTTAAAAATATTACTTTAAAAAAGGACTTTCCAATGAGGATGGACATGTTTGACAAGTATATTCTCTATAAACCTAACGTAACACTTCCATAGTAAGAAGGAGGGCGTGGGAGACAACAACAGGGACACGACAGGAGGAGGGGCAAGGAACATCAGTTTCTTAAGATTTTCAAAAAAAAGGGAACTAAATACAGCTAACAAGTATACAGACATGTTACAGTTTCTCCTACAAAACCAGCTACTGTCTGCTACCCTTGACAACTACAAATTTGGTTTCATCTCAAAAGAAGAAGGTCAATACAGTCATGTTATTTCCAAAAACTACACAAAACACTTTTAGAAATAAATCCCATTCAGAGCTGTTATTCTACTACATACTGTAATGTCAACTTTACCACTGACAATAAAAGCACCCATGAACTGGAGCGTTGGCCAGCACTGCACCAATTCTATTATCTTTTTTTATTACCAAATTGACAGATTGCAATAGTACACCATTTTTCCAGCATCAACTGCTCCCACAAATCACTTATAGAATCTTTCATTCCATTAAAGAGACCACCAGACAATTTAAAATTTCAGATACAGGGTTTAAATAGGTACTGTGCCCTAACATCCCTCTTACTTAGGCAGCCAGAACACACATGAAAAATATCTTCAGGCACTGACTTCTCGCACCAGAATTTGAAGGCTCCATTTGGCTGCTATGTGGAAACTGGAAAAAAAATACAGACAAACTGTACTACTCAATTAGTCTTTCTTCTAGTAAACGGATTATATTCTTTGACACAGTTCACAACTCTGAGCAAGGTCTCGAAGCCAGAACAACAGAATACCTCTGATAGTTTGAGGACATTTTGTCTGGATCATTCTGCTTTCTCTTGTGTATTACGTAAGTTGCCAGAAACTAAAATTTGAGTTTTATACAGACAGATCACCCGAAAAACTGTACATGAATGCTGAGATACTGAAAAACATCCAAATTTGGAATCAAAATCATGTTCAATATGCAAATTATTTTCAGAAAACAATTGTCAGTGTCTTGCAAGTTCAAGATTTGCAAGAACTCTGTGTCAAGTGTTTTCCACTCCAAATCTTCTCCAATATCGATGTACGAGTTGGAATAGGAAAAACCTTTGACAGTATCATACATTTGCAGGCATGTAGTATCCCTACATAGAAAACGGCATTAAGCACAAAGCTTTAAATGAATTGCTGAAAAGATCATCTTCTCACTGTTGAAAGATTGAAGGTTTTCAAATCAAACTGTCATTTCTCAGAAGCTTAAGTACCTTTTCTATTGTATTCCTAAAGCTGTTAATCTTTAGTTAGGAGCCTCACAGATAAACTGTAACACTCTGAAAGTGTACAGTATCTCCTTCTTGATACTATTAAGGATCAGAATTGCTTAGATGCTGACAATATACAAACATTCAGCTGTTCCTGTATGAGATAACACTTACTGCTAGTTGCAAGAGAAACAACCGTGGACAACACGATGCAAAATCTTCTATACATTTTAACAAGGAAATCTCATTTAAGAGAGACACTAGTTGCACAATATAAGAGGTAAAACCAAGTCATCACTTAGTCCTTTTTGTCATACAGATATAAAGAAGCCACAATGATTTCCTCCAGTCGACAGGTACTTACAGTCCTGAATTCTGAAGCATGTACCTGAATTGTAAGTACCTTAGACAACCACTTTTTAATGTTACAAATAAGCCAACAAGAAGTAAAAAACTTCACAGGAAAAGCCATTGTGTGGCACCTCAAAAGAAAAAAAATAATCTTCTCAATTAGCAAACGTGGCAAGAAAAACAGAAACCTCCGAAGTTCTTTATTTTGTCAAGTCCTCCCAAGGAAAACAGCAAAATCCCAATTTTAGCTCACTATACAGTACCAACCCACAAACTATATGGTCAGATATAATTTAAAAGCCCTGAGTGAAACAAAAGCCTCACTCAGCCAGCTGCACAGCTTATCAGCCTGCTGTCATCTGGAAGTATTGTAAACATCAGTTGGGATGTTCTGTATAGTTTGTAAGGAAATTATAAGCCCCCGAACATAACCTCCCTCTGTGAATTTTAAGAGATGTCCACCACTTATATCGCTTTCCCAATCTTGCTGTTAATAAGCAAGAATAGATGAAGGTGACAACTAAGTTTATTATACATGACCTTGTTAATAAATGGCCTTGACAATCAATCTATTCAGTCTTTTCAGCAATCTTTCTGGTGCCTTCATGATTAAGATACTTATGACATTCACAGTTAAAAAAAAAAATACTTTGCGTACTCCCATTTCTGGCACACTTCTAGCTGCTTGGACATGGTATCTTGTGCCTACTTGCCTTCCCTCTTGCACCTAACCTTCTCAGATACCACAAATTTTGTTTGCTAACTTCAGCTACATGTGAACAAACAAGCCCACTATAGCATCGCAAGACCATGTATAGCCAAAAGCAATGTATATAATACTGATGCAAGAAAGTTATGCATGTCATTTTGAGATACACAATACATCACGGCTTCACTCCTTCCAGATACCTCCCCCTAAAAATTCCTCCACAGCAGCACTCTGCAATATGCAGATGTTATCTTTGCACATATGCTGTATATCAGAGATGAACTGGTTTCCTAGATCAAGACCCCACTCAAAAGTTGCAGAAAATTTTAGAAAAACATTAAGAGAATGATCTCACAAGCAAATATCCACCACTTACGGTGATCTGATGAACCAGATCAACTCAGCAGCTTAAGGATGGACTAGAAAACTGTTAGTTATGCTTGTTTGATTTTAAACTGTAATCTCAAGATTTGTTGAAAACTTAGAGGTTTTGAACAGACACAGCTTCTTTTTTGTGGGATCTCAAATTCATGGGTCCCAAAATAGGTTTCTAACTGTCAAATGTCTTACTTTCCAGGTTTTTACTGCTGCACGTCAGGCAGCAATACTGACAAAACACATGCATACATATATTTTTATATGCATCATGCATGTATATATATGTATGTGTATAATTTGTATATATAAATCTGTATGTGTACATTAATAGATGCAATTCTTAAGTTCAATGATAAACATTTACATTAGAGAAAAAAATGGGAAAACCAAGTACAGAATACACAGAGCTCAGATATACACGGCATCCTGAGACACAACTATTCACTTTTAAATCATTCCAACTAGATTCCACTCAGCCTCCTGAGATCTGGTATATTAAGCATAACGCTTTTCACTTCTTTTCTAGTGGTACAAGTAACTCCAGATTGCTTACAAACCGAATGCAAACAGGTATAGCATAAACCAAGAAATAAAACATTTGTAAATTGTTGCTAATCCCCAAGAAAGGCAAAATAGCAAGCAAGACTCTACTTTTCTCTTCACGGATAGCAGCCAAATACTTTAAAGGTAATGCTCATGAGATATGTTGCTTTTATGCTTGCACCTAAGTGCTAGGTATATAACAAAACCAACATACAGCCTCTTCTTGGAGTTGAACATAAGCCTCCTTTCCAAACTTATTCTGAAAGTATCTCCAAAAAGATCTATTTTCTGAGAAAAGCTTCCACAACTTAAAGACTACTCTCGTTCAGGTTGCTTACAGTTTCAAGAGCATAGAACTACCTTCCCAAAACACAGAGAACCCTGTAATCCATCAGCATTTCTATCTCGGATCTGCTACCAAATTGCTTTGCACAGATGGATTAAGCACAATGGTCTGTGAAAAGTTAATGGTTGTAATCCCAGAGGTTCTCAAATAATTTTTGTAGAAGTAAATCAGTAAATCATCATGTCAGTGACAGTTCTGTGAAGAGCAGTGTGTACATAATGTTAATCCACCTGAAACAATTTTAACTGGATTTTCAAAGCCTTTAACAAGGCTCCTAATCATAACTCTCGAATTTAACTACTATGGTCTAAGCTCAAAATGTCAGCAGGAATCAATTAAAAGCTTTAGAATGCAAAGAGATTTCCAGCAGTGGTGCAGCTACAATGCTTAATATCCTCAAATGCCATCAGGAAGATGGGTGAATAAACTGACAACATTTGCCAACAGCGTTTCAGAAAAGTCCCAACTGAAAACTGACACTAAAGAGCAGTGAAAGGCTCTTCCGACACCACAGGCTTCCACCCACGTTAGGTGAGATTCAAGACTGATGAATGTGAAGTATAGAAAGAAGGAAAAACAACCCTACCTACAGAAGCAACAATAAGCGGCTACTAACTTGGGAAAAGAGGTTGTGAATTACCATCCACCATGATTTCAAAGTGTCAGCTCAGTGCTCAGTAGAAATCAAAGACAAAACAGAATACTGAAGACCACTAGGAAAGGAAATGAGAACAAGAATAGAAACATGTTATTAAGTGTCACTATAGGCAAACGTTGTGATCTTAAGTGCTGCACGGTTATAATTATCACTCCCAAAAAAGAATAGAGAACTTGAGGTGTCACAGAGAAGATTAAGGATAAAGTGTAGGTACAGACTGGCTCCATTGTAAGATTCTTCAAATTGGAGGAGAAACAACAGAAGTGAGACTGTAAGAATGAGGTTTCTAGCACCATGATTGAGACAGATGTGATGAATTAAAACCCAATTATTACATTTCAGAATAAATGTTTCCAAAAAAAAAAATCAATAAAGGCATCAACTAGCATAAGTTTAATAGCAACAAAACACAAGTATTTCCCCTCCAGACATAACTAAATTGTGGAACTCACTGTCATAAGATGTTACGAGTCCAAAGAGCATGAACAGATTTTTAAAAACCCTAGACAAATACCTGAAAAATACTGTATTCATACTGCATTCAGTTTCAGAAAACTAGAAGAAATCATCAGAGAAATGAATGCTATAAGCTTTCTCTGTTTCCTTAGCTCTGAGTAACCAAAGAGTTCATTTGACCTTTGCTGCAAAACAGCAGACAGGAGTAAAGCAGAAACAAATTTCAGTATCGGCAATGTGGATAAAGCACACCAAACACACAACAGCCCTAGACATGAAAGTTGTGTGTTATCAAAACAAGTAGTGTTTTTTAACTGCCCATTAAAACAGTTTCCTTTAATTTCCAACATGCCTTGGCAGAACGTTATCTCCCCCAAGACATATTCACTGAAATTAATTTGAACCTTTACAGTAATAGAAATATAAACCCCAGAACAAACTGAAATCACTACCCTCCTTTAAGAAGTTTGCAGCTGATTAATGGAAGTTACCCTTCTCCTCATGTGGCCATGCAAGAGAACATTTGCTCAAGTGTTAAACACTTGTTTGAAAACTTGTCCCACAACTTCCATGGCAGCGCCATCATTAATTTCAACACTGTGAATCTTCGCATGGCCTGATATATATTCCATGGATTTGCATTACTTCAGAATATGCTCTTCTGTATGTGACATATTGCAACATGAGTTACAGCCCTCACTTTAAACAAAAACCAGAATTTTCACTAAATCACTAACCCTTCGCATACCTTTGAAGATCCATGATCAGTTTTTAACTGACAATTAAGTTATTTGTCATTTCAAGAGAAACCTAAGGGATACAGACTTGTCTTTGTTTCTTCCACACTGGCACTTTTTCACATCAAAAACTGTTCTAAATGGCCTTTTTTTTTGTCATCCAACTCTTGCACATTAACGTATTTGAGTGGTGGGACTGGAGCTCTTGAATAATTTTACCAAAATGCATCACTACGTACAGAACTGGAAACTTTCATTTACTTCAGTTTCAAAGGAGGACAGTTACCTAGATATGCCATTTTTTAAGAGCATATTTTTATTCTCTGTCCTCTCTTTCATTGCTCTTTTTGTTCTAATTGTACCTTTATCTGGCACGCCCTTTTCAAGTCTGTCCTTCACTGCTCTGACCTCTCAGAACACAACCCTGTTCAATCACACCACATAGCTTTTTGCCTCCCACTTCAAGATTCTTTTCTTGTACAGTTTTAACATTTTCTGCCAACTGTGGATAAAATAAAGGGCACCATCAGTAAAAACCACTTCTTAAGCCACATTAAGGTCTGTAAAGAAAAAACATGAAATAGTTACCTCATTTCCATTCAGCTGGTCTTTTCTTGGTCACTGCACTAAGTTTGAAATCTGGTGTAAACCTGGATTCAGGAATCCTCAAATGTCACTACAGGAAGATTTTTCAACCTTTACTTCCCAGCTTCCGGAGAAAACCAAATACTATTTCTAAAACATCCACAAAAGGAAACTCAGAAGGGAAAAGCCTATCACTATCAAGTTTTATGAGCTACTAGGAGTCTACAAGTTAAAAAAAGAGTAATAGCTCTGCTGCGTATAGCTTGTAGAACAAGAAACTCAGTAAGAATTTCTGAACAGGGTAAAAATTCAGCAGCAAACAACCGAACTCAACAAACTAGTTCAGCTAGCAAACAGTAAATGATTTTGGCCTGAAGGGCCCAGTTCAGATGATGCCATCTTCACCAGAGCAAGTGCAAGATCAGAACAACACAGGCAAAACCCTATGCCAGCATTTCACTCAGCAGAGGCCTTAAGGTTACAGCTGAAAACCACACAAACAAAACTACTGAGATATTGCTGTCTTCCTGTTCCCCTTTCCCTTCACTGTTTAAAACAACAAATACTCCAGGTAAATGGCTAACATAGCAAGGAAGTGAGAGAACCATTAAAATGACTGATACTGGTCACCACAGATACCAGCTTCTGTAGTGCCACACTGAATTATTTATTAAAAAGTTTCCATTGCTACAGAAGTGTCAGTTTAACCCACTCCAGGTTCTTCACTCTGTGCACGCTAACAGTTGCCAGTGTGCAAAATATGCTTGAGGGGAGGTCTACTACAAGTAGTACTGGCCAGCGCCATTTGAACCTTGACATGACACCCATGCAAAAACAATAAAATAGCAATTTTGTTTAAGCACTACCCAATATTCTAAGCAAATTAAACCTTTGGTGTCACTGGAGTCAATAGGGAAGGGAAGAAAGAGGTGTCTAACACATCATCTCTAGTCCTCATGTTTTATTTCTAGAGCTACCTCTGCTACTCATGGTAGCATATATCTCTTGAGGAGCTTCTCATTTGGTGGAAAAGTTGACTCAGACTTCTTTCCCTTCCCTTCTTTTCTTCATGCCTCTCCATGAGAATTCAGGATATTATCCAAAAACAACCATCTGCTTCTACACCCACAGAACCCCTCCTGGTACAGGTGCACAACAGGCTGTGCAACACGTCTACTTCACTGGAGCGTTTGCTAGAAAAGAGGGAGGAGCACAGTCAGCCTGTGTGGTAATGACTGAGGTCAGCTCACCTCCAGCTCCCCACTGCTGAGACTGCCACAGCACCACCAGCATCCTATGTCATGCCCTGTCACCCTCCAGAACATTGCATGTTCCAAAATTACGCTGCAAAACTGATCTATCAGACAAAGTTTTATTTATCAGATTGCAGGTTACACTTTCAGCATTGTATTCTATAAACCTACTGCAATGCATTGCCGTTTTGAAATTTGACGGGTTTTGGTACAGAAGTGATTGTTTTTAAACCCCTAAAGCTTCCTATCAATCTCCCCTAAATCCCAGCCAATGGAGGCAAGCTTAAGCAGTATCATATCGTCTTGGTCAGAGCAGGTTTTGTCATTTACTCTGACAGAATGTGACTGAAGCCAAAGGAAATGAGAATTAGATTCCATGTTAGATGATTAGTCTCCTTAATGTCATTCTTTTACAGCACATAGCCAAAAGTTTATAAGGACAATAACTAAGAATGTGATCTTCCAGCCCCATCTCTGGCCTAATTCAGTTCATGAATCTTGCCTAGATTAACTCTCACTTTTTAAAGTTTCCAACACAGTAGGTTGCTTTATGGTTAATTATTCTTCATTGTTACAAAACTTATATGTAACTCCTAGTCTGATCTTTTTAAGCTTCAATTTCCCCTCACTGAAAAATCTTTCCTATCTGGTTCAAGGGCCGTTCCACCACAGAATTTATTTTTTCCACAACACAGAAATCAAGTCACATCTCCACTGTTATCTCCACCACATTAACTAAGCTGCTCTTTTTGACATTTTCACCTGGAAACATCCTTTCCAAAGCCTCACAGGAATATTGTCTGAACCACCGCCAATTAGTCAATATCCTTCTTGAAGGGTTGACACTAATAGCTACCTCACAACTGCCAGGTAAGAAAAAACTTACCGGCTTCCATTCATATGTTTAAAGATTATTTCCAACCACACCACTACACAGTGAGCTCCTCTTCAACAGCCTACCTCTTCAAAATCCTCCTCCTCCTGATGCATTCCCCTTCAGCCCCAAATCACTGTTTTTCAGAAGTTTTTGCCATATCAATACAGCCTTCACCTTTTACCTCTGGACAAATCAGCTTAGCCTCCCTATGCTGTTTGTACAAAAAACCAAGATGAAGCTTCCTACAAAAATTTTATTCAAGATATTAGTGAACAAAGCCTGGTACACTGTGTTATTGTCTATTCTGTGGCACCTTTAACAAATGGGTTTAATTAGCTTCTTAATCTAAAGCTAATACCTAACCACAACAGATACCTTTGTGGAGTACACTTTTAAGGACTCAGCTCCCATGGGGCCCATTACTCCAAATTCCCAACAACATCCCTGCAATGCAGAAAGTCACTTCATGTCTCTTTTACATTGCGAAAGCCACATCTCTGACACACTTAATGCACCTAAACCAGCAACATCCCTCTCATGTTTGCCAAGTAGTAACCTACATTTATCATGCATTAGTCTGGTATACCGTGTGATAATTTGTAATAGTTCATGACAGAACTGCAATAATCCTGTTTAAATGACAAATGACCACACAGAACGCTGCCCATAAGAAGCTACCCAAGGATTAATCTAGAAGAAAAATACATAATGTAGTATCTGGTGGAGCTGCAATAGTAGGTCTTTCCATAGCCATAAAATGAGAGATTTCAGCTTGAATATTAAATAGTTGGTTCATAAACTGGTATAAACAATTTTTATAGAAGTGTAAAAGTTGTTGTAATATAAAACCTGAATGTTTCTCTCCCCACAGCTGAAGGGAAGGAAAAGAATAAGTACATAGTAATGTTTTTCACTATCAAAAGTCCAGTTTTAGCAAGTGAAAAGTGTTTGTGGTACCTTTTGTTAAACACACTAACACTTGTTTCTCATGTCAAACACAAAACTGGATAATGCCAACATGCCAGAGACCTGCACAGGATTCCTTCCCTCCCCTCACCACCATTTTGTTCTATCAATTTCTGTTACCATGGAATAAAATCACTTAAGTAAGGATTTAAAGGGAAAAAAGCCCTCCTTCCTTTGTTATTAGGGACCTAAAATACCCCAAACCATGCCTAAATATGCTTACCATTTTTTACCCTACTGTAATGCCAAGATTCAAGCATGGACCACTTACTTTCTAGTATGTTAAGACAATCAATAAAAAGTCTCATTTCCTCTGTTCTCTCTCCCCCCTCTTATCCAGTTCAGGTTTACAAAACCAGAGCACTTCAGCAACACTCCCCTCCCTCCCTTCATCAAGAAGCATTTCATTTCTAAGAAATAACATACAACAGATATAATCATCAAGAAAAAGATCCAGTCAACTGGAAGACACACAAGACAGCTTCCAAAGGCTTTAAGTTGGCTAAAATAGTGAAGATTACTTAATTTTAAGCATTTCTGAGGTAAATACATAAAGGGCGAGTGTCAGGAGGATGGAGCCAGGCTCTTCTTGGTGATGTCCAATGACAGGACAAGGGGCAACGAGTGCAAGCTGGAGCATAGGAGGTTCCATATAAACATAAGGAAAAACTTTTTCCCTATGAGGGTGGCAGAGCACTGGAACAGGCTGCCCAGAGAGGTTGTGGAGTCTCCTTCTCTGGAGACATTCAAAACCCTCCTGGACACGTTCCTGTGTGACCTACTCTGGGTGGTCCTGCTGTGGCAGGGGGGTTGGACTAGATGATCTTTCGAGGTCCCTTCCAACCCCTAACATTCTGTGATTACATTGCTTAGAGTTTTAACTTCATCATAAACTGAAGTATACATTAAGTGAATGAAAGAGTTTTGCATTTAACTGAGCAAAAGTTACACCCTCAAGACATTAAGTCTCTAAAAAGTAGTCACTGGTTATCATATGCCAGTAATATGCCAAAATCTGGTCTCATGGGTGCCATAAGGTGATGTTCTTGACATAAGAATGAAGTTTCTCTACCTGAAAAATCAGCACCTGTATATTTGACTTAATTTGGTCTAGGAAGAAGAAAAAACTATATATTAAAGGACAAGCTGTTGATACTATTTTTCTACCAAACATATGGGAAATCTGAAAGCATCTTAGTTTAATGCCTGCTCTGTAGAACTCCGTGACTGATGAAAAGCACTTGACCACATCAAGCTTATGCCACAGTTTCCTTACAGAAGAGTAGTAAACCTGCATGCAAATCCTTACATCTTCCTCAGACGCAAGTCATATACCAATACTCCTACAACACAGATATGGGAATATACAGGAGATTAAAAAAAAAAAAATGGAGCTATGAGAATCTGAATACTCAATACAGCATCACTTCACAGCAAAGTCTCAATGTTTGTGTTTTCTGTAGAGGAAGTTCCAGTGAAGTCCATCTAAAACCAAAAAAACTATTTAATAAAAAAATCTAGTGAAACCTGGCATTTTCAACATTTGTAGTTTTCTTTAAAACATCAGCAAGTTGAGATTTGTACAGTGCTCTTGAGCCTCCTGGGCTTTTTTTTTTTTTTTTTTGTTTCCTCCTTCCTCTGCAAGGGATTAGGAAACTGAGAACTTGTCAGTTCCCAAACTGGTTTACATAAACCATCCCTAATTAGAGCCTAAATCAGTTACAGTCAGCATCATGAGAGATCTTTGCATTTCTCCGAGTATCTCAAAGACCATTATACTGCTAGACAGGATAGAGAGAAAAATACACCTATTACTGATCTTCAAATAATTACGGAACAGAATCCATGAAAATTGTCCACGTGAATGGAGCAAAATATGACTAAAATTATACGTCAAAATACATACTTTTGGAAAATTTTCCTGCATTGGTTCTCAGTGGCAGTGCAAAATTTTATTATGGAAGCTAACCATGCAAAGCAGCAAAAGGTCTTAAACTTTCAAACCATTATGTAGGAACATATCAGGAAGTCTGTTTTTCAATGAAAGCCTATTCTGGCAAAAAAAGTCATCCTCCATTTTAAGCACCATTGAGAACTGCAAAACTTCTTTTTTTTTTTTAATTCAGTCCCAGAGATGCTTTAGAATTTTTAATGCTTCACATCCACGTGATACTTAAATCATAATTAAAGAAACCACAAGGGTGACACTTCCAGCTCCATTGAAGATTGGAAAAATACAGTCTCTCTAAAGTGACCTACAATATGCACAGCCTCAAATGATTCACTTTTATGAGGTTCTCCCTGATGAGGTTTCCTCTCCCTAAGACACTGTTCTGTCATTAAGCCAACAGACAAAGAAAGAAAATAATCCAGATTTCAGTATCATTTGGCTTTTGACCACCAATACAAAAATAAAAACGTACCCATTTACTCCATAATAAGAAACACGCTGGCTTATAGTTTTCTCCAAAATATTTCAGTATTCTTTTCTACTCCCAACCCTCCACAGTGCAACATTCAGGAAGACCCCTGCATTTTCTACTGTAAAATGCATTAGTTTGCCTCTGCCCAGTTCCCCTCAGAAGGGGCTGTGAACTGACATGTCGCCATGCTGCTTGTCAATGCCCCTGCTGCCCCTCCTGCTCTGGAAGGCAACACGACAGGCCCCACACCATTAATTTAACTCCTCTGCCCACAGGAAAGCTGCGTCAGCAGCAGCCGCCAGCAAGTTCACACCCATAAAACTTTGCAGAAGTCTGCTGGAATTGATGAGTGCTCTCACCATGAAATATTTTGTCTTCAGTGCTGACAAATGGTGTTTTCAAATCCTGTCTCTCACATGGTAATTAATTACTTAATTTAATTACTTAATACTGAAGCCCACTAACTGGAATCTTGCAAACACTTTGAATGATGCAGAAACATCTAAATCAGCAGCACTTCAGTACGCAGACAGCGTGGTACATCACAGATACTTTATAACCTGGTTTCAGTCAGGTGCTAGACATTTACCATTTCGTATTGGGCCACTCAAATTCTAACTCCCAAAATCGTCTTGCTTTTCACACGGCCCTGGACAGCCTATCTTGCTGAGTAAAGGCCTCTGAGACCTCTAAACACGTATTTGTACATCCCCTCAGAACACCCAGGGATGTGTTTGCTGCCCTATAGACAAGCATGGCTTGTTAGACAGGAATGGATTTATAGTAAGGGCCTGATTTACACACACAGTAATACAGGTATAACTATAAGGTGGTTTTCTATTTGATACGGTGTAGAGAAATAAAAGAAAGCCAAAAATGCAATAGCAACACTGGTTTAGCCAGTGTCCCAACTAGTCCTCCGGGACTGCAAAGCGGGAGCAGTGGCTGTGGCGCAGGGAAGCACGTAGATGGACGGAAGCCTAGTGCTGGCAGAGCTCAGGGCCGGTCAGGCTACGCAGGGAAAGAGTATGCAGAAACAGTGTGAAAAAAGGAACTGAAGTGCTCATGGGGGGACTGAACAGTAAGTAACTTTGATGCTAGGGCAAGTGTTGAAGCCAGTCCTCAACCAGAAGCCATCAATGGTAAAGAAAGAAAGGTAAAGGGCCCTACTAATATGCATTAGCCAGAACACTAGTTCTCTAAACCTGTCAGTTATAAAAGTGAAAAGTCTTTATCTAGACGAATTATGGAGCTTAAACTTTCTATACAAAGTATGATACGACTGAGGACCAAGGAGACATTTTAATTCATTCATATGAATATTTCCTTACAGAAAACAATTGTACTATGTACGCAGAGTTGAACTACTTAAAAACACAAAGATCCACTTTCAGAAGAAAAAACTTCCAGAAAGAGCAAGTCATATAAAAGTTACTAGTAAGTAATCAAGTTCAAACGAGAAAGGTGTTGCTGTTAAAATGAAGGTTTCTCAATAGTGGAGGCTATTTAAGATCAAGCAAGTTGCTCCTTAACAAATTAATTTCAGAGTAAAATAGAGCTGTGGTGCCATTCAGTCAGTGGCAGCTGTGTTTTGAAAGGTTCTTGCCACTCCCTTATGTCCCCAGACACTCATTTCGGCACTCCAGAGGTGCCAATCCAATTGTTTGCATGACTGTGCTCCAAGTTAGGGTTTCAAAAACTATCCCATTTAAAGGGGAAAACACAAAACCGAACCAGTAAAAATATCCCAGTAAAGTACTGTTTTAAAAATATAGCCTATACAACAGCCATCCAAAAAGCTGAAGTGACAAGCTAAGAGAGAACAGAAACATCTTAAATTGGATTTTCCCCTGCATGGAATAACAGAGAGCCACAGCTTCATAAGAGGGAAAATCGTTCACATCTGGCAAGAGACTGAACTCCTGCCTTCTTCCTCCTCCCCTTTCTCCAAGTCTTCCCTTCCCCAACAAGAAAAAAACCCCACCCATGTCTAAAAAGTTGTGTTCTCCTCCTTAAGAGCTTGGAAGAAGTACACAGAGTGCAAAACCAACAAAAGCTGGAATCAGGTCGGGTTTTTTCTGGTTTTCAGGAGGAAGCAAGATGGAACTCCTGGTGACTTTCACTCCAAGACAGAGACATAGCAAAGAGGGTCGAATATATGAGGGGAAATAAGACAAGCATTGGGGAAAGCATAGAAGGGAATGCTGACACATTTGTTCAAAAAAAAAAAAAAAAGTCCCATAAAAGGGTTTTCTTCCAAGAGGAGGAAAAAAAAAAAAAAAGAGGAAGAAAAGGATTTGAAGTTTACTGTATTGGATAAAAGAAACCAGGTTACCATATTTGTGAAGTGAAATCTCTTGGTCTTATGCATCTATTGGAATAAGTATATATTATGACAATTCTGCATTCAAGACAAACAACGTAAAACATTGATATAAAACAAGGCTGAGCTCAAAAGACTAGCTTTGACTATTATTGTTGTGTCTTCCGATTCAATATATATAACACCTGCTCTAATGTGTAAAAACACCAGAAAATCTGGTGGGTTTACTTGTTTAAAATAGAAATTGATTGCTTCATGAACAGCCCACTTACAAAAGCACGATTTTTATTTAGAAATGTGCCATTTTCCACAAAACACCAACAAAGAATGCTATGAGGAGGTCTGCAAGGTTTTTTGGATGGAAAACAGGCTATTGATACAACTGTCAGACTACATCATCACAAGTCATGCTACTCTAACTCAATTACACAGTCACTGAACAATTTCTGCATGCCCACAAGTGTTTAATAAAAAAACAGCTTAAAACTACCACGTTCTTTTCAACTTCTCATATACAAAAAAAAATCTGCTTATTGAGAAAAAACAAGCACTTTCCCCCAAAAGACAATGAAATGGGAGTTTAATTCTAGAGATAGAAGACGTTCATTGTTAATACCATATACCATCGGCTTTGATTTACTTGTCTTGGATGTTCTTTCATGAGAGCAAATCAGCAAAAACACACAAATGTTCTTTTTAAATATATTGGTTCTAAACAAAACTCCTATTTCAATATTTTCCATCTAGACTGAGATAACAGAGTTGCAATTTAAAAGCTCTAAACTCTTTAGACCTCCAGACACAGGGTGAAATTCTTGCCTCGATTTAACAGTTTTACCTTCAACGTATTTGAAGCAGCAAGGAATCCAGTCCCAGAGTTAGAAAGGATGCAGTATTGCTGTCTCTCACACTGCAGCAACAATTCAAGAAGCATCAACAAACTTATGACCCCACAAAGTTTCCAGGCAAGATGTGCTGTACAAAAGTTAGCACAACAAAAATACTGTAGGTTATAAAGACAGCTAGTCTAATGACAGCTTTGATTATTTGGGTTCTTCATCTCATAAATTTCCCGTAGCTTCCTATTCTACTTGTTTCCTCCTGACACACTATGTACACGCTCCTTTACATTACAATAAAAGAAACACTGAAGTTGTAGAATTACCAGAGTAAACTGGCATTGGATTATTGTATGATGTAGGTCCTAAGGTGAGCACAATAGAAACAGAATCTGAGGCGGAGGTCCCCATTAAACTTTGGGAGAGTTCATACAGGCAAATCTAACAGATAGTCTTCAACCTGCATTCTTCACTCATGAAAATGAAGAATATAATTTAAACTTTTCCCTCATGTCCCAAGGGGGGAGGGGGAAGGCAGAAAAAACCAAACACAAACAAACCCAAAAAACACCAAACACCAAACCAAAACACACCCATATTAACACATTATGAGTGCAAACCATCACTACATGCCTAAGCTTACATGCATGTTCCACATAACACCTGCTGGCTTGGGTGGTTACTTTGACAGCCTACGACAAACTATATTTAACATGCACCTGTGTTTTCACCTGTCCTCTAAATAATTCAATCCACAAGGATTTATCTTAAACATGAACTCCAATAGCTATCATGTTAATTAATTAATTACTTTCATTCCACTGATAAAATTCTCATTGTTTCCAACTCTCTCAGAACTAAAAGCAACAAATCTCAAAATACATCTTCATAAAACCCAAGTCCACTAACTCATTAGAAATGTAACTTCTGATGTGTGAGAAACAGAAGGAGCAGCTTGACGTTTTCACTCATCAAAATACTTGTCTTCATAAAGCATATTAACTCTTGCACCTGCATTTGGAAGATGTCAAATTTATTTTTAAAAGCAGAAAAATCTATATCTAGAAAGCTATGTACATCATATTTGCAGAGAACAAGTTTTAAATGTGACCTCCAAGGCTGATACTATTTAGGAATGAGGGAAAGCACTGCAGGGTATTTCTGCAGTACCTTACCTAAAGGACATGGATGTTTGTACCAAATACATGTTACAACATAAAAGTTGCATTCTGTTCAAGGGTGTATATCAATTCCCAATATAAAATAATACAACCATTCTAAACTGTCAGCGCTGTCTCACACATCAGTACCATGTTTTAATGATGGTTTCAGCTCATTGAAGAAATACATAAAAACAACTAATTTGAGCACTGTTTAAGTAAATCCAAAAGAACCTCTAAGATTTCTAGAACTATCTTCACCTGACCTCAGTGCTTAACAAACTTCACGCACAGTAAATGCTAAAGAATCATAACAATTAATACTCCAGTATAGAAACTACATTTGGTTTTGTTTCTAATGCTCCCAGGATTTTAAGAAGATTATACTTTCAAGTGACACTGTCTACTTGGAATCCAGTCAATTTAAAAAGAAGCAAAATGGATTTACATTCATTTCACATTCCTCAGCTATCCTAATCCTTCTGACAATTTTAAGTTTTAAGAACCTGCTGCGTTAGAAGCAGCAAAGTAACTGCTCACAGAAGAAAACACAGTAAACAGACTAACACAACTTATTTCCTTGAAACTTCCTTGCTTGTACTAGTACTGGATAAAATATTCCTTGACAAAACCTGGACTACTATGCTGAGAGGCATTTATGTAATTTTTTTAAACCAAGTTACTATAAAAAATACATGCACTCTGGAAAGACAAAGGAAAATCTTTTTCTTTTTTTTTTTTTCTGTTCTTTCAGAGTGGAACAAATTACATCTTCTAAAAATTGAATGCCAATGGCTGGAAGCCCAAATCTGTTTCATCTTTCAGCCTAAGGACAGGAAGTAAGGTCACTGTCAGCTTCTAATTGAAAACATCTTCAAACCAGACTTCTGCTCTAGATCAGGATTTTGTTCTGTGACGTGCAATTTCTATCTCAATACATCACCCAAGTTAGTCCCAATCCAGCACTAGCTCCAGTTTTAAATACAGACATCCACTGAAGAAGTTACCTACCCAGAATCAAGCGTAGCTGATAAACAACTCTCTTCCTTCTATTCAAAAAGTAACACGACTGTCTGCCCAGAGGAGTCTGCTGTGTAAATGCTCAGAACGTTGTCTCCAAATAATGCTGAACTAAACCATTGTGGCTTTGTGGTTGAGCAGTGCTCACTGCAATCTGCACACACACGAGGTGGAATTTATTTGCAATAGAATTACAGGCCACAGGAAAAGGTGAGAGAGACTCAACATCTATTCTAGTTCACACCCAGCTAGAAGGAGAATAAACAGTCCCTGCATCACCCTGCAGTATCAAACAATTGCCTTTAAATGAGGCAAGAACTTTTACTTAGAGAATATCCACAAACTAGTTCCATACACTATTGGCTGGGGAGCAAACAAAATGAGACCCTTTTTCTCATGTAAGAAATCATACCCGTTTGATTTTCTTATTCAGTATGAAAACACTCAATAGGCAATTCAGTCCAAAATGCTGTGAATTAAGAAAAAATAGGCTGAAAAAAAAAAATCTGTAAATTGTATCAATACTGCGTAAGAAAAATATCTTTACCTGTATTGTCTACCTGACCTATGTGACCATTTATTTTCAGGTGCATTTACAGTTCTTAAATATATCTTACCAGGCACCTGAGAGTTTTCTACTAAAACTGAGCCCAGCTACTCCTTTAGAAAATGCCCTATGGAGGCCCCACAGTTTCTTCTGCGCAGCTTTAGGGCAAGCTGCAATGTGAGGATGCTCCAGTCAAATATACAGGTGACCCACCAAAACCTCCAACTTACTAGTACAAAGCAGCCCTCTTCTTAACACAGCACTTCTGAACTAAGCCTTCCACCATCAATACCCCAACACATATTCCCAATTTCACCCACTCCTACAGTAGCTCCATCCTTCTTGTTATCTTTGCTGTTCCTTATTCCAGTATCCTCCTAATCAAAATTCCTATCCTCCCTCTCTTGCTCACCCTACCATACCAACCTATTTCAGATAAAAGGCACAAAGACAGCTCCCCGCTGTCTTACCTGCTCAGAAGCAGCTTTGTCAGGACACGCTGCAGAGCTGAGAAGTCCTGCACGCACCTGAGCAGAGGCCAGCAAGTGCACAGCTCTGGCCAGGACAGCCGCGCTGCCCTCCCAGCTGCTGCCGCTCCAGTGAGGAAACTTGGTCACTTCGTGGGGCACCCACTGTCTCTCAGCTATTGAAGAATAGGAGTTTCACATTCTCCCTTTGACACAGACCCCTGGCCATGTGCTGCACCGGAGAGCAGTACATACAACACAGGCAACTGAAAGATTTGGTCTTGTGCCATTTAATTGCTCAGTCTCACAATTATCTTACATCACTTAGGACCTCTCCCTCCCACCACTTCGCTAAGGGCAAGGGTAAATCCTAAATTCTGTGCCGAGATGAACAAGTTCCCAGCTTGCCCAACTATACATTTCATGGAAATATCAATAAAGTGTTCTGAGCACTAATACTGCCTCTCTTTCCATCCCACCCATTAGATACGCAAATGCTAATTAACTCAGTCGATGAATAAAGATAAGACATGCAGCATCACATCCACACCACTTACTTGTACCTGTCCTCTCACTGATAATCTATGCAATACTATAAAACGCCTAAGAAACTGAACTTGCACAGACTAAAAAAATTAGTGTGTTCCGCCCATTATTACTAAGGATAAAGTCACTATAGCAGGGATTACAAAATATATTCTTTGAAACCTTACGAAACTGTTAAGCCTAAAATCAATCATTCAAAAATTAGTAAGTATCATTACTAAGGCTACTTATGAAATCCTAATACAGCTTTTCTCTGCATAAACATTATGACACAGTATTTAACTATACTTCACTTGAACAGCACACCAAAGTTTTCACTAACGAACAGAAATCAGCCCCAATGTTGCAGTCTGCACACGAATTACATTATTTGTAGAATCTCACAAAACCAGCATTGTGTAGTATTTCAGGAGGTCATCTACTCCATCCTTTTACACCACTGTGGAATCACTGTTGCAATCCACTTCTGTTAGATCATCATACAAGCTGTTCTTACAACTCTGGCGACAGATTACGTTATTGCCCCAAACCATGTATTTCAGGGTTTCATTATCCCCACTGTTAGGAAGATCAGCAGTTAGAAAACCTGTCTTGTTCACTGCAATTCTTTTACTACTTTTCTTACTCAACATAAACAACTGTTTATTACATTTTTCTTTGTATTTATCTTTTATGTATTTCAATAAAGCCCTGTCCACCTTTTTTTTTTGTTTTAGATTACGCAACCCAAATACTTCTGAACAGTCTTCAGTAGCATATCTCTTCTTTAAAGGACAAGGTCCCATACTAGGCACAGCATTCCAGCCATATTCTGCCACCAAAGAGAATGAACAAGTTACTACACAGGATATGCCAAAGACTATCACCCACGTGTTTCTGAGATCCAGCACCACTGTGATCCTGCTGAATCACATTCTGTTTGTGACCCACAAGATACACCAGATCCCTTTGTTCAGCACCACTGCATTGCCTATTTCCCATTCTACAGCTGGGCAGGTTTTTAGCCCCTTCAGTATGACTATTATGCACCCTCCTTACTGAAAAGCATCTGGACTTTCAGGCCCTTCTTTTACTATGTTTCCAGCATTCCTCCCTCCTCCTCCCCTTACTTGCTGGTGAATTTTAGTCTCTTGCCTCTATTCCAAGCCACAAGACCGGACACATTGTCTTGACCATATGGCCAAAGCCAATTCAAAATTCTACACAGGGAATTAATTCATAGAAGAGAAGCCACTCTAAATCAGAGGGGAGAATGGAAGAGGACTAAAAGGATTAGAAAACAGTTTCTGTGTGAAGAACAAGCAGGTAGGGGATGCAGGATGAAACTGCTAATACTGAAAGCGAGCCACAAACATCAGCAACCACGAGTTCTTTTTATGAAGACTTGATTTAAAAAAAAAAAATCAAACAAAACCCTACTACACTTTGATACTGCATCGTACGTCTTCCCATCTACAAGGCTAGTTAACTCTCGCTAAAGAAGT
The DNA here is from genome assembly GCF_034619465.1 of Leptosomus discolor. Lineage (NCBI taxonomy): Eukaryota > Metazoa > Chordata > Aves > Leptosomiformes > Leptosomidae > Leptosomus > Leptosomus discolor. Next base: position 156,254,788 of record NC_141391.1, read on the forward strand.
CTAAATATGGTAAATGCAAACTGTTACACCACCACCTGTTACTTTCTATTTTTTTTTTTTTTTACTAATAGTTTGTTTCTTACACTTCTTTCCTCTGGATTCAAGTTCAGTAGACTGGTTTATCATCCACTGGAGCTTTACCTAAAGTCTTTTGCTTTCTGCTGAGCTTTTTTTGTGCTCACTGTTACTGCATGCGAACATTTCATACTATTTTGAAAATCAAACAAGGAATTAAGAAATTCTTAAATCTAAGAAATTACATTTTGCAAATGGTGAAACTAAAAAACAAGGTCAAATTCTGAGCACCTAATTTGAGACATTAATGAGTATGTAGAATTACAGACACAACATCTACTCAAGAACAGCTCCCCTTGACTTCTTTGGCAGCTGCAAGCACTCAGCATTTCTGCAACACAGATCCCAGAGGTCTCACGTCCAGTAAATGAGGAACACACAGCTAGTGACCACCTGGGGGAAGCTTGCTTTAAGCAACTTGCTCACATCACTGAAACTCCGCAGCAGCAACACAACTCAATTGTTTAGGACAGCTTTTAATTACATTAACGGTGAAACTTTTATTCAAACTTCCCTGTCCCTCACCTCATTCATTTCACACCTTCGAACATCTGCTACAAAATGAGCAAGAGTCCTATAGATAACTTCACTTGCTATCCAACACCCATTTCTCCCCAGAGCATGATCAGTTCTGTACACTGAATGCGATGAGGGTCCTGTCTGCGTGTGGGTACATGTACGTACAGATATTTATGTGCAGATGGCTATACAGCTATAAATATTATCTATATGGATATACACTTTGTGATCATGTGAGTATCGCTGTACCACAACTTACAGGCACAGAAGTTTAAAATTGTACAGGTTATTTAACATCAATATTTCCAACTTGCTAATTTTTGCCTCCGTAGTCTTCATATGCCACAACAACTTCCGTGGAGGAAATTCTCCAGTTTTTAAAACAAACTCTGAAAAAACATTTCTGTCACAAGGCTGAAACTTGCACATCCATGAAACGCTCAAGGAGTTGCAGCAGATTATCATGCTCCTGGCTGAGAGGCAAAAAGGGCCAACACTCTGAAGTCCTCGGTTCCGTGCCAAATTCTGGAGAAAGTGTTCCAGAGCAGACGGCCTAAATCACAAGCTTGACGCTTTCGGCTGCATCTCTTCCACTCTTGTCCCAGTCCCTTACCTTCCCTACCTCTGATTCTTCCTTTCAACACTATTTTCTGGAGGTTTATTTTCCTTTTATAAACTGAGTCCATCTGTGTTTCCCAGCGTGCTTACCCTACTACCAGGCTGCATTGCTTATTTCTTCTAGAACTAATTTCTGCATCGCAGTTTCTCTCATCGACAGAGCTATTTCCCATTCCTGACCTAACATCTTGCCTCCTAGACTTCGTGCCCTGCCAGTTCCAGTTTCTTTCATCTCACAAACCCTCTCGCAATTTGTGCGTCTCCTCCCCCTCCTACTCCTACAACTCCCAGCTTTCTGCACACACCTCATCAATGAGTGCAACAGTGACAGGAAAAGATCCGTAGACCCTCCTCTCACTCCCGCTGCTTAACTAAATCCAAGTCCCAAGCTGGCTCCTTCTAAAAGCCTTCACTCCGTTTTCCCTCTTAGGCCCAATGCAACCAAGTACCACCACACAACACCGCACCACGAAGTAGATGCTGGAGTTTCCCTACAGAAAGTAAAGCACCCCATGACACAGTGCAGACACGTCCCTAAGCACAAGGCAGGCAGGTGCCAGTTCTCAGCCCTAAAGCTCAATCCAGTCCTGCCGCTGGAGCAGTTTAAACAGACTTTCACACGGAAGGCCAACCTTTCACGTATCATTCTGGGCTGTGGGAAGCATGCTTAGTGCTTCTGTCCAGGTGGCACATACGCCCCCAGGTCAGTTTTAATAGGTAGGTGGGGATCCATGAGAATAGGCTATATCCAAGATTCAGCAGACAAAAAAATGCATCATCTCTATCACAGCCATGTGTGCCTCAATTCAGTTGTTACAAGCTTTTGAAAAAAATCACTTTCAAAGCAGCAGCAGAGAAAACATCCCCTTCAGAGCAGACACAATCTGCCAAAGTTTAACTGCATGCTCCAAAGCATAAGGGTATTAAAGTTGTTCAGAAAAGAAGCTGGCAGAACTCTAAGCAGAAACTATTGTTTTCCTCTTGCCTCAACATCAGAAGTAGCTGAACTCTTTCAACTGACTTTTTGCAAAGAAAAAAAAAAAACCTTCAGTAAAATGCACAATTCATAAAATTTCAATTGAAATAGTTAAGTTTGTTCTCAAGTCCACTGCAAAGCAGTAATATTTCTTACAAGCACCTCATAATATCTCACAGCTTTAATAAGAGCTGGCACAATCAGCCCAGTCTACCATTCTCCAGTATTTATTCTGTTCATTTTACATGCACTTAATTACATTGATGTAGCCAGTTGTATCTTCTCCTCATCTCATGCATTAGGAAGAAGACACCACTAATCCATTGCTCTTAAGAAAGGTTTTCCCTTAGTCTTCCAAAACAGCTGTCTCCAATAACATCAACAGCTGAAAACACAGCACATATAGGGAGTGTCAATCAAATTTCTCATTGAGCTCATGTGTGTTTAGCAACCACTAAAGAAAAGCACAGAAATATATTACTTTTAAAGGGATTAAAAAAAAAAAAAAAAGACATCATAGCATATAACTCCAGAGTGCAAAACTGACCATACTGACAAGGACTCCATGAAATAAGCCAAAAAAAAAAAATTAAGTCTGCATTGTTCATTTAATGCTACCATTTGACTTGACTTCGGGATTCCAAGATAAATTTTAAAAGACAACTTGTGCTATTTCCTTATAGCTTTTTACTTATACATATGTTCCCATGACACAGTCGATTTAATAACTCTTATGCAATTAGCGTTATACATGCTGTATGCCACAACGGGCCAGGCTGGAGACACACTAGTAGTTAAGGACATCATCCACAATAACTCTTACGCAATTAGTGTTATTCATACTGCATGCCACAATGGGCAAGGCCGGAGACTCACTGGTAGTTTAGGACATCAGCCATAGACAGATTTACTTTCAAATGAAGGAAAACCATGTCTCCCACAGCCGACGTGAGACTCTGTTATTAAAAAGTCTGTTCTCCTTCACTTCTCTCCCAAGCAACTCCCCCCCCCACACACATTCTGAATTGAGAAATAAGAACTGGGTTGTCAGAACCTGCCACTTACCACAACCATCAGCTTCCCAAGACCTCTTGGAAAAGATTTGTGCTGCAGCAAGAATCACTGCTCTTTAATGTGTCCAGTGCCTGAAATCTATTACCCAAGGTAGGTCAAAGCTGTTAAAGCCTACTTTGTTAAAGGCATGCTGCATTTCAAGTCCCAGCCCTGCCTGAGAAATCTAAGACCTTGCTTCACAGAAAACAAGTGTCACTCACAAAATAGACACAACTGAACAAAAAGCTGCACTGTCCACTAGTTTGTTTAGCATTCTAATTTCTTGAAAGAACACACAAACAAAAACCACATTTCCTCTGGCAAGACTACAAGTGTAGCTTGTAGACACGAGGCTGACATAAATAAAGCAAGCGCAGCATAGAATGCAGTCTTAAAGGGAATCCTCCAACCATATGGGTCTTCTGCGAAAATGAACGGGAAGCAAGCTTGACAAGCTGAACTGGCCACAAGAGACACGATGCCAACTTGAGCGTCTGCGACGCGCTCATGCAATTAAGTTGAATAAACAATATCCTGCAACTGTCCCATAAGGCAGCTACATCCGATTCCTTCCCTGACCTCCACAACTGGTGTTTGGTCCTTGAGTCTCTGAGGAGACTCACCGCAGACTTTTCCGAGTCTGGCACATAGCTCTCCTCATGAAAACAGCACAGCAAGACAAGATAAATCCTCCTGATTGTCGGTGCGGGATTTGCACAGATTGTGCAATGGAACAAAAGCAAAAACACAGCCTGGGCTGAGCAGTAAGACATTCACTGACCAAAGCTCTAGTTCACAGAGGTGCCCAAATACCTTTAGCACACCAGCAGCCTATCCACAGACTAAGAGTTCAGCATCTGCTTAATTGTGGAAGCTGAAGCCCTGATTCAGCAACATGTGACTTCAGTGGGAGCTGGATCAAGCATTCCAAAACCCAAGTTGATTTACTACTGAATTTTCTTAAGCACTGACGTTCTCTTTGCTATTTCAACTGCAAGCAAGTGGCTCCAACAGCCATTCCACCCTCACTGTATGCCTCTTCTGCATAACTCAAAGCTGTAGGAGTTTACTCCTGCTGTTCCTAAACTGACCAAGACCAAATGGTACCAAAAAGCAAACGACCTGTGCCCAAGAGACACTCTCAGAGTCGTACATCTGTTGCATCTGTTGAGCAATTAAGTCAATGTCGTCCAAGCGCTCTGCATATGACCAGTACACATCTCCTCTGTTTTACACCACCCATTATATCATCACAACATTTCAAGGCTAAAGAAAATATTAGGATAAAGGCTGTGTCCTGATTTTTTAGACATTATGGGCCCAAGAAGAGACATCGGACTCCTGCCATGATTTTAATAAAGCATTTCATCTCCACTGAAAAGGAACAAAATATTCTTGTTCTCTGCAAGCTGTACGCTTCAAATCTCTGTGATCAATGGATCATTTCTAAGATGTTTATGAAAAACACCCTCTGAAAAGCAAGTTTGCTCTTAGTATGCTAAAGTTCATCGTACATGATTCACACGCTCAGTGGAAAGAAAATGTAGAGGACTCACAAATCAAAGCAACCTGAAAGCTCTTGCCCCAGACTGAGCAGAAAAGCATTGCTTTGGGCGAGATCTGTTGTCTCCAAGTGCTCTCTTCCAGCAGCCCGAACACGGGCTAAGTTACATAATATTTCTACTGCTGTCTTTAAGTTATACAAGAATGCACAGCAATCACACAAAAGCTCTCAGAAATCCACAGCAATATTTAATTAAGATCTATCAAGTATTAGACGATTAAACAAAAGCCTTCACTGACTTACTACGAAGATCTAGAAAAATAAACCCAGCCATTCTATTAATCTCAAAGAGGCAAAAAACCCCAAGCAAGTCTCCAACTTATGAACCTTCTCCTATTTGTATGCAAACCCTGTTCTATTCAAGAAAAAGAGTATCTGACACTTACTAGAAATGAAGAAATTTCTCCTAGGCTGGAAATGGAACATCTCTTCTTATTCGCTACAAAGAGCTGGAGCAGAGCATAACTTCCCTGAAAAGCTAACCAGTCACCACCAAAACACAAACTACTTTCTGAAGCGGAAATATAGTGTTATTAAAAAAGATAAGCATGTTTTATAACACCAAGGCCTCTTAAGCACCCAACAATAATCATCATGATTCCCATGTTTAACTAAAAGAGTCAACACTAGTCAGTCAACTTCACAAAACAGGTTAATGCAGGTTCTTATCACTCATTACCACTTATCAACAACTTACTGATGTTGATGAAAATGTATTACTTTATACCTCTTATCTACCAAAAAGATAAAGCAAAATCGTTCATTTCTATGAGATGGCAGTTGTTGCACCTTTTTTTTTTTTAAAAAAAAAGAGTGTTGAAGATGAGCCAAGAAGTGCTGTGGGAGCAGAACCAAATAAGACATCTTTGTGATTAAACTGTCTGCTTAACTACAGAGTAATTCTGATGTCTAAAGCCTCCAGAGAAGAGAGGGGAAAAAAAGGGGGTCACTGATTCCTGGCTATTTCGAAACAGCTACCAAACACACCACCCCCTGAAGCCCCAGCGGTTCTCTCCACGCACAACTCATGCCACGGCCGTGCTTGGAAAGCAGCACTGCGCGTTCCGAGGAGACTCCGATACCTCCTAACTGGAAAGCCGAAGGCGACTCAGCCTGCCCCGCACCCCGCAGGTGCTGCCACCGCCACCCCCAAACCCCTCGGGCACTCCCAGAGCGGCAGGCGGGGCAAAGAGGAGCCGGGTGGGTGCTGGGACCACAACTCCGGACCACTACCGGCTGGAACGGAGCATCCCACAACCCCCGGTCCCCCGAGAGATCTGACACAGGGCTGCCACCGACACCCCTCCCCACGCCGCTTCTCTCCTGCGCTTCCACGGAAGGGGTCCCAGTCCGCCCCCGAGGCCCACGGCCCCACGCCAGCGCGGACGCGGTTTGGCTGCGAACAATGCGCGCGTTTTCTGGCGGAGCTCCCCGGCGGCGCCGCGCGCAGAGGCGGCCCCCGCCCGCCCGCCCGCCGGCACCGCCGCATTGTTACCGGCGCTGCCTCCCCCCCGCCCGCGAATGGACACCGGCCGACAGGGACGACACCCCCGGCAGCGGGTGCCGGCCTCCCCCCGCCCCCTGCCCTCACGGCACGACCCCGGCACACCTGCCGCGGCCCGGCCGGCCCCGCGGGTTCCCTTTGTTCCCTTACCTGCGGCGGGGGAGCCCCGCAGCGCCGGCACGGCGAGCAGCAGCGGCAGCAGGGCGGGCAGCGCCGGCCGCCACCGCGCCGTGGCCGCCGAGGCCACCACGAAGCGTGTCATCCCCTCCATGGCACTGCACGGCACGCCGCGGCCCGGCGTCAAGTCATCGCGGAGCCCCGCGTCCCCCCCGCGGGCTGAAAGGGCTGGGCGGGCTCGGCGACTCCTCCCGGGCGCATCCACCGCCGGCGGGGCTGGGACGCCCCGGGGCGGGAGGCCGCCGCAGCCTCCCCTCCCCACGCCCACCCCGTGAGGAGTATTCACGGGGGCAGCGCAGCGGCGCCAGCCGCCTCCCAGAAGCGGCGGGGCAGGAGGGCAGGAGAGGGGAAGCGGCGCCCCGCAGGGCCCGCGAAGGGCTCGGCGCGGCCCCCGGGCGGGGAGGCGGAGGGAAAGCCCCGGGGCAGCGGGGCTCCTCGGCCGACCGCGGCGCTCGCCCGGGCGGCTACGTCCTTTCACGTGTGAGGGGAAGGCGGCGGGCCCCGACCCGGCCGCCCGGTCCCTCCCCGCCGGCCGACGCGCTAACCCCGGCGGAGGCCGGCCCGCGGCGGCGGCGAGCGCAGCGGGGCCGCCCGCCACCTGCGCGCGCCCCGCCGTTCGCGTCTGCGCGGGGGCGCGCCCGCCCCGCCCCCTCCGCCTGGCGGGGGCGGGGGCGGTGGGGAGGGGAGGAGCCAAGGCCCCCGCCCCGCTCCCCGGGGGGAGGTGTGAGGGGCGGGGCGGTGTCAGCAGGCCCCGCCCCCGCCCGTAGCTGGGCCGCCGCCCCTCCCGCAGCAGCCCGTCGCGTGCGCGTTCCTGGCCCCGCTGCAGGCGCAGCCCGGGAAGGGGCCGGGGCGGGGGGTGGGGGAGGGGGGCGGGGGGTATCACCCGACGGCCGCCCCCTCAGGGAGGCTGAAGCTGCTGAGGGCCCCGTTGGGTCCCCGGTGGCTCCCGGTACCTCCTCCGTGACAGGGGCAGCCCCGGGGCCCGCTGCGGGTTTGCATGGGGCATCCGTCCCTGTTTCCTGCCTGCGCTCCCTCAGGGCGAAGCGAGGCTGGGGGGCTGGTGGTCTCCTCCCTCAGCCCGCTGGCCGGGCCGAGTGGTGCCGGGGGACAGGCCCTCGCTTCCCCCAGGCTGCGAGCGGAGTTTTGAGGGCTGAAACGATAATAAATGCCCAAGCGGGAAAGGAGGAGGCGCAGCGATGGGGGCATAGCCGTGTGGCAGGGCATCCACGCAGCGTTAGTGCTGCCCTAGGGGTTAGCGGCCACGAAGACCTGGGGGACTTCTCCCCTCCTGAGCCTGGCTCTCCTCCAGAGCGCGGACGAGTCCGGCAGTCACCGAGGAGCACCAGCGACAGCTCGGGCAGGGTCCCACCAGAAAGCAGAGCTGGGCTTAACTGGTTTCCAGGTGCCTTCACCATAGAACAGGCTAACGCTACATCAGGGGACTTCCTAACGCTGTGCTCAGCACGCGTTGAAGACAACATATACACCTTACTGCCAGGGAAGGATGGAGGGAGTGAAGTATTCATTTTGCAGACCTACAGAAATACAGCTATACCCATAAGCTTTAGCTGCACGGCACGCAATGCACATCACAACATAGTATCACACAGACAGAAAAGGAAAATAATGCGTGGGAGATCCTCAGCAATGCAAATAAGCAAAGCTGAAATCAGCCAAACTACATCAGCTGAAGATGTGGCTCAATACAGACACTGCGAGTAAGGGGACGGCATGAAATCTAAAATACCTACTGGTTTTAGGTTAGACGTTTTCAGGGTCAAAAAGACCACGGATGTCCTGTCTTTGGCGAGGCTTCAAAGGCAATTGCTATGATGAGTACTTCAGGCCTTCTAGCACAAGACCTATACTTTCATTCTAAAAGTCTTGGTCAGTACAATATAATTTTCTTTCATTTCATACAGTGGAGAGATGTTTCACAGAAAATTTCATGGGTGATTACAACCTATATCTTAAAATGAAACTAAAAATCTAAGCTATAACATCCCATCTGAAGATGTTAAACATTGCAAAAAGTAGACCACAGTGGGACAAAAAAAAACCCACCATATTTTTGGAAACATCTAACAAAAAACAAATTCAGAAAAACTTGCATAACACCCACCTTTTTTTTTTTTTTTTTATCTGAGCAAACAAAAAAAAATCAGGGCCTGGAGATTGTTTCTGTTATATTAAACTGCTCATAGAGAGAAGTAAGTCTTTGTTACTCCTTTTTATTTACCAAAAAAAAAATTTGAGATTTCTGTTTCCCAGAACCCATTAGGAATCAAACAGATTTTTTTTTTCTACTAGTTGCCAGAACCCCAAAAACAGCTCAGCTAAAAAGAGCACCCTGGCCTCTTTTTTTTATAGTTATATACCCAGCATTTGTGGATACGTGCCATGTCAGGTACTTCCTTGCTGCCTCAGCAAACTCTCTCAGTTTCTCTTGTCCTTCCCAACCTCTTTTGCAGATCTACGGTTCAGGCTAAACAATAGCCACCAAAAGCTTAAAAAACCATTTCACTCCAATATGCCTTCATTGTAAGCAGTGGTGTGCACCCATGTTTGGCATTGGAGCAAGCAGTTACACCCCCTCTTCTGTTTGCAGAATGAGGTTTTCCTTTTCTTTTAATAAGCTAACCCTCAGGAGTACTCAGTGAACACGAATCCATCCCTGCTTCAGTCTCAGTGGCAGCTTCAGCAATTAAGACCCTTGAAATACTTAATTTCAAAACATATTTCAGATGCTGCCTACTGTCTCCCTCGCTGAAAGGTACCACATTACATTGTTGTCCTAACAGCGCCTTTAGTAGCAGAGCACACAAGGCTGCCTGTAGTACACTTCAGATTGCCTGTAGATAATTTGTTTCACCAAGATCCAAAGGTACTTCCCAGACTAAAGTGTGAGACAACTTCTCTCACATTTCTGAGATGTTATCCATAACGAAATCCACCACAAGTGCTAACTCATTCACTGTCTCAGCTAACACGATTTCCTGCTCCAGTTCCCAGAGTTCAGTTCACGAAAATAATCTTCCTATCTTGTGTTTGGGTTCGTGTTCCTCAGTTTCTGTGTCTGTTGAGACCGAACTGGTATTTATGTTTTTTCCCCACTTCCTGAGCTAATTTAAGAACTGTCACATTTGATTGTGTATTCTCTATTCCCTTGCAATTTCACACGTTCCACCAGACACCTCCAAATTAAACTTCCGTTGTTAAATAACAACCGGCATTGAAAGAGGAGCTGCGAGGCAGCTACCTGTTATACTACAGTTCACCCGCTGCTTTGGTCTGCTTTTTCCCAGAAGGTGTGAGGGAATTTCACAGGTCACGTAGGTTCCTCTGTCCTGCTCAGCCGCCTCTTTCACTGGAGCCATACTTTGGGGCGATGCTTTTGCGCTTGTAGCTCCTACTCCCCTTAGTGATTGCATTAATTTTAGTATCTTTGTACTGTTGTGTAGTTCCTTTAATCCTTTTTGCAGTCCTCTTAGTCCCCCTTTTCCCTGAAAAGCCTTGTTGTATGTGGCAACCCGATTGACATTTACTTCACCCATTTGTCTTGATCATAGAATCACAGAACGATTTGGGTTGGAAGGGACTTTTAAAGGTCATCTAGTCCAACCCCCCTGCAGTAAGCAGGGACATCTTTAGCCAGATCAGGTTGCTCAGAGCCCCGTCCGACCTGATCTTGAATATTTCCAGGGATGGGGCTTCTACCACCTCTCTAGGCAGCCTGTTCCAGTGTTTCACCACCCTCAGTGTAAAAAATTTCTTCCTTATGTCTAGTCTAAATCTACCCTCTTTCAGTTTAAAACGATTACCTGTTGTCCTATTGCAACAGGCCCTGCTAGAAAGTTTGTCCCCATCTTTCTTATAGGCCCTCTTGAAGTACTAAAAGGCCACGATAAGGTCTCCCTGGAGCCTTCTCTTCTCCAGGCTGAACAATGCCCGTTCCCTCAGCCTTTCCTCATAGAAGTGCTCCAGCCCTCTGATCATCTTCGTGGCCCTCCTCTGGATGCACTCAAACAGGTCTGTGCCTCTCTTATGCTGGGGGCCCCAGAGCTGGACGCAGCACTACAGGTGGGGGTCTCATCAGAGTGGAGCAGAGGGGCAGAATCACCTCCCTCAATCTGCCAGCCACACTTCTCTTGATGCAGCCCAGGATGCGATTAGCTTTCTGGGCTGTGAGCGCACATTGCTGGATCGTGTCCAGCTTTTTCTCCACCAGTACCCCCAAGTCCTTCTTGACAGGGCTGCTCTCTATCCCTTTATCCCCCAGCCTGTATTGATATTGGGGATTGCCCCAACCCAGGTGCAGGACCTTGCACTTGGCCTTTTTGAACCTCATGAGGTTCACACAGGCCCACTTCTCCAGCTTGTCCAGGTCCCTCTGGATGGCATCCCATCCCTCATGCATGTCAACCACACCACTCAGCTTGGTGTCATCTGCAAACTTGCTGAGGGTGCACTTGATCCTACCATCTATGCCATTGGTGAAGATATTAAACACCACTGATACCAGTATGGACCCCTAGGGACCGTCACCGATCTCCATCTGAACATTGAGCCATTAACCACTACTCTCTGGATGCAACCATCCAACCAATTCCTCATCCACCAAACAGTCCACCCAACAAATCTGTATCTCTCCAATTTAGAGAGGAGGATGTTGTGGGGGACGGTGTCACAGGCCTTACAGAAGTCCAGACAGACGACATCCACAGCTCTTCTCTTGTCCACTGATGTAGTCACTGCACCACAGAGGGCCACCAGTTTGATCAGGCAGGACTTGCCCTTGGTGAAGCCATGCCGGCTGTCTCGAGTCACCTCCCTGTCCTCCATATGCCTTAGCATAGCTTTTAGGAGGATCTGTTCCATGGTCTTCCCAGGTCCAGAGGTGAGGCTGACAGGTCGGTAGTTCCCAAGGGCCTCCTTTCTACCCTTTTTAAAAATGGGTGCAATGTTTCCCCTTTTCCAGTCACCAGGGACATCGCCTGACTGCCAGGACTTTTCAAATACCATGGAGAGTGGCTTGGCAACTACACCAGCCAGTTCCTTCAGGACCCTGGGATGCATCTCGTCAGGTCCCAAAGACTGATGTATGTTCAGGTTCCTCAGGTGGTCACAAACCTGATCTTCTCTTACAGCGGGAGGGACTTTGCTCCCCGAGTCCCTCCCTTGTGGTCCACCCACAACCAGGGCAGGAGTTACCCGTATGTATTTGGCATCATCTCACAACGATTTTATGTCTAACTACAGGTTTTTCACTCCATCTTTCCTTTATATAGCCTTCATGTATTTCTTCAGTATACTTCAGCTCATCTACCAGAAAGTCCTGAGCACAGCAGGAATCCTGACGAAGGACAGGTTTTTCAGTCACAGCTTCAAGTATGTTTCAGCCTGTGCTTCTCTTTGTGCTTTCCTCAGGACTTCTTCAGGCTCTCTTAGTGCATCCTCACCACCTTCTCTCTCTCTGGTCTTTTTCACCTATTGCAGATGCACAGATAAAAGGTGCTATAGAATAACCAGCAAGAACTTCACTCAGATATCCCTTGAAGAGATGACATATTAGGATTTGTGGTGCAGGCAGTGTTTTACCTTTCCTTTGGAACGGCAAAAATACCCAAACCACCTCGCATGCTTCTAACAAGTATTTTAAGTCAAGAATTACACTTATTTTTAATAATAATATTTTAAAAACAAAACGAAGCGAAAACAAAACAAACCACAACAAAACTACCAACAAAAAAAAAAAAACCCAAACCAAGGATCTATGTAAGACTTCAGATTCCACTAAAACAGAAATCTGAAAAAATACAGCAAATTTTGCAAGGACATTAATACAGGCCGGAAATCCTGGAATCTGTGACTTTCACAGGCTTCCCTACATTGTCACCTACAAACTCACAAGCTGAAACGAGCTAGAATTTTAACTACATTTTACTTTGCAGCTTGTAAATGCATTCATCACAAGAAGTAACTGATTTGGAAGGTGAGAAATTCTCTTTCCTATGGTACTCTACTGTGGTCTTTGGTAGTAGGGATCAAGATATTAGTTCCTCCTGTTTAAGGGGAGAGTAGAAATAATCCTTTGTAACAATGTGGCTCGCAAGGGTTATTTACTTACTGCTGAATGACTTCCCATTGCATATACACCAGGAAGTTTTTGACATTACTGAGCTTTCCACTACAGTGACGGCTACTCTGATTTATCACTGGGGCAAAACTAAGGATGCAAAAAAATCAAAGGCCGTGCAAAGTATGATTAGATTAATGATGACAGGCTCCACCTGGAAACTGGGAGTTTGTTTTGTGAAGGGTGTAAGAGGGAAAGAAAAACCTGCAACATTCTGGATAGAAACCTCACAAGTGAACACACACAGGGGGACATGTGGAAGCTGCAACCTCAGCAGTGGAAGTGAGCACGCACACTGCAATGACAGAAACAAGAGCGTCCTCAGAAGGCTCTCTGTGGAAATGCTCATTTCTCCTTGCCCAGGTTTTGCTGGAAGGGAACATGTGAAATTAGACCCTCTTACAAACCGAAAGTGCTTTCCAATTATCTTGCTTTTCATAGAGTACATAATACCCAAATCTGGATACCTGCTTCTCAAAACTGCACATCAAAACACCGGTTCAGAGAACCTGAAGTGAATCAGAGACCATCAACGTTATTTCCAATGGAACCAGACAACTGCTCAGTAATTTAACTTTCAGTTATTTCTTGTTGGGTCTCAGTGACCAGAGCTGTTGAAGGTATTTTTTGCTTTAGTGAACAATATTTACAGAAAGAAAAAAAAAAAAAACAACAACTAAAGCCCAGAGGTTTTTTCTCCTGCTCTTTTGCTGTTGCTGAAATTTGCAAAGAAACAGATTTTTTGGTGAATGTTTCCAATTTGCTGAACTACCCATTAAAAAATACATTCAAAGGGAGAGGGGTTCTAGCCTGGCTTTGTGAAGACCTTCAGACAGTTCGTTAGGCTATTCCCAATGCTCTCAGACATCTAGTTTTCTTACTAACACTTGTGTCTAAGGGAGCAGAGAGTGCTTTTTTCCATTACGGTTTTCCTTTTACTCTCTGAAAGCTGTGTGCTATGGAAAGTCGCATGGTATGTGACATAAAAAAAAGACTCAAACCATTTACAGATCAATACAGCCCAGTCTTATTGTGCACTTCCATGCTATTTCTGAACTCTTATACTTTGCTTGATCCAAACTTGTGCTCTAAGTTACTTCTGCTCTGCCCCTTTTAACTAGCTGATGAAGTACCGTAGCCACAGAAGAGAAAAGAGCCAACTTCACAAGGCCAGACTAACAAAACAGACCAGTTTTGTTCTAGAAAGTATAAGGAAGGTACTAGAAAGCATGCTTTCTAGGTTAAAAAGTGAAAGAAAAAAACAACAAACTTCACTAGGGTATAGATTTTTGTGTTTGTGTAGCTTAACAAGACAGTCCTGTATGGTCTCACGTTGTAACTGTGTAGAATGCAAGATTGGGAACCGGCACCAGGAATGCCCACACAAATACCAGATTGTTCCTATGCAAAAAAGGAAGAAGGCAAGAGATGCAAGTATGCAGTGTTCTCACTTCAGAGCTTCTAAGCTGGAGAAATATACAGATGTAACTCAGAGAAACAGCCTTTTATAAAAAGAGTAGAGGTGTCTAATTAATTGCTTTCTTCCACGTTTTCCACTACCGATTTCATTGAGACATTAGAGAGACTGGCCAAATGCATCTCTATTTTGCTGAAAGGCTTGTCATCTTTTTGCAAATACCTCAGGCTGTCTGTTTAATCCAGTTCCTGGACTTTTGGCACTGGGTCTGCAACACATGTCTCTGCTACACACTTCATACTACTCTTCCTAAGAACGGTTACTCTGATTGCCTCCTCTGACTCCTTCACTTTCATCACCTGCCAAAACCTTTTACCTCAAATTCCTGTCTCTTCAGTCCTTCGGAGGCAACGCCGTAGGATAAATGGGCTTAGTGTTGTTCCTCCAGTGGAAAGGTATGTAGCTTTCTGAACCAACGGTCTTTTTCCTTCATATCTGCATCCAATCCTGACTGTAATGATCCCATTTTGTTTGTAAAATATTGGTTTATGACACATAGACGTACCATATTCAGAAATTATTGCACTGCAGACATATTTTGCTCTAGCAAACTGTCCTTCGTACATATACGCTGAGCAACTGAAAATAATTCCATCTATACTTAGTTAACTTACCATATTAAAAATATAGCATTTCAAGCTACTATAGCATTGATCATGACAGCAGTTAGATTATTTCTCTGCATTAAGGAATGACACACAAAAACCAAGCAAGCCAGATCTTGTCTGTTGTAGTTTCGGAACTTAGGAGAAGTAAATTTCAAGCACAGTGAATTTACTGTAAAATATCCTCGGTAATCCCATCTTAAACAGACTGCTCACTGAAAAGGTCGCTTACATTTACATCCATTGAACTCCTCCCACAAAACAGAATCAACAAACGTTCCTGCCACTTTATGCAATGTCAATAAATACTTCCAAAATATATCCAGACCTTGCAAAATCCTGCCCCACATCTGTTTCCAATCATCACTTCATAATTCAGGGTACATCTCCCATTCCGGAAACCATTTGGACTTCATATGAAAAGATAAGGCTTCCTCCTGTCTGGCCCAGATGTAGTTTATACCAAAGATTAATCGAATGCTATCCTAATTTATATAATGAACAAGGCAGAGCAGTAGGTTTTGCAGACTCAAGGATCAGTGTTTTTTGGAAAGTAAGAATAACTAAATCAGGCAATCATGCTTTGCCAGATTTTAGTAGGAGCAGCTGGAATGAACATTTTCAAAATCTTGCCCATGACATTCACCTCTAGTGAGCTTTTGCTCCTGCTGACAGATGATAGTAGCTTGATCTTCCTGAGAGAAATGCTTTAACAGCCCTTTTCCTTTTCCTCAAATCTACTTTGGTTTCCTACCGCTAATGGTTTCTGGTCCCTCTAGAAGTTACAGCCCCAGGCTCCCTCCCATTCAATACCTGTCACAAAATACCTGTACTTCTGTTCTCTACTCTTTTTTCTTCATTCACATTTGTCTTCTCTCAGTCTTCTTGCCTTTATGTCACCGTAAAGACCTTTTCTCCCCATGTTGCTTTCCCATCTCTTAGCGAAATGTCACCATCCAGGTCTCTGTAAAGCAAGAAACTTGCTTTATATGACTGTCGTGGTTTAAACCCAGCTGGCAACTAAGCCCCATGCAGCCACTCGCTCCCGCCCCCCAGGCAGGATGGGGAGAGAATCAGAAGGGTAAAAGTGAGAAAACTCGTGGGTTGAGATAAAGACAGTTGAATAGGTAAAGCAAAAGCTCTGTGCACAAGCAAAGCAAACCAAGGAATTTGTTCACCACTTCCCATGGGCAAGCAGGTGTTTGCCAGGAACATCTCCAGGAAAGCCGGGCTCCATCACCCCTAGTGGATACTTGGGAAGACAAACGCCATCGCTCTGAACATCCCCTCCCCTCCTTCTTCTTCCCCCAGCTTTCGTGCTAAGCATGACGTCATATGGTATGGAATATCCCTTTGGTCAGCTGGGGTGAGCTGGCCCAGCTGTGTCCCCTCCCAACTTCTTGTTGGTGGGGTGGCGTAAGGAGTAGAAAAGGCCTTGACTCTGTGTAAGCACAGCTCAGCAAAAATGAAAACATCCCTCTGTTATCAACGCTGTTTTCAGCACAAATCTAAAACATAGTCCCATACTAACTACTTTGAAGAAAATTAACTCTATCTGAGACAAAACCAGCACAATGAATCTACTTGAGGCCCAAATTGCATGAATCCTAAACCATATTTCATGTCGTTTTCTTCATCTGGCATTGTTCCCCACCAAACACCCTTGCTTAGCATTGAACACTGCAGTCGGAACCATGTGGAACTTCTTGCTATTTTCATTACTTTTTTTCTTTTCTAAAAGTAGAGCTTACAAACGCTGTCTGCAAACCAGGACCTCGCTGTATTGAACTCGACAGACACAGAACAAAGCAAGCCAGAAAAGATGGTCCTTGTCTCTCTCTACTAAATAGCCAAAGTACAAATCCCAGTTTTGGAGCCAGTTCATTCAGCTTTGCTTCAGGGATATTTGCACCATGGTACGTCACAATGCAGCTGTGACATAAGTAAACTTTAAAAGACCATTGTACAGGCTTGTGACAGGCAGACATAGTAGAGAGACATAAAACACTTGAAAAGCCTTAATTGTCAAGAAAAAGAAGAGTTTAAGGGCAATGTTTGAAAGAGTAATACCCTAATCCAAAAAAAAAAAGGAAACCTGAGTCAGAAACTCCAGATAAACTTTCTGGCAGTGTGATACACCAGCATGGAAATCGCCCTCCAAGGACAGCAACAAAACCCTCCTCTTTTGGAATTTTGAGGCTGATGTAGACTGGACACAGAGCAGAATCCAGGGAATGACATTAGATGCCATGAAATGCTTATTCCGCTGCTAAATTCAGTGACAGAGAAATGAGCTGAAAGCTGTGGCGTTACTAAGGTACCTCTTATTCACAGCTCAACTGTCTTTTACATTTACATTCATTACAGGATGTTGATGAGTTTTCTTCGGTACTCTGATATGGATTTTGAGCCGAAAAACACTAGTAAGGAGATTGAATTACTGACACAGATATATTAATGGTTTATTTGATATTATCATATTCTAGGTTCATCACAGAAATTATTAAAAATATTTCCCTTCTTTCAAAAATGGGAAAGGAGAAACAGGCAAATCTGAATTTGCCTCCAAACAGCACAGGGACATTAGTGACAGAGGCATTTGCCTCAGCAGTCCAGTGGGTCATGTGGCTGGCACACGCTTCTGAGCAGCCAAGTCTTCAATAAAGATAAAAGCACGACTAATTGCAGTCTTCATTCTCAGGTGCGTGGCAGTAGGCATTAGCCAGACTGAGATCAAAGCATTAGAATAATTAGCCTGAGTCCGTGGTGGGTCAGCATTTGTTCGCTGTGTTGACTTGACTGGGCTGGAGCTGCGTGGACAAAAGCCACCTCTGAAACTGTCCTCTCTAAAACTGTCCTCTGTAGATGCTCATTCCAAATACTGAGGTTGAGCCTCAAGGGTGAATGCAGGGTAAAAAGTAAAGACCAAGAAGTTAAGACAAAGGAAGATTAGGGACCTCTCTCCTGATGACCTTTTTCCTTAGCGAGGGGAAAGCCATTGGACAGAATAATCCTGTCGCATGGAAGAAGTTAAAAAGGCACGAGCTGCAGCTACTGTCAGGAGAGCTACTGGAGCAAGCAGCTGCAATTTGAGCCAGCTCTTTCCTTCTCCAGTTCTTTTCAGTGATATTTTATGCAACGTTAAATTAAGATCAGATAAAGAACATGTTAGTAATGTCCTTGCCAGTAAAAACCACAAGTTAACTATTAAATTATGTTTATTTACTTACTGTTTTATGAAAAGAGTTTCCCTTTGAAAGTCCATTTGAGAAACTTGTGAGGCAGAGAACAATTTTGGACACAGTTCTGAATAGTTAATGGAAGTTCTCTGTATTCTGTTTGAAACGAGCTGTGGTTCCCTTTTAGCACATTAGTTGAATGTATACACTGGGAATATTTTACTTTGTTTTATATTATCACAATTTGCAAAACTTACACTAATAGCCCAATTTCGTGCAATTATCTGAGTGCAAAACATTGTTCGGTTGAATTCCCATAGCCTAATCCTACTAGTTCCCTTGGCTGTCTCACTTTCAATTACAAACCAAGGTCCACACATCAGATGAAATGCTGCTATTGTAAAAATGGATCCTTTCTTTAAAAGTTTTTTTCAGTGGTCTTCTACCATACAGGCTGTTTTTATTGTCTGCAACCAAAGGCACTTTAAGGAAATCTGATTTTAACATCACAGGCTTGCAACACATATACTTTAGCTAGAGCGGTTTGTTGTGTTATTGTGGTAATAACCCAGTTATCTTTGCACCATAATTGTACCTCTAAATGTCTCTTGAGCTGCACATATGGGGCAAAGTGTGGCTTTACGAATACACAGGGGAAGGGGAAGAAAAGAGGAAGGCCATACAGAGAATTACATCCTTTTTTCCTTCAATGTGTAACACAGCTAACACAGTTTTGGAAAGCAGGCAATGCATGATGTTAACACTACATTAATGCCAACTTGGTGTTCAAGTCTGAGCATTCAGAAATCTTAAGGCTGGCTAACAGATCACACATGTCTGGTTTTGTATTTGCTTTTCCCTTTTTGGAGCTTTACATCTTTAAGTTTTACTCCACAATCTAGGAAAAAAATATTTTTTTTAAAAGAAGTAAAATCCAAGTTTTTGTTAAATCATGTGACTCCAGGATCTTGGACTTAAAGAAAAATACCAAAGAAGTTGAGACTTATAACAGTCAGTGACAACAGTCGCGTGCTGAGTTCTTGAAATCAAGTTAAGGAATTAACCTATCCAATTGACCTGCCTTTCTGGAAGGAAGCACGTTTTGTACACCTTGAAAAACGTGGATAACGTCACACTGTGGAGTACACTTCCTTGAAGCTACAGAAGGCTTGACTTGTGCTCTAATACATCCCTCTCCCTTTCTGCTCCTCTGAAATACCTATCATGCATTTCATCATTTGTGCTCAATGTACAGTGCCCTTGATTGCTTATAGACCTCTCTGGTGGGAGGAAACTATTCTTACTTGCACTTTGGGAACAACTTGCATTCCTTCACTCAACCGGGGCAAATGTAATAGAGCCTTTTTAGCTGAAGTTACAAGCATATGTTTCTTTGAAACTCAGTCTCTAAGCTCCATTCCTTTGTTGTGAATGGAAAGAAATAATACGCGTTTCGTGATAAGATAGGGCAGACATCAGCCTCTGGCCTTGCCTGGCTCTCTCCTTTGTCTGTCAACGAAGGCTTCAATAACTAGGTCCTTTCTTGTAGATCGATAACGTTGGATGAAATGAGTCCCAGCCTTGATGTCACATTTTGGGTACCCATGAATCAAAATAATAAAATTAAATTCCTTTTTCATTTTCACTGCCTTAAATATCTTCCATCTTTTTTGCCCTAAAGGAACAGCTGCCTCTCCAGGCAGTGAATTTTCTGTTCCTTATAAAAGCCACACATTTATCTGACATCATTATTCAGGTCTCCAAATGACCTTCATCAAAGAAAAGGAACTGGAGGCATGATATTTTGGATATTGAAGGGCAAAAATAAGCAGAAAAAGAGGGGGGGGGGGTGGTGGTGGGGGAGATTTTAAACAGGAGAGCGATAAAGAACAAACTGACTGTTTTTAGCTTTGCATTTCATCTTTTACATAGTAATTATGTAGTTGCACACCCAGATACACACACATAGGTACTCTGTTACTAATTACCTTTAAGGAATACTTCAGAAAGTAAGGCAGGATTCTCCCATCTTATTGTGGCTGGCATGCTTTGTAGTAGCCCCTTCTCATTGCCCACCTCACTGCAAACATGGCCATTCTAGCACTTCGCTTCTACAGTATTTTATTTGCGAATATGAGTGCTAGCCCAAAAGAGAGTCTCAGGGAACACAAATTTCATTTTGTTCTATATGCCAGCCGTCTCTGCCACAGACACCAAAGAGTAAAAAATATATATCGGCTCCCTAAGGATCCTTTCATTTTCTTCGCCTGCTTTGTTAGAGCTGCCACAGTCGCTCGCTCCTTGCAGGGGATCAGACAGACACATGTAACATCTCTGCTCACTTGTACAGGGAATCGCTCACAACGCTGGTTTCCTGTCATTAAGCTACTCTGAGAAGTAACTGATAGCGATGCAGGCCTCGGCAATTATTTAACATCCTGAACAGACAGAAATAAGTGGACTGGCTGCCTTGATGCTGCAGCACTTTTTCTCACATGACTGTCTGGAAATTCTGCTGCCCTGAATCTCTGTTTTCTAGTGAATGTATAGTAATGCACCAGCCTCTTGCTTGGGGGTGCTTTTCACAGGCATCATACGGTATATTATGCTTTCCAGCATTTATGTGTGACACCCACTGCTGGCACAAAAGTTTACATTGGAACTGGCAAGGTTATTAATTACAATTCTGATTTAACCTTCCTATGTCTTTTATATCTATGCGACACCCATTTATATATATATACATGCATATATATGCATGCACACATACATTTATAAATACATAAGCATTTGATGCTCTATTTTTGGAGCAGAAATCACTGCTAGCTGCCCATTGCCAAGAGGCTCCCGAGAATGTGTGCCCATGAAATTCTGCATTAACAAACACCAGTACATGGGACACAGAGAAGGAAAAATAAAATGTTCTAATGAAAGCGTATTTCCATTTCCCACTTGCAAAGCGTTATATAAACAGAAAATTGAAGGGATCAAAATCCACATTCCTAGTGCTCTTAAAGTTGTGTATCACATATTGTCTTTCATTATACATTTTTTAAAAGGCTCCACCTACTCTCTGGGACTAGAAATCTTTTAATAGCATGAAGTTAGTCAATCTTTCTTTCATTAATATTCATATATATGCCCCAGTTCTTACATTTAAATCCCCCAACAAAGATTCAGTACTGCTGCAGCCAAACACTGGTGCAGGACCAGGACCCTTTTGTGCTGGCAGCCCCCGTGGAGCACTGAGCTGCATAGTGGGCAAACAGCATTCATTACACAGCAGCTGCTTCACCTGCTTTCTGCTCCCTTAGCCCTTCTGCTAATTCCTTGAACATCTTCAGCGCACCCGCAACGGAGGGGGGATGTGTTCCCGTTGCTGTGATGAGAGCAATAGGCAGGGACTTGTAAAGTGACTGTCCTCTGTGTTGCAAAAGCGTTTTAATAATCTTTGCCAAGTTATTCAATCTTTTCATCCTTTGCATTGTAAAACGTTCCCCATTTTATGAAAGGGAGACAATAGTGCTTCTCTTCTTCCCAAGGATTTCTTACAACCATACAGCTTCTGGTTTCCATTTAGCACTAACTTGATCTCTTTATGCAGCACCACACTGTGATGTGTGAACTTAGCCTGAAACAGAGTCTGAAGGCAGAAGAGACCATTATGATCATCTAGTCTGCCTTGCGCTAGGATTTTTCTCAGGGATTCCTGCATGAGGCTCCACGGTTTCGGTTGCCAAGGAAACAATTATCAATCTTTTCCATCCCTCACCATCCCTATCCCTCTTTTCCATTTTGTCATTTCTTGCTACAATAAAAAATCTTGTCAAATGTCCTCGCCCCTAGCTCTAGCATCCTCACTTCCACCCCAAAGCAAGAATAGGAAATGGTGGCGAGGATCCTTGGCTGGGAGTTCATCCTGAAGCTTCCCCTTGGATTCTGCGCTGCAGGTGGACAACCCTTTGAAAATGATCCGCCCAGCTGCAGATAGCTTATCAAATGCTGTATTGTTTGACTAACACAAGACACATTATTTTTTAAATTACCCAGCAGTGTACTGCTTGATGTATTTTTGGTGTCTTTCCTTTCACCACAGCCTTAGCTCCACTACAGCCTCATGCAGAAATGCTTTGGAAAAAACACGCTTTATTCTCACATGCAGCTGAAGAGCAAAAGTAATAACAAGGAAAAGAAAGGAAGATGCAAAGAAATGGAAAACTGTAGGAGGAAGGCAGAAGGCAAAACCCCTGCATCAACTAGAGAATAAATCAGATGTAGTCAGAGCCAGAGATAAACTTTTTGAGTCTCAGGAGGTTAAACTTGGGTACCTTCAGGCAAGTTACAGGAGATCTGTATGGTCCCTTAAGATCTAATGAGTCCCACCTGTGTAACTGATAGCTTCTAACAGTTGCATTGATTTTATGCCCCAAAATACAACTCTGATCAGGACGACTATCTGAAAGACAGAAGGGTGTCTCACCAATGCAATGTGAAAGGTAATCCCCACAAATCTGGTGGAATTATGTCAGTGTAATCAGTTCCTCAGTGTGCACAAGAGGGAGACGAACACACCAACTGGAGGGAGGGAAAGAAGAGCCAAGTACTTACAAAAAGCTCATGGGGAAGAGGGCTACCATTTGGCATGATAATTCACCATTTAGGGTAATTGTCTTACTTTTATAAGTAACGTAACAGTAGCTCACATAAGGGAAAGCAGACTTACCTTGCAAACCTCAGGAATATCAGATGATCAAAGAAGAGTCAAGGATGTGTAGAAACTGAACCATTCCTCAGGGTAAGCTCCTAGGGAGAAAAAAACAAGGTAGACAATTCCTGCTTATGGTCAGGGCGTGATGCTTCAGCCCTTCCTCTTCTGGATGCTCATTTTTGGAGCTTGATGAGGTTTTTTTGCTCTGTGTGTGAGACATAACAGGATGGTTCTGAGGACGGCCAAACCATGCATGTATACACAGAAGATGTTATGTCATACATACACCACCGTGGAAACACTCAGTGCATGTGGAGTAGATCTGGCACCAGAGCTGCCGTGCCTCTGCTGGGCCCATGTCTCAGGACAGGCCTCACTATAAGCCTGGGACATCTGGATCTTTTGCCTATGTTTAAGATGCTTCATCTAAATGTAGCCCAGCAGGACGCACAGATACTGAAATCCCTGGCAGTTTTTCTGCAGAAGTCACTTGCTAATGGTTTAGGGTGGTTGTAACAGAAGCAGTAAGAAAAAACTATGTGTGAGAAACGATGGAGAAAACAAGTTATTTTTATGAATGTCAACAATATCTCAGTTTTCCTGTTGGCTATTTTCCTGCCAGGCTGTACAGAAGAATGTTAGAGGGAAGCAAATAGGAAGAAAACAGTGACAATGTACCTATATCATTTCAAATCCCACAGAGATGTTAAAGAAGTGTATCGGGGAATATCTACCCATATACCTTCAGGCAGGCGAGTGTTAATTTCTCCTAAGTCCAGGGAGAATAGGGAAGACATTGAACTGCTGAAAACCACAGCTAGACAAAGAGGAATGGATGAACAGCAGTGTTAGGATGACTCAGAAAAAGCCATCCTTTAAGAGAGAGTTGGTTTTGGCACTTGACCTCAAACAGGTGCGTTTATGCTCAGTGGAAACTGTTGAAACAACCGTGTTTTCTGGTAAGCCTTATGTACAAATGCTCTTTCTTCGTTTCATCTCATGTTTCATCTTCTGATTTTCTTCTTTCGGCTGAAGAAACATCTTTTCTTTCAATAAAGACATTCTCGAGCCCCCTGGATCAGCTGCTGGCTCGAAGTGTGTGGGGTCAGTGCAATACAGAGCAGGGGCTGGTGGCCTCCCTATTCACATGTTGAGTGCTGGATTCAGCTACTCTGGAAAAGACTATGTGGAGGGAAAAAAACACCCCTGGTTGGCAGTGACATGAGATGACTTAGCATACTGGCTGCCTCACAAGCCTGTGCTTCCTCCCCTCAGCAGAGGTACACAAGTGTGAGAACTTATTATTCCCAGGTAAGAAAAGCAACAACAACTCCATAACAAAACAAAGAAACAAACAAACCAACCCCCACCACTGCCCCCCCCCCCCCCCAAAAAAAAAAACCCCACAACCTAACCAATCAACCAAGAACAAACCTCCAACAAACAGGTAAACCTGAGAAGGGTATTGTCACTTGACCCTGCTGTTTCTCCCACCGGGGTGTGCTGCATAGCTCCCAGGCAGCCGCTCCCCTGCTGCTGCCCGCCCCTGCCAGGTTGATGGCAGGGAAGAGGATATCACTTTGCAACAAGAGAGTGATCCTTCTCTGCGCAGAAACAGCACGATCTCCCCTTACAGCGGACCTGAGCATAGTAAGCGAGCAAACAGCACCAGGAGGCAGAACCTGAAGGTTCTCTCTTCTGCTGTCCACGTGGGCTTTAAACTACTCAACTCCCAGTTCTCCTATATGACAGCTTGGCAGCGGGGTGCGGGCAGCGGTGTCCTCTCCGCAGCGCTGGCTGGAGATGTACCGGGGAGGAAAAGGCTCTCTGCTGCTTAGAAGGCTTGAGAAGGAGGCAGGGAGGGCCCTGATCGTCGAGGGTTTGTGTCCCAGAGAGCCTCTGCCACCTGCCTCTGAATCCAAGACAGACCCTTTATGCCCTCAGGATCAAAAATAGCTCATTTCACCAAATCTCCTCTAAGATCTTGAACGTTTCAGACTCATCAACGCCATCCACAAAGCTGAGACTTCCCCTTCTACTCCTACTCACTGCTTCCACCTTTTGAAGACTAAGTAGCCCTTTGCTATCAGAGCATGCCCGATCACTCTGCATGACTGTCTTCATCACTATATTCTGTCCTGACAGCCATTGCCAGCCCCTGCTGTTATCAATAGTGATTTCATGTTCATTTAGATCATAGATTAAATCGTTACATTAATGGATTAAGCAGCTTCCAGCAATGTCCTAATCTCCATGAGCCTCTCCTGCACTTCCCACTGGCTCTTTGAGGTCTGTCAGTTGGCCTCCTCTCGGTGCTGTTTATGCAAGCTGGGTTGATATTGCATGGTGTTCATTTTTAGACTCAAAATGCAGCGTACTACTGACTCATACACCCAACACAGTTTCACGTACGTTATCACTACTCAGTTACCTTTGTCAACCAAATATATAGTCTCATCAAAGCACGAATCATAGAATCATTAGGTTGGAAGAGACCTCTGAGATCACCTAGTCCAACCATTAACAAAACCATTAACAAAAATCAGTCTTGTTTAGCAAGTTTGCTTATGATTACCATAAAACTATGTCAGTGGCATTGATCATATTCTTTCCCTTCATTCTTTCTTGGCTGAATCCTGTACAAGCTTTCCTTCTATTTTCCCTGGAACTGAGCTAAGCCTGGCCAGTCTGCAGTTACTGGGCTCATTCTCTGGGGCAAAATTAATACTAGTTTATCGCTCTACTCTGCGCCTTTACTGTGTCCTGACCCCACCTTTCTCCCTTGTGAGGAAAGGCTGAGAGACCTGGGGCTCTTTAGCCTGAAGAAGACTGAGAGGGGATCTTACCAATGCTTACAAATACCTAAATGGTGGGTATCAAGAGGACGGGGCCAGGCTCTTCTCAGTGGTGCCCAGTGACAGGACAAGGGGCAGCAGGCACAAACTGGAACCAGGGAAGATTAGGAAAAAATTCTTTACCCTGAGGGTGGCAGAGCACTGGAACAGGCTGCCCAGGGAGGCTGTGCAGTCTCCTTCCCTTGGAGATATTCAAAACCTGCCTGGTTGCAGTCCTGTGCAACCTGCTCTAGGTGAACCTGCATTAGCAGGAGGGTTGGACTAGATGATCTCCAGAGGTCCCTTCCAACCCCGACCGTTCTGTGACTCTGTGATCCTCTTTTGCTCCTGGAGAGGCTTAGTGGAAGGGCTTGAGGCTTCTTCCTCTCCCTTGCTGAGCACTGCAGAGCTACTGCATGTATGAAACTCTGGGTTCTGGGAGGGCGAAGGGCAAGAGAGAGAGCTGTGGGGACCTATATGCCCACAGTACCACCTCGGTACCTTCGCAATGCGTTAGTCTGTCCTACAGAGAGAGCCCCTGGTCACAAGAGAGACCAGAGTGCCTGAAAAATGAGAGACGAGTGAGGAGGGCAGAGCTGGAGAGTCCTCCTGCCCCTGCTTACGCTTCTCCTAGCCTTTGCCCAAAAGGTTTAACAGTACTGCCATCATTGGTGGTACCATAATATCATCCTTTCAGTTGTTATCAGCAGCAAGGTTTGAGTGATATAATTTCTCCTTACCTGTGGGTCTGCTCTAAAGTCTGCTGGAGTCTTTTCCTTGGCATCAATTAGCATCAGATCAGATTTTATGATTGCATTTCCCCGGAGGTGTAAAAGATCTGTCACACTCATTCTCTTCCTTTTTTGGGATGCTCAGCACGATCAGAGGGTCTCCTCTGCAGGAGAGCAGTAGCAGTTGCATTTGCTTCTCCAGAAGAATTACAGCGCTTCTTCCCACGTGCCAGGCCCCTTTCATGCAGCGTGCAGGTTGGAGCCACTGGTGGGGCTCCTTCCCACCAAGCCAGATTCTCTGATTGCAGGATTCCCCAGAGAAGTAAAATAGATTTTTCCCACAAGTCCTTAAAGAAATCAGTGTTTACTCACCAGAAAACAGATTCAAGATCCTATGTCTGTCCTGCCAGTGTAACCTGTCATACAAGCCTGTATAAAGACCATATGCCAGGCCACGGAGAGCACAGGAGAAACACGTTGCATGGCACAGAGGGTAGAGGCAGCAGAATCAGTTTCAGATGATCATTATCATATTCAGCAACGTACTTCCAGTGCCCTTTGCTGAGAGGCCTATTAATAAATGGAGACAGAGGCCATAATAAACTAAAGAACAACTGCTTCACAGTTCACAGAGTAAATATAGTGCCCCGGGCAAGCAAGTGGGACGGCTCAGTAACCAAGAGCTTGGCACAGACCAGTTAGGACCATTGATGACTCTGCTTATTGCAAAAAGGAAAACCAGGATGATGGGGGAAAACCAAAGAAAAGACGGAAGAAGAAAAGTGAGAAAGAAGGCAACCACAGAAAGCTGAGCTTTATAGTAAGTGTGTGCTTTGCCCTGTGAGCCTGTCTGCCTATAGTTAGAGGGCAAGGAAGCACATACCCTATTAAAAATCTCTTTAAAAACCAAATCCTTTCTCTGTAACCTCCCCTTGTAGGGAAGTAAGGCCATAAATGACAAATCTGGTTCAGGAACATTTTCTCAAAGTTTTCATTAAACATAAGTAGTAATAAAACATTGTGAAAGGAACCCAAGCATTGTTTCTCTTGGAAACCACAGGTGGTTTACTTCTCAGAGATTGCTTATCAGTTATTCTTTTTCTGCAAAGCAGATCACTGGCTTCTGGAGAGTCTGCACATAGCTCAAAACCTTGGAGTATTTCTTGGTGAAAGCCCTATCTCCTTTGAACACTCTGAAAGTGGTAATGGTTAAAGAAAAAACTGACACCCTTCTCCGCTCAGTTTTCTTCTCACAGGGCTGAAATTAGGATGCTGCCTTTGCAGCCGAGGTGAAATATATTGGGGGGGGGGGGGGGGGAGGGTTGTGAAAAAAAAAACCCTCAATCCAAACAGCCCCTCACCTTCCTGGGAAGTGATATTCTTCACGTTGCTGTAGCCAGGAGCCTCTGGAGAGGAATGGATTTCAGAAGCCAGAGGACTCCCATTTTTGTTTGAGGGAAGGGCAACTGAGATGGATGAATGGGCCCCCATGACCTTTCACCATCCAGATTTTGCATTCAAGTAATTCCACCAATTTGCTGGGAATCTCACAATCGATGGTTCCAGCACTGGATGTGTTGGAGCTGTTAACATCTGATATCCAACCCAGGTATTATAAAATCCTCTGTGTTCCCTGTAATCAAAGGTGTTTGAGGATCCAAGAGAAAAGCATCGGTGATAACCTTACTTGAGTGCTGAATGAATATTATTCTTACTTTTGCTTTACCTCTAGTACCAACTATTTTTTAAACTCGAAACTTTTTTTTTTTTGGTAATTGTCTTTATATTCTCTGAATTCTTCTGCTACCTCTGTTTCAAAGCACCTGAACTGCAATGTCTCTCACAAAGTTTCCCAGCCCTGCTGGGTCTGGCTGGAATGGAGTTAATTTTCTTCACAGCAGCCCATGCAGTCCTGTGTTCTGTATTTGTGTCCGTCCTGCGTTTTGTTTTTGCGTCCACCACAGTGCTGATAACACACCGGTGTGTTAGCTGTCACCGAGCAGTGCTTGCACAGGGTCAGGACGTTCCCCATTTCTCGCTCTGCCCCCTCAGTGAGTACGCTGGGGCTGGGCAAGAGGCTGGGGTGGGACAGCCCAAACTGTCCCAAAGGATATTCTATACCATATAACGTCATGTTCAGCAATAAAAACTGAGGGCAAGGGGGAGATTCCAAAGCTGCTGTTGCTCAGGGGCTGGCGGAGCATAGGTCTGCTGGAGGGAGGCAGGGAGCGACCGCCCTGGCGTCACTCGTGGGTTCTCTTCTTTGCGCATGAAGCTGTCTGAATCTCAACGCAGCCTTCTTTTGCATGAACGAATTCTTTCTTTCGAACGTTTCTACCGTGCTCAGCTCTTAAAAAAGTCAGCTAGCGCCCAGCCTGCTTTATCCCATCTGGGTGTACAGCACCTTGTCCACCGGCCACGGCGAACTTCTCGATGCCACCAAGTTGCAGTTAAAACAGCAGGAATAAGACAGGATTGTTAAATCCCTTCGCTGCTTGGTATTGGCAGTGTGTACCGTACGCTCACTTGGGGGAGCCGTGCCGAACCGTGCCGAGCCGTGCTTTGCCGAGCCGAGCCGAGCCGAGCCGAGGCGGGCGGAGGCTGCGGGAGGCGGGCGCCCTCTGGCGGCCACCGGGGCCCTGCGCCTCGGAGGGCCGGGCGGCGGCGGTTGGGGGGTGCAGTGCCCGGGGGCGGCGGGGCCGCGGCTCCCCGGCCACAGGCTGGCAGAAGGACATTTCCTTCCTGCCCCCCAATGGGCTGTCCTGTGCACACCCCGCTTTGGAGGCCACTGCTCCAGAGGCCGGGCGGGAAAAGCTGACTGAGGGCGGACCTGATTTTTTCCAAGGGTTGAGCACCCAGTCTTCGGTATTTTGGATACAGCAGTGGAAACTCGCTGCTTCTGAAAAATCCCTTCTTCTCTCTTTCACATCTACAGCACTATTTTCTTCTCCTCGTCTTCGACCCACTGTCTGTTTTCCACTCAGCTCTTTCGTTTACGCTCGTGTCTCGTCTCTTCATCCCTTTTGTCCACCTTTCCCAATAACACCAGACCCTCTCCCTCCCAGCTTGTGGTGCCCTCCCCCTGCTTCACAAAGTCTTTTTCACCTCCTTTGTTTTATCCGTCCACGTTGTGCACCCCCATTTCCATATTTTAGCAGGCGGCATAAAGGGCAGGGGTGGAAAGCATGTCAGATTGGGGCAAGTAACACAGCCAGGGGGGTTGCATGGGTGTGGGGAAAAGATTCCCAGCTGCTTGGGTTCTTCCCTGACAGTGTTGTAACACCAGTGGGGTACATACACGTGAAGGGTTAAAACAAAACACGCTGGGAAAGAGATGCTCATCACAAGGCTGAGTGGGGAGCCATCAGTGTCTCTAGGCCTTGCCACCATGCAAACACAGTAGTTCATTATACTAATTTAAAGTCTTAAAAAATCACCCCAACCCAACCTAATGGGATTTGCTTTTCCCGTCACCCTCCACTACACACTGTTGCCTCTCGCAGGCTGCAGCAGCCCGCCCTGCGCCCCTCGGTTTTCACCCGCCCTGCTAAATTATGCACACACATGCTGGGGTCAAAACAATATTGAGAGAAAATAAAGGAGGCGAGCGGAGAGGTGAGGAAATGGGATCACGCAGGAAAAAGGTCATTTAAAAGAGAAAAGAGGAGGGGGTATTCTGAGCCCAGGGAAAGCAGGGATAAGGAGGGAGATGTGACTGGCAAAGGAGCACTGGCTCACTGACACAGAAGAGGGCAGAGCTCTGATGTCTGGGGACTCCACGTCACAAAATGTTTTTAAGAACAGGGTAGACGAATAGTCTGGCAGATGAAGTACGGTTGAACATTCATCGATGCCTCCTGTGGTCTCATTCCAGACCTGCCTTTGTTATTTGTATCACTCCTATTCCATAAACTCCTGAGGAGGCCTGTGGCTGTCTAAAAGAGAGAGGCAGGTCAAGGGTATTTGGGTGTGGAAGAAACACCGTCAGAGAGCTGAAGTGAGATTTTCTTGAGCAGCCCAGCAGCACTGTAGTGGAGATGTGACCCAAACTTTGGCCTGTGGGGGAGCCATTCCATAGCAGCCTCGTTCTTTGTGTGTGCATGAATTCCTCTTCATGGTTTTCAGACCGTCCCTGAGCATCTGGAGGGAATGGAAATTTTTGTCTCAGGGTCCAGTCACAGTGTTGTGAACTAAAGTAAGTCCTTCTTTTTAACCGTACTCCCCACCTTTTTTTTTTCCTTGTTGCATCACTACATGTTTTTTTCAGTGGGTTTTTTGCTTTGTTTTGTTGTTTGGTTGTTCTTTTTTTTTTTCCTTTTTTTTTTTTTTTTTACAAGCTTGTAATAAAAAATGGCAAATAAAGTGACTTTTTCATATGTAATGAGTTCACACACCAGAGGCAGTATGCTGTCCAAATACAAATGGAAAGTGTTCCAGATGCCTCCTGGACTTGTGGCCTCCTGCACCCCAAAACGACGTGTCTGGATGTGCCCAGAAAGGCCTGTGCACAAATGCCGCCTGGAGTTAAGTGTACTTAAGCTACCTGGTGTGCCTTTTTATTGGACCTTGTTATAGGGTTAACACAGAGGGGTGACGAGTCACCGTGGGGACGGAGTGCTGCTCCCTGACTTGTGCAGGGTCCCCAGGGCTGGTGCTGCAGTGGCAGCGCTGCCTGGCAAAGACTGCTCCTGTCCTGTTTTAGCGTGGCTCAGGATCTGCACATCGAGCTCCTCCTGCGGCTGCTTCCCTTTGAGCAAAAGCCCCAAATAGCAGAGACTTTGATGTACAGCCCAGTGCAGGGGCCTTTAAATAACAGCCTTTATTGCTCGTTATTTGCGCAGCCACCTCCCAGGAGGAAACAAAGGGAAAGCGCATTGCAGGAAACGCTGATGCAGGTGTGTTTGCCCTGGCCTGACCAGCATAGTAAGAAAGAGAAGACACAAGAATTTACAAGATGCAGCTCCACAGCTCCAGCGTTGGTTTGCTGTGGAGATCTGACATACATGCACAGGTGACTGAAGGGCAACAGTTTGCATTTCACGGAGCAGGACCGTTTCCCTCCCTCTCCCTGTTCCCTTTTCCCAGTTTCCTTTGAAGTGAAGAGCATCCAGGAGGGCAGAGAAGCGCTGGAAGTCAGACAAGCTCTCCTCGTAAGTATAAATACAAATTTAGGTGCCAAACTTTGGACACCAAAGAATTAAAACATAGCTGCTGCATTGGAAAGCACAAGCAGCACATGCCAGGACCGGCAGCACCACTATGCGTACGCCATCTTGGTGTGTCCCCCCACTCTCCCAATTTTAAGTAAGAATCATACCCACCTCAAAGAAACCAGCTTGGCTGAGGTGAACACGCTCAAAGCAGCAGCAGAGATTCCTTCTGGCCCAGAAGGAGCTGCGTTGGCCCAAGCTTGCTGGTGGTAATTTGTACCAGCTGCTCAGGCTCATGCTCTCCAGGTGCTGACGTTACTGCAGCTCCAGTGGGTTTGTGCTACAGGGAGAGACACCTCTGACCTCGGCTTCGCAGTGGGCTGGGCTCTCCAAGCCCTGCCAGGCAGTTTAAGCCTCGTGTGAATTGCACTTAGTATCTTTCCAGCGAGCTCAGAGCAATGGTGGGAATGAACTCCTTGTGAGCAGCTGTGCCAGTGGAAGGTGCGTGGACAGTCCTGGCCTCCTGCTAGTCAGTAAGAGCTCCCTTGAGTTTCAGTAAAATGCCTACCAAGTCAGATGTAACTGGACTCAGGAGTGGTTACAAGTGGATATGCAGACAAATGACCGATCCGAGGAGAAACTCAGGAAATGGCTGTGCTTGCAGATCATTCCTTGGTGTTGGGCAGTCTGGGGGCAAGGCTTGGGCCACTGATGGTGTTGGATTCTTGAAGACCATTCTCATCCTTTTGTCTGGTGGCTGAAAACCCTCACTGTTTCCTCTCGCAAGGCATTGCAGGCTCCATTAGAAGCAGCCCCGCTTAAATTGAGAAACTATTTTCCCCTCCTGGGAAAGAATGGTCAGAAAGTACATTCTCCAACTACAATGCATTTTTAATCTGTTTTGGTCATGGACAACACAATGACAAATATTTTTTACAGGTTTATAGATAAGTTTAACAAAACAAAGAGACAAAAGAAGAAGACACCATAACATGATACAAACATGGAGAAACTCTGCACTAGTTGACCTAGCTCTTATGGATTTACAGCTGTTTCTGAGATGAGATCATTCACTAATGTCTCTTCCTTATATCATGACCCAGTAAACTCTCCATTTCCAGTAGAGCACCTATCCATGCAATTACCTGTTAGCATATGTTTAAAAAGCTTGACGTTTAATAGGACACACGCTTTTAAATTAAACACAGACTTAATTGGTTTGCTGAACAGGCACAGGCATTACAGCTTAAATTGCTTTTGCTGAGTTGGGGTCTCAACCAGTTTAAGGCAACTAGGAGAAAGGTCCTGTGAGCTCGTTACCATGAGTTTCATATCTACCTAGAAATTCATAGGAACAGTTTCTGCAAAGCTCGCTGTTTATTCCAGGGATTCCTGAGACAGAAGGCTGGAAAACCAAGCCATGGAAAGGGGCCTTTGCCTCACTGCTGGCACTCACTGATAAAACAAGCTTCCTGACTCTCCCCGAAGGTTTATGCCCTGATGCAAGCCCATCACCTGGCAGTACTGTGCAGTGCCGTCACGCGGTCACCACATGTTTGCAGAAGCCACTTGTCAGACACCTAACGCAACGTGTGGCCCTGTACTGTAGGCAGCCCGGCACAACCCCCTGGACATCCCTCTGGCCATCGCCAGGAACGGAGAGGCTGAAGTACCAAGGTAAATCCTGCAGGCCAGGAAACCCAGTGGCTCACACAGGAGTCACTACGCTGGGAAAGGTCAACAGCAAAACCAGGTAGATCTGACCCTCCCTCTGTTAAGAGGAGTCGTTGAGGAGCCTGTTTGCCTTCTCCAAGGTGATACAATAGGGGACCCTCTGCAGATGTGCCTCCAGCTTGCTCCTGAGCAAACCTCATGGTGGAAATCAGGCACAGCCCAGAAGGCAGGTACTGGTATTGGCAACAGGTGGTGGTTTAAGCATCTTCATGTCTATATAAGCCTTTCAAAGGTCAGTTGGGACTTGGCAAAGAAAGGAAAGGGAGTGAATGAAATGAGGGCTCAGGCATAAAGAAAAGAAAAAACAGACTGATATTTGCAGCTGATCCCCACACTTCAATCGGCACAGTGGGACGTAGCAGGGAGCTCTCGATGGAGCTGAACACGGCAGCTCTGAGCAGCCTTCTGTGCTTAAGAAAAGGCCAGATCTGAACATCTGAATGCAGCTGCTCCTCTGCCCTGAGACCAACAAGTACATCTCACAAATCTAAACATGTCACCTCAAAGGGAAAACTATTTATTATTAATGATACAATTACTGCTGTTTTTCCCATAGACTGAAGAGATTAAATAGTAACTGAAAACTAACCAAATGTTCAGACCAAACTTTAAATTTCAGCAAGAAGACATACAGACACACAAACTTTGCAGTGACTTAAAACAGTTTAATGTAATTCCAAGACAAAGTGTGATTACATTTCTACACATATACAATATGCATATGTGAGTTTACAAATTCTGATTAATAACTCGTTTCACCTCAGAGACCGAAAAAATGATCAAAAAGAAACCGTGAATAACAAGCTATAACATAGTTCACCACAACGGGACCTCCTTTCTCACCCTACAGTTAGTAATATTACAATTAAAATAACTATATTCTTCTATAATGTATTTTCTGTTAAAATCATCTCATAAATTTACAATGCTATTATTAGTTTCCAAGACTAATATAAATTCACTCCATTTTTCTACAACGAAAATGATTATTAATTAGAAGCACACAACGTCATGATGAAAAACACAAGCATTTTTTTTTTTAGTAGCAAGAACTTGATTGGTTAAGAATTAGTTTTCTTGTAAAACATTCTAAAGCCAAGTAAAATATCCATTCTTATAACATACCTATAATATGAGACTAAGGAATAGGTTACATATAGGTCTACAACACATCAGTTTGTTTTTGTTTTTTCCTTTAAAAGAAGAAAGACATATTACCAAAATAAAAAAAAAAAAAAAAAAAGAAAAAAGGAAGGAAAAAAAAAAACCCAAAAAAAGAAAACAGAAAAGGACAATTCACATAGGAAAAAAGCAGTACACAAGAAAATACTGTTGCACACAATAATTTTCACAAGATTAACATGGATTAACACTCTTATTACAGAAACCGTACAGTGAGAAACACAACGGCTCAGGGCTTTCGTGGGGTTACTGGGCTGAGATGATACTGTAGAGAAAGAACCACTCAAGATCCAGAGCTGGGGCAGGGGCATCTTTTCCCTTGCGATTGTGATAGCGTTTCACAGCTTTTTTCCCTCCCATCTCTTCCCCTTAATAATTTTGGTGCAGTGTATATTAACTTCCACTTTCCATCCAGAGTACGCTGAGCTTGTGGGCAGTTGAAAGGCATAAAACATTCCCTCCATTTCCCCCCTCCTGTTTTTATAAGGATTTTACGGCTCATAAAAAAGATGTTTCACCCGTTGGTTTGTTTTTAACTACCTGAAGTCTAGACTCTTCACCTTCCGAGATGCCCCTCTCTCTTCTCTCTTTCTCGCTCCCTCTCTTACTCTCTCTCTCTCTCACACACTCCTTTAATAAAGCTATTAATGACACTTCCTCTCCTTTCAGAAATTTGATTTGGTATGAAAGATACAGGCTACATTCTGGTTCTGCCCAAGTAGAATCTGGTACCCAAAACGCCTCGATTGCTCGGTTGGTGAAACATGGGATGAGGAGATCCTTTTTTTACACCTGAAATGGTTGTGCCCTGGCATATCTGTGGAAGTTTCATTTTGAGAATAATACAGAGCAAAAAAATTAAAAAAAAAAAGAAAATATAAAGTCAAACACATAAGGGATAAGGGGGGGGACAAGAAAAGCCAGAAGTGTTGTACGTAACCGCGTGAGGTGGAAGCGTTGCAGAAGAGCTTTATGCCTTGCTGAGGGCAGAGGTGCTATATGTAACCATCCAAATCCTACGGGATGTGCGTTGTCAGTGTCGGAAACCCCTTCTTGCCTAACAAGCTGCAAGCCAAAGTATTCGACAAGACTCTGTGGCTCCTTCGTTTGAATGTGCTGGTATTTGTGGGTCTGACTTCCCCCATGAGAACAGAAGACCAGGCAGACGCCGAGCGCAGCAAAGCGTGTTGGTTGGGCGGCGGTGCACGGTGAGAAAGGGCGGACGCTTTCCAGTTGGCCCGAGTGCTGCTGACAGTCCTGGCTTGCCGTATGACACGTTTATCGCTTTGGGAATGTGGATGGCGGGGTGGGCACGGCAGCCCCGGCATGGTGCTGAGGGAGGAGGAGCGTTGCGCTCCCCAAGCCCCACCACCGCTGCCTGTACTGGGAGCAGCACAGGCGCCCAACTGCAAAGCATGGCTGATCGCTCCTTTCCCCTACCTCTGAGCTGACCGATATGGCCCCGCCAGGCATGATGGAAATACGTAAGGTGCCCTCCCGAGAGGACCTGAGCTCCACGACTGAAGCTCGGTTCTTCACATGTACATCTACGTATTTTTAAATGCCGATTCCTGTACTTTCATGACTTCAAAGTACCATTTTGCCCAGCAGACACTGATACCATGTTCATTGGTTACCCAAGTGAAAGAACACAACAGACAAAACTAGACAGCTAAGTGAGATCGGGGAGAGGGGAATTGATATATCAAAATGCAAAGGACAGGGTAACAGCAGCGGGGAAACAGCATTGACGGAAACTGGCATGGGCTAAGAAAACAGAGCTGACAAGGAGATGGTCGTGAACTTTGTATTTCATTTACTGGATCAAAACATTTCTGTGTTGGTAAGCATTGTTTGTAATAAAGGGGTGAACAGATGAAAGCCAAATTACAGCACTGCCTCTGAGTGGCTGTCACACACACACACACACATACACCACCCCACCTCCCACCCCCCCCACCCCCCCCAAAAAAAAACCCAAAAAAACCAGGCATTCACTAACTCAGGAATTAATCATTTGGCTAATGATTTATCAACAGTACAATACAATCCTTCCTTTGAATATCCTTCATTCTCCTGACGCAGGTATCTTCATCCAGATGAGGATCCTACATAGAACAGTGAATTTAGTATCATGCTCCCTGCTTCAGCCCAAGGAGCCTGGTAAAGTATGTTGTTAAAACAAGTGAACAAACAAATAGCTTATCTGTTGGACTAAATCTTCAAAGTGGGTGGAGTGGTTTTTTTTGACCAGACTTTGGAATACAGTGGATTACTTGATCTCTGGACTGACTTTCCAACACTATGTTATATCTCAAAACAGAATATACATATTAAAGACACACTTGTACTTTTCCATTTTTAACGGGTGAAATTAAAAAGAGGCAGCTGTATTGAGTTTTCGAAGGTGTCACTTATAAACACAAGATTTCCCTTAAAAAGTACCAGTTTAAATGTAAACTATAAAATACTGTAATAACTATAAAATGTAGCCAGAAAACTGTTTAAGTAGCCACAGTCTATTATTCAGTTCATATTGGTTTAAAATGTGACTCATTAAATATCTTCTAGAAGGCCAAAGCATTTTACAGTAGCTATAAACATATATACTTACATGTGCATTTTAACATCACAATTGATTAAAATACATAAAAGAGTAATCTATTCCTTGGTTTAATTTTTTTTTCTTCTTTTTAAAGATTCACTGTCTTCAGAATTCACTCAAGCAACAATGACCAGGGTGGGCATTTATCGCTATTCCGCCCCTACGGAGTTCAGAGTCTTTGAATCAAAGTTCAAGCTGGCTACATGTTTTCAAAAAGGCTAAAACCAGGATGAATGCCCACATTTGAGGTAATTATTGCCATTAGGTCACAGTTTGCGTAATATAAGTGTATCTAAATCCTTCTTTAAAAAAAACGAAGGTATCCCGTGGTACTGGGGGGGATACCCTTTGAAGCAATCAGAATCCAGAATCCTGATCAGTGGGTTTGCTTCCAAAGGAGCCGGCGGTCCCAGAGCATCAGGTGCCCCT
This sequence comes from Leptosomus discolor, assembly GCF_034619465.1. Lineage (NCBI taxonomy): Eukaryota > Metazoa > Chordata > Aves > Leptosomiformes > Leptosomidae > Leptosomus > Leptosomus discolor. The sequence continues at coordinate 156,292,044 of NC_141391.1, forward strand.
GGGACAGCCATCGGCCAGCCTAGAGCTTCAGGCGAGCAAGCCTGCAACAAGCCTTTCTTTAAAAATTTTTTTAAAGAAAACAAAACAAAGGAAAAATTGGAGGTGCCATAAAACAGATTGGTAACATTCCTGATCAGAATTCCAGACCAAAGCTTTTACTATCTGTCTTATTCCTTTCCAAACAGTTTGCTGAAAAAAAATTAAAATCAAAACACATTGGCATTAAATATTAACTCTATGCCAGCACTGCAAAAACTCCTTGGCTACGTTCTGAAAGTGGGATAAGCTTTGCTTTTGCTCTGAGCATTGTTGCCCCATTGCTTTCTGTTTCAGAGGGAACCTTGGTGAAAGAAAGAAAAAGAAAGAAAAAGAAAGAAAGGAGGAAGGAAAGGAAAGGAGGAAGGAAGAAAACAAGGAAGGAAAGAAAAGGAGGAAGGAAAGAAAAGGAGAAAGGAAAAGGAAAAGGAAAAAAGAAAAGGAGAAAGGAAAAGGAGAAAGGAAAGGAGAGGAAAGGAAAAAAAAAATCCCTGGCTGTCAGAAGTACACACAAGTATTTACAAGGTTTGCGTGAATCTGCACACAGTTCCCCTCACAGCAAAAGAGTTAAGAACAGAGATGTCACAATATTAATCAGTGCAGTAAAAAATATCATTTTTGGAAAAAAATATACCTTTAGTATTGCCTTTCTTAGATTAACTATGATAAGCAAAAGATTAAAAACAAAAACTTTATCTTCAAACACACATGAATAGACTGTTATAGCAGCACTGCTAAAACTGGAAGGACAAAGCTAACCCGTAAATGAGAAACAGGAGTTTCAAACCATAAATGCCGAACGCAAAGCCTCCTAGTATGCTTCCTAGGACTTCTGAAGAACCAAGCCAATCTACCATTCAAATTTCACGCTTGACACACGCAAATGCTCTAAACCGTGTCTTCCCACTGAAAGCACGTGACACGCGCAGAGGTCAGCCTGGCTTACCTCCAGTCCCTTTCTCACACCTCCACCTGCATCAGCAGCTCTTCACAGGTAACTACCACCTCTGGGGTCACTCCCAGCAATTACGTTTGTCACGGGGGAGAAAAGACACCTTCAGCGCGGAGCCCTCAGTTAGCAGCGCTCCCCTGCGTGCTGCCCGGGCTCACCCCTTGCGGTGGGTCTCGCTGTGTGCCTGGGTGGGAGGTGAGCACGGTGGCGTCATGGCATCCCTCACAGGTACTGGTGTTCCCGGGTGCTGGGAAGGATGGACCACGGGGACAGGGACCAGCCCAGACAGCCCAGCACCTCCCATCCAACACAGGACTCCAGCAAGGAGCCCCACATGCAGCCATTTACAACAGGACTCCATGGCTTCAAGCACTGCTGTAAAATATTGTACCTCGCTCAACATCTGCAGTCCAGGGTGAAATTATCACCATCGCCAGAGGCGGCTTTGCTGGAGTACGGTGGTGGGGGAACCCCAACAGCGCAAGACCCATCTTCTCCTCCCCAAGTACGGAGGGAGCAAAATGATTTGCAGGCACAGCACTGGGCCACAAGAGTTAAGCCGGAGGAGACTCCACGTACTTTGGACACAGGCCCTCCTCAGGAGCGCCAGCAAGACTCAGGGATGGGGGGTGACATGGATGGGTGCCCAGGATTGCAGATAACGGCTTTGAAGTACCCACGGCAAATGGGATCACAGCAGGGACAGCTCTGTCAGCAGGAAGGGGGAAATAATTCCCTCCCCAGTTTTTCCCCTCTGCGTTGCCTACCCTCAACAAAGATTATTTCTGCAGACCTTTGCCCACAGGCACCCAGGATTTAGCCCACAGGTAGCACTGCAGATCTCTGACGGGCTGATTGCCAAGCCATGGGAAAACACATGCATAAGTCCAACACCCTTGCCCAGCTGCGCCTGGCCTGACCACAGCAGCACTGTTTGGGGTCCGACCCGTGGAATGAAACCAGCATCCTAAATCCAGGGAAGGAGACACTACAGAAGCATGCAGAGCATCCACAAGCTTATCCCCACCACACAGCCCACCATTTCCACACTACACTGTTGCCACTGAAACACACTAATCAATGTGAATGATAATGACAGAAGAATAAAGTTTTCAACATCCCCTACAGTTTAGGATAGCAGCAATATTTAGTGTGAATTTCTCTGCTCATCAAGCTACTTACTCAAAATGATGACACAAACTTGAGAAAGGAAAAGGAAAAGAGGAGAAAGGAAAGATGGAGTTCCACAGTGTATCCCCATTGCCTGGCGGTCATGACTCATGGCTTCATTTCATTTCTGGAGTGGGTGGGGGTCTCTTTCTCTCTCTCTCTCTCAAAAAAAAAAAAAAAAAGTATCTTTGGTTAAAGAAAAAAACAGGTTTCCCGCCCTTCAAGTTTGCTAATGGAATTGCCTTCAAACCAAACTACAAGACATAATCCCTTGAAAGTACAGAAAAGGAAAAATGTCACAGACAGAAGCGTCCCTTTCTTGGAATGTTTTACATATTATGACAAAGCTATGAGAAAGAGAGAGAGAGAGAGACCTGCCAAGGCCCAATTTGTTGGGTGCACACAGGTACAATGCTGCCGAGGAAGATGCAATTGCATTTGCTCTCTCAAACAACTGGATTTGGCCCAGTCTGCAGTGAGAAGTGCTTCCAGTCGGGTTTTCCATTCTGCTCATGTTATCTGTTCTCTCCCCTCCCTCCTGATTTCTGGTTTCACAGCAGGAATTTGAGCAACCCCCTCTGAGGAGAGGCAACGTCCATGCTTCCTTCTGCCGGGATCCCACACAAGAAGAATACAAGATGAGATGATGGGAAAAGGGACTGCTTTTTCACTGTGCCAGCCATAAGCCACCCATAAAACTTCCAGTATCTAAACATTCAGCTCCCCTCTCAAGTTTCCATGCCGTTTACTGCCCCCACATGAAGAACACCAACGCAACCCAACCACGCCAATCCCATTTCCTCTCCAAAGGACTTCGCGAGCAAAACAAGCTGGCTGTTATTATGTATGTGGCACCAACTGCATGCAAATCTGCAAAACGATGGTGTTTCCCCTGTGACTATCCACACCACGCCTTTTCCCATACTATGCCTTTATACAGGTGTGAGGGAGGAGGTGTTGCTCAGCTCCCACATACCCACCAGAAAACACAGCTCTCCCGCAGTGTTGCACCGCCAAAGCAATTTGATGGCTGTGCTGTGCATCTCTTGCAATCACAGCGTCCCATCACCACGATCATCTGGTCACCTACGACTGGCAGATCAGCAGCTCTAGGATGGACAACGTGAAAGGTGGCTCCTCTGACACACACTGTGCCCCTTCTCGCTGCCAGCCTATGCCGTCAGAACAGCTCCGCTGCCAAACACCTCCCAAAATCAGACTCGAGCCTGCATGGGAGAGCAGGTCAGATGGGTACACAGGGAAAATGCAATTAATACAAGTAAAACATTATTGCGATTGAGATTGCAACCTTCCACGCTTCGCCGGTCCTAGGCCAGAGGAGCACATAAACAAGTAATTAACTTGAAGGGTTTAAGTCTGTTCTTTAGCAAAGCACTCGAGTGCATGATTAACTTTAAGTCTCTGCTGAAGTCCTAACGTTTTTTTATGGAGTTTAAATTCAGTCACTGCTTCCTCCCATTCTAACAGAGCACGCGATGCAAATGAAAACATAAATATTTAATCTCTAGCAACCAGAATAGCTTAATAAAATTCCACAACAAATAATTATAAAAGAAGGGAAAATGTACACCAGGGAGAAAGAAAGAAAAAAAAAAAGTAACCCAAGCATCCTGGCCCTGCGGACACCTGATTAATCTTCAGTGAGAGCGGAAGAGCAGGTGAGGAACCCTGCCCTGTCTGTGGCCGTGCTTTAACCAGCTAACGCCGTCCGTGCGCGCCAGCGTCCTTTATCCAGTGATGGGACTGAGAGCTGCACTCATGCCTCCACTGCAGCTCCTCTGATAGCCCTGTTTCTGGAGAGCCATCTATCTGCTTTCTCCTTTTGGAAAGACCAACCCTTAATGTGTAGTGTGGCCTTGGGTTCATCGAAAGGGACCAATGATCATGGCCTGGAGCACAATCCAGTCTTGATCTCATATAAACGTCCTATCAAACACAGTGATGGTGAGCTGGATCCTAGGGCGCCAAGGTCCTTATCTGCCTTTGACCCAGCTCTCCTGACAGATCACTACGTTAGCTGCTGTTCGGTTTTGGCCTCTGAATGAATGTTTCTGGACTTATTCTGAAATGCAGATGTGACCCGGAGGATAACTCCTGTCCCTTAAGGCTGTGACTGCTCTCACAGAGCGGCCCCACTCCCCCTAGGTTAGTGGCAGAGTTTTCATCCTCAGGACAATCTCGTTTCCCCTAACTTCTGCAGTTTTCACAAACACAGCAACCCTTCTGATGCCACTGATTAAGAGAAAATAAAATTAACAACAATAACAATACTAAGAGGAAAAAAAAAACAAACACAAAGATTAAGGAATGCGTGTGCAATTAAAACCCAGAGTAAAATATAATAATAATAAAATAATAATCATAATCATAACAACCATACAATAAAATAACATTATCTTTCCTTTTCATGACACAAGCAGCATGATGCTCTCGTTCCCGAGCTGGTGGGAGAGGAGAGGAATGCAACAGAGAGAGCAGGGCTTTATTTTCCTGCCTCGGACGAAAGGGGACATGTTGTCTTTCCAAAGGAGGGTGGGGTAAGGTGCACAGGCTGCTGGGAGATTGCATCCTCATCTACAGTACACCGAGCTGGAATGAAGGACAGGCAGGAGAAGAAAACTGTGCAAGGGTAGCCCAGGAACCAGAGCTGGCAACCAGGGAGGTTATTTGGTGGTTTTCCAGAACACAACAGCCTTGTTGAACAGCCTATGCATAGCAGGATCCCTTCTTCTTCCAGGCCAGCCAAGCACCTAGCGCAAGACAATATATTTGTGCTCGTCTTTCTGTCAGCTCTTCCCACCCGAGAGAGCCTCCTTCCTCACTGCCACCCAGGGAACCCCTCCCGCGCCACCCTGCTGATGAACCTGCTATTTTCCTGCATCTTGTTAAACACCTGAATACTTCATGCTCTAGTTACAGGGAAATGTAGAGTGGAACCGAGCAACCACGCAGACTTCAGCTTTCAAGGAAACATGGAAACGTTCTATCAAACTCTCTTCTCTCCTTCCTCCTCCCCAGGCCATCCACAGGCATGGGCGCTCTAGAGACACTTCCAAATACTGATGCATCAGTGCAACCGCCATTACCAGCGAAACTCCCCTCTGAACCAAACGCAACTGTAGGAAACGCTCTCTGCAGAAACCTGTTGGAAAACAAGACGACCGTGTAGCGTTCCTCGGCATGGAGGACCCACAGGACCACAGTGTGCTCTTCAGTTCCAGGGTCACTCTGCTGCTGCAGGCAATCTTTTGGGGTGCCGGTGAGAAGGGAGGAGGAGAAGCACACGCTGTCACAGCTACGTTAGAGTGGGTAAGGCCCGATGGATTACAATACTCTTTTCACTTAAGAAACCTGAGTTTGACTCTCTCAACCGGATTTTCTCGTGCTTGCTTTGGGACTCCAGCCCTTTCCCGACACCCTCCCATGGACAGACATTGTGAGAGATGTTGGCAACAACTAGCGTTTCCCTCTTTCATGGGCTAAAGTTTTGTTCCTGTTTCAGATACACAACCGGGACAACCTGAAAACGCGGGTGGACACTGTCCTCCCACTCCACTGAGAATGTCGGCAAACAGCAGAACGAGAATCCAGTTTCTGGGGAGGAAACCTGCTATTTCAACAGGACAGAAACAGACCAGTCCACAAACGAATCCCCAGACCCTCTGGGAGTCACACTGGGTCTCACAACTGACCCGCTCACTTCCAGCCTATCCAGTGCTCGACAAAACACCCAGCTATACACACTTCCAACCCCGACGAGCCTCCCCAACACCTCGCCAAGTGAGCTAAGATTGACGACGTGGGAAAAAAAAAAACCATCAACACCACCAGCAGCAGAAGAAAATCGGCAATAACAACCTCAAAAAAAAAAAAGGAAAAGAGCTGAGAGTAAATTCCGACTAGCCTCAGTCAGTTTCTAGGAGTACCAGTGGAAGTAAACCCTTAAACCGCGTCTGTAGTTCGGTAAGGCACTACGAGGGAATGATGTAAAACTAAGACTGTGACAGTTGTAATGGCTGTGCCGAGGATCACACCACAGAGAGAAGGCAGCATCTGCACGCACACGCACGCACGCTCACACACACACACACACACACGTACATACCTGGACAATCACATTTGTTACATGCCTATGTTATATCACTTTTCTTTGTGCAATCACATTGAGGAATAGTCTATTGGTATCGTCGAAGTTCAACACAAAATAGTAAAAAGGGCATATGACCTGTATAGTGCTACATTCTACCGGGGTTGGGGGCAGGGGGGGGGGGGGGGGGGGGCAGCTAAAATGTCTCCTCCTATACTAAAACGGCTAGGGATCGAAAAGGTAAATTTCCAAATAAAATAAAATGAAACGCAACTGAAATCCAACATACATTATTAGAGATCTCGTTTAGGAATAGCATTTCTCAGGGATTTATCCAGTGTGTTCAAGGAAAGGGAGAAACATCCCCATTGCTTCTGCTCGCGACCAGTGCTGCATGGCCTGTTCTGCCCAGGTGTGTTTAAGCATAGCAGTGCTACATCCAAATTTGTAGCACTGGGACAACATTTTCTCCTTCTCCCTCAGCCTCCCTTACCCACTTTCTATTTCCAGAAAAAAAACCAACCCAAAACCTTATGTATGCTTTGGGATACGAAGACCACTGCAAAGATGGGGTATTAACCCTTTGAAATGCTGGATAAATCCCTAATCCATACACCTATTGGATTAAAAACCTAATGGATTTAATTTTAGGTGTTCTGGACAACAAATTTCTAAATGTAGCTCACTATTGGATGAAAATAACCTTTAAAAGTCTGTTGGTGAAGTTCTTCAAAAGACAGGACCTGCTGGAGGGTCCTTCTGCTTCTCTCTCTCTCTCTAGTTTGGTGCAGAATGGTTGTTTTTTGTGGTTTATTTTTTTTTTTCTGTTCTTTTTTTCCATTTCTTTTTTTTTTTTTTTTTAAATAAAAAGTGTAGAATTGGTTCTCCCCCTTCTTTCCTCTTTTTCGTTTCTTCCTTAAAGTCTCCTTCGTTCAAGTTTCATGCGAGCCTCCCATTGCATTGTTAGTTTGTCATGTTCTTCAGTACAAAAGCGGCCGCCTCACTCCCCCGGGATGGGTGCGTCTCTCGCTCCTTATTATTCCAGTGTTTAGATGTAAGGATACTGGTTGACCTTGGTGGGGCTCAGTGGGTATCCAGTGTAGACTGTGGAGGCTGGAGAAGCACTGATATAGGTCTGATGGGCAAACTGAGCCTGGTACTGACTCGGGTGGATGGTGGGCGAGGGCAGAACCCGCGGGCCCATGCTGACAGGGACCTGGTGGACGATGCTGGCGGGGTAGGTGGTGTGCTGCACGGCGTGCCGCGCAGACCCCTGGGAGGCCACCAGGTGTGCGACGGTGCCCGTGGAGCCCAGCGCGGCAGGGGCGGTGTATGTGTAGAGGTGGGGCTGGGTGGGAAGGTGAGCAGCGGCAGCCGCGGCCAAGTGAGGATGAACTGTACCATGGCTGGGACTATTGTGCGGGAAAGAGTACGGGGCCTGAGCTATCGTTGGAGTGATGTAGGCTTGCTGTCTCCGGTGACTCCCTGTGCGATCGGTCGTGATGTGCTGCTGGGCCTGGATAAAGACAGCAACAGTGATAAGCAGTTACAAGACAAGAGACAGCTCTTGGTACCTCCTCAGTGGTGCCTGGGAGCCTCCCTACGACACCAGGATGGCTTCAGGAAAGTGCCTTGTGCTCCTCCTGACGCCCTCAGCATCACCACAGTCTTCCTTTGGAAACAGGTGATGGCAAAGGGTCCCTCCCAAGCCTAGGAAGACCCTGTAGTTTCATACATTCACCAAAATGGCCCCCAAAAGGACAACCGAGTCCCGCTGTTTGAGCCACGACCTGCTGGCACAGCTACCACGAAGACCCAACCTTGGATGCCCGGCTCCTAAGAACATCTTCCACAAGTCCAGTTGCTCACACAACACATGGCTTTAGTTAGTGAACTCTCTGCTGACGAAATGTGGTGTGCTGACAGCTCAGGGGAATGAAGTTGCCTAACTACGCCTGGAACAGGCAATTTATTTTTGCTCAGTTTGGGTCTTTGCGGTTATAATTTCCTCGGTTAGTAAGTACTTTACTTTTTAAAGATAAAACCCTTGGTTTGATCAGATCCTGCACGTACCTGGTACCTTCATGTAATCAGCTATAATTACTTGAGCACAAGCAACTGCTTGCAGTGGGACAGGAGCAATGCACTTTTTCAGGAATTTCCTAAGCTGGTTTTTTTGCATTGCACAATAACGGCAAGGAGTTTCCCTAGTCATTTGTAGTCAGACTATTAAATAACCAATAAAGTAGGAATTAGAAGGCAAGAAAGGCAATGCTCCATGTTATTGTCTTCTATTCTTCCAAGCCCTCTCATCCTCTTTGTAAGCACTCCCTGCACTGTCACTGTGGTCTGAAAGGCGACAACCACACTCCTCCCCCACTCTTGGAAATGGTATCTCACCCACTTCCTCCATTTTCACTCATTTTTATTTCAAGTTTGTTTAAATTTTTAAATTTCAAGTACATTTTGAGAGGGAGGGGACACTCTTCTCCCCAAATTAATTTTTTTTTAAAAAATAGTTCTGCTTATATCCAGCTCTGGAGGCAAACCAGCACTGTCCTCTGAGCTCCCCAGACTTTTTCCTCTTGAAACGTTGGTAACTGCTGTAACTTCCCTACTGTCACCACCTCACCTCGGGGAAGAGAGAGGCCCCAGGCACAGGACGTGAAAAGGGCATTACTTACAGAAGCTCCGAGGGAGCTCCCTGGGTGTTTGGATCCCTGACAAGGAAAGATCTTGAGAACCGCGTGCTGCCAAGTAATGGGATTTGCCCAGATCTCAGCCCAGGTTTATCACTGGATGGATCAACTCATTACATAAAGTCATGGATATGCAGAGAAGCTCCTTCTTTGCTTTGCCACATCTGATGGGGCCTTCCCTCACAGTCCTGCAGCCAGGCTGATGCAATTCCTTCGCTTGGAAGATATTCTCCCCATGGTTACCTATAGCTAAGGAGGATCCAGTCCTTCCTACATAGTGGTCCTGCTCCGCTCATTTTTGTCTGAGCCACTGCACCTTCTCTCTCACATTATTCCCACTCACTGTTAGATCATCTGACTTCAAAACACACTGTAAGAGCAACACCAGCCCACTCAGGGGTCAGATCTGCACTACCTCTGCTGCCTGAGCTGGGAGATCAAGGTCTGCAGCGAAGTTGAAACAAGTTGATCAAACTTGAGATGGGGCCCAACTATCACGAGACTGGAATAGGACAGCCCATGCTGGAGGAGCAGTAGGTAACAGCTGGACGACGCACCACCAAAAATCTGTCTCAGTTGACTTACCTGACTTAGATTAAGAGGCTGCTGCTGCTGGAAATGTGCTCCTGGTCGCTGCTGCCTATAGGCAACGGCTCCAGACGAGCTCCCTGAAGAGTGACCGCTGGTGGAGGTCACGGTGCTGGAGGACTTGGACTTGTAGGAGGATGAGTGGTGACTGGTGGTGACTGTGCCAGGAAAGGAAACACATTTGTAGCTTACATCACATTCTTTAATTGCTCACCCTACCTTTTCCTCACTGAATCTCCTCCAGAGTGGTTTTTGGGAGGAGACACACAACAGAAGCAGGATAAGAAAATGGTTTCTCTTAATTAACAGAATACCTCAGCAGTGCTTCACACACATGGCCAGCCTGTTATCCTAGAGGCAGACAAGCAGACCTGATATCTGGACCCAAACCAGGCCCACAGAAGGCTTTATAGATCCTTCAGAAGCGTGAGAAACTGTTCTGCCAGCAGAACTGCACGATGCAGGTACAAATCCCAAGGAGAAGAAGGAAAGTATAGTGTGCACAGTACAAAAAAGCCCTGGCTTGGCTGACCTCATGGTGAGTAGGAAAGGAGGGAGAAGGAGCTAGTGGGGAGCTCACCCTCTGAGCCTTTGCGTTCACCAGCAGTGCGTCAAAAGAAAGGACTGCCAAGTAGCTCAAAGCCAATTGCTTCGGGCCAGATTTCCACCATAAGCCCCTTTTCAACACATGGTACTATCTAGCATTGCGGAGGCTGTGGATGAGCAAACCTCATCGGTCCATAATGAAGATCCTGGGGAAATGTTCTTCCCAGAAACGTCAACAAGTTTGGATGAAAATGCACATGTGTTTTCAATCTCTTACCCGTTTTTAAAGTAAGCCTACGGAAAGGCAAGGCAGCAAAGGTTCACACTTGCATTTGGGAGCCTTTCATGTCAAATGTTGAGCTAAAGGCTGCATTCTGTTCTTGGGTTTGTACAGAAGTAACTGGGACCGACACTTGCCCCTGTGACTCCTGAGTGTACCAGGGCACACAAATAATGCAATATGGCTCCCAAGAACAGATGTGTCACTTGAGAGAAGGGCAGCAGCATGGTTTCTTTGGACAACAAAACAAACAAACAAACAAAATGAAACTGAACAATGAGATTCTTCCAAGATAAATCATTTATTTCTTAACTAATTTTCTTGACGGAAGAGGTGCAATTTACCTGGTGCCAGGCTATCGCACTCTACCAACACCTCACTGGCCTGGGTTTTCAGTGGTGGCACGATGATCGTTCGGGGGTTCCCACTGCAGTGAGTCTCTGGAACCCCTTTGGTGTCGTAGGTGTTCCCGTTACTCTGCCCTGCGCGATGCTGCACAGCATAAGGGCTGTTGTTGCTGGAGGAATCGGAGTAGGGGGAGTCATGCACGGTGACACAGCTGATGACGTTCTTCCTTTGCTTGGACAAGGTGCTGAAACACAAGCACACAAGTGGAAAGAGTGAATGGGCAACGATTGACTCGGAAGCCGTCAGAAGACTCTGCCTGTGGCAGAACAGCTCCGTTAAAGGCAAAGCACACCCTTCAGTCCTCCGCCAGATCGAGGCTGCTTAAGCCAAATCCCAGGCTTCAGAACTCACTCGTTGCTATTCCAGGAAAGCCTTCATGGAGGTCAAGGAGTGAGTAAGACATTGTGGATAGATCTTATATTCACACTGCTTAGAATAGCACTGAACCAGACTGCCAGATTTATTTTCAGACTGCTTTTTATATACGTGTGCAGTAGAAGCCCAGCAGTTACACTATGCTTTGTTGCAAGTCTCACCACCCACACAAAAACGTGGTGGTTTCTCCCAGCCTTCCAGCAATGATTTAATAATAGATGCTACGACTGTTCATGCTTAAATTCCATGAATCTACAAAATACACTCCATTCTATTTACTAATATGATACAATGGGCAGACATTCTCAACAAGCACTTGAAACTGAGGAATAAATGACGAAAAAATGAGCAAACTAGGCAATGCTTTTGGTTTTCTTTTCTTTCCCTGAATAGGCACTCATTCTCCTGAATCTAGCATGGATTATCAGGGTCCTGCTGCAGCTAATCTATCTATGACATCAAAAAAGTGATTAAAAAGGAACATCAACACTTCCAAGATTAGTGCTAGAAGTTCATTAGACTAGACTGCACAAGTACGATTGGGATTTGCTCTGCTATTGTGTCTAATTATTCCTGATGGTTTCTCCTTCCTGTTATGAGCTTGTTTAGGGAGAAAAAGAGAGAGTGAGAAAGAGGAGGGAGGAAGGGGGATGGTGAAGATTTGCTTAAATGGCTCACATCCTTGACAGTGCACAGACCTTGACTACAGAAAATAGCTGCTATGTTTCACTGATTGCATTATGTTGTTATGGCAACTGAAGTTTTTAAAATGATGAAAAGAAATGGATAGCACATAAAATGCTAAGTAATTAGGCTTAATGGTGGAAACAGCCCCAACAGGAACAGAAATGCCATGGAGGAAAAGGAATCCATCTCTCAACTTCTTGAGTGTGCGCTTCAAAAAGAGAGAGATCCCTTTCCCATGGAGTCTCCTCTGTTCTCTCACTCTGGCCAGTCCAATCCAGGGAACAGCTGATTAATCTGGTTTTAGTCTGTGATGGAGCCATTTGTTCCCTAGTCTCAGCATCGCTTCTTACCCAGAGAAAGGTGGAGGAGATCCTGAGAACAGTTTTCTTCCAAGGACATTGCTCACCTTATTTGTTTTTCACAGTGCTAAAGGAGCACTGGTGGGTTCCCTTCAACTTGTCCATCCCCAAGCCGCTCCGTCAGCATTCACAAACTGCAACTCACCACCTCCCTCCCAAGACTTGTAACCGAAAAGCTATCATCTTCTCCATTAACGAGTGCCTTGGGGTGCTGCAGTGACAAACAAGTTACCATCACACAGACCTTCCCTGGGCTATCATCACAGGATCCTGCTGTGCCACGAAGGGGACACAAGACCCTGCTGTTCTATGCACAGGGAAAAATACGTCTCGAGAGGCCCCTGATGTCCTAACGCACTGACACTTGAAGCGGGGCAGATGAGAGAGGAGGGGAAGCTATTGCACAGCCATCTGGAAGCTGAAAGCAATCCTTGCAGGGGCAGGGATCTTTGCGACGGGGAAGGTGTACGACAGTGAACGCTCGCGTTCTGGCTTTCCACAAGGAGCTGGAAAGCGCTGGATTAGAAAGGGAAAGAGCAACGGTGTATCTTAGATGGACAACTACCGTATGTGAAGAAAGATGCAGCAGTTTGGATATGGTGCTACGGAAGAAGAATATCAAGCCAATAAAAATGACGAATATTGCATCAATATTCCTCTCCCCTTCAGCAGAAATGCCTGTAATCACACATTTATGAGTATCCACACTGCTTGCCCTTTGCAGCTACCCTTGGCTGCCAGTTGGGAAGAGACATATATTCTCTACCTCTGACAGTTATTACATTTTATAAAGAAAAATCAAGTCACTAAAGAGTTTTCTGACAACTGATAAGGTCTAGCTATTCTTTTACAGTCCCTTCCTTACATAAGCAGCTGAGCTGCTGAACTGGAAATACTGGCTCTCGGCTGACACTTGATATGGGAAGGCTGACCTGTAGAACTGGAAGGGTATTTTTCTGTGTAATCTGTGCTATTTATTGTTTTAGAATGGGCATACTTTTCACTAATTTGATTGAGGGCTTGTCAATGCGGGGACCATGAGGAACCTTCTCCTTCAAAGTGTTTTAGCTCCTTGGTTACAATAAGAAAATCAAGTAGATCTGTTTGGTTAATCAAGTGATGCCAAATCCAAATCTTTCCAGAGAAAGGGACTGTAGCAGGATATTAAGCTCACTTCATGGATGGTAAACTGAAAAGGACCAGCGCTACGGTCCTGCCCGGCCTTACACGAGTGCTCAGCACTACTAATATGTGTCATTCACCAAAGTCAGCTGGACTATTCAAAAAACTGAGTTAAAGCACATGGCTAAATATTTGCAGGATTAAGGCCCAAGTGATTAGCCTCTCGATCCAGCAGGCTGCATCAATTTCAAGGGCCCAAGGAGTCCCATCGAAAGCAGCTGGATTTTTGTCTTTAGGAAAGGTAACAACTGAGGTTAATGTTAGAACAGGCAGAGAAGTCAGTTGGGACTATTCACACACCCCCAGAGCTCAGCACCTGCTGTACCACAGCCTGTCCCAGACATTAAGGGTGGGAATTTCAAAAGCATCAAAGGCCCACCTCAAGCTGAAAATCAGCGGATTCACAGGCTTAAAGATACACGTTAAGCTGAAACGGGGGCTTTTGAAAATTCAACCCAGAAGAGCTAGTGCTCCCCCTTCTCAAAGCCTTCTTGCTAGCCAGCAACGGTCCTCCTTCCAGCTCCCTCTGGGGACGCAGCTGCTCTCCCCACCTCGCAGCAATGCAGGAGTTATCTGTGTGAGGTCCAGGCTGACGTATCGCCTTCCCTGCTCACAAACTATCAGGACTGAGAGCTTTTACCTGTTGACACTGCACTTGCCTACTCAGCAAGCTTACTGTATTCCTGTAACTCAGCCACAGCTTTTGGGGATGTTTGCGCTTACACAGAAAAATACTATTAAGAGTCTTGCCCCTTTCCTATTAAGCCCACTCCAAGCCTGGTAATTGCTTTCCCTCCTGCAAGCACAGGAGCAGCAGCATACGTGATTTAGTAGCGTGAGAGTCGTCATGTGTTCCTGGTCAGCTTGTGTGCCTGCCTGCATTCTGTGGGTAGGTGTATTTTAATTCTCCAGAGGAGGGAGGGGGGAAGATTACCAAAGTGGCATCAAATCCATCTACACAGACTGAAGAGCAATAAGCCAGGAAGGCTTTTTAACCCTTACTGGCTGGAGCCACATCCTCCCTTTCAGAGCAGCAGCTGGAAAAATATGCATTGCTTTGTGAGTTTAATGTTAAGTTTATGAGTCGTAGCCCATTCCAACCTGGTCCCAAAGAGCTTCTTCTCAAACTTGGACACAAAACAATTCATGTCTGTCCAATGTGCAGACGCAGAGCCCGACTGTGCCTTCGAACATGCAGAAGCAGGTCTTGGAGACAGCTCTCTTAACACATACCACCCTCATGAGCACACAGCAGCGAGACAGTCCCTGTTCCCCATAATAAGGAAAGGTCTCAAGGAAAAGTCTGATAGAGGAAAGAAAAGGCAGTTTGTGCACAGGCACTGGGCAAGAAACTAAGGTGGGCGCCTAAGATACTGCTAATGGAAAGGTGCCGAAGGCAGATGTTGAGGATGGAAAGTGAGAGGAAATGATGGAAAAAGAAGATGCTGAATTAGGTGTTAAAACAACGTTGAAACCACCTCAACAGCCAAGGACAGGGACAGTAGCTCTTGCAACAATGCAACTTGAGATGATTTCTACTTGCTGAAGGCCCAGCCCAAAAACTTGGTATGTGACAGCGTTGCATGAACGGAATCTTTTTTTTCCCTGAATATCTTGAGTTACAGCAGAATACCAGAAAAATCAAATGGTATCTAGTGTGGGCAATTCTTCAGCGTGCACTTCACCCAAAGAGACACAAATGTTTCAGTTTGGCCGACACTACAGCAACAGAGGCTTTCAGCCCTCAAGGTGACCAACACGGCCTTCTAGTCTGGGGGAAGAATGCAGCCATTGCACAACTGTGCCTTCGAACTGGTGTGCATATACACGATGGCACGTTAGCTTTACATCACATCACAAAAATTCTATTCCAGGTCTCTGAAAACTTAGTAAGAGTCAACCTTTTCAGTTTGCTGCTTCAGAATAATCCACCTATTCTAGGAAAGTATAGAGTCAGCCAACAAAAACTCACACTACAACTGCAATCACTCTCCTTACGTCGAAATCTTATGCCATGCATAGCTCAGTGTTGAGAACGTGCCCCTTTCTCTTCAGCTCAACCTCCATCCTGACCTGCTAATCTGCTCTCACCTTCTTTGTGAATTTGTGATGGTAATCACAATACAAATATGTATCAAGTACCACACTGAGGCCATTTTATTAGGCTACACAGCACGTGCTGTAACTATTTAAGTCATATATACTGAATTGCTTAGCAGATTGTAAAGGTCCTGCTGCTGAAGGTTTGCTGAGAGAGCTACTGTCTATCTCTGTTATTTTAAGTATTAGCTGCCTGTTGGTGTGTTTTCTGGAGATGGAAGGCAGCAATCTTTTTACCAAATGACCGTGGTTAGTCAACATATTGCTATGCAGAGTAAGTGCATTACTATGCACAGCATAACATAGCCACAATAGGCTAGATGTCAAAAGAGAATTACAAATGGTATTTTGACCCTCATACACACACATCAGCAAGTTGGCAAAACCACCTGGTTTGTGCCTGCCAGCAATTTCTGTGCATAAAGGGAATTAAACTCCTCTGAAGTAGGTTCCACCATCATTGCACTATGACGTGAATAACAACTTGCATTAGCTTACGCTCCGTTATAAAGGCAAGACGCATACAGAGACTTCACTGTATAGTTTACCACCTTAAGAGAAAGGGAAAAAAAACCCAGCCCTGCAAAAATTTTGTGCAAGTGAAGACGCCAATGAGGCAGTTACTCAATATGCTCGTGCAACAGCTGCGGTTCGTCTTTTTTGCCCAGGAAGACAGTGATTACTGTGAGGATCTCACAGAAAACGAAGCTGGAGAGCTGTTACGTATGATAGCAGAGCAGACAGAGCAGGCAGTGGGGAAGTGAGGGGCTGTCCTGCCTCTTCGGAGTGGAAGCACCCTCAAAACTACCCACCTCAAGGCCATCATTGTATTGTTTCACGAAAACAGTCATGTTTTCCTTGGCTGCTGCACTCATTGCTCGGATGGGAAGTCACCTAGGCACGTCACAACGGCCACCTCCACTGCTTTTCCTTCCACCCCTCCTCCTGCCACGCTCTGCGATGAGTCCCTTGGCAGGACGTAGACATACCCCTCGCTGCACCACCAGTGCAGCCCGGCGCATCCCTCCCCCAATTACTGTGACTGCAGCTGCACTGTCGGTCTGTCTGTCTGCTTGGCTTTCTTGCAGGAGCAAGTAAAGAAACTCAAGAGGAACAAATTTCTAAGAAAAATATCAAGGCTACTCTGTTTTTACTCTCTTCAGTGCTTTACAGGTAATGGTTAGACCTAAACTCTTCTTTCCAGAATAAACAGCAGTCAGGGCATAATCTTCCAGCACAGTAGTAAACATCTCTTTGCCCTATAAAGTCTCTTTGTAAAGGATGTTGAACTGAGAGTCTAGAAATTCACTGGTGATAAATAAACAGGGTGACAAAGTTGCTTCCTGTTCATATAATGGTTTTCATAAGCAAATTTTTTTTTTGCTGTTCTACAGGACAAAATGCCACATGCAAAACTTTGTTTCTACCCGGTTTCTGATGCCCACAATTTCATTCAGTAAAAATGTTCCTTTTTTATTTTGATCATTTTTTTTCCCCTATTATTTCCTTATGTTTTGAAAGAAAAAAACGCCTTCATTAAACCAGAAAAGAGAATTCTTCCCCTTAATTAGTTAATCCCCTAACATTTTCTCCCCCTTAAATAGAAGTAAAACCTTTTTGCAGCTTTGAGCCTTCCCCAGATTTCACCGTGTTGGGAATATTACCAGAAAAATCACAATGTAGCCTGCAAAAAGCCTTGGTTTTGTCAAACTGACTTTTTAAATCAGGAATTTGCCCCCTGAAAATCTCTGACCATTTCTCTGAGGACGGTCCCTGCCGAACTGTACCCGAGGTCCCTCCTCGGTGGTTTTGCCCCAGGCACGGGGCTGGGGCCCAGTAGATGGCCCCCTTTGACAAGGCTCCATCGAGCGGGTTCTCCAGAGCCCACCTCCCACCACCTCCCCACCACCTTTACCCAACAGGAGCCCAACGTTTTCAGATGACTATTGATTTTAAAAAGATTACACCAAGCTACACATCATCAACAGTGCAAAACACATGTGAGCAAAGAACGAGGAACGTGCCGGCCTGCCTGGTCAGCTGGTAGCTCATAAACATCCTACTTGAACATCTGTGCTTTTCATTAGGAAAAGGAAAATTCTGCCCGTATTACATCGAATTCTTAAGATTTTTCTTTCGCCAATAAAAAACTCACATCCTCTGTAGGAGAAAACCTCTCTCTGCTGCTCTGGTATTACAGAGAGACTTTTCTGTCGGAGTAAATCCAAGCTGTAGGGCTCCTTTACTGCATCAGCAGTATCGTATTTTATCAGCATTACCAGCCCTTCTTAAACTGAGACTTACGAACTCTTACATCGGTGAAGGATCTACTATTTCTCCTCACAGCCACAGGTAGCTCTAATCTGTCTTCGCTGAGCAATCAATAAAATAAACATTTCAGTCTCATGGGTCAAAGAGAAATTTCTAACCCCATGGGAAGTAAGAGAAGGAAGTGCTGTAGCAAATTTAGGAGCTGATCCAACGTCAGTGAAGTTAATGCAAAGATACTACTGCCATCAATAAGATGGGATCAGGCAATTAACTTTGATCTGTCAGGTGCCATATGATTTCTGTATTCTAATCTAGAAAAAACTAATATTGTTAGCATGTGACCAATAGCATGTTTCAAGCAATTTCTTGTTTTTTGACCCCCACACCACAGCTATTGCCCAATAGGGTAATATTTGCATAAATACGGGCGAGACAAGGCATTCTTTGCACGGTTTCATTTTTGACTCAGATCCCGAACCTCTGGGCATATTAAAGCACGTACTTCACTGTCACTCCCATTTTTCTTGGAGACAAAAAAAAAGGCGAGTAAGAAAACTTGGAGGTACTTTCCTAATTGTGCTGCACTTTCAATGAGAAAGACCTCAACTTTGGCAGGGGCAAAGTGCATTGGCATTAAAAGCTGATATGGCTTCCTTGACTGGAAGCTACACTCTTACTCCAGCTGAGAATCTTGTCTTAGATCTGCCCAGGTCAAAAGGCACTGAGCGAGTGGATTTCGCTCTTCCGGAGACCTTAACCAAAAATTCTCATTCTGGACATGCTGTTTTCCATCTGTGTCTCTGCCTCTAATTGTCCACTTGCTCTGGTTACATCTGCACAGGCAATTTAACTCACTCTGGAATTCCAAAAGGTGCCCGAGAACAGCCTGTGTCCATGCGAAATGTCTCCACATGGCTCAGAAATTAAATCTAGCTCTTGAGCTTTGGCCTTCCAGGAACGCTGGCATCCTGGCGCTCTGTATAGATATGCCATATGGATACAAAAAGTAGCCAGGGATCTGATCCCAGGCAGGAACGTGTCCTGAATATGCTTTACTCATATCAAAGCCAGTTTGTTTATGTAATTCTGGCTCCTGGGACTACTTTCCTAACCCCTCAGCAGACCTTGCCCGAATATTTAAATACCCCAAACTCCCAAATTGATTTCCAGACGTTTTTCAGAACTTTGTTCCGTCTGTCTCCCTGGAGAGGTGCCGAGTGAAGACACTGGTCAGATGGCAGCAGGGTTGAAGCAGAGGAGACAACTGTTAGCCAAAGCGGCCGCAGGATCCCAGCTCTTCCCTCCACTCCCCTCTGGACACAAGTTGATACCCGGACAGTATGTGTAAGTATCTGCACATAATTTCCCAACGCCTCGGATCAGCACCATGGGTAAACACACTTGCAAATAGCTCCCATGACCCTCAAGACACCTGCCCTCTTCACGCTGCCCCACCTCACAACCTTTGTTTTCAGCATCTCTTTTGTCTTGCCCTTCTTTTCCCATAAAAGCCCTGGAAGTGGGGGCTTCTTATTTATAGCCCACCTGACTTCCAAGCTGACCTTCACTCAACTCTTTCCGGCAACATGCTTTCTTCTCCCTAAGAAACTAAGGAATGCTGTAGGATTTTTTTTTTTTTTTAAGTGAATTATGTTATGTTGTCCTGTGATCAATTCCCCACAACAACCACTGCATTCACGGCAAGCCTGAATTTGAGAGGCACTGAGCTCTTGCTGCCCAGTGGAGGCAAGAAGGTAGGGAGAAGGGGAATGGGAAGCAGCGGTGACTGTCGGGAGGCAGGCTGAAATTGCAGCCCTGGATGCCTGAATCATATGGTTCCTCTTTACAGATTTTTAGCTCCTTGAGGCCAAATGAATCTCATCTGTTCTGTACGCATTTGCAGTGCTCCACTTATCACCACAGCACAGAGATATAGATAGATATTTCCAGTGATTAAAGGAAAATCTGCCATGGAGCATGTTCTAAATAAATAAAAACATTAACTCTCTCTCAACAATACTGGAGAGATAAGGTTAAAAAATTTCTAGCTCCATTACCAACATAAAGATGGTGTAATTATTCATCTATTTGCAAGGCTACTTCTCTACAACTTATAAAGCAGAGTGATGTCTTGTGACTGGCATCAGATGGGAAACCTAGAGTGCTTGCATGTGATGAAAGGTGCTGAAAAGACAGTCCTGGAAAATTAAGTCCTCTCTTATCCACAGTAGATGATCAGCACTGGCAGTGGTCCTAGGCCACACTGTTTCACTCGGGTGAGTTAATTCTCTGAGAAGCAAACTCAGTCACCACGGTCTTTATAGCCTCATCTATGCCTCTCTGCAGAGTCAGTCAAAAAGCAATCTGTTTCTGCCACTTTTTACAATAGTTCAGGGATGTTTTGGCAACACAGTCAGAACTTGCAATGTAGTTACCATTACTGAGTGTTTATGACGCAACCATTAACTGTTTTTCAGGACCTTTTAATGGAAAGCAGCACATATGGAAGGTGTCATTTAATGCTCTTTGTAGATGCCTGGATCACTTAAAAAGAGAAAAGGCAATTTTAAGCTACCTTCCTTCTAAGCCCTTTTTGTCTTTGTTCTAAGCAGCTATCTGACTTAAAGGGGCTCGTCACCATAGGATCTCTAAAGCCTCCTTTCAGTAGTCCTGTGAGACAGAGAAAACTACTATTTTGTCTTACAGATGAGAGGCTACGGCACAGGGAGACTACTACACTTCTCCAAGGTCACACAGCAAATGTACAGCACAGCAGGGAACATCACCTAAGTCTGCGGAGTCCTCAGCTAGTATTTTAGCCTCCCCACCCTCTTTCCTCTCCAAAGAAAGACGACCTGGGTGCTGAGACCCGCCTGTAGCTCCTGGGACCCTACAGCAACTCCTGGGATGCTCCAGCACTTCTGTGCCTCTGTCTCTCTCTCTCTCCTGCACACGGAGAAGAGCGGAGGCGCGCTGCTCACCTGGTGGGTGCATGCTTCTGCTCCTCCTCTTCATCTGTGTCGCTGCTGATAGTGATGACACTCACTGCGGGGCTAGGGGTGTCGGGAATGATTATCGTCTGCCGCTGCCGCTCCCGTGTGGTGCTGGTGGCCACGTCGCCCCAGCCGCACGTGACGGAGGTGCTGCAGGCAGGGCTGTTGTGCACCATGGCGCAGCGGGGAGGCGTGTTTTCCTTCACTCGCTTCGACCGCTGAGGTGAGCTGATGGATTGAGAGGACGAAACTTCATAGGTGGATGCATTTCTGGAAACGGGAAAGGTCGTTAGCCGGTTAAAACTCGGTTTGGTTAAGTTGCCCGTTGCCACTGGCTTTTGCTTCCCGGTCTCAAGATTCCATGGCACTGACTTACAGAGTCTATGAAAACTGCAAAGCTGGCATAGTCACCTCTTCAAAGGACAGAGTGCCTCACATAACTCATTCATATAATTGGCTGAAAGGTAGTTTATTTTAGTAAAAAATTCCATTTTGTTTTCCCTAGAAATTTCCAAATGAGAAACGGTGCCTGCCAGGAGTTTGCGCTGGGAGGTAGAGGCTAGTCACACAGCCCAGACATGCAAAACATAGGCAGGCACAGCATGCCTGTCGCAAAAGGAAGAAGAACCCAAATGATAAATCCTTTCTCTTGTAGCCTGCATGGATGCATCATGACCAGATATTTTTGTCCAGAAAAAGCTAAAGGTAAAATTAGAATTTGTTGTGGAAAATGACAATCATTTATCAGGAAAACTGCTTTTCTTAGTTGAAAATTTAATTTTCTGTTTTTAGAATCTTTTCAGTGAACATTTCCTGCCCAATGCTTCATCCTCTAGGACAGTGGAGTCCTATGGATGACAGCACGCAGATGCGAGGACATATACTTGTTTTCATTTCATTCCCACGTTGAGGCAGCAGATACAGCATACATAAATCAGAAAGAAAAGAACAATCTTTTTATTATGCAGTAGAAAAACATGCTCAAATCCTGTTTTTTCCCCCAGTCTTCCTACTTCAGCTTCCCTGCCTGACAGCTGGAAAGGGCCCACTTGGATCAGGGATCTGAACACAGAACCTGTCCACTGAACAGTGCAGCACAGGTCTGGAGATGGGAATATTTACCAGAGGATGCTGACTAAATCCCAGTTCACTCATTTTCTTTCTTCCTTGTATTTCCTGCATTTCTTCTGCCTATTGCAGAACATTTGCAGATTCAAAAATCAGAAAACCCACAAAGTTCTGGTTTTGTTCTACAGTGGGCTGCACGTTCAGCTTGGCCCAAAAGCTAACAAAAGGAATAGGTGGCATCCATCAAAAGGAAGTCATTCTGGATGTATCGCACTATACCAACTTACACAGAGTCTTTTGCATAACAAATGGCTGCACAGTAGCATTTGCAGTGCTTTTTGAATACCAATGAGCAGCGTGGAGTACTCTCCTCTCCAAAGGAACATGTTCCTCATATGGGTACAAAAGCATCACAATTAATGAAGCTGTAGAAACCCGTTGCTCTGAAAGTGTCCAATTCCTCCTGGACACTGCCACCCTGCCCCCGGAGAGGGAAGGGAGAGAGGGGAGGCCCTGCACCAGCACACTGGTTGCAACAGGCGCTCTCTTTTGCTGGCTTGCTGGGGACGTAGCTGCATCTCTACATTACGAATGGGCTAAGACAGCTGGAGCCCACCCAAAGTAAATGCAACAGTAGGGAGCAGATAAATGGGAAGGATTTAAATAGTGGCCTCTTAACTAGAGTCAAACTGGTTGTGAACTCCAAGCTCCTCTGGCCCCAGTCCAGTCACCCAGGAAAACCACGAACTCCTCTGGTTTTGCCACTGCACAAGTGGTGACCCATTTTGATTCTCTCCCCTGCACTGTTCTGTGGTTTGGGTTTGTTTTTTGGTTTTTTTTTTTTTTTTTTTTTTTGTTTTGTTTTTGTTTTTTTTTTAGTTTTAGTTTTTTTAGCTAGTTTTACAGCCCAGAGGACTTTCCCCAGAACAGCTGCACATACATCTTAAACCTCCTTGTCCCCTAGGCAAGATTACAGGGCTGTGATAGGCACTGCAATCGTGCTGCCATTTGAGTTGGGCCACATAACATCGTATGAACTAAAACCCAGCCTCCTCCTTGCAAAGCCAAATGGTCCTGCTGAGAGCTGATAGATTTAGGTGTCTAAGGACTGCCCCTGTATGAGATGTCTTTATAAAATGTTCCCTGTTTTATGCTGCCATGATTATAAAAAGGCCAGTGCAGGTATCTGTTGCTGGTGTGTACTGTTGAAGATAGGGGCCAACCACCTACGTTAGGAGCTACAGAGCTTGAAGGTGGCCTAAAGCCACCCCAGTCCTCCAGTCTGCATGGCATTAAAGCTCAGAAGATAGGTCATCACCCCATTGCTTTTGAAAGAGCACACACATCAGGTACGTATTCCTGAAGATGCGGTCCCCTGAAGGTGCACCACCCTGTGGAAATGCAGACACTACACATCAGGAGTGGTTCTTTGAGATGACATGGGAAGAAAACGTGTAGTAACTAGGCATTGCGCAACACTGACCTGAGAATATAGTTATATTTTTAATTACGGTGACTACAAGGTCTCGGGTAATCACAACGGCACAACGAGCCGTATAAACAGGGCCTGAGTCTCCCATCCTGCATCCCCTCCAGCCACTAACTCCCACATAAAAATGATGCTCACTGGGTACAAAACGCGCCTGACTACCTCTTACCCCCTGCTCTCCTGACCTGGGTACGGCAGTCACAAAAAAGCGTGATCTAATCCCTCGTGGGCCGTGGAACAAACTTCATGTTGCCCCACAGATGTCAGCGACTACCGCCCTCGTCAGCACGCTTGCATCGCAGGGCCGCGTTCAGAACCACCCAGGTGGGGACTCCCGCCCCACCGGCACCACGACCGGCCAACGCTAGCGCCGGGAGCCGTGCACACTCACCGGGGCGCCGACTGGTGCTGCTTCGTCTTCCTGGCGGAGGTGGCGGCGGAGGGTGGCTGGCGCATGACGTGGGCAACACCGACGTTGACGGGCTGGGCCGCGGGCAGAGTCACATGGCTGGCCAACAGCGCGGGCTGCTGCATGATGGGGTTATAATGGCTGCCGTGAGCGTGGGTGTTTCTGCAAAGGAGGGAGAGACGCACACGTTTAAAATGCAGCCGGCGGCTCCTCAGCAGGCTCTTTCACAGGCTCCCACCCGCCTCCACCGAGGCGCCCTCCTCCAGGGCCCGCTGGGCTCCCAGTCCCCCCAGGAAGGAGCGTTTCCCCAGGGAACTGACTGAAGGGAGCGGTGTGGGCACGGCACTCCACTTCAAGGACAGGGAACGGAGAAGCTGCCCGTAGCTCTCAGACAGGGGGATCACAGGCTGCAGCCTCCTGAGACCCCATCCCTCCTGCCTGGGCTCTTCTCACATCTCCTCCAGCACTGGTGGATACTTCAGGGAGCCTCCAAGTGCCTCCAGTTTACCTCCAGTCTGCCAGTGGTTGGGTGCCTGCCATGGACTCCGGGATGACAGTCGCATGCTGGACAGAAGTGTGGGTGGCCACACCGGTCAGCTGCTGCCAGGCAGGAGGGAGCAGGATCTGCTGAGTGCCACTGGGCCATGCTTGCTGTTGGACAGAGGGAAAACAATTTCTTAACAAGAGGCATCATACACTGAGCCGGAGTGGTGGTCCATGCTCAGCTGGGGCTCCTAATAACGATAATGGTCATACTATCTAGCTCTTACCACTTTTCAGTTGTAGACTTTTCAGTCAAAGATGACAAATGCTGTCAGGAAACGACAGGAAAAGCAGTGAAAGTTATCAATATAGAGAGTGCAAAGGACGAGGGAAAAAAATTCCTGCTCTCCAAAGGAGCAGCTCTGTTTAAGGTTAAACTGTGAACAGGAAGGCTCGAAACTAATCAGCGTTTGAACCCAAACATCAAGCTCTTTAGCACCTATTGACTCTCTACATCAGTTGGGCACTATGGCCCCATTGTTATTTTCCCCTGTCCTATAGCAAATTTTCCTTCCCACCCCAACAGGACTGAAATGACATCAGGAGATTAAAGGAACTGAAACGGAGAACAAACTTTTCAAGGATCAGAAAAGAGAACAGGGGGCTGCAAGGCTTTTGTGAGGAGGGAAAAAAGGTGAATTTGGGGATAGTAAAAGGGAATGTGCATCAGTCACCGAGTGCTCCTCAGGAGGAACATCTTGCTGCACGTGCCAAGGAGCCAAGTAGCCTGCTTCCAGCTCACCAGGAGCCTCCCAGCCAAAGCGGCGCGGAGCCATGCACGGCTACACATTGCGTGCCTGTCCTCCGCATGTGCTCCCTGGCTTTTTCTGAGCGAGTGCCCCCCTTGCAGGGGTGGAAATCTCTGCCCTGTGAGTTAAGCCATTGCTCTGCTATGCAATCATCCCTCCAGCCGTGCTGCCACAGGCATGACTCAGGCTATCCTGCTCCGGTGACTCCACACATGAGTCAAATGATTG
This sequence comes from Leptosomus discolor, assembly GCF_034619465.1. Classification (NCBI taxonomy): domain Eukaryota; kingdom Metazoa; phylum Chordata; class Aves; order Leptosomiformes; family Leptosomidae; genus Leptosomus; species Leptosomus discolor. The sequence continues at coordinate 156,317,284 of NC_141391.1, forward strand.
TTTTTTTGACTTGGGAAACCTTCTTTACCATGTGCTGCCTGAAGGCGGCTTGGGCAGCTTCTCACTGCCTGGGCTGGGGAATGCAGGGGTGCTGGCTGCAGCCCTCCTTAGTCCCAACTGACACTACTATGTTGGACGCATGTTGGGTTATCTCACAGCTCTAAGGAGGCTAAATTTTAGAGAGGAGGCTTCTTCCAGGCATGCAATTGTCCCCATCTCCATCCTCACAAGAATCATGTCCCCATGATCCCCTCCTATCCCTCAGTAAAAAAACCCCACCTCCTCACTCCCTGAAAAACCACCGTTTCCTAGTTCTGCTCCGAAGTTTGACTGTCTTGTAATTTTTCGTGTTGCTGAGTTAGGCGAAAAGGCTGCTACAGTGAGGCCTCTCAGCAACATCTGCAAAGGATGGACAGTCACAGGGCTCCTGAGAGTTCTTTGTTTAAGGAGACACAACCACGGATTGCTGCTGCCTGGAGCAGGTAGGAGGAGAAGGCAAAGACACAAAAAGATCAGGGAGAAAAAAAGCTCTTTTTTTTTCCTTTTTTTTTTTTTTTTTCCCCCCTTTCAGATTTGACTTAAAAGAGGAGACTAAACTACTGTTGCAGTTAGTCCCAGGGGACTACCTGGATTTACTTGCAGAGAAAACTGCTTCCTTCCTTTTCAGGAAGAGAATTGAACAACTCTAAGCTCCTTTCCCGACCGCAGTGCATAAATTTCGATGCAATGTCAGGGTCCAGGCACAAATTCCTCACTTATTAGGTAAGGACCACTGAATCATTTAATCTGCAGATAAGACTTGTCTAGGCTGATCAACTAGCACAGTGTGCTGTGCTTACACACGGGAGGCTTGTGCCGGCAGCCACAGCCTGTTCTCAGTTATTGCATTACTGTGAAATTCTGCCGCCGCGGCGAAGTGCTGCGCTGGCCCCTGAGCTTGGGAGGTGGTGGGTCCCCCGGCACGATGGAGCCCGCACTTTGGATGTAGAGCAAGAACAACTAATGGAATAAGCATGTTTGTTCTGAAAGCTGGTGGCAGGAACTCCTTGGGAAGAAGTGATGTCGAGAAGGAGTTAAAAGGAGAGAAAATCAAGAATTCAGGGCGTTATTCAAGGACAGGGGACAGTTCTGGGTCACGTCATGGAAGCCTGCCAGAGAACTGTACAGCTTTGTCTCTTTTGAGATCTGAAGCTGCAGACAGCTATTAGTAAAGACAGGATCAGTCTCCCTTCACTGGTCTCTGTGCATACAGAATGCGGACCGCACTTGGCTTGAAAGTGTGAAAACAGACCCAGAGAAGTTGCAAATAAGTTACTTCTGCCACTGCCTCTGCATCTGGCGGGCTGCTAGCTCTGTCTAGCTCCCCGCCACAGGCTGCAGACACACAGCTGCCAGAGGCGATGCAGAAAATCCATCACTGCCTCTGCCCTGGGTCCCTCCAGCTCCTGAAGCTCCTTCCCCTGTACCTCCTCTGGGACTGCTGGTCTCGTACAAAATGCACAGGGTGAGCTGGGATGCAGAAAGGCTTTGCCAGCCACAGCCATCCTGATGCAAGCAAGTGCAGCAACCGCACGCTGGGCAGGGGAGAAAGCTCGATGGCACTGCACAGTGCTGGGAGCACAAGGAGCAGCATCGTGCCTGATCAGGGGGGACAAATGCAGTGGGTGGAAAGACAGAAGTGGGCTCCAGAGGCGCTGTGCTCTCTGCCAGGGACAGTCCTTCTAGTAGCTGGAACAATCGCACGGTCCAGTCTGAAGAGCATTAGCTAAGCAGCTGTGCATGAGAGGAATAGCTCTCTGCTGAGAGAGACACACGCAGCCGCTCAGAGATCAGATGTGACTACAATGCATTACAAAGAAGCTGTGTTTTTCCATTCAGGAAACTGGAATTGGGTACAGATTTGTTTATCAGACCAGCTGCTCAGCCCGAACCGAGCGAGGCCCGCAGACACCAGATGCCACCGGCATCAATCAGAGCGCCTTGCCATCAGAGTGGCAGCTAGCATTTCTCATTGCATGAGACAGACAGATATATCAACAGGCAGACTGCCTCTCTTTTATTAAATCAAAAATTAAAAATCTGTGCAAGCGAGGAGTGTTTCTCAGAAACAGCTCAAATTCCCTTGTGGAAGTGACAGTGAATAAAACGTCAGTAGAAAGTATGAGAGGGGCAGCTCATGAAATGGGAGTTCATGTAGCAGGGGCACCACAGAAATTAGTAGCAAAGCTCCTCCTGAACACTCTCTCCCTCTCCACAGACTGCATGGTGATCCCAACAAGGCCACCTTGAGAAGAAAGAAGGAGGCAGGATCCTGCTGCCTTTGAGATGCTTCAGACCTGACCCTCACCCCTTCAAGCCCCCTGCAACAGTACACCTCAGGAGGCCTGGCAGAACGGCAGAGGCGTGCAAAGCTCTGTCACCTCCTTCACCCACTGTCTTGGGCGACTTCTTGCACAAATAATAGGTGCCTGCAACCACGCCTGCACAGACTCCTTCTCACTCTGCCACTGTCCTTGTTTCCCCTGCCTTTTAGCCTCTCCTTTTCTACCAAACAAGAAAGGTGGCTCATGTAGGTTCTTATGACAGGCTGCAACAGTGATAGGCTTGATGTTTCAGGCAGCCCTCTAACAAAGACTCTGCTATTGGGAAGGGGCAGGGCACTGTAGCTAACGGAAATCACGCAGGCTGCAAGTCGTGTTTTGATCCACCTTTGCCAGATAAGCGTGACTGGCAGCTGGCAAAGGCAATTGCACCAACAGTCTTACCCCAGTAATGCAACACAGAGGCATAAACCCCGAAGTCTGCTGGTACCTGGCTGCACATGACTGCACTGGCATTAATGAAGGCATGGCAGATCAACCAATCCTGAGTCAGAGGGATGCATTTTTGACTGGTAGGTCAACTTTTCCAGGCTGCACAAGTTAATACTAAGTATTCTAGGTGTTTTGGTGTGGTTTTTTTTTTTTTTTGCTGCCAGAAACAGGCCTGATATCAGCAAAGGTACCATGGTACCAGCTGAAAAGCAGTAGGGGCAGATTCACTGAAGCCAGCCCAAGGAGGAATGAACCGCTTCTCCTTTTTGAGCAGCTGGGGTTCCCCTTGAGGATGTGCACGAGATTGGTGGTACCCATTCCCATTTGGGTTTCTTCCTAGGAGGAACCATGCTTTTCCTGTAAGTGCATTTCAGACAATTGTGCCAACAAGTGCTGCTGACAAGGAGAGCTCCTTGGCTGTGGAGCCCTTGCCTCTGCCCCCTACATCTCTCTCATAACTTAAGAGCAGGGTGGCAGCTCATAAAACAGAAGGGTGCAAACTTAAAGCATGAAAGACGCTTATTGGCAGCATGCAGTTCATCAGCGCAGCTCTGGTCCACAAACTACCATGGAGACTGCAAGTTCAGGAGGATGCAGGAAGGTTATTACTGGTTCCTCCTCAGCAGAGGCCTGACAAAGCTTCCCCTGAGGCTTCCCACTGATTCCAGCCAAGAAGCAGAAGGGAAGAAGGTCTTCCTAGAGGCTTTTGTAACTCTGACATAGCCTTTGAGCTGAACAATGAACTGGGGGGAGGTTTGGAAATTTCGGAGAAAGCTGGAGCCCCTTATATGGCTGCCCAAGTCTCCAAACTACACCACAGAAGGCCCTCAGAGAAAGCTACTCTCCTCAGCCTCCAAGACTTAAACAACACAAAAAAAATACCTGCTGAGCCTGGTGTCTTCAGAGCTCCTTACCTGTGCGAGGAGTCCTGGCTGGATCTGAAGAGGCTGGGCCCCAGGAGCCTGAGTGACAATGGGAACAGCGTTCTCCATCCGAACTGAATACCCAGCATGCTTCGAAGGGGAGGCTTGTAACCCTGTTCCACCAGCACAGAAGGTACAGCATTAGCCATCAACAGCACTGCTAGGAATGGATGTCCAGTTTTTTGAGGTGTCTAAAGGCACTTGCTGATGTCCAATTAAACTGCACTGTTCAGCCCCTCCAAAAAAATTGGGCTCTTGTAGTCCCACGTATTCTACCCCAGCCCAAAGATGTCCATCAAATGTTCATAAACGTGATACAAGTATAAGGGTGCAGAAAAGACATTTTCAAAGACGTTAAAGGGATTAAGGGAGTCCATATTTTTAGGGTACCTCGAATGCGTGGGAAACAACACAATGTGTACAGGGAGAAAAGGAAGAGAGGGGAGGGAATGGCTTCTCTTCCCCCATATTCCCTGGTTTGACAGCAGAAAATGGTCCTTGCCAGCCAAAACCTATTGCTATGTGAGAATGCTCTCTTTAGACCAAAGTGAGACAAGGAGATGGGAATCTAGAACTCCCTACTCCCTCAGTCTTGACGGGGATAGGTGATTTTCTCTTGCACAGCTTCTCAGGACACATATTTAAAAGGCTCTGATTTGACTATGTAATCTAGCACACCCCAAACTCCAGTCACTGCTGACTCAGCCATGCATTAGCCTAACTGAGCTGGAGAAAGCTTCCCTCTCCGCCACCTTAGTGCATGGCACAGCCTGTGTTACCTCCCCTGCTTTAGAGCTTTCTCAAGACAGCAAGTGGAAGATGTTAGCTTACATATTCTAGCAATATCTTTCTGAAGTCAAACCCTCGAGATGCATTTTAACTATGTAGAAGAGGTCTAGCTAAACTCCCTTAGTTCAAAAGAGCTTTGATAATCTTGCAGAAGATTTAACAAGTGCCTAGAGACTGCTGCACAGGCAGGCTTGTAGGAATGGAGAGCAGAAGTCGCACCAGCTGAAGCCAGGTCTATTTAGACCACTTCCTACAGATACCTGGCTAGTTCTTCCAAATTGCTACAACATGTAAAGTCAAGAGAAGGACAAGTGGCTAAATCAGATCATCACCCAAGTTGTCTGACAATGGTACTTGCCACTGGTATGCATAGGCAGAGCTGTTTGCAGGAGGGCTGGAGCTGAAGGAATTGTACTGACAAATGGTCACAAGCACCTGTTATAGGAGCAAACCCTCAACTCCACCAGCACCACACTCCCTGCTGCATTAACCTCCTGAATCCCCCTTTTAATAACTGAGTCACTGGGAAGTGATGACCCTGTCATTTATGTACTGACTTACCACTGTTGAGGGGCAAAGTTTTCAAGTCTACCAAAGTGAGGCAGAAAAGCCTCAAATTCTGTTCAGGGCAAAGGACGACAAATATCACATATTCTCCCCCAGCCCCTTCTCAGTGCCCCATTGTTCGAGACCAGCCACCTACAACTCGTGATGTTGGAGGTGCCTGCAAGATCCTCCGCTGTTCGCAAACATTTCCATCTACAGCGACCTCACTGCTCTGATTTACTAGGCCAGCAATTTTTCTGCACTAAGGAAGCTCGTTTCCAACAACAGCTAGACGAACAACAGTGGGGAGGGAGCAGCCACGACCTGGCGAGGCCGTTGTCACTTACCTTGGAAGCCTGGTGGGCAGACGATGAGGGCTTGCTGGAAGGGGTCAGGCCGGGCACAGATCTGCGCTGTTCCTGTCTGCAGGGGCATGCTCCGCTGGGCCACCGCAGCCATGGACGCCGCTGAGGGCTGGTAGAGTGCAGATTGGTAATTTAGTATGGAGACCTCGGGGTTGGCTAAGGAAATAGTGGCACTGGAGGAGGTGGGAGCCAGGTTGGTGGTCTAAAGGAATGACGGGAATTAAACAAAAACAAACAAAAAAATGAGGGAGATGGGTACGTTGGAAGAAGCAAAATCCAAAAATAAAATAAAAAGTAAAATAGTGTAAGATAAAGAAAAATAAATAAAAAACAGCAAACCGAAACCAAACAAGGGGTAGAACAGGATACTGAGGAGCACAGAGGCAAGGGCAGCGATGGGGAAAGGAGCATGATCTGCCTCAGTAACCACAGCTGTCCCGTGCCGTGGGACCTCCAGCCATGCAGTGCCGCTGTGTACTGCTCAGAGGCACAGCATGTTCTCCAAAGCAGAAGTGTAGCCCTATTTATCGACCAAGCGACTCTGATTAGTAGCATGATGAGGATGGGTTCAGAAAATGCTACTATCCCCAAATCACATTGTTCTCTCATCATGCACATAGCTCTAGAAGAACCTCACATTTCTTAGGTAAAAGAAACTCAGCACTTCCATGCCCTGTGAAGCCTCATCCTGAGAGGGGGGACTCATTCCAGCCTTTCCTCTGCCTTGTATTTAAGATGGCACACGCCCCTTGAATTATGTTTTGAATTCGAAGGAATCAGAAGGCATAACAGGAGGTCATAATAATACTTCCAAAGTCCAAACTTTGCTTGGCCTGACTTTAAAACCTCTCAGAGCAGAAACGCCAGCAGGGGATGTTGCAAAGCCACAAAAATCAGACCAGTTCCGCAATACATCTACAAATCTGAGGTTGACTTGTTTTTTTATTTGGATTGAGTCTGTGACAGTTGTGGACAAACAACACCTAAATAGTTCTGCCACTGCTCTATAAAAATATGTCCTTAGCATTCATGTCTAGGCAGCTCGGCTCTACCAGACCAGAGCCCACCTTTCCCCTCCATCCAAACGCACCAGCACCACTGGCTGGAGACAGGTCAGACAACACTTTCATGGTGAACGTATGAACCCAGGATGAGGCTTTGATCAAGGCTGCAGGAGGCAGCAGGCTAAGCATTTTGTGCTGCCCTGGTTACCACTGGGCCTGGGAAGGGTACCCATGCTGCACTGCCACAACCACAGCCACAAGGGATGTGACGGCAAAACATTTCCTTCTCCTCCAACACTCTCTGTGCAGAGGCAGAGAAGTGCAATCTGTTCCCCTTTGCAACACACCGAGCAGCAACCACAACAGCTCCCACACTCCTAATCTCAAGAGTCGTAACTGGAAGGAAGCAATCCCCAGATATTTTGCAGAGACAGGGAGCACCAGAGAGCCAGAATGAATGGTATGTTGAAGAGAACAGCGAAAAGTTTAGAGCTTGTTCAAAACCTCCTTCCTGGAAACATTTCTACCCCTTCTAGGAACACTGGAGATACCGGTTCTGCTCACAACACACACCCCTTATGAGAATTCAGAGATTACCACGGATCTCCCCAGCTAACAACTCATCTCAACATCAAGTGAGTTGCAAGGAAACGAAAGCAAGTCTGCACTTCCTACTAGCAACTGTGGTACAAATGGTGTCTCTGCCCTACAGCTGGGGCCTAGGGGAGCATGTAGCACGCATTTCTTTAGTCAGCATCTCAGAAACAGCCAAGCAAGGGAACCAGTGTTTGTAACTAATACCAAATCACACCAAGCCATGACGTATCTCTGTCTGCATCTGCTTAATGAATTGTTCCAAAAGACCTTCTGTGATCACACGTAGCGAGAACTGAGTAATGAAGTCTGGTTTTCAGAGTGACACAGGAACACCCTGTACATGTACAGAGACTCCTTTAGCTCCCTTGCTTTCCAAGCACCATTTCCGCAACGCCACCTGCAATCTCTAGAGTGAATCTTGAGCAGCCTGTTCCCAAAAGGCTTAAAAGACAGTAGCTATTTCTTGAGCCTCAGTCTCCTGGAGTGCTGTCCCTGGAGAGTTTCTTTTCACTGTTGTAATACAGTGCCACAGTAAACAGCCTGCTAGTCACATAAAATTTTTCAACCCAGCACCCCACAACACTGGGGCACGTAAAACTAACACAAGAGTCCAAAGCACGATGACAAAGCCAGAGCCCACCAATGTAGAGTGCAGTGTGTTCGGAGTGGGGGTACATGCACAGGGACCCCACGTCAACTGTGGCACCTGGAGTAAAATCAATGAGAGATAAGAATAAACATTACCACTAAACTCTTCTTTCCTGTTGATCAGTTACAGTGCTGTGCCTGTTACAGAAGCGTTTAGAGTCTTTTCACTTCAACGCCAGTTTGAAGAAGTGCACAAATACTTCTGCCTGACCCAGGGAGTGCAGTCCTGCTTGCTGCATTAAGGAACTAATGAGCTTTTCCCCATAGCAACTTCCCATGTAAGCAGGATTTATCACCCTCACAACAATATAAACAATGAGGGCAACATTTCACCGTTGCACAAAATTTCACAGGATTACCGCTTGCCTGAAGAAAAGAGAATGAGGAACAGCAGAAGAAGAAGAGTAAAAAAGTACCAACTTTTTGCAGGCATGTTAAATGGGATGCTACTTTGCTTTTCATCTTCTAGACCCTACTGACATAAACGTTTCAAGCACTGGCTGCTTCTGATCGATGCCCGTACCTGGTTGTGGACTGTGTTCAGCTGGTTGTTAAAAGTCATGGTCAGGTTGGTCGATGTACTTGGGGCTACATGGGTGATGAATGGTGTCTTGCTCTGGTTCACTGTGTCATACATGTTCACCCGCCGCTTGCAAATCTCCATGTTCTGGAAGCAGGACTTGACACTGTGTAAGGAAAGGGGGGACAAGGAAGAGAGAAAATCAACCAGTTGACCAACACAGGTAAAAGTTCAGCACAGTGCCCCTGCATTAGGTCTCCACAGCAGGCTTGGCACTTTCTAGGCTTTTAAAGCCCCTTGCTATTTTATGCAGGTCTCTCTTAACCAGTGAGAGTCAGATTAACCCTGTACTGAAGAGGGCCAAATGGGTCTCAAGTGGCTGCTCCGGGACTTCTGGGTGCCCCCATGGGTCTGAGTAGTGCAACATCAGTCACAACAAGCAAGCAAATTGGTTGCTCTTTAGGTGGCAGGGCAAGAACTACAAAGTGGCTATTTTAAAAGATTGGAGGAGACTGAGAGCAAGAAAGCAACAAAGACAAATACTGATTTTTCTGATGATTGAGCCTGAGAGGAAAAGACAACTCATGCTTTCTGCCTCAGTGTAAGCCTAAAGGTAGTTTTACAAGTCTTTTGCAAGGAAGTATTTTACTGTTCTTGGTCACTGAGACCCCTGAAAATCTCACTTGTTCCTTTTAAAAAGTAGTTCACTGAGAGCTGAGTCCAGCCAAGCAGTTAAAACATTGCCCCTGTCTGGCTAAACACTTCCTCAGATGCTTATCTTAAAGCACATGAGCTGCCCTCTTGCAGTCAATGGGACGATTCATACCACAAAAGGTTATGCCAAATCAGATACATCAATGTCCTGAGGGAATCAGGTTCTGAGGTTATCTCAGACTGAGAATTGGATCTCTGGGGGGAAAGATTCTGGCTTCCTCCTCTACACAGACTTTCCTTTAAATGTTATTGATATGGCAATGGAAATTTTGAGAAGTACCATATTTTGTATCCCCAGTAAAGGAGATGAAATACTCTCGGCATTGCTAGAACACTCTAGGTGTCTGGTACATGAAACTGCCAGTATTTCATTTTTATAATTGGGATAACAAAGCATACAGAGATTTAAGAGGTAACAACACAGCAATCTTGCGCAAAACTGCATTTTTAATAAAATCTTGTTTATTTGAGGTCTAAAAACCAATACAGGTTTTCCACAATTCTTCCATAATAATAATTTTTACAAATGTGACCTCAGAGTCTGAAACACAACCCAAAAAAGTATAAAGGCATTTATTTTATTTCCATTATCCCAACCCAGAAAAACAGAAAATCCAAGTAGTGAAAATCAGCTGTAGCTGTAAAAATTCAGCTGTATGCATAATTTCTTTTGTAACAATCTACGCTGTTAGAGGTAGGTGAGGTAAACACATCCTCACCTAATTTTTAAGAAATAAAATGTCCCTTCAAAAGGAACAAGCTCATATGATCCCTAGGGTTGGTCTGGAAGAGGACCTAGATCTTTTTATCCCTGCCTTGTCTCTTACTCACTTGGTCATCTTTCTTCTCTTACAGGTAGTACCTCGGTAACTGGATCTGTGCCATATATACCTGCAGACAAGACAGGCTCAGGACACTGTGCATAGCTGTGCATTATGTGCATTCACTTAAAGAACTATCAAATACCTGTAAGTCGCAGAACATTCAGAAAAATCAAACACTTATCAAATATAGAAGACTATTGGATTGCATTTTTCCAGTCAAGTATGAATATAACTCTCCCTCCAAAAATCAGAAAGCACTGGAAAGAGTATATATTCTGTACATGGTAAACTCTGTATGTTACTAAATAGCTTTATATAAGAAGATATAATCTCTACTAACAGTAATACTGTGTTCTCTGTCTTTACTTTTAAAAAAAGGGGAAAAAAAGAGAAAGGCGGCAGGGACAGAGCAAAATGGACAGAAAGACTGAGGAGTACCCAACAATTTAAGAGCCAGGTAGTTAAATACGTGAAATGGGGAGCTAAATTGGCTTTGCTGTTTGCTTGGAAGTAAGCAGAACAGCCCCTCCTGGGCTGCTCAAACTCACAGCCTCTCTTAAGCATGCCACAGCAGAGATTCCTTCCAGAAGCTACATCTTCCATATACTCTCACTTTCTCTGCTGCTTGATTTACTTTCAGGAGAGATTACAACTCCCTGCATCTCTCGAAGCTTTGAAGTTTCTATTCTCAAAACCACAGGCAATCACAGACAAAATGTCCATCAACTTGCCACGCTGGTTACAGCTTATTGCTCTCTTTATCAATCTCTGCTTCCAACGCGGAGGGGCTGCGTGGGGTTATGCACCCGCCTGGCACAGCATTTAGTATTCAGAGACCTGATGCTGAATTTTTTATTCGGGTAAAATTCTCACAGCTATTAGCCTCAATGATATTTTCAACCTTTCTGGGGCTCTGCCTGAGCAGCCACAAGTGAGCACTTCAAAAATGAAGATGCGATTACGGTCTGTTGCGTTAGCGGAAAGATTTCTGATGGCAATGCATTATGCCACAAATCTCTCCTATCTTACACCATCGGCTGTTGCACAGTAAGAAGGACTGTTGCAAATTAAAAGACTTTAGTATATGATGCTAACAGTGTTAGAAAATACTTTTTTTTGTTTATGAATGTTTCTACATAAAACTTACTTTCTCTCTGTTTAGCACAACAATCTCCCATCTTGTTTTCATTGCATTTATCACTTACTATCTATTTATAGATAACAATGCTCAAAGATGTCTGCGTAGGGTAAGTCTGGGTCTACACAGATCGTGCACCCTCTACCTTCTGGTAAGCAGCTGCTCTTATCTTGTGATAAATGTAACAAAAAGGCAGCTAAAGCTCCTTCACAGAGGGAAAACTACCTTGAATGAACTTGAAATACTGCAGGTAATAGCACACATATGGGCAGGAGACGTGACACACAGTAACCTGTTGCTCTGCAGCACCCATGCAAATACACCCTACAGCTTTTTAAGCAGTCCCCTTTATTTTGGTACCTGAGCTCCTCACAGCCTTTGAACACCCACCTACACGGCACTCAATGAAGTACAGTGCTGTGCCAGTAACTGTTCTCCTGACAAGGTGAAGGGGCAGCTTGCAAAAGCACCTTGAACTGCAACGTGCCATAGAGCAGGATGTTCAAAGCTAGGTGTCCTGAAGGCTTTGAAAAACTCCCACTGTGTGTCTGTCTTCACTTGCACCTGAAAAGCCAGGCCCTGCATGAACTGCCCAGTGGACAAGAGCAACGTGCTGGGTGCAGGTTTCCTGCATTTCAGGCTGCTGCGCTCCGTGATGCAGCCTTAGGAGAAGGGGGAGGGGGCAGTCTGGCTTGACGGCATGACACTTCGCATCCCCATCGGGCAGTGGAGCCCACCTCCATTCCACAACTGTGTCAGCTGAGGTCAGAGTGCGGTGGTTAAGGTTACACAGGTGGACAGCAACAAAGCTGAAAACTGAATGCCTTGTCCTCTGGCTTATGCCTGTAAACCAGGCTGCTGCAGAAAAAGCTCTTCCCTTAAAAAGCAAACAGCCCCAAACTGACCCCTGCAAGATGGGAAGGTTCTGGGAGGAAGGGTTAGCTCCCCACTGCAGATAAGGTTGATTACTGCAGTAACAATCAGGACTATATTACTTTGAGATACACTGATACTTTCAGCACCAATTGCATAATTTCTTCTGCATTTTAATGAAAACATATGTAATTATTGAATATTTACATAATGAATGTAGCACACTCTGCAGTGTTTTAAACACCAAGCACCTACAACCCAATTCTTGCAACCTTAAGGGCTGGCAATCCTCTTTTTAACCAGAAAAAGACTAAAACTTAAGGCTTAAGCATCTTAATAGTGCTACTCAGATACATTTGGTCTCCACCACAACCAGCTCTCCTCTTCACCCCTCAATTCAAAACCCAAGGGAAACAAAAGCCACGTACTGTGTGCTGTGAGGGAAATCGAGCAAGTGCGTCATGGTGACAAAAGGGTGGTTCAGAGTTTCAATGGGTGTTATTCTCTTATCTGCATCTATCGTCAACATCTTCTTTAACAGATCTATAAACTCCCGCCGGTCCGCCTTTTCCACCAACATATCACTTCCTTCCAAATCTGTTGTCATGTTCACCTAAAGGAGAAAGGACAAGGGTGAGTGCTAAAGGGAAAAAGCAGATGGTCAGGTCTCCAGCAAACCGTGTTTACTCCTCGTTGGAGCACACGCCCTGCAAGGACCCCTGTCTAAAAGGATAGTTGCTGAAATCACACAGCAGACTCCGCAGTGGCTAGTCATCTGGCTTGTGCATGTCAGATCTCTAGACAGACTGTTAAGTGTTAGCTCGCCTGGGTCAATGGCTAATGAAACATTTAGTCACCCTCCACTGAAGATGAACAGCTTCCATGTGGTAGCAGGCAAGCTCTGATAATCAGTATATTTATCATATAAAGCACTGTGTTATCAGATACTGAAGTATGTGTCCTGTGAACAAGAAAGATATATAAACCAAATAAAAATTCTCAGCAGATTTATGGGAAATATCCCATTTATGTATCAGGTGCCAAGAAAAAACTCCCTTTATGTTACTTCATCCATTTATACAGCCCTCCATTTCTGCATATTTGCTTGCAAATGCTACAACATCTAGACTTTGCTAGCACAAACTCCAGTTTTGTGCAGTGTTGTGCCAGTTTCGATCGCTAGTTTGCTTGCTAGCACAAACTCCAGTCGCAGGAGCAGTTATGCTGGAATTAACTTTCACACCCACACAGCATCAACATTGAATTAGTACTCCCCATTCCCCCAGATAGCCACATTTTACAGGGAGCACACTCTTCTGTGGCCACGGTGATTACTTCCAAAACCAGCATTTCACAAATGGAGATATTAAAGCACAAAGAAGTGACTTGCCAGTGGCTGCACGGAGGAGCACTGGAGTGACAAGAGAAAACACATGATTTTGACAGTCAGAGATGTGACTTAGCCATTTTCCAAGGCTGCTTCACTACAGCACATTTGAGCTCATGTGCCCCTGTGTGCAGCTTTCCCTACCAAGCAGCACATAATACACTCATTTGGTAGGCATAGTTCTGCTATTTCTCAGCAGCTAGCACAAGAATAGAATACACAGAGAAATCATGCAGTTCCCCTTTGTTAGAGTTGCCTGAAAGCACGTGAAGCAGTCTTGCTGGTTACTCACCAACACTCTTACCTGTGCCATATCATCCAAACAGTTGAAAATATACTTTCTTGCTTCCTTCGACTTAATCCCCGTCTCTGCCTCATGATCATCTGGTGTCTGCTCAAAACAAGAGACAGGCAGTGACCAGAACTGCCTTGCAATCAGCTGAGGGTTATGTGCCAGTTCCAGCTTGTGCCTTATCCTGGCCTCATCAGAGACCACTGTGTCTCTCTTGCCTGACCAGATAACATTCACACTATCTCTGCTACGGCTATATGACAGCTTTTGTGTCACAAGGTGATTTATCCCTTCTTTTTCACTTCAGAGGATCCTCCCAACTATGATGGGAGTCCCAAAGGCCTCTTACACCCACTCAACCGTGAGGCTCAGCATCCCATCCTTACAGCCAGAAGCCCACTGGCCTCTCTCCTTGGGGACTGAATGCAGCCAAACACACTGGTACAAGAGACTCAGGGCTCACTTGCATTACTAGCAGTTTTGATTGCCAGAATTAAAATGCTCCCCCCCACCCCCCCGCAACGCGTTAGATATTGGAGCAAAGCCTGCCCAGTTTCATTTAAACTACACATTGATTCACTGGCTACTTAGAGAGAGATTTCCAGGTCAATTCTGGACTTAAATTTCCCACAAAGCAGTGCCAAGTAGGTGGGCTAAGGGCTGCAGACTTCAGAGATGGCAGTTTTACCTCGGGCTATACCCACCCCAACGTCTGTCCTGCATTGCAAGAAGCAGAGACCTAGGCTCTGAGATGACCTGAATTTCTCCTCACTTCCAACCAACAACTGCAAGGTAAAAAAAACCAAGGGAATGTCTTCCTACCTTCAGTCTCCACAAAGGATATGGTGAGTCTGTATCCCTGTTGAAAAACCTTGTAGTCTTTGTTCCTGCACTTAACAAATACTCTGCTGGTAAGCCCTGCGTCTGTGAAATATAGCGAATCTGTAAGAGAAGGATGAGAGGTCACTGTTCATCCTGTAAAGATTTCTGGAGGTCTTCCTTGAAGGAGGGCAGGAGGCATTTAAAACAATAGAACAAAGAAAGAAAGAGAAAACATAGCATCTAACTGGACTTCACCAAAAAAAAACCTAGTGCAAGGAATGAGAGGAAAGAGCACTCCTGTACAGCATCCCTTCATTTATCACGTACATCACTGGAAACTCACCCTTACGGTACGCTCCCCAGAAAGCCTACGGATAAAGGAAGGAAAGTCCCCAGGTTTTAGAGGTCAAAGAGGAAGACCCACACAGAGATTTCAATGGGGTGTTTCACCACTTTGCTCCTTTTTATGTTACGCTCTCCTCTCCAGGAGGTAATTTCAACAATTTGGTATTTGTGCTCTAACTTTTGCTGTTTTTTCCCCCAGCTGCGTGCACAGCCTTTCCTAGGAGCAGCTTGAAGTTCAAAACGGAGGACTATGAAGTGACTATCTTTGAACTTAGATGAAACATACACTCAAACAAACTGACACCCTCATGATATGTAAAGTACTTAATCTCTATTGCCTACATGACTTCATTTGTTATTTGGGTTACTTCCATGAGTATGACCTCACCGGCACTCACACAGCTAAAAGATGCTACACATGTGTTTCCAGGATCTCAGACTTTTAATTTATTTATTCAAAGGAGAAAGGGTCTGTGGTTACACAATTAGAGACCAATCTCACACATGCCTGGGGTGCCACATGAAACCTTAACTTTGGCATCTCTTGACTCCGGAACATTTCTGCAAAATTGCTGCGAACTCTGCAAAACTACTAAAAATAGTCATCAACTCTAGAAACTTCTAGGGAAGAACAGAAAGTGTTTCTGAGAGAAGAGACAGCGAGGGGTAAAAAAAACCCACCACAACAACAAAAAAACGCATAAAAAGCGGCCGTGGTTTCGAAGACTTCCAAGCACTCAGGACCCTGTTCATTAGGTATGACTTGCTTGGCTGTGCAGCTCCTTAGATCCACTGGAGCCCGTGCACCTGAGAAACACCAGGATTCCGACTTGGGCCGCAGAGAGGGCCAGGATCAGTCCCTGCCCCTTTCTCAGCTCTCCAGAAGCCCTCACCAGAATTCATCGGAGGATGCTTTGCACTAGGCAGGTATGTATGGTGATTTCTTTTTCATCTGTGTGTTTCATGGCTTTTGGCAGGGGAGGAGAAAGAAATCTACTCTTCATGCTTGGTATCTGATTTTCAAATGCTTAGAAGTTTTTCAGCTACATCTGAATTCCTCTGGAGTCACTAATGGCCCTGCTCTTCACTGCCAGTTATTACTCCTGCCAAATTTCACCTTTAAAGCTCTGACTAAAAAATACCCATTACAAAAGAAGAGTCAAAGAAACATTTTCATGTATGAAAAACTTATTTATCTATTACTCTGCTTTTTTTTTTTTTTTTTTAATTTTCTAAAAGTAAAAAGACCCTTTTCAGGCTGCACTTGCAGAAAGCTAAGATCACCCCAGAGAAGACTACCGGAATGGAAAGTGTTCTGCAGCCCTGGCTCTAGCAGCCACTGCGCTATCAGTTTTAGGACTACAAAAGCAATGTAAAAGCCTATAGGGAGAGAAGCACAACAGCCTGTATTAACTGGAAACCTAAACCACTGTGAACATTCTCCTTCTTGTCATTGCTTTTAATACTCACCCTTGTAAAAGGGATTATGAAACACAGTACGGATGGTGCTGTTTCTTCTAACAAATAAACCTCGATTCAATCCTCGCTGTCACAGCAGAGAAAGGGTGCCTGCTCTGCTCAGTGAGGAGAGACAAGTACAGAGCTCTCGACTCAACAGCAGTGATGACTCTTGATTGGGATTTCACTTAGGCAGTCAAGTCTTAAGACCCAGTGTACCAAACAGCAAACTGGTTACCAAGAATAAATACCCCAGGTGGATAATGAGAAGGTTGACTTGGGAGGGTAAAGAACACATATACCTAATTAGCAAAACATAAGAAGTTGTGAACTGTTCACTCTGACAAGAGAAGGGAAAGACACCTGTGCACTTACCAGCACCCAGGGCAATATCCATACCTACCTGATCATACTCCGAAGCTCCCGGGTACAATGGCCAGCCTAAGAACAGCTCTGCAATGACACATCCCAACGACCACATATCGATTGCTTCACAAAATGGTAAACCGAGGATGATTTCAGGGGCTCTGCAACAGAAGAGGTTAGAAAACATCAGCAATGGGAGCGGATCTGCTCGGCTGGCGTAGGGAGGCCTGTGCAGAGCACGATGCTCATGAAGCTGCCTGGTACCAACAAGTGTCATTGCTCCTGCAGAGCCGAGGGCCCCACTGGCCACTGGCAAAGTGTCTGTTAACCAAGCATGAGTCAGTGAATATGTATCCTTGCAGAAGAGTCTTCTGGTAGCATTTAGCCAAGAGACAGCCCTACGTTTAGCAGCAGTATGCAAAGGACAGAACTACCATTATTTTCATTCAGCAGGTGGGAAAATGCACAAAATGAACGTTGTGCATTCAAGGACACCCATTTAGGGCCCCCACTTGAGGCTCTTGGGTCCAGCTCGCTGTCCCGCTCCCTGTGGTGAAGCATCCTCTGCTCACACAGCTCAGCGGGCTTCACAAACAGCCAGACATTAAATAGTCATTACAGGACTGGTATAAAAGGATTACTGACTTTTTAAACAAATGGATGTAACCATAAAACAGAGAATAACATAATTAGATCTATTAGATGTAAGCCTTTTCCTCAGGAGGAAATAGTCAAGAAGCCTTCACTTCCCAGTCTGTCCCGGGCACCTGATTAGATTTCCTCTTCCCTTCCAGCCCAAACAGCCAAAACGTGGCAGCACTGCCGCTATGTGTTTACTGCCGGCTTCAGGAGATGCCCACTGAGGCACCTCTGCTCAGCGAGTTTCAGTGTTAGCCCTGATGAGGAAGGAGAAGACACGTTTTCAGCTCTCCAGGTGATTCCCTGGCTGGCACACGGAGGAAATGCCCAAATAAGCAAGACCAGTCTCAGCTCAGACTTCCACAGTGCCTTAAGGTGAGGGTCATTTCACCTTTCAGCCAGGTAGAAGCTAGTGTCAAATCTGCAGACAATGCCATCGATGGAGAGACACACACACATGCCCCAAGGGGGATTTGTCCCACTGTCTTGGGATAGTTCGAATCTTTCTTCACTGAAACTAGACAAGCTCCCTAAACTCCAGTGGCCAAGGTGAGATAAGACAAATCCTCCTCTTAGCATCCCAAATGGCTTGCCTTTCAAAAGCAACTTCTATGTGGAAGAATCAGAAGTATCTCACAAATACTGAAAACCTTATACAAAACCCACCTCTGCACAGACACACCTTCCTTACTTTCCATACCTCAGCCCAGACTTCCACATGCAATTAAGTGCCATAGTTCCTATTTTACACAGGGATCACCTAAAGCTTCTCTGCTGCTCTTCTTGCAGATCTTGCGATACTTCTAAAGCCCCAGGTTCTAGAGTCAAGTGATGTACAACCAAAAGAAAAACTTACTTTCCCATACTCCTCTAAATAAATAAATAAATAAAAAGCAGAAGACAGATAAAAGAAAGAAACACTTACTGCTTTAAAACTTTTCTCACTTTAAAAATAGCCTTGGGATTTCTCAGGCCCTGATGTATGTTTTCGGAATGCCTGAGGTTGACTATTGAGCAAATCAAATGTCACCATCCAGAGCTGGAAATGGGACCCATAGTTCCTAACTTCCCATCTGTCATCAGGATAAGATCTGACACTAGTGAGATCATACTAAGCATTACCAATTGCAGTGGAAAATATTATGTTTTAATCACGCTATTACATAGTCATGTGAAGACAAGCATTTAGCCAAGAAACCAAGCAAAATGGGTAATTTTTTCCAAAGAAACAAGCAAAGGCCCTGTAGCAAGAATCTGTGCCCCATTTTCAGTCCACAGACTTTGCTAATTTTGGGTTGACTGGTAATGATAAAAGCCCAAAACTATCTGTTCTCAAAACAGCAATGCAGAATGTAAAATCATGGGGAATTCTGGGATTTCATGCTTTGTGCCATTCCCACAAAAAAACATGCCAGAAACTTAAAAAGCAGCTACCTTTAGCCCTTCTAGCTTCATCTGTGCTTGTTGTTCTCATACTTCACTGTTCTTTAGCCCATCATGACAAACTTTTTTTTCCTAGCATCAATCTCTCCTTAGGAACAAGGGGTTAATTTTCCTCCTTTCCTCCCTATTTCGTCATCCCTGCACACTAGACACCTAGACAAAATGCAGAGAGAAAAAGACAGCTATGGTGACCTGAATCTCATTACTATGTAAATCCTGCATTCAAAGCCATCTGCCTCTCCCTGTCTGCCTTCTACATTGTGAACGAAATGTCCCTGGTCACTAATGAGAGCTCAGCCATGCATCGCCTGAACTTCAAATCCCTCCCACTAACTCAAGTGGAGGATATTCCCAACGTGATTTTGCGTAGAAACCTCCCTCTTAATAAAAATTGCTTGCACTGCTGTCATATGCAGCACACATCTCCTTCCCTCTCTCCCCACACTTATGCTGCCAACACCTTCAGACCCCTGCAAGAAGGGATGACCTAGAACGTGATGTTCCAAATTTTTTTTCTGATGAGTCTTTGGCTGTCCAGTGGGTTTTCCTTAAAGCTCCAGCTTCTGGAGTGCAGCAATTAGGAGAGAATTTCTTTGTCACACACAAAAGAACTTTTGCATCTCCTCTGTTGGGAAGAAAAGCACAAAACCAGTGTCCATACCATTTAAACACATAAAAGGCAACTAAAGGGAACGCCATTAATTATAGCAAACCAAACATATCGTTGTAGGAAGGGGAGGTGGTGAGATAGTTCTATTTTATTTCACTTTTTTGAAAGCTGCTATTTGCATTACTCAATCAAGCCTAAACATCAGTTGCAATCTTTGCCTGCTCAGCCCCAAACAGATGATAATTTTGTAACAGCGATGAGAAGCTCTGCGAGAGGGGGGCCAGATCGAAGTGATACACCACAGCCAGCATTCACTGCAGCTTTCTCCTATCCTTAGTGCCACAACTGCAATTTTTCCATGGATAGGGAGTGGCCCTAAGACAAAAAGATCTTGTTAATTAAGCAGTCATTAAGACACCACAAGAACTACAGGTATCAGACACCTCATAGGCTTCCAGATTTTCAGCTAGCAGACGCCTCCTGTTCGCTGTGCAAAAGAGAGTGCTGGAGTCACCCCAGGAGGAGCAGCGGTCTGCCTCCCTGCTGTCACTCTGCTAATGGCCAACACCAAGCGTTTTGCTGAAGGATGCTACAAATTCTCTAATGAAACTACTCATCCACTGATAAAATGCCTTACGAACTTCTATTGGGTGGAAATTGTTCTGTATGCTCAGTTATGGCTGCATAGATCCTTCTGCATATAGACCTATATCTAACACATAGAACTCTCTTTCTTAACATAGATGTCGTTTTTTTAAGACAAGGTGAGATCTTGACTTCGATCACACATTGTGGCACGGAGTTCCACAGGCAACCTTCTGCTTTCAATAGCATCTTAACTCAGTTGTTTAAAGCCTGATTTTCCTTCATCAGGTTTAAATTTGTCACCTCTCACTTCATGTTCACATGGATTGGCCTAGAGGTGAAGACATAAGTGTTTGAATCACCTTTCTTTTAGCACAAGCTATTTTTGTATCTCTGCCCTGTTCTCCCTTGTTTGCAGCAGCTTCTGGCTTCTCAGCGTTCTATCCCATGGATGTTTCAATCCACTTCCACTGCCTGGCCCTACAACTCCTCTTCCTGACACGACAACTTGGAGACAGGCCAAACAGACCTAGAGACAGTTAAACATAAGGATATTCCCCAGACTTATTTTACACTATTTGCAGAATGCTTTTGCATTTCAGTTTTCCCTGAGCCTAATATTTAGTTTGCTTTTGGAGTGACACGAGACATTTCAGCAGATGTTTTATCTGTGAGATCCTCTGAGACACACAGTCCTTTCTCCAGAGAAGCTGCAGTTAATTTAAGACATAGAATTATGTAGAAATAGTTCATTTTTCCTCTTCCAATGTTTACTGTCTTTCAGTGCTGCACTGATCTGGCACAACGCTGTCTGTAATCTGTATCAAGTCCCTTAAATGTTCCTCTCTCTTTTCTTCAGCCTAACCTAAGCAAATCTATGGTATCTGCACACTTAAGCACTTCACTGCTGGTCCACCACTTTTTGCAGATAATCAATATATTAAACAACTTTAGTTCTAAAATGTGGACACAGTCCACTCCACAACTGACCCTTTTATTCCTAAAAGCACTCAGACTTAGCTCAGCAATAAGAATGGTATAATTCTCTTTTCCAAAGGGAAAGAAAATATTTCCATGTCTTAGCCCGTTCTTACATGGGATTTCTCCATTCTGCAGCTGCTAACACTATGTAACAGGGGAAAATGCCCTATTAAAGTGTTCACATCAGAGCACTGCAATTACAAATTGGAAGGACGACTCACATGGCAGCAGGTCTTCCCAGAAAAGCACCGAGATCTTCAGCAGCTCTTTCCATGGCTGCACAGGGAAGCGTTTTCTGTACTGATAATACTGCTTCTTTTAACACAAGACTCACCAAACCTTTTGATTGTGGTAGGGATCATGTCTGAAACCACGCCAAGGCAGCCTGCTGCAGGAACATTCCATTTACCACTCTCCACCAGCTTTTTGGCTGCGCATCCACAACACCCTCAGCACAGTAATTCCAGTCTCCCGTACAAGACACATGGAGGGAAAACAGAAAACTCCACCCTCCCATCCTTCCTCTCCCACGAGCTGCCTTCGATATCTCCCAACGAAAGACACTGCCTTTCTGTATCTGCAGGCACAGCCTGCTCTACACAAATCTCGCCAGCACAGACCAAAGATTTAGAATCCACTTGCCACCAACCTGGGAGAGACTGAAGAGCTCCACCAAGAGCCTGTATCTCTAGGAAAGAAGCAGCCAGCCCATCTCCACTTTCCACATCTTCTAGCCCTTTCCCAGACCAAATGACTCCCCTGGCCAGCAAAGGATGACCTGCTCCTTAGCTCAGCATTGGGTCTGGTAAGTCCCCCATTACCTTGGAGCCCAGCTTGAACATGCCCATGTATACCAGAGAGCTGCCAGCACTGGGCACCAGGGACCCAGGACACAAGGGTCCCCATGCTGGCAGTGCCCACAGGTCCCCAGAGGCAGAAGTGTCATCTCATCATTTGCTTGCACCTCACATATGACCCCATCCTGCTTTCAGGCCTGCCGCTGGCAGAGTATTTACTTTAGCAATGCTGCTTTGTGGCAGGGTAATTTCATTGTCTGGTGTTTCTGTCAGGAAAATTAATTACCAGTCCAGCTCACTGGCTTTTTCACCCACACATCACAGGACATTAAAAACAAATGCCAAAAAAATTCATTTCCACAGACTTGGATTCAGAGATCTGGGCTCTTTCTGAATTTTAAAACTCCCCTGCAAACTGCCTGCCTTGGGGATAATTTACCACCTCTGGTAGGGTCCTGTGGCCGAGCGTGATTGTCTCAGCAGAGTCCTTCATGGACAAGTATACATATCAGACAAAAATATAACTCAAAACTTGATACTTGCTGGCACCTCGAGCAGAGAGCACGCGTGCTTCTCGCCTTCAGGGTGACGCTTCTAGAAGGTTGCGGGCAGCTGCAGGCAGTGCAGACAGGCTCACAGTGATGCTGTCTGCTGAGTCGATATACATAGCTCCTGTTGTCTTCTACCTGTTAGTCTCACCCACCAAAACCTGAACTTCAGGAAACAGGAGCTTTCACATTTCCATTCAGAAAGCCCTGGGCAGAGACAGAGAGGCAGGAGACAAATCCCTCGGTCCGAGTGGGCACACATGGACTAGCTGCACACCCAGGGCTTGACCCCTCTCAGTGTTTGTGCTGTCCCACACACCAGGATACCTCCTGTGAGGAGAAGGAACTGCATCCTTCAGGTGTCTTACAAAGTGTTTTTTATCCAAGTGGTGGGGCTCCATCCTCCTCTCAGCTGAGCCTTTTATTTGACATCTTTCTCACACCTGTTCACCTCACCCATTTGTATTTTGTGGAGTTATCCACAAAATGGTTTTTATTGCCATATACTGTAGCATGAAAAGTACCCTTAGCTCTTAGTTAATGGAGATGGAGAGCATACAGCATGTTTTTTTTGTCCCTCTGTACCTCTCAGACCCCAAATAACTTCTTAAGTGCAGGGCTGTAAAAGAAGACAGGCTCATATTCTGGGAGCAAAAGGTTATACTTGCCACTTCCCTCACTCCTCCACCTCTCCACTCACACAGACACCTGGAAGGGTTGCAAACACCTAATATGGATGACCCCCAGACTGAAGGCCTTCCTCTGCTCTGGGAAGTTGCAGACTTCCCACCTGTGTAAAAGCCAGCTATCAGGGCCAGAGCTTAACACTTACAAGCACCAACAGCTCCTGCTCGCTCACTCACTCCCTGTCCCACACAGTGGGCAGGAAAGCAGCTCCAGACCCCACCTGTGCCACTACCAGCTGTGGAGAGCCAGGCTCACCCTCATCGCTAGCCTCACTGTGGGACTCTGCATTTCTCCTGCATCCCCAAACGCTGGAGTTTGCTTGGATGCTCAGCTGAAATCCATAGAGAAGTGGTACAGCTCTGCAGACTCCTTGCTAGGGACTTAAGGACTGCCATGAACTCTGGACTGTGCTGGGAAGCACCAGCCCAGCAGAATCGCAGCAAGGGACAGCTGTGGGAGTCAGGACTGATCCCAGAACACAGAGCACACCATGCCTTTCAGATTTCAGCATAAAGTTCAAACCCTGCAGAGTTTAGTCAATAGGAATATTCATGAGGGAGGGAAAGGGTCATTGAGAAACATCACTATCAGAGTATGCCGTTTACCCACAAGGATGTTTTGGTTTGAGTTGTAAGGGAGGTCGGTGCCCCTAAAGGGCCTACTAACACACTCCCTATTTCACAGGTCAATCACAGCTACACCTGGTTTCTGAAAAGGACTGGGGGTCTAGCCAGAGCCGTTTCCAGGGCTGTCAGACCACCAGCACAACCACCACTAGAGGGTAGCTCCAACACTGCAGTGCTCACATTGCCCTCGCCCATCCCTCAAGATTAGTTGCAACACATCAAAAAATATCTGTGTCAGCTCAGAGGACTGGAAGCTGGATCCACTCAGCCTTCAGTGATGGTTTATGTTACAGGACATAAATATAAACTGGGGGTTGGTAACAAGTGAGGTACTGCAGGGGTTTATCCTCGGACTGGTCTTGTTTAACACCTTTATCACCGACCCAGGGGAGAAGGCAGAGTGCACTCATCCAGTTTACGGATGATGCCAAACTGGAGAGACCTGGTGATGTGCTTGAGGGCAGGGCTGCCACCCAGAGGGACCTAGACAGGCAGGGGGCGTGGGCCATTGGGGACCTTCTGAAATGCAGCCAGGACAAATGCCGAGACCTGCCCCTGGGACAGATGAGCCCTGGTGACAACACCTGGGGAACTGCTCGATGGCCAAGGCCATGAGCACCTTGACTGAGGGGCAGTGGGCTGAAACGAGGACCCTGGTAGCAGCTGGACCAACAGCCTCCCTGGAGCAGCACCAGCAGACGAAGGAATGTGATGACACACCTCCAGCCACACTTGTGAGACCACAGCCTGGGGGTGCCAGTACATGGGTGAATTGGAGCAACCTCACTGTGGGGAGAGACAGCCATCGGGGACTTGACAGTAGCCTGTCCCCTTCTCCTCTGCCACATGGAGAAGACAATGCCAGGCTCTTCGCTCAGGTGGGCAGCAGGAGGTGGAGATGATAGGCAAACTGAAACAAGGGCAATTCCCACTGGGGACTGCGAAAATACCTCTGCTGTGCTGATAAATGGACCACCAGCACAGGCTGCCCTGAGAGGCTGTGTAGTTGCTATCCCTGGAGGCTTTCAAGACCTGGCAAGACAAAGTCTTCATCTTGATCTCATGGCTGACCCTACCTTGACCATCAGGTTGGGCTAAATGACCTCCCAAGGCCCCCTCCCACCTGAACTACTTTAACTCTATACGGTACAGTAACTATACATTTGTCAATAGGAAGGTCACCATGCTCCTCTTACATACAGGCAAAATACTACATAGCTGGGAGTGTTCCAGGGGGTACAGGTGCAAGTCCCAGGGTGTTCTTCGCAAGTGTACACACACAGTTTTTTCTATCATCTAAAAACAGAGAGCAAGTTACACAAGAATGACTTCTGGACTTGATTGGCATAATTATCGAACAAGCCTCAGGAGCCTATAATTACTAAGGGTATTTAATAACAAATAAATCATAGAAGCAGACTAAACTACCCGCCCCTTGACACTACTCATATTCCACCAGGGTGCTGACTGGGAAGGGTGAAAATACTCCAGAGGATGGTGCCAGGGCTAGCCCGAACCCTGGGAAGTCACCCTCTCCCTCCGTGCCCGGATATGGGGCCACCCCATGCCTGTGTCACTCCTGGCAAGCATTCAGCCAGCTTGTCTTACAGACCTCCCACAGCGGAGAGTCCATAAACTTTGCTGTGCCCCAAAGGACCTCACCCCTTGTAATTTTACGGACTAATACAGCTGTGCATAGCTGACTTTGTCATGTTTAATTACAACTTGTTGTCAATCTGGTGTCTACGTAATACATAGGGAAAAACATAACTTAATACATCTCATTTGACTTTGCCTATACCCAGCCTTCTGCCAGGCTGTACCTCCTCCCTATCTTCACCCTGCCTTGGCCTCAACACATATTCAGTATGTACAACCTTGTCTCTTTTCCTCTCCTGCTCACCTCTGTCTCCTTTTTCTGTCTCACCTTTTCTGCTCTCTTGCTGCACTTATCGTGAGTGAAGAGAGAGGAGGACATCATGCACACGAGCACTGAAATTCCCTGTCCCTGTGGAAGGGGTGCACCTCATGTGCCTGCAAACACAGCCCTGTGCTGCTATGGGGGGAAACTGGGCAAGTGCAGAGAGTGTGCGTCCATCTTTAAAAATGGGGTGTCACACAAACATTCACATACCAAGCACTGCAATGGGATCCTGACACTCACTGCCACCATCCACATGAAGCTCTTGGCAAAAGCAATTTCCATGGGTTAATCCTGGAAGAGTTTCAAGTAAACCACACTAACATACCAAAAGCACTTGCCATCGCTATGCATCTTTCTTGGGGTTAAGGAAGCCATGAACAAAGGCTCGGTTTAAACGGGGAGGGAGGGGGTCCCTGCTGGGAGGTTCTGCACCACTCTGTTCTCCTATATACATTGCATATATACATTCCATTTAGGCTAGGGCCTGAAAGAAAACCTCCTGTTCTCTTCAGCAAGAGCATGTGAGCAAATAACTGAAGCCCTGAGCTGGAGAACGCAGTGCAGCTGTTTGTGGAAACAAGACAAAAGATTTAGAAACAGTGTTTCGCCCCCCCCCCCCCCCCCCCATGTCAGGCTGTTTACAGAAACCAAGGGATGAAATTTTGCAGACAAAAACACTGAGAGCAGCCTGTCAGTCTCGGAGGGAGGGAGGGAGAAGGAGAGGGAGGGGAGCGTAGGCTTCTTTCAGGATTATGGATCATTGCTAAATTGCTCTATCAATTATTAAACCCATCACTCAAAGCGCAGTAACCAAAATATAGCAGATAAAGCCTTTCTCATCCACTCTCTACCAGCTGCTCTCCTCCTCCTAAAGCCAGAGGGGAATGAAAATTCCCGTAGTTTATATTTTATAAACATCATTTTCTCTGTGCCTTGAAAATAAAAGCTTTTTTCAGACAAAGTACAGCAAAACCGAGCCTGTGGCAGGAAGATATTAAAGGAGGACTCACCCTTTCGATTAACAGACCTAAGGAATAAAACAAAATCTCTCCAATCAATATGATTTCTTAGCGCCGACAGGTTAAAACATTTGTCTGTGGATAAATGAAGAGGCAGGCCCCAGCCATCAATAGCTGTTAGTTGCTATTTGCCTTTGCTGCTGGGCCTATCTGAGATCAATGACAGGGTGGGCACAGTCTCAGGAAAGGACAGGACATGGCCAAGCGGCACATGGCATTTGGTCTGGCCAGTGACTGCGGAGAGAGAAGCTGCAAACATGCATCCAGGATGAGAGAGGAAGCCCTGAGCGGGCAGTGCCGACAAGGAACCATGCAGGGAGGAGGACCAGAACCTGACTTCCAGCCGGAAAGGCTTCCACATGGCTGCTGATGTCTCAATGGACATGAGTGTTTAGCAGCACTATACACACTTGCTGGAGGCTGCAGCTCCAGTTCAGCGAAACACTTTACCATACACATCACCTGAAGCAAATACATGCCCGAGTCCTGGTGAGGGCACTGGATGCAGCTAAAGTTAAGCACATATTTAAGTGCTCTGCTGAATCTGAGTCTGCTAGCAAGTCCTCATTGCACTTGAGCTGGAAATCTTAAAAGGCAAGAAAAGCTATTAAGCCCAATTAATGGAAAAGAAAGCCAGGTCCTGGGTCAGCCAAGAGACAAGCTTGTCCCAGCCAGAACTGAATCTTCTTAGATCCCTGGAGGAAGCCCTACTGGACTGATCACAACCATGCTCATCTCTTTGGACTCAGAAATGCAGGACTCCATAAACTTCAGAGGAGGTGCACAGTGCTGAGCACCATGACCATTGCCCCCAGGGGTCGTCAGCACCACGCTGACCCAAAAGTGCAGAAACATGCAAGGGGAGTGATGCAACAACAGCTACATTCAGCACAGCGTGACCTCTGGTTGTTCTCCGAAACAAAGGGTAATGCACAGCAGGGGAGGGCTGGGGCTTTCCCAGGTTATGGAAGAAATCAGAGAATAGAAAAATCATAATTCGAAAACAAAAGCCCTATCCATGCCAGGCAGTGAATGGATGAGGCGCAACGTATTGGGTGCAGAGATCCCCTGAAGGAGGCATCTGATCAAGAGGGGAAGAATGCCAATTATGTGCTCCCATTCATGCCACCGCAATGAAAGCATAATTCTGACTCTGCTTTCTGACCCGCAGTATGCAATTTATGTAAATCCAAGCTGTTCTCGCTTCCCTCACAGCCAAATGTCCACCAATGCCAGAGCTGGCTCTAACTTTTTGTTTTTCTTTTCAAATCTATTGTTTTCACTCTTGAATATTTAAGACCTTTTGTTGTTGCTGTTGCATTTCTTTGGAAATTAAATAATAATTTAAAAAATCCCAAAGCACAGAGACAGACAAGAGTTGACTTCTCATCTCCAATGGCCTCCCATTCTGCCATGCTCAGCTCCATCCCAACCCCTTATCATTCCAGCCCAGAGCCCTGCCACGTATCAGCCAAGTGAAGCTCCTTGGGTCTGACCTGTAATGTTCCCCTAGACTTTTGTTCACAGCAAATACTGGAAGTTGCACCAAGCTGCATGGTGGTTTTATGGGATTAGCCTGAATACTGAGCCAACTGTCAATATAAGGCTCCAAACAATTTCTATCCCTGGCAAACATGGATATGAACCAGACTCAGGCCATGATCCTAAGATTGGCTTCTTAGAGCAAGTATAGCTGGTCTGAGGCTAAAAATATCAAATTACTGCAGCCTTCCTTTATTTTTTTCTTCTAATCATGTCTACTAGCCGCTTTTTTTTTAATTAGAAAAAGACAAAGACAAAAATAAAGTACTTATCCTGCTCCTTGGAGAAAGGAGCATTGCCCTTTACTTATCTCTGAAGAGCCACGCAGATTTATTATTATTATTAGCAGCAACTATTTGTATTTCTGTAGCATGCAGAAGTCCCGGCGGAGATTGGAGCCCCATAATGCTAGACGCTAAAACACGATGTGCTAAGGGACTGTGTCTGCTCCAGAGAATTGATGATCTAAGGCGATGTGTGGTGACAGAGGAACAGATTGGTGGAGCAGTTCGCCCAAGATCATAAGGAGAGAGCGTAGCAAAGCCAAGAAAAGAAGCAGGGTCCTTGCGAACAGTGTGCCATATCCATTAGACCACAACGTCTTACGATATTCAGGAATAGCCACAATAATACACAGATTCGAAGGCTCTTTCGAAAGAGATGGGTATTACTGAGGCAAGGCAGATTTTGAGACAAAATGATCTGCAGCTGTCACCCAGCAAGACAGTAGAAGTGTCAGGAACAGCTCACAAAATCCAAGGCCCAGTTTAATGCCCTGCTTAGTGAGTCGCAGCATCCTGCCTACACTGTGAGGACTTGCCTGGTCTACAAGCAAGTTTTAGGAAAAGCCTGGGAATGCCTGCCCACCCGAGAGCTGCCCCAGTTGGCTATTCCTGCTGTAGAGAGGTGAAAATTTCCACCTTCAACTCAAGCCCTACTTGAATCAACACAGCCCGCGGAGCAGGTGACAACAGCCACCTGTACAAGCAGCAGGGCACAACACCGTGGAAAAACATTCCTCTTCCACAGAACTGCAGAAACATAAATCCACTCTGAATTTAATTTCTTTTTATTTGCATTTTATATAAAATAAGAGTTTATTTATTTATTTATATTAGGGCTAACATCTGGAAGGGTTAAATAGGGCCCTACTGCACTAGGTGCTGTAAAAAAAAAAGTAAGAAAACAGTCCTTGCCCTAAAAAACTTGCAATCTAATTTGGGATCCCTCATCACCCTGGAAATAGAAACTCTGGGACTTGCTGCGCAGCATCTGCTAAGCCAGGATCTGCAACAAAGCCTGCACAAAAATTAGTCCCTGACCCACAGGGGTGACCACTGACAGCCTGGATCCTGCAGTGGATAAGGCCAGGAGGGAGCCCACAGATGCGAGCAGTCCTGCTGGAAAGCCCCAGCAGCCCGGGCTACCAGTATCCCACTGTTGGTTACGTGGAGTACAACAAAATAAGGCTTAAGCACACCTCCAGGAAGGACAAAAGATCATCGCTAAAATCTCAGGCTGCTGCTAATACGTGGCTGCCCCAAACAAGCCAGCACACAAACACCTTCCAGCACGCACCACGTCAGTGTGGACCTCAAGTGCCCAAGGCTCTCAAGCACAAACCTGAGCACTGAAGTGTAACTGGGCACCCCCGACTCCCCATGGAAGATCAGGTCCTGGGCATGGTGACGGTGGCTAGCAGCACCCTGAGGACTTGTGGGGATGAGCACCTTGTCTGCAGCGAGCGGGGCCCCGCTCCCTCCATACCACACCTCTCATGGCAGCTCTCATAGTCCCTGCCCTCTCACTCCTTCTGCTGTCCCCACCAGCCCCTGCTCCACTCCCAAACTCTGCTCAGCTTGCTTGCTTGCTCCAAACACCAGTTTATTTCCCCCTGAGATTCCCTCCTTTCCCAGCTCTCCTCCTAGGTTTCACCCTTCCTGGGCTGAACAGAGGGCCTACGGAGCAAATGGATGGACAGGGCAAGCCCAAAACACCATCTGTGGAATGGTGCTTTCCATGAATGCCCTCTGCTCCTACCCACACCTTATCTCACACGGGGATGGAAGCTACCACATCTTAGGGCTAAAGACAGCAATTCCCTGATTGTCCAGAGACGGAAGGGAGCCCTTGCAGCTGTTAGCAGAGGAACAACTCTGACTTTAGCCTCTAATGCCACACATCTTACTGGAGTTGGACAGAAAACCAGAATACAAATACGAATGCACACGTGGTGTGTAAATAGTCCCAAAGGAACCATGATGCTTGCAGGGAGAAAGGCAACGCTTCAGAAAGACAATAAAGTCTTCTTCAAAGTTCAGTTCATTCTTTATTTAAAACCATCACGTGGAAAATTCAATTGTTCTCCGATGCACCTCTGTACCAAATCAGGAGACTAAATTCAATCATTAAAGTGTGAAGCTGATGAATTTAAATCCATAGTAAGTGCAAATTTCAACACAATTTTAAGTAAGGAGTCGCTCCCAACACCTTCATAACATGTCAACACATAGTCATATATTTGTTTCTGGGACTCTTCAAATGTCTCCTTTTACAGTTTCATTTTTTGCTTGCCAAAACAAATTCTTAAAGCTATCCCAATGTTCTGAAAAAAATACAAACATTTTCCGCATGTTAAAATCTTAGGTGGCCATGACAGGAATTTCAGAGATAAAACTTGCAGAAAAAACATCACACAAGAGAAACTTTTCCTCCTCTTCGCCTTACACAAGGGGAATTTGGACTGATTCCTGTCTGATTAATTTTAACTTCTAATTCGTCCTTGGATTGCACTGTGGTATGGATGTAATTTCTTAATTTGACTGGTTTGCAAGTAGCCAATACTGTCCTTGTAAAGGGTGAAGAAATCCCCATATTTCAAGAATGCTTTTGGCTGACGGGAAGTTTAGTAATTACTCCAAAGAAATAAATACAACAATCAAAAGTACTTCCCAGGACATGAAGGCAAAGATCCACCCTTTTGTGAAAGAAGGGGCCCTCTTACGTATACATTCATATCTTCAATTAGCGTGACTGACTGTAACCATGTAGCCCTCTGCTAAGTCAACTGCAGGGTTCAAGAACATTTCCTGGCATTCCTCACATTTTTTTACATGTTGCAATTTTATCTGGTTTATATCATATCCTTCCCCCCAAATGCCTGAACTGAACCATCTTTCTTCTGACGGAGGAGTTTGGGCTTCGTAAACTTGACTGCAGCTCTCAGAAACCTCATGACTTGAGGGCTGCGTTAGAAATTACTGAAAACACAGCAAGTTTGGCTTTGATAGGTAAAACCACAGTGCATTCAAGCAGCAGCGGATGCAAATGGACGAAGACCTCCCCTTAAAGACACTTTCATCCAGGCCTGTGCCACTGGTTGTAAGCCCATGAACTTATTGCCCAAACATCTTGGAGCTTCCCCGTCCCTCCACCAAAAAACCTCAGTGTACCTCTTTACTGCATCCTTCCCCACCTCTATCCTCACAGCTCCCCTGACGCCCATTTCAGTTGTGGAAAGTGGTCTTTTCGGTTTAACTGTGACTGCATCAGAGTTGGTGCTGTTGCCCACACCGTGATGGGCAGGTGGCCTCCAGCTCGGCAGGGGGAGGATGGAAAGGTCCCTGCATGAGGTGCAGCTCATTACCCACCATATGATTTACTACCAACACATGGTAATATTTAGGGCGTAATAATAAGGCGGTACATGAGTGCTTTACCAACAAACAAGATGAGGAAGGGAATAGCCGTATTTCCCCTGTTATTCTAAGGGGAGGTTCACCAAAAGGTTAGTGAGAAAACAGTGTAGGCCATCGATCACAGGGACAGCTAACCTAGAAAGGTTACTGCATGTTCCTGCCTCATTTTTCACATCTATAATTACCCTGCTGCTTCTCACGTCCCACCCATCACCAAGCACCAAACACAAACCACTGCTGCTTTATTAATTATGTATTTTGTTTACGCTCATTGTCACCTCCCCACAACATGCCATGGTGGTTGAAGGATTAAATGGCACAACTTCTGTGGCCTCCGCAGGGCAGCGTGGCTGGGGAAAGGCAGCTTGAGGGCTTTCCTGCCTTTCCTTCACCCAATGCAAGAAGCTGCCACCTCTCAGCAGAGGTCAGGGTGGGATGGAGGTAGAAGGGATGCGGGTCTTTACATCCGGCATGTGAGACGGAGAAGCAAGGTAGGGGCGTGCGAGGGAAGACAGTTTCCATTCATGAAAGGCTCAGATTTGCTTTTGGATCTTCATCCAACTGAAACAAAATGCCAATATTGCTGAACATACTTAGCACCTCCTAAAGCGCAATCCTACTCTGAACGGTGCCTGTCTAAAAACAGCAACACCCAGCTCCTTGTTTACCGCGTCTCCCTGATGCGTGAATTACTCGGTTTAAAAGAATAATTACTTTTTCTTTTTTCCTTTTTCCTATCTACCAGACCAGCAAACCCAACCAAGGCTTCAAGAGCCACTGTGGACTCATTTCTTGCACATTTATGCATGCAGACATGGGCAGCCAAATTAGAGTTATGCAGAGATGGGCAGGGGAAGCACAAGGCAATAATTTGAAGACAATGAATTTGCAGGGAACTTGGTATGTTTCTACTCAAAGTACAGCATCATGTTTCTGATGCAGGGAAGCCTGAGGGTCTTTTTAATTTTTTTTTTTTTTTTTTTTTTTTTTTTGCTTTGGGGAAACCTAAAATAGCTTCCTTTGAGAACCTGTGCACTGTAATCATCATTTCTTCCTTCTGCAGTATTTATGGATCCAGGCTTTTCAGTTGTAGAATAATAGTAAATATGTATAAAATAAGGAAAAATTCTGCTGCAGTCACAATAGCGAGAAATACTAATATGGGATCTGAGAACTATTTTCTATTCTTGCTTTTTTCTGTCCCACAAGAAATGATAATTAATTCATGCTTTAACAATACTAAAATCATTATTGTCTAATTGTAACCACATCTAACCAATAGAACTCCATGTTGATGCAAAGTGGAACTGAAAAAAAATAAATTACTGACAAGAGCTAAAAGCTTGCATGACAAAAAGTCATGCAATGATACAAAGTTGTATGCATGTCCTGTTTTGGACCCCAGAAAAATTCATACTCGTTGAACACTAGTGACGAGAAAAATCACTCTGGAAAATCCAGTACGAGTAGTCTCAAGAGGAAATTAAATACAGAATTTCTCTTGAGAAAGAAACCTAAAAAGGTGAGAGCTTTTGCAGTGCCTTTGAGGCTGCTGAGCTCCGAGATGCTCACCTCAGGATCCTGATAGAAAACTAGCCACAGGCAGTATCCAAAAAAACTAAGGAGGTTTTCCTTCACACAGGCAAGGAAAACCAAAAGCACAGCACCTGCTGCCCTCTGAGGCTAATTCACTGTGTTGAATGCAACCACACTCAACCACACGAAAATATATATTTATAATATTATAATATTTATAATACTCTAATGCATTTCCAAATATTTGTGAAGGGCCCCCCAAAAAGTATCACAGAGCATCAGCCCATCCCTAAAGCTTTATTTCTGAGTTGGATCCACAACAGACAGTGGAGAGGATGCTGGAAAAAACCCACAATGGACCACAATGGACATTGGTTCCCATGTCCCAGAGATGCCATGCAAAACCTCTCCTTCTCCACACGCTGCAAGAACACAACCCTTTCTCAGCCAGACTCCCCACTCCCAATACCTACAAGCACACACTGCATTCAGAGGAGGCTTCCCTCAGCCAAGCCCTGAGGAAAGCAGTATGGGGTGGCTGTAACAGTAACCTGTCATCTTCGGTGTTGACCATGGCACAGATGTTCCAGCTGTAGGCACTTCCAGTTCAGCTCTCACCCCCTCTTTACAGTTTGCCCCTCCACTCAATGGGGTATCTCATTATTGAACCCTTGTGGTGCTGCACACCGCAGCCCTGTGAATAGAGGCGATCCTGGCACCTCTGCCAGACTTGCCTGATGGCTGAGATCAAGGGAAAACCTACCAGGAGCCCTGGCTTTTTGCACTGATGCCCATCCTGCAGGGGTGGCTCCTGAACACAAGTCAGAGCTACCATCAGTACAAAACCTGGATCTGGCTGGGGAAGAGCAGCCAGAGCTCATTTGAAGCCAACGGAGTCAAAGCCATCTACACCTACTGAAGGCTGCGCTCTGTGCCCTCCTCCCATCCACACCCACTGTGCTGACTTCTCCAGAGTCAGGCCCGGTTTACAGTTATCTTCTTTCATCCAATGGAGAGGGCCAGTGTCAGCACAGCTCTCGCCCTCCCCTGAACCCACGAGGCAATGTTTACTCATCACATCAGCAGCAGGACTGACACTGTACCCAAGTACAGTTTGCTGGACCAAGGGGGAGGAGAACCTGACCAGGAGATGTGTAAAGCTTCTGGTTTTGACAGTGCCCGCAAGATCCTCAGGGACATCAAGAGAAGAATAGGTGGTGTTCTTACTATGTTTCTAAGGTAATTTATAAGAAGATTTGCCTATCTCATGTGTGATCAGTTTTAAAGATCTAAAATTGAATGATGGGAATTGTCTTCCCTTCCTGATTAAGCCAATTTACATTTTTTTCAGGTTGATGGTTTACCCAAAAGCTGGGGCATACGTGTTGGGGGACATCTCTTGGTTGTTTCTTTGAATTCCATTGTTTATTTATTTGCTACAGAAACAAAGAACAAATAACAACATGGTACAGAGCCGCATGCTCTAGAGTGGAGCAACAGCTGTAGACCCTTCAGGATTGAGATGGGCCCTCGGAGGATTGATCTCACTCACTTTTAGAAAAATCTTTGCTTTTTCCACTCTTCCTTCAAGCAGCAAACTAGATGAGGAAAGGATTAATTAGCTGATGTTTGTAAAGCCCTTTGAAGAGGAAAAAGTGTTATTTTTATTTTCAAGTCTCACCAAAGGTTAAAAAAAAAAAAAATAAAAAAGAAAAGGCCAGAGCAAGACTTCTGCTGTTTCCTGCAGATGGGGGTCTCAGGACTGAGCTCCTGTACAGAGACACTCCTCCATCAGTATATATTAACTGGCAAGCTGACACTGCAGCCCTTCCCCCGGGGCATGCATTAACAGGGTCTCTGCCCAGCTGCCTGTTTTCATGAAACATGTAGAACTCAATACCACTGAGGCCTCCCCCCTTGCATCAAATTTGCTTGAATTTGTCCACCGGATTCAGAAGTTAAGGGGAACACAGCAGCAGTGTGATCACACACATCTCATTTCCTTAGAAAAGTAGACTAAAAGCAAATGAGGAAGGCTCTTGAATACAGATGTGGAGAGCCTGGCTACCCAGAACCCAGGTGGGCTATTTTTTCCTGAAGTGTAAATTACAGAAACGATTTATCTTTCTTTAAACCGTTTGCACCTACTGTTGGAATTTCTGTATGTCCCTTTTATTTTTTGCAGGTTTTTTGTTCAGGCTTTTTTACTCCCCATGTCCTTGACATCACGAGGATGCACTCAAAGCAGAGGCACGCTGTGGTGCAGGACAAGGATCCCCTGGCAGCTGGAGAGCAAGAAGAAGCTTACAGGTGGGTGCTAGGAAGACAAAAATAGCACAAAGACAGACAGGATTGCAACGTATTAGCAGAGCTGTACTTAACACCTAAGACAGGGATGACAACGAGCTGTTACAGGTCAGGCCTGAAGCAAGCTGGCAACCCAGAAGGGGAAGACTTTATGGTGTGCAGCCCATTACAGCTCCTTCAATTCCGTGATCTCATCAAAATCTCATGACCACCAAAAATAAACAGAATGCTAGTTTTGAGTTATCCTGTTAGATAACATCTAAATATTCATCTTAATGATGATGCCTAATGTCCAGCTTCAGACATGTTCATTCCATGATGACCAGGACTAGCAGCATCTGCCCTGAGCCTGCTTTCACCTGAGTTCCTTTCCCTGCTCTCAGCTCAGCAAGGCACAATGTGGAAGAGCTGTGAGGTCCTGCATAAAAACAGCCATCTGGTGAAGGGGCAGAAAGAACCAGTTAAAAACAGAGTAGCTCCACCATATGGAGAAAATAATTCAGTTGGGCAGTGTAGGAAGAAGCAAACCCTATTATAATAATTGTGTTGCCAAGTGATGTTGCAGACTTGTTTTTCCCCTCACGGCTTCTGCACTGATTAAGAACAGAGCTTCCCCCATAATGTGGCATCATCCCCACAGCAAGATCAAACTGTTCCCCCAAGTGACTTGTGGGATTACCAGGTTACCACCAAAATGTCTCCAGTGTGAACTGAGCACAGAAACAGGAGCATTGTGCGTGCACACACACACACACGCATGCCCCCTTGCTTATTCTTCCATTCTAAGTTGAAACATCAAGACTTTGGGAAAAGGTGATCCAGTTCAGCTGGACAGCACCCCAAGGAAAGCTGACTCAGAATTAGCACAGGAGGCAATTACACTAGTGGCAAGCCCAGGTTTGAAAGACTTCTGGCCCACCATACCCAAGGACAGGCAATGCGAACCTGCTTGGGGCTAAGGCACCTCTCTTCCTCAACACTGGAATTCTGGCCCTCCTGTACTCCCCCAGGTATCCGGGACAGAGCAACCTGATAAAACCTGATATAAACAGGTCCTTCTAGAACAGCTCCCCTTCTTCTTCAGAAGGCTGTCCACAAAAAGGTACCAGGTATGCAAGCTCCAGGAGTACTCCTTACCTGCAGAGTGAAGGCAACCCCTCCCTCGAGATCACGATAATCAGCTCCTCCCACAGGAGCCATTACTGCTTGGGCTCCCGCAACCAGATTATCATCACTAAGAGCTAACTACATGCAAAACGGTGAGTCTCCCAAGGTCCTACCCCAGCTCTGCTGGTCACAATGGTGCACCCCTCTTGGGAATTCAGCAGGCAAGGGATCAGTCTCTCCTGCTGCTCCCTGCCCACTCACCATGCAGACTAACAGGTAGCCCCCCAGACAGCACCGTTTTACACAAGGTGCTAGCATCATTACCTCGGTTTGCACGTGCTGCTGCTGAGCCCTGCACATGAGGTCGAACAGATGCCCAGGCTGGGCTAACTCTGGGGCAAGCATGGATCTGGATGTTAAGCACAGCCACCACACTGAACGATGGCAGGTAATCCCAACTCTTCACCTCTGAATGACATACCCTCCTACCGAACCATTTGTTATAGGTGTGCTCTTACCTGAAAGAGCAGCTCAGGTGCAAGTTCATGGCTCTAGCCTTCTCTTGGTAAAGAGCTTGCTCTTTCTCCCTTTTTCCTTTGGTTTCTCCCCTGCCACCCCCTTCCCCCTTCATCCCTTTCATCCATTTCCATGCTGTGGCTTTCCACTAGGCTGCATTTATTTCCAGACATGCACGGCTGTAACCAGAGAGATTTCCTCACACGAGCAGCCTTGCAGCTTCTAGCTGAAGGTGGACAAACCCACTGATGTCTCCAGAGGCATGGGAGACAGAGTGGGAAGCACAGCCTCTTGCTGCACACATTGCTCCCAGTCAAGCAAAATCCCAGTCCAAGGCCAGTTAACGTATTAGTCATTAATTTTGGATAAAAGGAAATTTATTTGCACGGCCCTGCTTAGACAAGACTGCAATCTTGACTTGCCCCTCCCCCTTCCCCTGCTCTCCTTTAATACCTTATTAATATTGTACGCCAGCACAAGCCAACATGCAAATAGAGCTCTATGCAAATACGGCTCAACTCAAAGACAGCTGCACTTAGTTCAGTGCGTTACTGCAACTCCAGAGGAATAGCCAGGGGAAAAATAAATCATATAGATGATGGAGAAAGCATGTCTTAACTTCCAAATTTCCAGGGAGAAAGCTGTGTGTGCACGTCTGTCAGAGCAGGGTTTACCAATTTTCATCAAGGAGATAAGGTAGCTAATACTCTGCTTAATGAGAGGCTGCACTCTTCTTTTTGGGATGCTGAGAGGATTGTCCTCCTAAGTGTCTAAGGCTCTATCTTGCAAAACCTACTTCTAAAGTGGACTTAAAAGTGCAACTCTGCTCAGTAAAAGCAGTACTGTTAACTTGCCTGTTCATTGTTTCTCTGTAATTCCACATCAGATATGCTTAGTTTCTAGATGGAAACCTTTTTATGGGTTTTCCCCAAAGCACGGTCCTGCAAACAACAGCCTTGAATTTGAAAGTCAATCACTTCCCTTCCTTCCCAAACACTGCTACCAGCACTGCATTAATTGCTGCTGGCAATCAACAGGTCCCCAAGTACAACACTGAAGAGGAGCAGAAGTATTTCTACAGAGTTTTGAAGAGATATCTAACAGAATAAAAATTTTACCTTGACGCATATGCTGTCCAGAGCAGGGTCTAGCTCAAGGATGTTCACAAGAGCTGCTGAAAACTACCATACTTGCCTGCAAGCAGAATGAACTTCCATTTGACTCTAGCTGCGAGAAGCAAGCCAGTGGGGCAGTTGTTAGGGTGTGGGTGGTATCAGAAAGGCCCAAACACTTCATATTTCCATAAAGACAGCTGTTGGACTTTCAGAAACTTTAATATACTCAAGTAAGGCAAGCACAGTTTAGTAATCCCACTTTATAGCTGGGAAGACTAAGAGTTGTAGCAGAAAAATAATTTCAACAAGTTCACACAAGCAAAAGAGAAAATGACTTCCTTTGTCCCAACCTTGTATGTTAGCCACAAGACTATCTTTAGATACAAGGGCCAAGTTTATTAGTAAAACATACCACTGCAATTGGTGACCTTGCATTCAGAAATATTTCTCAGCTGTAAAGGACAGCTGAGAACGCATTAAGGTCACTTGGAGCACTTTTTGAGAACAAGCAGTGCAAGGAACATAATTTCTGCTGAAGTTTGGAAATGAGGTTCCCAACTGGAAAGCTCATCTGCTAGGAGTGACAAAGGAATGAGGGCATCTGTCTTGCCCAATAAATACAGAAACAACATGTCCCTGCTCTTAGCATAGGAAGTCTCCAAGGAGCTGCAGTTCAGGAAAGAATTAAACCTCAAGACTGAGCAGGAGCACCTTGCACCCCTCACTGGCACCTCTTCTAGAAGACACTGCTTCAGCAGTGAGCCCGGGGGAAGGAATAAGGCTTCTTTCTGGATTCAGCAATGGAAAAGACGACATCCAGAATGAACACAGGCAACCTCTCTTTCTCCTCAAACAAAGCTACTGGGACGTATTTGTAGTAGCTATCTCCTCATGCTTCTTCCATGCACTGGGTTTTAGATGTTACGCAAATACCAACTTCAAAATGAGGGAGAGAGAGGAAGGCTACAAAACAATGTAACAACTGTAGTATTTACAAAGTGACGTCCTGTCTTCAGCGATCTTTGATTCAAGCTCAAGATGCATTACTTCGCTTTTAACTGTACTCTGTACTATTATCCCATATACTGCTCTTTATTACAGATAATGCTATAGATCCACGCCTGCTGCCTGGCAGTGCTTTTATTTGGAAAAAAAACATAGGCAGACATCTGGCATGTAGCAACACATCAGAAAAGGCCTCAACGATTTTCTTTTTTTTTTTTTTTTTTAAATTTCAGTGCGGCCACTCTTTTAGCGCTCTTCCTTCTTTATGTAACTGGGAAAGGGCTGAGGTGAGAAGGATCCCACACAGAAAAAGAGCTGGCTTGCAATGCAGAAGAATGAAAGCACTGCTAGGAAAATGAGAAGACAGCTGGCTTCCACAAAGGGTGCCAGACCTCGTGTCTAAAATTAAAGAATCTCATGTTCTGAGGAAAGCACCTAGTCTCACCCTTAAGTAGAAAATTAAAAAGCAAGAACTGGAGCACACCATGTGATTATTAGTGCCCTCTAAAAACCTTACACAGGTTGGGAGCCAGATTAAATCCTACACATGTCGGTAGTACCCGATGGGCCTTATTTTTCAGTGGTTTGTTTCAAGGCCTGCATGAATGGAGTTCAAAAAATGGTGGGGTCAGCAGCCAGGATCTGGACCCACCTTACAAAAATAGTCACTTTTGGTAGAACAGCTGCGCTGCCCTAGGGAGGCCAAAGACCAAGAGAGTCATGGGGTTGGCTTAGCCCTTTACCTAGATATGATCTCTCCAGGCCATGCAAGAGGGAAACGAAAAAAGGGGAACGGGCATTTCACCCCTGCTTCAATACCAGTCATGCTACCGTGCTCCTCACCTTCCCTGTCTATTTCCCCAGCACAAGCCTAACTGTTCTTGATCGTAGGGAGACACCCTGATTAATAGAGATGAGTAACAAAGCAGGTACCAATATATGCAACTCCTGCACAGCTCTAGGCCAACGCCAACAACATGTACCATCTGCAGACCTGGAGTCCCACCTCCATGGGAGGCACGGGAAAGCACACCCACTGCTTGTCTTGGCTGTTGTGGAGACTGTGGTCTCCAGGTACATCTCCTCCTGGTCACACTGCTAGTTTAACCAGTCTCTACCCCAAACCCCAGGTCCCGCCCCTGCACTTTCCCTTAGGACAAGCTGGTGCAAATGCTCACCGGGTCACACGGTGGTGAACCGGCTCCAACACATCAGGGAGGTAAGATGGGGAGAGGAAGCAGGCACTGCTTAGGCAGCCGCTGTCACCAAAGGGCATGTGTGTGAGCACACCCCGAGAAGACAACTGCTGCCTTGGTGAGCTCAGGACCAAGCTATCACATGTAGGTATGTAAAAATCAAGCCAGAGCCACAAGTAGAGTGATGGAGCTCAAAGTGGGGTATACACTGCCCACCCACGACTCATTTCTCCTATGCTCCCAGCAGCGCGGTCTTTCAGGTGGTGCTCAGTGGTTTGGACATTAATCACAGACAAAGGGTATTTTCTCTCACATGATAGCAGAAATCCCCCAGAAGGCAGCCCGCCAGTGCAGTTGCTGTGACTCACCAGCTGCCTGAAGGAGGGGCTGGCAGAGGCATGCACCTCATAAGGGATCATGGACTTCACACCGTCCCCTGTCCTCACCTGCGGAGCTGTCAGGGAGATGAGTTTTGCTTTTCTTATTAATGCATAGTAAATTACTCTTTTTTTAAGAAGGAAGGGGGAAGTTGCATCACCTCCCTAGTTTCCCAGCACTTGAATCCTCAAAGTGTTTCCCACCAAAACCACAAGCAAAGTGTCTCATGTCCAGAAGACAGAGAACAGCACAGAAAGGGAAATGGAGAATTTACCACTTCACATCAGGTAACAAATACGGGAGGAAAACATCCCCGGCAAACAGTTAGGGGGACTCGGGAGAAAAATCTCTAATGCTTTACCAACTTCTTCCCAGCTCACTTCCATTTACAAAAAAAAGAAAAAATCCAACATTGTCATTCAAGTAATTTTCAAAAATTAGTTTTGCACCAATTCTTCTCGCATTGCTTTTGCGCTGGCTGAGGAGACCACATACTACTTCAGTCTTTGTAGATTTTCCTTAAGACATATTTTCTCCCTGGCTTTGGGCCAAGCCCTGGTATTCTTTTTACTTGAGGAAAGTCCTCAGGAAAGTCTGTCACAGATTTGTCTTGAATTATGGGTCTTTGCCTGTAAAGATTCATCTCTTCCCATTGCTGACTAACACATGAAAACAATCCAGATCTAGTTGTTGGGAATTTGGTAGGATCACAGAAATTAGCTATCTGCGGCAACCTTGGCTGTAACAGGCTGTGGAAATAACCTTCACACTCCATGGGTCAAACTATAAGAAGCCATCTGAGAATTAATGTATGCTGTTATCGATGTTAATATGACAATCAACACCTATTTCCCCTGCTCCTACTTTCCTGGAAACTAACTATGAAGATGAAGCCCCAGGTGGCTTCATGCACTTGTTTGGTGGGCAACAAGCAGAAGGTGGGTGCAGACCCTCGCCCTTGCTCCCCATCCTGTCATGCCCTTGCCCAGCCACCCCCCAGTTCAAAGTCGCTGGAGGCCTTGGTTCTTATCATGAAATGTTCTGCCAAATCAAATGTAAACAAATGACATGCACAGTTGACATGGCAACAAAGCAGCCCTGCACGCAAGGGCTGCGACGGCAGCATTTAACTCTGCCGGGCTGGGCACAAATTTGCAGGAAAGACCAGGAGACTGCAAAGGTAAAAGATAGTCTATCTTCTCCTTTCCCCAGGTGCCTGGAGAAATACACTGCTCAGCACTGAGGGGTTTGCTGAGGGAACAGCCAGACCATCTCCTGAAAGACGTCTTCAAATTTCCAGGCAGTTTTGGATGGGATGAGAAGAGCTCTAGAGCAGCGCACCCATTTATACATCTCAAAGCCCCTCACAAAGGAGTTCAGCATCTCAGACTAATCTTTCCTACTGAAGACTGGCAGCATATCCCTCTTCCCACATGACCTACCCTTGTGTACAGGTCATTTATAGAAGAGCCTGGGCATCCACTACACACACAAGAATGATAAAAAGCAGGAGAGAGAATGAAAGGGTTCAGGGAAGGGAAGCAGCAGCACACCAATAGAATCATTTGGTATATAGTATTGCACTATTTGCTCCCTTCGCAGATCTCCCACCAAAATATGTATTTAATAAAAGGAGTCAGAATAAAAGTCACCACTGCACTTGGGCTCACCTGGGACTGTGCAGTTTCGTCAGCTCCCTTATAGTGAGTCAGATTCAACAAAAGCTTGCACCCAAAGGTGGGTGTTTAACTGCAAGCACTTTGGGGCAGGGACTGCAACTGTGTGATTTGACACTGCTTTTCCCTACAGACCTCATTGCCTTCTAATTTTAGATGCCCAGGACAATTTTCATGCTCTGACCTAATAAAAAAATACCATGCACTGTCAAAGAGCATCTCACTTTTATCGTGGTGGCAGCACTGTTCCAGGGACACGGGCACAAATCCCTGCGAAGCCTGCACAGGGTGTAAACACTTTGGGAGCCTCAGCACTGGGAAGCATCCTTTTTGGAGCAGACTATTTCAGTTTCACCTCTCTAAGGAAGGCGTGGGATTGCTGAGCGCCCTTCCAGGAGAGCCTAGCAGGGAATGTCAAGTCTGTAAGGCAAAGTCCCTTTAAATAAAAGCGGCTGCTGATGTTAAGATAAGCATCCAAGCAGTAAAAATAATGAAGCTGGCTCTTAAATAATGAGTGCTGATGGCCCCCTCTGCTTGCATTCCTAGCCTAATTACTTACATGGTTAGCTCAGCCCTATATGCCTTTCAAATGCTGCCATTTAAAAATGAAAGTTAAATCCACTTGGAGAGGACAGGAACTAATGGGAACTACTGTGTGGGCACACTGCTGCCAGAGGTGAGGGTCCTGCCGCAGGGGTCCTTCCCCTCTGTCTCTACTTTCAACAGGAAAACATGATTTCAGAAAAAAATTAAACAAGTAGCCAGCTTACAGACGGAAGAATAGCTCTTTAAGATGGAGGAATCTGCAGCTTGCGAGCTTGGGAATTCAAATTGCTGCCTCGCACTAGACATTAAGAGGCTCAGATTATGGTGCTGATGCCAGGGAAGGCAGGAGGAGCAGCTCTTGAAAGAACCACAGGCTTGGGTTGCAGCCCAGCTGCTGCCCTTTGCTGGGACCTCCTTCAGCTCTGTCCAGCTCCAGGGGAGCACCTGCAGGTGTCCTCGCACCATGCGGTGCATGCCCCAACCATGTTCTTGCCATGCAGACAGGCC
This sequence comes from Leptosomus discolor, assembly GCF_034619465.1. Lineage (NCBI taxonomy): Eukaryota > Metazoa > Chordata > Aves > Leptosomiformes > Leptosomidae > Leptosomus > Leptosomus discolor. The sequence continues at coordinate 156,360,696 of NC_141391.1, forward strand.
ACCCACCACATACAGACAGGTATATGAAGTCCCACCAGCAAATCCATAGAGTTCCTCACACAGCCTCTGAGATCAAATTAGAGGGTTAATGGTTGCTCAAAAAAGAAGAAAAAAAAAAAAAAAAGGAAAAAACAAAACCCCAAGAATGAGATGGGACTGCACATACTGAACGGGGTCAGGAAATGGCAGGAAGGAAGAGGGACCGATAACAGTTTTGGCAAAGAGGTCAGGGCCCAGAGCATCACACCAGCCGTCACACCACTGCTGCAAGAGGGGTGCCCATCAGAAAAAAGGCTGCAACCCCATGGG